>NC_092339.1:373995000-374717500 GCF_046630445.1 Rutidosis leptorrhynchoides | reverse complement strand
ACTTACAGATAACTTAAATACATGATTTCTAACACTCCTGTATTTTTAGATTGTGATGATTGATTCTGATTCAAGCCATTGATTAAAATGTATCGCGCACATGGGAACCTTACCTGTTTTCCAAATTTTCTGTCTAATTCCTTCAACTATAGTAGCTAATAGATGTGTATGATTGATAAAGATTGTGGAAAATTGAATGGCTTTTTTCCAATAAAAACATTTGTTCGTTTGTGGTATCATGGATGTGGGGTGTTGACAATGGTTCACGGGTATGAGGAAGACAACAAAAAAAATTACAGATGATAATGATATATAACAATAACGCGTATCTATATATGTCTTTATATATATAATAATTAAATATTAAAAATTAATAAATATATAATAATTATATTAATAATAATAATAATAATAATAATAATAATAATAATATTATTATTATTATTATTATTAATATTAATAATAAATAATAATAATAATAATAATATTGATAACAATGATAATAATAATGATAATGTTAATAATAATAATATTAGTGATAATTGTATTATTATTATTTTTTTATATTAATAATAATGATAATTATAATAATTAACAAAATCATAATTTTTCTACTCATTATAATAATAACGATATTAATAATTAATGATAATAATAATATCAGTAATTAAATATATCAAATTTCATATATTTTTTTTATATAGTAACAATCATGACACTGATATTAATATTTAATATTTGTTTTAATAATAATAATGAAAGTACTAATAATAATGATATTAGTAAATATAGCAAATTATATGTATTAAATTTCATATCTATATATTATCTATTGAAAATAATAATATAACCAATACTGATATTAATATTAATATTAACATTAGTATTAATAATAATAAAGAAAGTAAAAATGATATTGCTATAACAACTATATTTTAACTTGTAATAAAATTTCACATATTAACCTTACATATTATTAATTATGTACTACTTATGTTATATAATGACATATTTGAATATTTAATATTTATATATTTTATATATAATACAATATACATATATAATTAATTATATAGAAATCATACATATATATTAATTCTAACAGCAACTTAACTATTTTATATATTATTTTATATTTTTAATTCTAATGATTAAATTTGTATTTTATTACTTCATATTATTAGATATAATAATAAACTTATCTTCAAATTTATTTACATATATATATATATATATATATATATATATATATATATATATACATATATATACATATTTATTTACAAAAACTGTTCGTGAATCGTCGTGAATAGTCACAGGTCAAATGCATTCATGAAAAATAGTTTAAACAATTTGAGACTCAGTTTAATAGACTTTGCTTATCGTGTCAGAATCTTATAAAGATCAAGTTTAAATTTGGTCGGAAATTTCCGGGTCGTCACAATTAAGGTGGATTAGTTAACATCCACCCGAACCACTATAAATCCTTATGTCTATGTTCTTTACATTAGTTCATTCATCATTTTAAACATATACACTACACACATCAAGTTTGAGTTAAGTTGGTTGATTAAAGTTAAATCGAATTTGGTGATCAATCGAAAAAGTGTTAAAAACGTAACAAGTAACTATTCAAACCCCCCCCCTAGTTACTTACAAATAGTATATACTATTTATGAAGGTAGACACTTGTATCTAGAACATCACATTTTAAGAACCATACAATTTTTTGTATGTAAGTTAATAGTAACAATTTAACCCGCAACCATTAGTTTCAGTGAGAGCAAATGTGCCCCACAACTACCAAACCTACACCAATATCAAGTATTGTGCATACTTGTAAAAATAGAAACTGTTTAAAGATAATGTGTGAATGAGCACATGACAATTTCAAATGGGTACTCACCCTAGCTTCAATTTTTATTTGCATCACTAACCAATCCCTTGTCTGTCTGAAACTCTCATTAAATTCCACTTTGTTGTCCAGGGAGGCTTTACCTTTCATTTTTCAACCCTGTTCAATGGAACCCAATCGCGATGCTTGTAGTGGAGGAACTTGAACCCGGATACAGATGGGGCGAGTGTAAAAATTTAATTCATGTTTCAAAGTCAGCGGAGCGGGGGTAAACACTAAAAAAGCCTTATTTTTTGGTAATAAAAAAAATTAGTGCAAATTTTTTTCCGTTAAATTCATGTGGGGTGGATACCCCTTTACACTACACTAAGTTCCGCCCCTGTCACGCCTGTCAAGAAATAAAGATTAAAATATTATAATCCAAAAAATTTATCTGCATACAAAATTTATTTATCATTATTAACACGTTAACAATTAATCCGCAACATAAAACTTATCATATGGTAATGATAACTCATTATCACATAATAACATAAACATAAACTATAACTTGAAGCTGATGGAATTCATCTCTTTATATACTGACCTCCAATATCGATTCACAAAACAGGATGGACTTTAAGGATGGACTTTAAGAACAAAGAACTTAAACCAAATTTTGATACATGATCTAAAAAAAAGCAAAACAGATTGTTTAATCGATGAAACAATAATAAAATTTTACCAAAAGAATAGGGTTAATCAAAAGCTTACATAGATGGATTCGCGTTGGTAATCAATTCATTCAGTATGTAACTGAAATGGCCGAAAATATAATCGATTCTAGCGATCAATTATTGACGATGTATATGATGGGGGATATTAGGATGAATATCATATGAATGTATGAATATCTATGAAGATTGATATGAATATTGAGAGGAAAAGTCAATTGGTCAAGATTGAATTTTCCACAACTCTCTTGAACTGTTTTAGGTGCTTGGCTATTGTGTGTGAATGGCTCACTTCTAAGGTTGCCTTGTGAGATATATATAGCCCTCGTCTATATCCCACCATTACAAGGCTTAGCATACAATATATGCAATTCCCGGGGTCCTAACAATCTCCCCCTTTGCATTGATTGTGTGCAAAAATTTAGCAACCTTACAAATTACATACAAAAAAATCTAAAACTACAAGACTAGTCTTCGATTCATGTATGTAGCCGTTGTTGACGAACTTGAATTTCTTGAATTCTTAGAGCTTCAACAGACTTCTTGAGAATCTTCTTATGATTTGCAAATTGCTGAAGACCTCGTACTTTCCCTTATATCTCCCCCTCAAAATGTGATTAACCCTTAAGCATATTTTGATCTGAGATGGAAATGGTATCAGAGCCTACGCGAAGATAATCGGCGTTGAATCTTCATGCATAGCTCCCCCTTGACTAATGCGGAAACTTAATCAAGGTATCAGAGTCAGGAATCGTGGTAAGCATGTGTTCACTCCCCCTATAAAGAATAACCGGTGCTCCCCTGGAAGTAAGAACACTTTCTCCCCCTTGACAAGTTACGTCAGTCAAGGTATGAAGTTTAACATCTCTTTGAAGAGCGGGTCCCATACAGAAGTATATAGAAACCGTAGTGAAGTCAAATCATCTTCGATTGAAATACCACTGGTAGGTATTATCAATTGCATCTATAGATTCTTCACTCCACTTTGTCGGGATACTTGGTTTAGCTTTTAAGAATAATTCTGGTGGTACTGAAGGGAATGAAGTTTTAGCCATATTCACGGATCTTGTCTTAAACTTGAGTAACTCTTGAAAAGAGTATTTAGTTTTCGTTGTTGCAGAAACGGGTGTGGTGCCAGCTTTGATTGACACTTATTTCGGAAACTGAATCTTTGAAGTTTTAGAAACTAGGTCAACTTTGGTGCGAGGGGTTTTTCTCGGACCTATGGATGACTTCTTAGTTTTGTGTGAAAACCAACCATATTGATCACGATAACCCGTAATCTCTCCATTCTCCCCATATGTGGTTTTTAGAAACGGACGATTCACGTTGGTTTCATAACCAGAATAAATCTTTTTGCTTGAGGAAAATGTTGTCTTGGGTTTAGAAACAGTAGGAGGAGTGGATTCAGTCCTGATGACCTTCTTCTCAACTGTTTGAGGAGAATCCAGAATAGTAGTCGTTGATTTATCCACTACTGATATCAGATCAGTATTAACTCCTAGTGACACCATTTTGGGTTTCGAAATCGGTGTTGATTTAACATCAAACTCCTTTTGTAACTCAGACACGTGTTTCTCAAAGTCACACATTAATGTTCAATTTTGATTGCGAAGTTGAGTGATGATCTTTGAATCACGCTCACGTTCCTTGGAAAGTATTAGTTTTTCAACAACCTGCGAATGAAGATCCTGAATGATGTGAGCGTTACTCTCATCTTTTTATTAGAAAGTCTTTGCTTGACTCTCTAAGTCACTTTGAAGAGTAGTCACTTTCTTTTGAAGCTTTTCAGATTATGATTTACTGTATGCAACTTGAGATTCCAAATCTTTGATTTGAGCTTGCAACTTGGAAATCTCTGAAGATGTCGTTTGAACTTCTTGTTCTCGCATCTGTTGAAGTTTTGTTTGAAGTTGTTGATGAAGTTTGTGTTGTATAAAGATACAATTGGAACGTTCACTTTTGTTGTGGCATGAACAACCATATTCATAATGTGCAGTCTTTTCAACAGACGATGGTTCGGGTGGAGTCATTAACAAAGCAATCGACTCAAGATTTGTAGCTTTTGTCGCTTCCACAAATCTAATAAAAGCACATTTTTCGGGAGTGTTGTAATAACAAGAACATCTCTTGTCTTGATGATTGAATCGTTCAATGAAATCGGGTTTCGGAGGTAAATGTTGTGTAACACGTTTCATCATCACGAAACGTTGAATAATATCAAGTATTATCGCCTTTTCTCGCCCTCAAAATATGATTCCGGTGAATCAAATTTTGTTTTTGAATGTTTCGTTAACTTTCGTTAAGTCCTCGTTAGTCCAGATTCGATAATGGACCACCCTTGTAAATTCTGAAGCTTTCAGGGACTAATAGTGAAAAATTGTCTCCTGGTTAATAAATGGACTCAAGTGGCTGTTGGGCTTTAGGTAGATTCGGTCAGCTGTTGGGCTTATGAATTTAGTACAGCCTAATAAGATCAAATTTAACAGTCCACCAATATCTTGTACCGAATCAATAACTGATCCAATTACCGAAGCTAATACCGAATGCAATACCGAGTTTGATAATCAACTAAATGTGAGATTCGGTATCAAACTGCCTTAATTGAAATCAAATGCCAAACTGAATCACGATCAAGTGTAATACCGAATGGATTACCGAAGCTAATACCGAAGCTAGGATACCGAAGCTTAAACCTGAACACTAATCGTCTTCAACTTCATGAAGAATTTCAAAAAATGCATCAATTTTTCAAATTAAGTCTTAAACTCGATGCTAAATCCTTCCTTATGCAATGATTAAAACATATGAAGAAGCAATTTCGATCAAAACTTCAACAAATTCCAAACAAATTCGATGAACAGTAGCGGCCTATTCATAACTTCTTCAAAAATTGATCTCGTGATCTAAGCTGTTTTAGCACATGAGTTTAACACAAAAGTTGTTAGAAATCCTTCGAATATCACTCGGGAATCATCAATTGAACATGAAACACACTATAGTACATGAATTAAAATGTTGACTGATTATGAACGAGCTTTGACTTTAAATCTGTGAATATGATGTTATTTATCCAATCGAATTGAAGGATCACGAAGCATAAACAGCAGATGAGGAATCCAAAACTACTTTCGGATCGATCTGAGATTGAGTAAATTGTTCAAAACGAATCGAGTTGTATGTTTTCGGTTAAGCGACGAACTCGGATCTGAATCTATATGAATCCGTTGTTGTTAATCGAGTTATGAATCGATCTAATGATGATGCTCGATGATGATTGAGAAATTCAGATTCGGTAAACTGAAGGTTGAATGATATTCGGTATTGTTGTTTGGTCGATGGATGTTTGAGATAGAGAGATAGATGATCGATTTATAGTAATTGAATTAGGGGAGAGAGAGAGAGAGAGAGAGAGAGAGAGAGAGAAAGATCACTGTAGCTGACAAATGTACAGTAGGTGAAGTAGTAATTGATCTGATCACATGTATTGAGAGGAGAGAGATAGGGATTCGGTATTTTAGTTTTTATTTTGTTTTTGAAGTTGATGACTTGTACAGTGACATAGAATAATGAATGTGAAAATGAATTTTTGTTGAGATTCGGTAAAGTTAAAATGAAATTCGAATTAGGTAAATTTTGTTCGAAGATTCGGTATGAATATTCGAAGATGATTATGAAGATTGGATGAAGATTTGAAGATTCGGTTTGAATGTGATATGAAGATTCACACGATATTTGGATCGATGCTTAAAAGCTTTTGCTCGGATACCAATTGATAATACGGGTTGCATACTGAGATGTATACAAGCCTTAGTGAATTATTTCAGATAAAAACAAAGAATTTATGAAATTCACTTTTGAAAAACAATTTTCTTTTCATTTTCTCCCTTTTTCTCCCCCTCAAAATGTGATATACAAGAAAGTAAATCACCATTTTGATATATTCCCAAGAAAATGAGTTAACTCCCCCTTGAAATATGATATCAATGAGTTACCTCCCCCTTTCGTAACCATTGAAAGTTAATCCCAGTAAGTTAACAGAATTCTAAAAGTAAGGCTCCCCCTTAAAAGATGTTATCTAAAGCATATGAAATCAGTTGCTCCCCCTAGAAAGTATCACTCCCCCTAAACACAATATCCCAAGTATAAGTCCCAACAGATCTAAGGAATGTCAAGCACTATACTCTACCATGTCAATCTCTTTGATCAAGAACTTTAGCCTAAGTTCATCTAAGGGCTTAGTGAACATGTCAGCTAATTGCACTTTGGTAGGCACAAAGTATAACTCTACATCCCCTTTTTCTACTTGGTCCTTAATGAAATGATAACGAATATCAATGTGTTTAGTTTTAGAATGCTGGACCGAGTTGCTCGTAATTGTAATAGCACTTTGTGAATCACAGTAAATTGGGGTCTTAGAAATCTTAAAGCCATAGTCCAAAAGTTGAGTTTGCATCTACAAAACTTGTGAACAACAGTGAGCTGCAGCAATGTACTCAGACTCAGCTGTTGATAAAGACACACAGTTCTGCTTTTTGGATGACCAACCAACTAGCCTATTCCCCAACATCTGAATTGATCCAGATGTGCTTTTTCTATCAACATGGCAACCGCCATGATCCGCATCAGTATAAGCAGTGAGATTGAAATCGGATCCATGAGGATACCAGATCCCAAGATTAGGTGTACCTTTAAGGTACTGAAAAATCCTAACAACCGCTTTGGAGTGAGATTTCTTAGGGTTGGACTGAAAGCGGGCACAGACAGTTACAGCAAGTGTAATGTCTGATCGACTTGCAGTCAGATACATTAAAGAACCAACCATGCTTCGATAAAGCGTAACGGCAAAGGGTTCCCCATTAGCATCAGTATCCAGTAAAGTCCTCATTGGGGTTGTCATTGGTTTTAAATCAGTCATTTTAAAACGTTTTAGCATATCATTGATATACTTTGTTTGACTGATAAAAATCCCTTTTGGTAATTGTTTTACTTGTAATCCTAAGAAGAAATTTAACTGGTCAAGCATGCTCATTTCGAGTTTGTTGGCCATAAGGTCACCACATTCTTTGCATAAGGCCGGGGATGTTGAACCAAAAATAATATCATCAACGTAAATTTGAACCAAGAGAATGTGACCGTAGTTTTTACGGATGAATAGCGTTGTATCAATCGTTCCACGAGAGAAGCCATTGTCCAACAAATACTTTGTTAAGGTCTCGTACCATGCACGCGGTGCTTGCTTCAGACCGTATAAAGCTTTCTCCAAGTAGTAGACGTGGTTTGGATGAATGGGATCGATAAAGCCTTCTGGTTGATCAACATAAACTTCCTCTTAAAGATGACCGTTCAGAAAAGCAGTTTTGACATCTATTTGAAACACCGTGAACTTCATATGAGAAGCAAATGCAAGAAAAAGACGAATAGCCTCAATCCTAGCAACCGGAGCAAACTTTTCGTCATAATCAATACCCTCTTGTTATCGATATCCCTTGGCCACAAGACGTGCCTTGTTTCGAACCACAATTCCATCAGAATCCTTCTTGTTCTTAAAAATCCACTTAACCCCTATTGGTCGTTGACCGATTGGTCTTGGAACTAATCGCCATACTTTCAAACGATCAAATTGACTGATCTCTTCTTGCATTGCTACTACCCAGTTCTGATCTAGTAAAGCTTGAGCAACCGTTGTTGGTTCAATCTTACTAAGAAAGGCAGTATATGGACACATATTCCGAGTTGCCCTTCGAGTTGAGACTGAAGCAGATGCATCACCAATTATAAGATCAATTGGATGACTTTTAGTCCATCGATTGTTATGTGGAAGAGGTTGTACATCAGTGATATCCATTGAAACATCAACCGTTGTTGACGTTGAGCCTTGATCCATTTGATCTGATGTAACACCATCTAATGGATTCAATTGAGTAGCTGGAGAAACAACTGGAGTTGTATCAACGGATGAATCTTGATTTGGTTCAAGATTATCTATATCTGGAGGTGGGAGGGAGGATGAAGAAGCAACGGGTGAATTAGTTGGTGTTGTATCTTCATCAAAAAGACTTGGTTGAGTCTCCACAGTAGTTGACTGTGATGGTGTAACCGGTACGGTTTGAACATTTGTATTTCGTTGAGGAGCATAAAGACTATCAAACAAGACATCCAGTTCCTCTGTTGTTACCGTAGGAACACCCTTCTTCAAGAAAATTGAGTTTTGCGCGGAAGAAGTAATAGCCACGTTAGGATCGGGTTTTGAACTGAGTTGTTCAAAAGCCATTCCCGATAACTCATCGAACTTTACATTAATGCTTTCCTTGATCATCTTTGTCCATTTGTGATAAACACGATAGGCAACTTTGTTCGAAGAATAACCGAGAAATATGGTCTGATCGCCATGAGGATCAAACTTTCCGAGGCTGTCAAAATCGTTAAACACATAGCATATACAACCAAAGACACGGAAATATTTGACATTTGGGCGTCTACCATATAGTAACTCATAAGGAGTTTTATCAAAATGTTTATTAATGATGCAGCGATTTTGGGTATAACATGCAGTAGAAATGGCTTCCCCCCACATTTTCGGAGGTAGTTTGGAGTAAGCAAGCATTGTTCGAGCTGCTTCGCACAACGTACGATTACGTCGTTCGACTACTCCATTCTGTTGAGGGGTTCGTGCAGCAGAAAACTGATGTTCAATGCCTTGGTCTTTCAAATAACTATCAAGCAGGTCATTCTTAAATTCCATCCCATTATCAGTTCGAATACTCTTAACATGTTTGTTAAAAGAGCGTTGAGTCTTTTTAATGAACTCAATGATAATGGCGGGGGTTTCTGACTTTGTTCGTAGAAGGAAAATCCATGTAAATCGGGTATAATCATCAACAATGACAAGCACATGTTTTCGGCCACCAAGACCAGAAATCCTCATGGGTCCACATAAGTCCATATGCAATAATTGCAAGGACGATGAAGTACTGGGGTGTTGCTTAAGCGGATGATTAGTCCGTTTCAGCTTACCCATTGTACATGATGGACACACATGATGCTTATCATATTGAAAGCTTGGAATACCATCAACTAAGTCTTTTGAGACGAGTCGATTAATACCCTTGTAATTCAGGTGAGACATCCGGTGATGCCATAACCATGAATTTTCCTTTGTTGAACGAGTGACCAAACACATGGTTCCATGTGATGGTACATCATTGAGGTCAATAGTATAAAGTGAAGCACAACGTTTACCAACAAGGAGATCGTTTCCATCGGTGGATTGCACCGAGTATTGACGACGTTCAAACAAAACCTTGAGATCTCCGTCACAAAATTGGCTGACACTAAATAAACTGCACCCCAAACCCTCAACATATGAGACCTGTTTGATCGTTATGCCATTTTTCACAAAATCTCCATAACCCATTATTGCTGCAATCTCATCATTTCCAAAAGTAACCGTTCCTAGGAATTTGTCAACGAAATTGACAAGCAAGGATTTATTGCCCGTCATGTGTCGACAGCAACCGGAATCTATATACCAAACACAGACGTCGAAACCCTGTAAACTTTAATTTCCTAGAGTTTAGGTACCCAAAGTTTCTTGGGTCCTTTACGGTTAGTACCAACAATAAACTTTGGATCAACAATGAGATAATCACGTAAAGCATCATGCAATTTAGACAATAAAGGATCATTTAAAACCACATTACATGAAGCATCATATGCAATATCAAGTTTTACATCGTTATCCGAAGTCTTAACATACAACTTATTCCAAGTAGATGTTTTATTCACAGACGAAAATCGAAAAACATGAGATGATTTCCTAGGTCGACTAGCAGATTTCTTTGGTTTGATTGCTACTTTCTTAGTCGTGGACTTAGGAACCCATATAGACTTGTAAGTCAAATTTGGATTATAACCTGTGACACGAAAAACACCTCTGTTAGTTAGACGTCCAAACTTTTTAGTTGACACGTGAGATGATTGATTTCGTAAAATTTCTAATTTGATTTTACGTTCCTTTGCATCATACTCACTCAAATCAGGTTTTGGACTCGTGTGTTGTGTTGACTTGACTGATTTTGTTAAAAGACTTTCCTTTGATTGATTTGACATTGAAATCATAGGAATCTTTTCAGTTAACACAGAACCATTTTGAGAATGAACTTTCTTGACAACAAATTGTGTTGAAGGTGCAACTTTTGAAACACGTTTACCAAATTGAGAACGTAATGGGTTTTTAAGAATAGTAATGGGTTTTGCATCCGTAGATGTTGTTGTTCCCTTCCCCTTCTTATGAATCCCACCAACACATTCAGACAAATTGGTTTCAACAGTAGATGATTGCTTAAGTGTGTTAGCCTGTTTCAGTTGAATTATTTTTTGTTTTAAGCTCTTAATTTCAAGACATAATTCCTCTGCAGAAACAAGCACTTCACCTTCCGTAAAATCATAAGTACATTTTTTCTTAGGAAGTGGAAGCAATTTATCACACAAAGCAATCATTTGTTCTAATGATTGACACTTAAGTTGCAAATCAAAATTTTCCTTTTCAACTATACCTAATATACGTTTCAAGTTTCGTACAACAGGTATGTTTTCATAAAATTCATTAATTGTTGTGTCAAAGTCTATCACATTTTCAACATTTGGTTCATCTCGAGGTTCTACTTTTACATCTAAATCAGGTTGGCCTAGGGATTCTTTCTCAAAGAAGACAGTTAGTTCATGTGCTAGGTCTTCACGGAAAACATTATCAGAACATGCAGGCAAAGCCGGTAGAATTGGTTTCACATCAAAAGTTGGTTCATCAAAAATCACATCTATGGCAATAATACTAGAACTAGGTTTATTAAACACTTCATTCTCAAGCATTAAAATGTATTTCTCTAGCATGACTATTAGGATATAAACCAGTCTACGCTTAGGCACATAATTTTCACGTTGCATATTCTTTTCAGTTTCAACAAGTTCCTTCAAGAAATCAGGATTTGATTTACCCATTTTAGTATTGATTTTCTCATACATTAAGCTAATTTGATGGTATTTCCTAGATTTGCGATTAACAATAATATCATCAAAATCGGCATTAGAAGCATGCACAAAATGATATGGTAAACCAGCTTGAAAGTAATCAGAATGATATAATCCTGGAATCTTTTTGGAAGCATTTTCTAAGATCTTAGGATCTTCATAACCCAACTCCCACTTGTCACCATGAATTGTTTTTGGTCTATTCATGAAAATCGTTTGTTTTGAAAGTTCCATATTCATGATAGCTTTGGATTGATCTGTTCGATAGAGTTTTTCCTCATATCGAGCAAGTTGTGCTTTCATTTGAAAAGACTCTTTTGACAACGAAGAGATTTCAGAGTTCTTTTCAATTATGGTGTTTTCCAATTGAATAATTTTCTTGTTTAGCTTTGAAAGTGTGGGTTCATGTTGAGTTTTCAAATCAAAAAGATCTTTTTCTAGAAATTGAACTTTTTCTGCAAGTCGTTCCGATTTTAGACGATAATCTGTCCTTTCGACCTTAATCGGATGATTTGATTTTTTAAGATCTTCCAACTCAGTTTCCGTGGAGCTGAGTTGGACAGTCAATCTTTGCATTTCCGATTGTAATTTAGATGAAGATGGTTTGATCTCAGAAAGTTTGATTTTATCTTTTAAAACCTTGTTTTCAGATTTTAAACCTTTGACTTCTTTTGACATTGAGACCAAATTCTTCATCATGTCATTTTGCACTTTGATAAAATCAGGTGGAATTTCAGATGATTGTACCTCATCATCATCCGATGCTGAGTCAGAATTCTCTATTGCTTCCGTAGCTTTGATGAGCTTAGTCACCTTGCAAATATTTGCATGTTCAACCTCTTAATATGAATCGTCAGTCCAGTTAAACCAAGTATCATCAACCGGTTTCAGCTCTCCCCCAGTTTCTTCAATCTTAGCCATCAACATTTTCTTCTTGTAGTAAGTTGCATCCTTCTTCTTAGGCATCTTGCACTCACGAGAGTAATGACCAGCTTTGCCACAATTGAAACAGATTGAATCATCCTTCTTGGAATCATCAGCACATTGTTGTTGCTTTGATTGATCAGCTTTCTTGTAGTACGAGGAAGACGATGAATTCTTGCGTTGATTGCTTGATTTGCCTTTGAACTTGTATTTGTTCAAGGCTTTTGTGAACATGGCTGCCATCTTGACTAATTCAAGGTGAGAATCATCAACATCAGATAGATTCAACTCTTCAGAATCAGTTGATTCTTCAACAAGCACTTTCTTGGATAAGCTTTTGGAAGTCGTAAATGATTTGCTCTTCTTTTTGGCAATGAGAGCAAGAGGATTACTTGGAGATGACTCGTTCCTTCCTTCTTGAAGTTTAGACACTTCAGGTTGGTAATGCATAAGAACTCCAACAAGCTCATGAATAGTCAACTTGTCAATCTCCTTGGTAGATCGAACAATGGTTCCATAAGGAAGCCAATCAACATTGAGCTTTTTGAGAAATTTCATGTTGACTTCAGCATTTACTTTTATGATCTTGCACCTTTTCAACTCATTGAGAACACCATTGAAACGACGGTAGGTATCCTTGAGTGGTTCATCAGGTTCCTGCTTGAAATCTTCATAAAATCCCAGAGCCTTATTCAGTTTAGTAACATCTGACATGTCATAACCTTCTTGCTGTCGTTTGATCTCATCCCATATATCTTTTACTATTGTGTTGCTATCAACATTTTCAAACAACTCATACGGGATAGCTTGCATAACAATGTTCTTTGCCTCTATGTCACCCTGAGCTCTCTCACGTTTATCACCAGAAAGTTCATAGACTGGAATTGGTATACCAGTATCCGGATGATAATCTACAACTGGACCATCTCTCAGAGAAGCCTATATGTACTTTGCTTTCTCACCCTTGTAGTCTATGTAGTTAGCGATACGGTGAAGCCACTGAGTGTACTTGCCATCAAACAACACTGGAGGACGGGAATCTGATCCAATGATCAAAGTATCTTGAGTAGACATCTTGAAAATGAGGTAGATTCGGTAAAGATTCGGTATTACTCAAATCTAAGATGAAAAATCACAACAATCTAACACAAATGTCAGATTCGGTAACTGATTCGGTACTGTAGCAGATTTGGTACAGATTCTGTACTGTAGCAGATTCGGTAAACCAGATTCCGTATCAGAAACTGATCAGAAATACAAGTAACACACCCATATTCAGTATAGATTCGGTAACCACAAGATTTGTAGCCTGATAACACTTAAAACCAATGAATTAAGTGATACCGAGATCCTGATTCGGTATCTGACTCGGTAGTCAGATTCTGTATGAATTTGAATTCAAACACAATTCAATTCCTTTGAATTAGATTCGGTAACCTTGCTGCACAAGGAAACAAGTTAGTATCACACAAAATATCAAAGATACCGAATGTATAGGATACCGAATGTCAACTGTAGCAGTTGACAATACCGAGTCTAAGTATGAAAACTTAGAATTCAAACGAATCCTTTCTCAAATCACACCAATTAGCTACGTATGACCAAACCGAATGTGATAGAATCACAAACACACCACAATCTGCAACACTGATTGAGAATTAATAGCTTTGAAGCAGATTCGGTATAGCAGTTACGATACCGAATGTGTATCAAATCTTCAAAACTTGAAGAATTGATGAAATTAAACCGTCAGAAATGTGATTAAACACCTCACGATCACAACTGAAACCTCAAATCTTTACTTAACTACAGAATCAAGCTGTAATTGATGAATATCGAGAGTTTTAGTCACGAACTCTAAAAATCAATTTGATTCTCCATAATTGATGTTAAAAAGTTGTAATGATGATTAAAACTCTTTCTAATCAACCTAATACACCTTCGCTGAACTTATCACAGGAATCTGAACGTCAGATTATCATATTCGATTATACCGAATCTGATTCAATATACCGAAAGTGCTCAGATTCTGTAATCTTCAATCTCTGGATCGATCTAGTGATGTAATATCACTCCCTGGAAGCTCTGTTACCAAATGATGGGGGATATTAGGATGAATATCGTATGAATGTATGAATATCTATGAAGATTGATATGAATATTGAGAGGAAAAGTCAATTGGTCAAGATTGACTTTTCCATAACTCTCTTGAACTGTTTTAGGTGCTTGGCTATTGTGTGTGAATGGCTCACTTCTAAGGTTACCTTATGGGATATATATAGCCCTCGTCTATATCCCACCATTACAAGGCTTAGCACACAATCTATGCAATTTCCGGGGTCCTAACAGTATATAAAAAACTGATAGATGGTGAAGGTTAGATATAGTCATATAACCGATCGATGATGATGGGAAAGTGTTGTTCAGATTAACTGAATCTTCAATCCGAATAATAGCGAGACGTATGCCGAGCTTATACAATAGATTAAATCTGTGCAAATTCCTTATATGCAAAAGTTTAATCGTATGAGTCTAATGATCAAATTTTATAAAAATGACTGTTAGGGTTAGGGTTTAACATGTTTGAATTGATGGGAAATCATCTGAAAAAGATGGTGATATAGGTTTACGATGTAAACTATGTGT
This sequence comes from Rutidosis leptorrhynchoides, assembly GCF_046630445.1. Taxonomy (NCBI): domain Eukaryota; kingdom Viridiplantae; phylum Streptophyta; class Magnoliopsida; order Asterales; family Asteraceae; genus Rutidosis; species Rutidosis leptorrhynchoides. The sequence continues at coordinate 374,702,332 of NC_092339.1, read as the reverse complement.
AATGAGAAAGATCGTATGATATAAACTAAAAATCGATTTGATTATTTGATTCAAAGTTTGGTTGACAGCGTAGTGGTAGTATTTTGTAGATTAGAACTATATGGGAGGGTATTTAAGTCATTTAATTGAATGATTAGCTGATCTAGTTTTTTTGTTAGCTAATAGGCAAAATGAATGGTTGTGATTAAAAGTTAGTCATGATCATATGGTCATTAAGGTGGTAGCTTCATTAATGATGAAAGATATTGATCCTCTTTTAATGTTTAAAAGAGATAAACAAAAATATTTAACAATTAATTAGTTTAAAAAAATGTCAAGAGTCAAAGTTAAAGGATAAAACTTTTTTTTTTCTTTTCCAGAAACGTTTAAATAGGAAGAAAGCATTAATTGCAATTTAATTTAGAAATGAGTTGTTAGCTATTGACGTAGGAGTGTAGGACGTGCTATTCCCAAAGTTGTCGTATTTCAGTTGGGACAAAATTTCATTTCTCATCCTTGAACTTTACATTAAATTTGACTCCATGTCCGTTTTTTTTTTTTTTGTGCATCCCTCATCCCTAATGTATCAGAAATCTACATCCCTCGTCCTCCCGTCTATTTTTTGTCTATTTTGCCGTTACCCTCCTATCACGTGCAGAGCATGTAGGGGTAAAAAGATCATTAAGCTACAAGGACGAGTGTAATTATGTCTTCTTCTTCAATATTCAATTTATTCCCAAAATCATAAATCTTAAACCCTAATAAAATCAAATTCATTCCTCTTCTTCCATAAATTACGCAAAAAATTCTTTTATTTTGGCGAACAAGAAATCCGACAGTGATTTGTTCCAAACCGATTTGTAAGGAGCCGAAGGTCAATCAAAAGTGATTAAATTAACACATCATTTTTATAGATCTCAAATATGTACAGATTTATTAACTACATTAAACCCAAACAGTGGTGGATTTGATCCGTTCGATTCATAGATTCAATATTAACAAATTCGAGCTACAAATCATTCAGATTTTTACAAAAACAATTTCTTCTTGTGTTTTACAGCCCCTTCTCCAACAGAAAAAACAACAAGCTCGTTTGATATATCTTCATTGTCATTTACAATTGCATTAACAGAATATTATTAGTTGTATTTCATTTAAACATTTCATCAAACACCTAGTGTACATAACAAAACAAAATCAAAAATAAGTTACAATATCGAACAAATCTAAAAATAACACAATCGAGCAGCAAAAACAAGAAGCATCTTTCAGACCTGTTCAGTTCACTGATGAAAATCGAAATCGTATATTACAAATGAAAATCATAACTTACATATGAAAATTGAAATCGCCGATGGAAAAAACGCTCTATTCACTAAAGCTTTAATCGAAGGCCCCGGAAGAAGAAACCGACGGTGAGTAATTTCAATTATTTCAGATCAAAGCTTCAATCGATGATGATGAAGAAGAAATCATCGAAACATCAGATAACGACGATTTATGAGAGAAGCTTCAGTCAGAGTATTATTACTTCTTTTATTCGCGTAAGACCTCGATTAACCTCAGATCTAACGATGAACGAATATGGTAATGAATCAGATATGTAGCAGCCGACGGTGATTTGAAGAATTTGTTTCGTGAGAGTGAACGGTGATTTGAAGAATTTGGTGGTGGTAGTAGATTAAAAGAATTAATTAAATAAAAGAACAATAACAACAAAGACAAAAATACCCCCACATGATATGCACATGATAAGAGGTAACGACTGGTTTTGACAGAAAGTAGACGGGAGGACGAGAGATGTAGATTTTTGATACATCAGGGACGAGGAATGCACACAAAAAAAAAAGGACATGGAGTCAAATTTGATGTAAAGTTCAGAGACGATGAATGAAATTTTGTCTTCAGTTGCAATCTAATCTAGTTTTAACGGTTACATCATGTTTATGTTGTGGCATTATTACCGTTATGAAATAATTGAAGATTTACCAAGTGCAACTAATTTCAAGATCCTATATAAGGGAAACTAATACTAGCACTCCCTCAAGACCTTCTTTAACAATGCATGTTGGAGACATGCTTCACCAAATTTGGACCAACACGCCACATAATGGTGGCGTGATCACACAAGAAAATGTAGCGTGCGCGCTCCAAGCCACGTGCATAAAATGTGGAGTGATGATTTTTTATTGGTTGAATTTTTTTTTACTTTTAATTTTTATCCACTATATCACCCAACTTCCAATCATATTTAACACATCACTTAACACGTCACCCATTATTTACCAGTTTAGCACACCCGTCAATCATCACACCCTTACCCACCAACACGCCCATTTTATCCGTCATTGTTAAAGATGGTCTAAGGAAAAAGCCTACCACGAGTCACTTCAATCAAAGATATAATTTATTTTTCGTTATTATTTTTATTAATTATATATCTTCATTGTCCAATCTACCAATTACAACATTATATATGTTTAATTTCTCGGGTCAATGACAACTACTTTGTAAGAGTGAATTTGCTAGGACATTATCCAGTACTTCCAACGCATCCATAATGAAATGCATATAAATTTAACGCTGAATGAGAAGTATAAAACTCAACAAAATATGTACATCCGACTCAGGCATTCAAATTGTAACTCTTCTTTTGCAAATCTTTTTTACTAGAGAACTAATGTAGGAGTAATTTTTTATTGTTAATTATTCGTTTTATAGTATAGTATTTAAACATAAATAAATATAAATATAAATACATCTATTTATGAGAGGTGATCCTCACACACCACTTTTTGATCCATGTACACCTAGTTACCTATTATACTCTTAATTATACTTATAATAATAATATAAGTTCAACTTCATATATTAATCAAGAGGCATAACTGTGAATTTATGAGACAAAAGTGTATATGGATAAAAAAGCGGTGTGTGAAGATCACCTCTCGTTCATAATTGAGTTAAATACGGGAATAAAAATAAAATAATTATTATAATGAAGTCGATAATTCATAAGATAAAAAATAGTATGTGTATGGAATTGATGTGAAATTAGATTTGACAATGGGTGTGTTGATATTTTGTCCCTATATAAGACTTACGAAGTATCATTTTAATTAAGAAATGTGCTTAGGAGATCATAAAACCCGAATTTAATTAGGTTGATTTGGAACCATCAGAGCAAAAATTACTACTCTAGCTAGGAAATGATCAGTCTCTTACACTCATATAATTGCACGTCTGTTTACTCACATTTTTATTTCTTTCTACAGAAAAAAATATGCACATGCATATGCATATGCATGGATAATAAAATCCGAGGCTGTATATGGTAAGTACATGTAAATTAATTACCATAACAAATTAACAATCCTCAAATCTTAACGTCCTTTAAATTTGGTGTCTGATATCTATCCACCATTAACAAGATCATAATTTGATTGCAATCATGACTTAAATATAACATAAAAATCGATCAAATGCATGATACTTGATGAATGATCATGCATGCATTATATATACCGTTATATTATAGTAATATTATATTAATATTATTACAAAAATCAAACTAAAGGCCGGAATTGAAGTACTCTAGTAGCCCCCTAGCCTCCCCACAAATTATCACAATCAGATGAACCCCCTAGAGAAGGATAATCGGTATTCAATTGCCGAGGCGGGCTCATAAGCATTCCTTGTGCCATATCTGCCAACAAATTAGGCATGTCATAAATTGTATCTTCATCCATAAACACATTATTATCTCCAGCTTCCAAAAATTCACCAGGATAATCTATCACGTCCATTATTTGATCATGATCATCACTCGAAGACTTCATTAATTGGGCTGCAGCTGTTGCAGCCCTCCGTATCAATGCGGGTTCCGGCATATCTGGAACAATGTATGATCCCACAAGATATGGGAAATTCAACTTGGTTTCCGAGCCTTTAAGTGACAAAGCAGCAACATCGTATGCTGCTGCAGCCATCTCAGGTGTTGGATAGGTTCCAAGCCATATACGTTTGCTTTTACGTGGCTCTCGAATCTCACACACCCATTTTCCAATACTACGACTTCGTATCCCTCGAAAACTTGGGTGTCTTCCGCTTGAAACCAGACTACTACGGGGGCTTGGGGATGATATAGCTAATGAAGAAGATGAAGAAGAAGAAGGGGAAGTAGTCATGACAGTGTTGGTGTATATTGTAATTTGATTCTAGCTAGGAATAGGTTTTTATGGGGGAGGTGATGGAGGTGGTGGTGGGTCAGACATCTATAGATACAAATAGTATATCCATATCCTCCATATATATAATATATAATTGCATGCCAAAAGTAGCTAGTCAAAGATTAATAGTATTGTTAAAAGTGCTGCAAGTAGCAAGATTAATAAAAGAAGTGCGTTGGCCGGGAGTTTGATGTAAATGGAAATAAAGATTTTACTGTATATGCATGATGATTGTGTTTATGTGTGAATTGAAGCTCACAAAAAAGCTAGCGCGGGGATTTCGCGGGTAGAAACTGTTCCAGTGTGTAAAAAGTCTTCATTGTGATTCATTACGAGTATCTAGTGGAACTATTAATTATATTATAATTAATAATCAATAGTGAATAATAATAATTAATAAACAAATAAAATTATAATATTAAGAAAATTATAAAATTTATTAATATTATTATTATTATTATTACTAAAATCCGCAACTCACACATTCGACACATATTAATTCATATGTTCACGACGGAATTTGAACCCCTAACATTTTTGATTAAATGGCTTCTCCAAAAATACCCATAGACTATAAAGGTATGACATTATAGAGGTATGACACTATAATTCAAATTAAAGGTTGAAATTAATGGTTAATTTGAATATAGAGGTATAACACTATAATTCAAATTAATGGTTGGAATTTTCAGATATAATTAAACTTTAAATTTATAGGTTAACATGTAATCTTATAGCAATAGATGAAAATGTTGGATCGATTTAGGTCCACCACCATGTCCTGCATAGAAGCTAAAGGGTTCATCTTGTCTCTAAAACCAATTGGTAATAGAGGGAGGTTTCCCTAATCTTATATACAAGCATTTATTTATCTCGTATCATATAACGTGGCTTTTTTACCCGGACCCGTTCATTAACATCTCGACTTTTTCCGGACATCCGACTTCTTCCCCTGGTCACGTCCAAAGTCACCCCGATATGAACCGCCACTGCCACAATGATCACACCCGTGCCACCTGGTCTGATACCATTTGTTGGATCGTTTAAGGTCCACCACCATGTCCTGCATAGAAGCTCAAGAGTTCCTCTTGTCTCTAAAGCCAATTGGTGATAGAGGGAGGTTCCCCTAAGCTTAAATACAAGCATTTATTTATTTCTCATTCCTATGTGGGACACACTCTAACCGATTAGCTCCAACAGAAAAAAATATAGTTTTGTTTTTGTGTTTTTTTTAAGACCAATCCCAACCATGACGCCGTCATGGGCATTTCCTCTGCGCCACATCAGCTTTCTCTCTCCTCCTTTCTCACCACTTCCTCCCATAACACTCTCAGGACACACCATTGGCAACCATGACATACTTTCTCATATTTTTATTATTTTTAAAATTACATTATTATTAAAATCAAATCAAATCAAATAAATAAATCAAATAATGGTAATTAGTAAAAAAAAAAAAATTGGAACCAAAGAATCAATGCTATGGGTCCATCATATATTAAATATTAATTATTAATTAAAATAATAAATATAAATATAAAATAAAAATGACCACCTACTTCATCTTCTTCCTTTAACCCATTTTTTAAAAGCTCCATTTTTCTTAAATTAAAAAAAGTAAGTTGCCATCAACCAAAGAGTGAAAATTAATTAGAAATAACTTAAACATTAGATATAAACTTGAAAAAGCCCCAAAATATTGCAGCTCTCCGTCCTCAATTATGCTTATTGATGAAAAATTTCAGGGCGAAGTGGCCGAGGGCGGTGGAGGGCGGCACCATTGCCATCGGCGCCCTCCCATGACGGGTTTGGTGACCCCCTCTATAGCGTACCGATGGGAATAGTCTAAATAGCAGACACACAATCTTTTTGTCTACGACGTAACTCGAACTAAAAATCTAAAGGTTGATGAGTTTCCTTAAAACCGTTAGGAAATAAGCCTTTAGATTTTTTTATTTTTTTTAATTATATATAAGACATAGTTATCACCTTCAGGTATTTGTCGTTTTTATTTTCAGTACTTATTTTTTGGATAAAGGGAATTCACCCGGTAAATATTATTGATAATGCACCATTACAAAAATGTCAACAAGCAAATACTTGAAGACAAGCAACAACCAAAGCTACAAAAGCAACCAAACAACCAAAAAACACACATCAAACTAAATTGAAAGTTGAAACACAAAAGCAACAATATTCCGTACTTATTTACATACACCTTTTTATTCTTTTTTATGGATGCAGATCCATTTGAAAGTTGTCTGTGACCTTGGAGCATAGAGATGATGACTATCTCTACTTATGAGTAACAAACGATTTTTCTTTAACTGAAGATGGAGAAACGACTTTCTGCTTGTTCTAGGATAGAAGAAAATTGTCAATATCTCATTTCTTTCATACATCATATTCATGACATTAAATATTATTGTTGTTATGGTTAATAGAATATAATTAGGTACCTAGCGCATTAGTTTATTTAATATAATGATACTATTAATAATAATTGTTATACTAATGATGATGAATAGTTACAAAATTATTTATGAAATATATTTTTATGATTATTTTATTACTGTTTAATTAATATGGACAAACGTAAGCAATGTACTTTTCGTCGACTGATTTATTTATAGTAGTTTTCATCTAGTTGAATTAGTTTTATATTGTTACAATGATAGTGTCTATTTGTGGTATATTTGTAGTATTGTTTATAGTATAACTGTAGATGCTTTCCTTTTCTTACCAAATATTCACTTACATATCTTATTAAAAGCTGGTCGTATATGTGGCCCATCTTTCCATTTTAGTTTGGATCTCTCTTTATATCATTTTATACTCCGTAGTTGATTTCCGAATCTATTACTACGTTCCATCTTATGTTATTTTGAAAAAAAAAAAAAAAAAAAAAACATTCCATTTTAGTAAAGAGTGAACATTTTAGCGGTTATACTTGTTTTTTAGTTTGTTTTACATATAAAATTTCATTTAATTTAAAATGGACGGATGAAAGAAAACAATAAACTAGACACAAAAACATAATTGGTGAAGTAGTAGGGATGATATCTGTAAGAATACTATGTTGAATTGTATTGAAATTTAAATTAATAAAGATTGAATACCGAAAATCAAATAAAAATTCGGTACCATTATTTTCGTATTGTAAAACCGAATATGTTGGGATCCATTTTGTGTTGTTAGGTTTACTGAACTTAATTTCAGAATATTGATAAATGCATGTGAAAGTTTTAGGTGTTTGGATATACAGTTGGGAACTCAATTTTACAACTTCAAACAACAATTGTACATCAAAAGTCAAAAACTCAAAACACAATTCTTGTTAATCCAATCTTGGTTTTTGTGGCATTTCGAGGTGTCTGTATAACGGTTTCAACAAATTTTAGACCTATTGCTTTATCCAAGTATTCTTTGACATACGATTCTACATACTGAAATGGCTGAGAGAAAAGAAGCGATACCGTTGTCAGATGATTCAATCTAACTTTTCGCAGTAGGAATACATGTATGTGTATGAATGTACCTAAATGTGCAAGCCTGTAAGTCGAAGAAAAGTTGATGTATATGGGTTCGGTTCCCTTATTTGGTTACTCATCTCGTTTGTACACAAACCGACTAGTCTCAAAATCAAAAACCGAAACTGCTCCATTGATTTGGTTTACTTTATTGGTACGAGTTGTGTTTCGTTATGGATTTGACTAATTTGTACATCTATAACATATGTTAAGATGTACATAATGAATTTGTGATTTCTTTAAATATTAAAATTTACTATTACACACATAGAAAATATACATATCAGATTGAATTAATAATTCTATATGTAAAATTTAATGTGTGTAAACATTTCAATTTAACTGACTTCGATGCGTTGGTCCCTCCATTTTACCTCAAAAAACTAACAGCGTCTCTCAAGTTTTTTTTTTTTTTTGGCTTTTAGTGTCCCTCTATTATCACTTTTTTTTATTACGCGTCCCTCCGTCAACTTTCTGTTAAAAAAGTCCGTTAAGTCATGCCATGTGCCTTGCATGTGAGGGTAAATTCGTCTTTTTACTCTTTTCTTCACTAAAATCGAGGGACCACTGGTGTAAAAATTCTTATAATTTATATATTTTTAATTTATAAATTCTTAAAAATTATATCCCATCTTCTTCATCTGAACAAAGCTTGTTCTTCCCCAAAATTACAAACCCTAAATTTTTTTTACAAAATAAAACTAAAAACTAAACCTAAATCAACACAAAATGAATTTATCCCTAACTATACCTAAACCAAAACCCGATCTACCAAATCTACAAAATCTCAAAACACTTCCAAAACATCAATTTGATCTTCAGCTGAGATTTTTCAAATCATCAATTTGATCAAATTAATGACTCAAACTGATTGAGCTACCTTCATTAGGCAGTGATTAACAGTTTTCATGAAGATTAAGCTCCAAAACAACTGTTAAAATAAGAATCATCAATGAACAAGTGAAAAACACCATGGATGAACTTGAAATATGATTTCGAGTTCTAGACTGTTTCAGTGAACGAGCTCAACATGAAAGATGTTTAAAATCATCATTCAAGTGCTCGACATCCATCAATTTGACCTGAAACAACATGTAATTAGCGAATTCGATCCATGTAGAAACAGTTGACTTTTTGCTCCAAACTTTGACTATCAAATTCGTCTTTGATTTTGCGAGTTTATATCTGAGAATGTACAAATAGATTCACGAGATGATTTGCAACAACACTGCACTTTTACTTTTCACTAAATCAACTTGAAACAATCAGAAGCTCAAATCGGTTCACGAAGAACACGAACGAAGACTCGATCCGATTCGATATGAATTTGTTGTTGTTAATCGATACTGATGAGTCTTGAGGATTCGGATTTTAATATAGTTTGATTCTCTTATATCAATTTGTTTTTATGAGCTCAAATTAATGAAGGTGCAATTTGATGTTGATGAGTATGAACTCGGACAGTAGCAGCTCACTATTATAATTTATTCTATGTTCTATTTTGTAATCCGAAAATGATGATGATAAGAATTGATCGATGAAGATATTGAAGAATTGATCGAAAGATGAGAGATGTTTGATATTTATGTATCGATGTCTATATGTACTTGATAAGTGCGCCGGTGGTCCCTCGATTTTAGTGAAGAAAAAAGTAAAAAGATGAATTTACCCTCACATGCAAGGCACATGGCATGACTTAACAGACTTTTTTAACAGAAAGTTGACGGAGGGACGCGTAATCAAAAAAGGTGATAATAGAGGGACGCTGAAAGCCAACAAAAAAACTTGAGGGACGCTATTAGCTTTTTGGGGTAAAATGGAAGGACCAACGGCACAATTATTTCAACTTCAATTTATGTTTAGTTTTTGGCCACTCTATTCACTACCAACTCACAAGAAAACTAAACTCTCTCTTTAAAACATGTTTCTCATCTATTCACCACAAAACTCTAGCGATGCCCTTATTTTTTCAACCGCCACCGTCCCTTCTCCTTGCTCTTCCATTCGCCAGTTTGTAGGTTGTGACGGCCCAAAAATATCTGACCAAATTTAAACTTTATCTTTAAATAATTTAATGTTTCGACACGATAAGGAAAGTCTGTAATGTTGAGTCTCAAAGTTTTGGAACTATATTCATGTAAACAATTATTCTTTGACTGTTCTCGAAGATTCACGAACAATATATATATAACTTAATGTGCACATATATATATATATACGTATATATATATACGTATATATATATACGTATATATATATACGTATATATATATACGTATATATATATACGTATATATATACGTATATATATATACGTATATATATATATATATATATACGTATATATATATATATATATATATATATATATATATATATATATATATATATATATATATATATATATATATATATATATATGATTTCAAGTTATTTAGTAAACGATAGTAACATTCGATTATTGATTCGATTGTGATTTAGATAAGTTAACTAAAACGTTTAAGATGAACCAGTAAAATACTAATTTGCTACAGTATTTTCGAATTGCTACAGTACCTGAAAAGCTACAGTGTTTTCGAAAATCACTATTTGCTACAGTAAAAAAAACTTTACTACAGTAATTTTGCAATAGTAAACACTATTTCAAAATGAAAATGTATATATGTATATGTATATACTACGAGACGATGATTTATAGAAGAAAATAACCAAAACACTTAATTGATTAAAGCTACACTTCGAGTGACATAGTTTAACAATGATTAAGTTTAATTTTTGATAAAGGTACACGTCGCGTAACGAAAAGTACTAGTTTTCTAAGCGTACGAAAGTGCATTCGAGAAACCGGAACCGGGACATAAGTCGAGTGACAACATACGAGTCAACGGACCAAAAATTACAAATCAACTATGCACGTGAATTTAATATAATATATAATTAATTATATAAATTAAATATATTATATATATTATTATTAAATTATGTCGACAAACAAAACGTTAAAACAATGTGAGCTGTAAATCCTCCCCATGCAATCGCATGGGAAATGTGCTAGAAGACCATGCGATCGCATGGCAGTCTTGTACTGGAAATGTCCTATAAATTCAATCGATTTCATTTTGTGAGAAGCATACATCCTTCTATCTATCTCTCTGTAAATATATATAATTATATATATTGTAATTAAAATTATTATATGATTATTATTATAAAGATTATTATTAATCTTAGTATTATTATTAAGTTGTATTATTATTATTAGTATATTACATAAAATACTACGACGAGGTCTTGATTGAGTTATTTCAAAACGGGTTTTATGAGCGGAATAGAGCTAAGGAAATTATGGGATATAGCTATGAAGGTTATGGGTATGGTTCGTGGGTTTTGCTCGTGAATCAAACTAGTGTTTATCATCCCCGTTGCGTCTATGTGCTTTCCTGCAATATTGAATCACAATATTGATACGTGAGCATTCATATCTTATCTTTTATATATTGTTAGTGTATCCATGTCTAGTGCTCGAGTATATATATTTATACATGCTTGTATGCTAAATTTCTTCGTTAAACAGTTTATGATGAATCATGAATTAAATATATATATTGCTGATAAAAGGTATATGATATGCATGTTTTTGGAAAGCTGGCGAAAAATCAATAACTTTTCATTTAGAAATCGTGTAATTTCGATGAACGAATTAAAAGATATGGTCAACTGAATTATGATTGACGTTAACTGGAATTGCTTTTGAATCTGCAATTAATATTTAAACAACCTGTTTACGAGATTGATAAATTGGGTTTTTGAATACTACTAGCCGAGTAAATGGATTCTTAAATAAGGCATGTCTCGTTTTGTTGAACAATTGTCAAAATTGATTGTTTTATCATATTTTAAAGCCTTATAAAAACTATAGTTTAATTTTACAAGAATTGGGAAACTATGTGAAATGTTAAAATGTTTCGATTGCCGTGATCATTCAACTATAGTATTGAGTCAGATTGATTTTTTTGAAATGACTTTTGATAACTTTTGTATGTCGATCTCTAGCATTAGGATTGTGATACACTATGACCTGACCTAGCTTAATAGACATTTATTGACCAACATATGTTCTCTAGGTTGAGATCTACGGTTATTTGGTATTTCAAGTTTCGGTCACATTTCGGTGAACGACTTTATGTGCTGCTAAGGTGAGTTTCATTTGCTCCCTTTTAAATGCTTTTGCAATCTATATTTTTGGGCTGAGAATATATGCACTTTATTTTAAACGCAATGAATACAAGTACATACTTAATTATACACTGAGTTTGAACCGAAAATCCCTTAGCTTTGGTAACTAGTAACTGCCGGTTATAAGAACTGGTGGGCGCGAGTAGTTGTATATGGATCCATAGGGCTTGATATCCCCGTCCGAGCTAGAGCGCTAGCCTTTTAACGGACGTATGCTATTTGAGAAGCGTACACATTAGTTTGCGTGTATTATTAATATGATTATACAAAGGGTACAAATTATATATACGTTAAGTTTAGTTACCAGAGTGCTCAATCTTGTAGAATATTTTGATAAACGTTTTTGGATGAAATAACTGAAATCTTGTGATCCACCTTTATGTACAGATTATGCAAAACATTAAAACTATGAACTCACCAACCTTTGTGTTGACACTTGTTAGCATGTTTATTCTCAGGTTCCCTAGAAGTCTTCTGCTGTTTGCTTATATGTTAGACAAGCTATGTGCATGGAGTCTTACATGGCATATTTTTCAAGGAAACGTTGCATTCATATAGATTTGGAGTGATCGTCACAGTTGGTATCAGAGCGTTGGTCCTAGCGAACCAGGTCTTGTATGAGTGTGTCTAACTGATAGTTGTTAGGATGCATTAGTAAGTCTGGAGTTCGACCATGTCTGCATATTAAAAGTTTTGCTTATCATTTCTTATCAGAAATTACATGGTTATCATTCTTAATTCTAGACATGTTTTCCTGCATTTATTGCATAAATAGTGTATAGACAAAAATTCATATCTTAGCGTATCTGTTACTGTAAACTTTACCTGACATCTTCCGAAAATTTCTCCATAATTTACGGGATTTTGGTATAATATATATACATATGTAAATTATGTATTGAAGAGTACCAATCTAAATTCTATAATCTATTTCATATCAAAAATCATCTCTCTAATTATACAAGATGGATCCCGTATCTAGTTCAAATTCTTTAAACTCCGACAGCTATTCCGATATGGATATTCACCTGAACTCCGAAGAAAGTGTAACCGGAATGGATCAACCAATCAGCCATCACCTATTCTGGATGAATTGGGGATGGGTTCATAGCTTACTTAATCATTGGAGACAAGAAGAAGGCGATCCCTTCCATCCACCACATTGCCCTCTTGGCGAAGAACCTGAAGCACTTACCGGCGAACCTGTTCGTAATACCATTTTCTCTCTCATTTTCAGAGTATCTTGTCACGATAATATACTATCTCAAATTCTGGATCTTATTCATCCGCTCGTCCGAACCGCCAATCATCCCGGTGTAGTAGAAGAAGTCAACGAGCTTCGCGCTCGGGTAGTGGCTTTGGAGAATATGGTGCAAAGGTTACAAGCACCAGCAGCATCACCGGCATCAACAGTACCACCGACAACAACACCAACAGTACCATTACCACCACCAACAACAACCGCATCGCAAACCTCAACTTCACAATCTGTTCCACGAGCATCAACGTCATACGCAACGTAGTTACCAAGAAATACCAGCAACAATAACCGATGAAGTATTAACTCATTTCCCCTGAAGAAATTTTATGTATATTTAATATATATGAATTTTGAAATCAAAATAAATCTTTTCGTACTAAGCTATTACGTGTGAATTTTAACTGGTAGGTACTACTCGGTTAGTTCATATTACTAATATGCAATGATGTACATCCTTCCTTAACAACTTAATCATTGTTAAATACAATCTCTGTTTCAACTTAATGAATTCCATTTCATAATAAACCAAGTGTATTATTCAATTACATAATTGATTTTACATTTTCATTTTCGATGTACTCGAAACTTTCCAGAAAACATCATCTGTGCCTTGTAAGGTTCACAAAAATTCCACGAGCAACAACATCCTTCACCAAGGAATATCAATAAGAATAAATAATGAAGTATTGATTTAATTAGTGAAATATTCCGCGAAGATTATATGATCTCTAATGTTTTAGAGATTTTTCATTTCTAATTCAAGCCAAAAAAAAAAAAATCAAATGAGCTTAATATGATATTAACTCATTAAATCTGTATTACATCTGAAGAAAATATACATACATATATTTTCATAAAGATTGTAATGAAAATTCTTTTGTACAAAATATTACTTGTGAAACTTTTAACGGGTAGGTAATACCCGAAAGATATATAAATTCACAATTAATATGTTACATTCTTCGATTCTGATTCAGCAAATCATCAACTATACTCACTACTTTCACAACGATATACATTCTTTCATAGAAATCAAAACAACCATTTGCATCCAAATTTGATTACATATTATGATTTTGAAAAATCAGAATCCAAGCCCAGATTTAATAGAAAACATCACTCTTAGATTCTTACATCTTTCAAATGCCATACTTTGAATTCAAAACTGTACTAGAACATCATATGTATACATATAACATTCATTTCTTAGAATTATGATCTTTCATTCTGAAAATCTGAAAAGCAACCAGTCTACGAATCAATACCTTGAATGTTGAAAAAGCTGATGAAGCAGTAAAAACTGTAAACGACCTTAACAGTAAAAAGTTGATGATAAAGAATAGTGTGCTGGCAAATCTCAGAAAAAGAGAAAGTTTGGAACTGGAAAACGGATTGAGCAAAGTATGAAGGAGGCTGTGGATAAATCACAAAGACTGAACCTGCCTTCAAAGAATACAAATGATTCAGTATCTGCTGAAGTCATTAACGAATACCTTGCTCCTGACTCAAAACCGTTACGAAAAAAAAAATCTTCTTCATCGTCCTTCGATATTAGAAATTCTAAGATATCATTATATCTTTCATATAAATATCTTCGATATTTCTGAAGATATCTTCATAACTATTATTATCCGAAATTATTTATCTCTTCGCGCTATCTGTGTTACATTATAAAAGAAACTATTTTAGTTTTTAAATTGTGAAAATCTTGAAAAATGGATGTTTTTGAAGTAGTGTTGGGAACTGAAGCATGAGTTAGTATAATATAATGACACTTGATCAACGTGATTATATTACAGTAAGTCATGCTGAGTTTCTAATGGAACGTGATAAAGGTTCACAGATCATACCCTCATCATGAACCATGTTACATAACTCTTTCATTCTGTTTAACCTTAAAACTTTCAAGAAAATATTTTCTTAACAACTCGGTCTTTTTTCGAGGTATTCTGGTAATTTGACAAGTCAGATTGTGCTATTACCGTTTCTTTCTTAGAACATTAATTATGTTCATTCCGAAATGTATAGCTACGAATTTTGGACCATTATTGCCTTGACTTAAGGTTGGGAAGAGAAAATGAAAGCATGAATCTTCGATATATCAATGCGTATAGCAATATAAAGACACGGGAGAATGAAAAACACTATAACCCCAAAGTAATAGTAGAAGAAAATAACTTCCTCTGGTGGCAGATGAAAAAGAAGAATGAAGGATACGATAGCCAGGAAAAATCAGAACTGGATTAAGCATTTTCACAATCTATTAGGAAGTATGAAATAAGGAAGAAGCTTATAAGAGTGGTGAAAACAAATGAAACGGAAGAGGTCTATTTATAGTGAAATATCAGACATAGCAATCGAGGCAGATTACGCATTTAATTAAAGAAGATCTTAATCTCCTTAATTCTCGAAAAATCAAATCTTATTTAGAATATGAAGATTTTCTATTCCTTAAATTTCGGAAATCAATCGTTACTACGTCAAAAATTAAGACGAATCTCTATTCCTTCATTTCACTCTTTTACGATAATTTCTCTCATACGCTTCGAGTAATTGGATTGTTTTATCCATATTATTCAACGGTGATAAAACTCTAATTATCAACTCATATTCGTCATGAAAACATTTTTATTGTTAGCCATGACGACCTCACTCAAATTTCGGGACGAAATTTCTTTAACGGGTAGGTACTGTGACGACCCGGAAATTTCTGACCAAATTTAAACTTTATCTTTAAATGATTTAATGTTTCGACACGATAAGCAAAGTCTGTAATGTTGAGTCTCAAAGTTTTGGAACTATATTCATGTAAACAATTATTCTTTGACTGTTCTCGAAGATTCACGAACAATATATATATAACTTAATGTGCATATATATATATATATATATATATATATATATATATATATATATATATATATATATATATATATATATGATTTCAAGTTATTTAGTAAACGATAGTAATATTCGATTATTGATTCGATTGATATTTAGATAAGTTAACTAAAACGTTTAAGATGAACCAGTAAAACACTAATTTGCTACAGTATTTTCGAATTGCTACAGTACCAGAAAAGCTACAGTGTTTTCGAAAATCACTATTTGCTACAGTAAAAAAACTTTGCTACAGTAAAACACTATTTCAAAATAAAAATGTATATATGTATATGTATATACTACGAGATGATGATTTATAGAAGAAAATAACCAAAACACTTAATTGATTAAAGCTACACTTCGAGTGACATAGTTTAACAATGATTAATTTTAATTTTTGATAAAGGTACACGTCACGTAACGAAAAGTACTAGTTTTCTAAGCGTACGAAAATGCATTTGAGAAACCGGAACCGGGACATAAGTCGAGTGACAACGTACAAGTCAACGGACCAAAAATTACAAATCAACTATGCACGTGAATTTAATATAATATATAATTAATTATATAAATTAAATATATTATATATATTATTATTAAATTATGTCGACAAACAAAACGTTAAAACAATGTGAGCTGTAAATCCTCCCCATGCGATCACATGGGAAAGGTGCTAGAAGGCCATGCGATCGCATGGCAGTCTGGTACTGGAAATGTCCTATAAATTCAATCGATTTCAGTTTGTGAGAAGCATACATCCTTCTATCTATCTCTCTGTAAATATATATAATTATATATATTATAATTAAAATTATTATATGATTATTATTATAAAGATTATTTTTAATCTTAGTATTTTTATTAAGTTGTATTATTATTATTAGTATATTACATAAAATACTACGACGAGGTCTTGATTGAGTTATTTCAAAACGGGTTTTATGAGCAGGATAGAGCTAAGGAAATTATGGGTTATAGCCATGAAGGTTATGGGTATGGTTCGTGGGTTTTGCTCGTGAATCAAACTAGTGTTTATCATCCACGTTGCGTCTACGTGCTTTCCTGCAATATTGAATCACAATATTGATACGTGAGCATTCATATCTTATCTTTTATATATTGTTAGTGTATCCATGTCTAGTGCTTGAGTATATATGTTTATACATGCCTGTATGCTAAATTTCTTCATTAAACAGTTTATGATGAATCACGAATTAAATATATATATTACTGATAAAAGGTATATGATATGCATGTTTTTGGAAAGCTGGCGAAAAATCAATAACTTTTCATTTAGAAATCGTGTAATTTCGATGAACGAATTAAAAGATATGGTCAACTGAATTATGATTGACGTTAACTGGAATTTCTTTTGAATCTGCAATTAATATTTAAACAACCTGTTTACGAGATTGATAAATTGGGTTTTTGAATACTACTAGCCGAGTAAATGGATTCTTAAATAAGGCATGTCTCGTTTTGTTGAACAATTGTCAAAATTGATTGTTTTATCATATTTTAAAGCCTTATAAAAACCATAGTTAATTTTACAAGAATTGGGAAACTATGTGAAATCTTAAAATGTTTCGATTGCCATGATCATTCAACTATAGTATTGAGTCAGATTGTTTTTTTTAAATGACTTTTGATAACTTTTGTATGTCGATCTCGAGCATTAGGATTGTGATACACTATGACCTGACCTAGCTTAATAGACATTTATTAACCAACATATGTTCTCTAGGTTGAGATCTACGGTTATTTGGTATTTCGAGTTTCGGTCACATTTCGGTGAACGACTTTATGTGCTGCTAAGGTGAGTTTCATTTTCTCCCTTTTTAAATGCTTTTGAAATCTATATTTTTGGGCTGAGAATACATGCACTTTATTTTAAACGCAATGGATACAAGTACATACTTAATTCTACACTGAGTTTGAACCGAAAATCCCTTAGCTTTGGTAACTAGTAACTGCCGGTTATAAGAACTAGTGGGCGCGAGTAGTTGTATATGGATCCATAGGGCTTGATATCCCCGTCCGAGCTAGAGCGCTAGCCTTTTAACGGACGTATGCTATTTGAGAAGCGTACACATTAGTTTGCGTGTATTATTAATATGATTATACAAAGGGTACAAATTATATATACGTTAAGTTTAGTTACCAGAGTGCTCAATCTTGTAGAATATTTTGATAAACGTTTTTGGATGAAACAACTGAAATCTTGTGATCCACCTTTATGTACAGATTATGCAAAACATTAAAACTATGAACTCACCAACCTTTGTGATGACACTTGTTAGCATGTTTATTCTCAGGTTCCCTAGAAGTTTTCCGCTGTTTGCTTATATGTTAGATAAGCTATGTGCATGGAGTCTTACATGGCATATTTTTCAAGGAAACGTTGCATTCACCAAATCATCACCATGTATCTTATTTTGACTGCATTGTCAACGGAAGTACTATTGTAAACTATTATTTACGGTGATTGTCTATATGTAGAAATTATCAGATGTCGAAAACCTTTAATTTAAATATTCATTTATGGTGTGCCTTTTCAAAAGAATGCAATATTTACAAAACGTATCATATAGAGGTCAAATACCCCGCAATGAAATCGATGAATGACGTGTTCGTCCATATGGATTTGGAGCGATCGTCACATAGGTACTTGATGTTACCCTCTCTGACCACCGGCATCTCGTCGGTGGTTTGGCTTTACTATTTTTTTGTCGAATAAAGCTCAATCGCCCATTTCCCTTCAGACGAACTTAGGTCCGGTCGGCTACTCCGGTCAAAGATCCGGCGAACAGGCGGCGATTTTGTATGTGTTTTGCACTGGGTCTGTTAATCGATTTTGGTTTGGCATTGGTTTCATTTGTTCCTTCGATTTCGATTGGGGATGGTCTTGTCCTAGTTTTTCGTCGACTATTGTGCCTTTTAATCAGACTCGTTATTCTAAGTGGGTGTAGGCGGCGAGCTCCGGCAGGAGCTATATACCCATTTTGGTCGGATTTGGTTTTGTGGTTGTAGGCTTAGATATGCTGGCTGGGTGGTTGTAGTGTGTTTTTTTGTTGAAACCCATGGATTCCGGTGGGGGTTTGATGTATTTATTCCAATACCATCCTGTAGGGTATCTCGCTTTTTCAATTTTTTCCCATAGTATTGAGCAGAACAAAAAGTAATTCTTTTGAACCAATTGCAAATAGACAGTCGCCAATACCAATTCGTGGACATACATAATTCATCAATCTTAATCATCAATATGAAACTACTTTCTTGCCTTTTTATCATCTTCCCGCAATATGCATTTGTTAAGAGCATTAGGCAATTAATACAATCAAACACTTTTTTGTACTTATATAATTCAAAAAAGCCAACAAATAACATTTATAATTTAGGTGTTAGGATATCGAAAGAGATCCATTTTCTCCGTACATTTTTATAGTTCACTTGTTCATTCCGACCCTTCTCAAGTAATTTTTCTAAAAAGTAGACACGATCATACTCCTCGAGCCACCATTCCCCTTTACAAGCACCCATCTATTTATCAACAATTTCAAGTACTTCCTTCCAATTAAAAGCATATTCTTTATCTATCCGATTTAACGCTTCTACTAAGAGGTTACACCCACTCTGAATTCCCATTCAAGACAGAAACAAAAAATATTCAATTTAGGCCACAACAACTTCTACCACATTACTGAATCAACTAAGATGACAATACCTCTAAGAAAAGAATATGATAGTTGGTTTTACTATAATAGTATTAACATGTGTTAGTTCATAAATGTAAATTCCTAGTTCGATGTGTATTAAAGTACGTTTATTTCAGTCCTTGGTTATTAAGCATAATTGTAATCGTATTGTACTTTGATGATTGGATATTAGTTATGTTTCGTTAATGTTTAATCAATTGTTATTATGACTGTCAATTGACTGTCAGAGCCATTCAATCGCGAGACAGTCAATCGCTGGTGAGACCATCGATCGAAGGTCTTAGACCATCGATCTAAGGTCTTAGACCATCGATCGAGGGTCGCTGCAGGTACTATATATATGGGTTACAGGTTACATTGTTATGTTACATACCCTAGCTATATATTGTCGTCTTCTATCGTTCCTAAACCTACCCAACACAAATAAAAAATCTAGGTGTTGATCTAATCTTTTGTAGGTTTGATTCTTCGATCCTGAAAGTCCGTGTTTATTCGATTAAGCTTTGTCTAGTGTTTTACGCATATAGATTAAGTATAGGTTTGATCTAAGATCTGTAATCGTGTCTACAAAGTGGTATCAGAGCATTAGGATTGTTGATTCAAACGTTTTTAATTGGATTCAAAAGATTTGTGTTTTGGGTTTTGTGAAAACTTTGTGTTTTTGATCAAAAGTCCTAATTTGTACGTGTTAAAATCGTGTTTCTGAGTGTGTTTATGTTCCTAGGTGTTTTCCTAAAGTCATTATCGTAAAATCTTAGAGTTTTCTATCGAAAATAGCCGTGTAGGTTGATTAAGGATCGATACCCTACTTTTTATGTGCTGATAGCTGACGAACTACCCTCAGTCGACCGTCTCCGCCCTCAATCTATCAATCAGTCATCTCCTTCCCCAACCGACCATCTAGTACACTCAATCTATAGTCGACCATCAACCATGGGAGGAATTGTAAATCTAACTGACATTTCATCTTATGAAATGTCCCGTTCTTATTGATTAAAAACGTTCCATATTAATTGATTTCGTTGCGAGGTTTTGACCTCTATATGAGACGTTTTTCAAAGACTGCATTCATTTTTAAAACAAACCATAACCTTTATTTCATAAATAAAGGTTTAAAAAGCTTTACGTAGATTATCAAATAATGATAATCTAAAATATCCTGTTTACACACGACCATTACATAATGGTTTACAATACAAATATGTTACATCGAAATCAGTTTCTTGCATGCAGTTTTTACACAATATCATACAAACATGGACTCCAAATCTTGTCCTTATTTTAGTATGCAACAGCGGAAGCTGTGACGATCGCTCCAAATCCATATGGACGAACACGTCATTCATTGATTTCATTGCGAGGTATTTGACCTCTATGTGATACGTTTTGTAACATTGCATTCGTTTGAAAAGGTATTTCATAAATGAATATATAAATTCCAGGTTTTTTTACATCTGATGATTCCTACGTATAGACAATCACCATTTAAATGGTTTACAATAATACATCTATTGACAATACAGTCAAAATAAGATACATGGTAATGGTTTGATGAATGCAAGTTTCTTGTATATAGCATGTATGACTCCAAGCACATAACTTGTATCACGTATGAGCAAACAGCGGAAGACTTCTAGAAACCTGAGAATAAACATGCTTCAAGTGTCAACACAAAGGTTGGTGAGTTCATAGTTTTAATATTACACATAATCCGTATATCAATGTGGATTACAAAAGTTCAGTTGTTTTATTCAAAACGTTTATCATTATGTTTTAAATAAAAGGTGGATCACAAGATTTTAGTTGTTTCATCCGAAACGTTTATCAATCGGTTCTACAAAGTTGAGCACCCTGGTAACTAAACTTTAACGTTTATATAATTTGTACCCTTTGTATAATCATCTTAATAATACACGCAAACCAACGTGTACGTTTCTCAAATAGCATACGTCCGTTAAAAGGCTAGCGCTCTAGCTCGGACGGGGATGTCAAGCCCTATGGATCTATATACTACTACTCGCGCCCACCAGTTCTTATAACCGGCAGTTACTAGTTACCAAAGCTAAGGGATTTTCGGTTCAAACTCAGTGTAGAATTTAGTATGTACTTGTATCCATTGTGTTTAAAATAAAGTGCATGTATTCTCACCCCAAAAATATAGATTACAAAAGCAATTAAAAAGGGAGCAATAAACTCACGCATATAAATCTAGTATTTTTAGTATTTATAAACAGTCGCATGTATTCTCAGCCCAAAAATATATTGAGTAAAAGGGATCATATGAAACTCACACAAAATCAGTTTTAGTATTTGTATCCATTTAGTAAAACAGTTTATAAAACTGCGCATGTATTCTCAGCCCAAAAATATATATTGCAAAAGCAATTAAAATGGGAGCAAATGAAACTCACTGTTTAATATTGATATACAATATTGCAGGAAAGCACGTAGACGCATCGGAGATGATAAACACGAGGTTTGATTCACAAAAAAATACCCCCGAACATTACCCATAACCTCCTTGGCAATAACCCATAATTTCCTTAGCTCTAGCTTGCTCGAAAACTCATTTTGAAAATTACTTGGACAGCACCCCGTCGTAATATTTGATGTACATTATTATTTTTGTATCGCAAAAATAATAACACTAAATAAAAAAAATAATAAGATTAATAATAATCTTATTAATAATAATAATAATAATAATAATAATAATAATAATATAAATAATAAATAAAATAAATACGGAGTAATATGTATGTGTGTGTTTTTTTTTTCTTTACTCGGCAGAAAATGTTGCAATTTATAGAACCTGGCCTGAAATCTGGAGTCATGCGACTCGCATGGAAATGGCCTTCTGGCCATGCGACTCGCATGAGGACCAGGGACAGCTCACATTGTTTTGGCTCCTAGCTTGTCGACATAATATAAAATAAATATATAATATATATAATTTAAATAATTAATTATATTTTATATTAAATTCACATGCATAGTTGACTTGTAACTTTTGTTCCGATAAGTCGTACGTTGTTACTTGACTTATGTCCCGGTTCCAGTTTCTCGAATGTCCTTTCGTACGCTGAGAAAACTTGCATTTTACATTTCGTGACTCGTACCTTTGTTAAAATATAGCCTTAAATTATTCCTAAACTATACCACTCAAAGTATATCTTAAACTTTCGAGTATTTTGGTCATTTACTTCTATAAATCATCGTCTCACTATTTGTTAAAATACATTTTTAAAATAGTGTTTTACTGTAGCAAAGTTACTGTAGCATTTTACTGTAGCATTTTACTGTAGCATTTTACTGTAGCAAAGTCAATTTTACTGTAGCAAATAGTGATTTTCGAAAACACTGTAGCATTTTGGGTACTGTAGCAATTTGAAAATACTTTATCAAATTAGTGTTTTACTAGTTCATCTTAAACGTTTTAGTTAACTTATCTAAATATCAATCAAATCAATAATCGAATGTTACTATCGTTTACTAAATAACTTGAAATCATATATATTTAATTAGATATATAAACCAATAAGTTTAATGTACGGTATTATGAAATTAAAACTTTGTTACGTTTTCAAGTTATAGTATATATATGTATCTATTTACATATAATTGTTCGCGAATCGTTGAGAAAATCGAAGGGTACTTGAATAGTTCAAAAATTTTGAGATTCAGTTTTACAGACTTTGTTTATCGTGTCGAAATCATTAATCCTTTAAAGATTAAGTTTAAATTTAGTCGCAAATTTTCGGGTCATTACAGAAGCTCTTAGTATTCACCTAAGAATAAACATGCTTTAAACGTCAACAAAAATGTTGGTGAGTTATAGGTTTAACCTATATATATCAAATCGTAACAATAGACCACAAGATTTCATATTTCAATACACATCCCATACATAGAGATAAAAATCATTCATATGGTGAACACCTGGTAACCGACATTAACAAGATGCATATATATAAGAATATCCCCATCATTCCGGGACACCCTTCGGATATGATATAAATTTCGAAGTACTAAAGCATCCGGTACTTTGGATGGGGTTTGTTAGGCCCAATAGATCTATCTTTAGGATTCGCGTCACTTAGGGTGTCTGTTCCCTAATTCTTAGATTACCAGACTTAATAAAAAAGGGCATATTCGATTTCGATAATTCAACCATAGAATGTAGTTTCACGTACTTGTGTCTATTTTGTAAATCATTTATAAAACCTGCATGTATTCTCATCCCAGAAATATTAGATTTTAAAAGTGGGACTATAACTCACTTTCACAGATTTTTACTTCATCGGGAAGTAAGACTTGGCCACTGGTTGATTCACGAACCTATAAAAATATATACATATATATCAAAGTATGTTTAAAATATATTTACAACACTTTTAATATATTTTGATGTTTTAAGTTTATTAAGTCAGCTGTTCTCGTTAGTAACCTACAACTAGTTGTCCACAGTTAGATGTACAGAAATAAATCGATAAATATTATCTTGAATCAATCCACGACCCAGTGTATACGTATCTCAGTATTGATCACAACTCAAACTATATATATTTTGGAATCAACCTCAACCCTGTATAGCTAACTCCAACACTCACATATAGAGTGTCTATGGTTGTTCCGAAATATATATAGATGTGTCGACATGATAGGTCGAAACATTGTATACGTGTCTATGGTATCTCAAGATTACATAATATACAATACAAGTTGATTAAGTTATGGTTGGAATAGATTTGTTACCAATTTTCACGTAGCTAAAATGAGAAAAATTATCCAATCTTGTTTTACCCATAACTTCTTCATTTTAAATCCGTTTTGAGTGAATCAAATTGCTATGGTTTCATATTGAACTCTATTTTATGAATCTAAACAGAAAAAGTATAGGTTTATAGTCGGAAAAATAAGTTACAAGTCGTTTTTGTAAAGGTAGTCATTTCAGTCGAAAGAATGACGTCTAGATGACCATTTTAGAAAACATACTTCCACTTTGAGTTTAACCATAATTTTTGGATATAGTTTCATGTTCATAATATAAATCATTTTCTCAGAATAACAACTTTTAAATCAAAGTTTATCATAGTTTTTAATTAACTAACCCAAAACAGCCCGCGGTGTTACTACGACGGCGTAAATCCGGTTTTACGGTGTTTTTCGTGTTTCCAGGTTTTAAATCATTAAGTTAGCATATCATATAGATATAGAACATGTGTGTAGTTAATTTTAAAAGTCAAGTTAGAAGGATTAACTTTTGTTTGGGAACAAGTTTAGAATTAACTAAACTATGTTCTAGTGATTACGAGTTTAAACCTTCGAATAAGATAGTTTTATATATATGAATCGAATGATGTTATGAACATCATTACTACCTTAAGTTTAGTAGGTAAACCTACTGGAAGTGACAAGAAATGATCTAGCTTCAAAGGATCTTGGATGGCTTGAAAGTTCTTGAAGTAGGATCATGACACAAAAACAAGTTCAAGTAAGATTTTTACTCGAATTAAGATAGTTTATAGTTATAGAAATTGAATCAAAGTTTGAATATGAATATTACCTTGAATAAGAAAGATAACCTACTGTATATAACAAAGGTTTCTTGATCTTAGATGATTACTTGGAATGGATTAGAAAGCTTGGAAGTAAATTAGTAAACTTGAAGGGATTTTTGAAGTGTTCTTGAAGTGTTCTTCCTATGATGATTATAGCTTGATTCTTGAAGTGATTTTTGATGAAGATGATGATTAACTACTGGAAAAATACATTCATAATAGTGTGTGTGTGTTGAGAGAGAATTAGAAAGAGAATTGGAAGTGAAATGGAGTGAATGATGAGTGGTAATTGGTGAGTGGTGAGTGGGGTTAAAAGGAGTTCTAGTTAGTTGACTAGCTCATGGTAGAAGTTAAAATTGATTAGTCATACATGACATAATCAAGAGTTGAATCCCATGCTAGTTCCTATTGGTATATACTCATAGTAAGTACGTTTTAAAGCTGTGTATAATACGGGTAAGAATACGACTAGAATTCTTGATGAAAGAAAAGAATGGAAAAGTAACTGTAACCATTTTCGTTAAGTATGAGTGTTTTGATATATGTCTTGAAGTCTTCTAAAAGTATTTTAATACATCTAAATACACTACATGTATATACATTTTAACTGAGTCGTTAAGTCATCGTTAGTCGTTACATGTAAGTGTTGTTTTGAAACCTTTAAGTTAACGATCTCAATTAATGTTGTTAACCCATTGTTTATTATATCTAATGAGATGTTAAATTATTATATTATCATGATATTATGATATATTAATATATCTTAATATGATATATATACATTTAAATGTCGTTACAACGATAATCGTTACATATATGTCTCGTTTCGAAATCCTTAAGTTAGTAGTCTTGTTTATATGTATATAACTCATTATTAATATACTTATGGAGATACTTACTTATCATAATCTCATGTTAACCATATGTATATCCATATATATATCGTCATGTCGTTTTTACAAGTTTTAACGTTCGTGAATCGCCGGTCAACTTGGGTGGTCAATTGTCTATATGAAACATATTTCAATTAATCAAGTCTTAACAAGTTTGATTGCTTAACATGTTGGAAATATTTAATCATGTAAATATCAATCTCAATTAATATATATAAACATAGAAAAGTTCGGGTCACTACAGTACCTACCCGTTAAATAAATTTCGTCCCGAAATTTTAAGCTGTTGAAGGTGTTGACGAATCTTCTGGAAATAGATGCGGGTATTTCTTCTTCATCTGATCTTCACGCTCCCAGGTGAACTCGGGTCCTCTACGAGCATTCCATCGCACCTTAACAATTGGTATCTTGTTTTGCTTAAGTCTTTTAACCTCACGATCCATTATTTCGACGGGTTCTTCAATGAATTGGAGTTTTTCGTTGATTTGGATTTCATCTAACGGAATAGTGAGATCTTCTTTAGCAAAACATTTCTTCAAATTCGAGACGTGAAAAGTGTTATGTACAGTCGCGAGTTGTTGAGGTAACTCAAGTCGGTAAGCTACTGGTCCGACACGATCAATAATCTTGAATGGTCCAATATACCTTGGATTTAATTTCCCTCGTTTACCAAATCGAACAACGCCTTTCCAAGGTGCAACTTTAAGCATGACCATCTCTCCAATTTCAAATTCTATATCTTTTCTTTTAATGTCAGCGTAGCTCTTTTGTCGACTTTGGGCGGTTTTCAACCGTTGTTAAATTTGGATGATCTTCTCGGTAGTTTCTTGTATAATCTCCGGACCCGTAATCTGTCTATCCCCCACTTCACTCCAACAAATCGGAGACCTGCACTTTCTACCATAAAGTGCTTCAAACGGCGCCATCTCAATGCTTGAATGGTAGCTGTTATTGTAGGAAAATTATGCTAATGGTAGATGTCGATCCCAACTGTTTCCGAAATCAATAACACATGCTCGTAGCATGTCTTCAAGCGTTTGTATCGTCCGTTCGCTCTGCCCATCAGTTTGTGGATGATAGGCTGTACTCATGTCTAGACGAGTTCCTAATGCTTGCTGTAATGTCTGCCAGAATCTTGAAATAAATCTGCCATCCCTATCAGAGATAATAGAGATTGGTATTCCATGTCTGGAGACGACTTCCTTCAAATACAGTCGTGCTAACTTCTCCATCTTGTCATCTTCTCTTATTGGCAGGAAATGTACTGATTTGGTGAGGCAATCAACTATTACCCAAATAGTATCAAAACCACTTGCATTCCTTGGCAATTTAGTGATGAAATCCATGGTAATGTTTTCCCATTTCCATTCCGGGATTTCGGGTTGTTGAAGTAGACCTGATGGTTTCTGATGCTCAGCTTTGACCTTAGAACACGTCAAACATTCTCCAACGTATTTAGCAACATCGGCTTTCATACCCGGCCACCAAAATTATTTCCTGAGATCCTTGTACATCTTCCCTGTTCCAGGATGTATTGAGTATCTGGTTTTATGAGCTTCTCTAAGTACCATTTCTCTCATATCTCCAAATTTTGGTACCCAAATCCTTTCAGCCCTATACCGGGTTCCGTCTTCCCGAATATTAAGATGTTTCTCCGATCCTTTGGGTATTTCATCTTTTAAATTTCCCTCTTTTAAAACTCCTTGTTGCGCCTCCTTTATTTGAGTAGTAAGGTTATTATGAATCATTATATTCATAGATTTTACTCTAATGGGTTCTTTGTCCTTCCTGCTCAAGGCATCGGCTACCACATTTGCCTTCCCCGGGTGGTAACGAATCTCAAAGTCGTAATCATTCAATAATTCAATCCACCTACGCTGCCTCATATTCAGTTGTTTCTGATTAAATATGTGTTGAAGACTTTTGTGGTCGGTATATATAATACTTTTGACCCCATATAAGTAGTGCCTCCAAGTCTTTAATGCAAAAACAACCGCGCCTAATTCCAAATCATGCGTCGTACAATTTTGTTCGTGAATCTTCAATTGTCTAGACGCATAAGCAATCACCTTCGTTCGTTGCATTAATACACAACCGAGACCTTGCTTTGATGCGTCACAATAAATCACAAAATTATCATTCCCTTCAGGCAATGACAATATAGGTGCCGTAGTTAGCTTTTTCTTCAATAACTGTAACGCTTTCTCTTGTTCATCATTCCATTCAAATTTCTTCCCTTTATGCGTTAATGCAGTCAAGGGTTTTGCTATTCTGGAAAAGTCTTGGATGAACCTTCTGTAGTAACCAGCTAGTCCTAAAAACCGGCGTATGTGTTTCGGAGTTTTCGGGGTTTCCCACTTTTCAACAGTTTCTATCTTTGCCAGATCCACCTTAATACCTTCTTTGTTCACTATGTGACCGAGGAATTGAACTTCTTCC
The DNA here is from genome assembly GCF_046630445.1 of Rutidosis leptorrhynchoides. Classification (NCBI taxonomy): domain Eukaryota; kingdom Viridiplantae; phylum Streptophyta; class Magnoliopsida; order Asterales; family Asteraceae; genus Rutidosis; species Rutidosis leptorrhynchoides. Next base: position 374,673,605 of record NC_092339.1, on the reverse strand, counting down.
AACCAAAATGCACACTTTGAAAACTTAGCGTACGATTCTTCCTTCCTCAATACTTCTAACACCTTTCTCAAATGTTCACCGTGTTCTTGGTCATTATTTGAGTAAATAAGTATGTCATCAATGAAAACAATGACAAACTTGTCAAGGTATGGTCCACACACTCGGTTCATAAGGTCCATGAACACAGCTGGTGCATTAGTTAAACCAAACGGCATGACCATAAACTCGTAATGACCGTAACGTGTTCGGAAAGCAGTCTTTGGAATATCATCTTCTTTCACCCGCATTTGATGATACCCGGAACGTAAGTTAATCTTTGAATAAACAGACGAGCCTTGTAGTTGATCAAATAAGTCGTCGATTCTCGGTAGTGGGTAGCGGTTCTTGATGGTAAGTTTGTTCAACTCTCGGTAGTCGATACACAACCTGAATGTACCATCTTTCTTCTTGACAAACAAAACAGGAGCTCCCCACGGTGATGTGCTTGGTCGAATGAAACCACGCTCTAAAAGTTCTTGTAATTGGCTTTACAGTTCTTTCATCTCGCTGGGTGCGAGTATGTAAGGAGCACGAGCTATTGGTGCAGCTCCTGGTACAAGATCTATTTGAAATTCAACGGATCGATGTGGGGGTAATCCCGGTAATTCTTTCGAAAATACATCGGGAAATTCTTTTGCAATGGGAACATCATTGATGCTCTTTTCTTCAGTTTGTACTTTCTCGACGTGTGCTAGAACAGCATAGCAACCTTTTCTTATTAGTTTTTGTGCCTTCAAATTACTAATAATATGTAGCTTCGTGTTGCCCTTTTCTCCGTACACCATTAAGGGTTTTCGTTTTTCTCGTATAATGCGAATTGCATTTTTGTAACAAACGATCTCTGCTTTCACTTCTTTCAACCAGTCCATACTGATTATCTCATCAAAACTCCCTAACTCTACTGGTATCAAATCAATCTTAAATGTTTCGCTAACCAGTTTAATTTCTCGATTCTGACATATATTATCTGCTGAAATTAATTTACCATTTGCTAATTCGAGTAAAAATTTACTATCCAAAGGCGTCAATGGACAACTTAATTTAGCACAAAAATCTCTACTCATATAGCTTCTATCCGCACCCGAATCAAATAAAACGTAAGCAGATTTATTGTCAATAAGAAACGTACCCGTAACAAGCTCCGGGTCTTCCTGTACCTCTGCCGCATTAATATTGAAAACTCTTCCGCGGCCTTGTCCATTCGTGTTCTCCTGGTTCGGGCAATTTCTAATAATGTGGCCCGGTTTTCCACATTTATAACAAACTACATTGGCATAACTTGCTCCGACACTACTTGCTCCGCCATTACTCGTTCTGACACCATTTGTTCCTTTCGTTCTATTAACCCCTGGTCCGTAGACCTCACACTTCGCCGCGCTATGACCATTTCTTTTACACTTGTTGCAAAATTTGGTGCAGAACCCCGAGTGATACTTTTCACACCTTTGGCATAGCTGCTTCTGATTGTTGTTGTTGTTGCGGTTATTATTGTTGTTGGGATGATTGTTGTAGTTGTTGTTGTTGTTGTTGTTGTTGTTGGGCCGTTTGTTGTAGTTGCGATTGATGTTGCGATTGTTGGAATAATTGTTGCGATTATTGTTGTAATTGCTGTTGTTGTTGTATTGGTGATTCTTATCACCGTTTTCCTCCCACTTTCTTTTGACTTGCTTCACATTGGCCTCTTCAGCAGTCTGTTCTTTAATTCTTTCTTCAATCTGGTTCACTAGTTTGTGAGCCATTCTACATGCCTGTTGTATGGAGGCGGGCTCGTGTGAACTTATATCTTCTTGGATTCTTTCCGGTAATCCTTTCACAAACGCGTCGATCTTCTCTTCCTCATCTTCGAATGCTCCCGGACACAATAGGCACAATTCTGTGAATCGTCTTTCGTACGTGGTAATATCAAATCCTTGGGTTCGTAACCCTCTAAGTTCTATCTTGAGCTTATTGACCTCGGTTCTGGGACGGTACTTCTCGTTCATCAAGTGCTTGAATGCTGACCACGGTAGTGCGTACGCATCATCTTGTCTCACTTGCTCTAGATAGGTATTCCACCATGTTAACGCAGAACCTGTGAAGGTATGCGTAGCGTACTTCACTTTGTCCTCTTCAGTACACTTACTTATGGCAAACACCGATTCGACCTTCTCGGTCCACCGTTTCAATCCGATCGGTCCTTCGGTTCCATCAAATTCCAAAGGTTTGCAGGCAGTGAATTCTTTGTAGGTGCATCCTACACGATTTCCTGTACTGCCAGATCCAAGGTTATTGTTGGTATGTAGCGTAGCCTGTACTGCGGCTATGTTTGAAGCTAGAAAAGTACTGAATTCCTCTTCATTCATATTCACGGTGTGTCGAGTAGTCGGTGCCATTTCCTTCAAAATAGTCAAATGGAACAAGTTAATCATACAGAATATTAAGAGTAGTTAATAGTATTTCGTAGCATAATATGAACTCATTTATAAAAGCTTTTTCTTCATATTAGCGTTTTATAAGTTTAAATTCGGGTAGTACCTACCCGTTAAGTTCATACTTAGTAGCTAATATACAATTCAACTACTACAATTCTATATGAAAAACTGATTGTAATAATATTTCGCGTTCAAACTTTTATACAATATTTTACAAACTTACAATACCGCTTATTTTACATAAAGCATGAAATATAGCACACAATAACTTTGATACAAGATAGTTGTGAAGATAATTCTAGCTAGTACACAAGTCGTTCAGCAAAGGCAATAAAGACACGTAATTCATACGTCCAGAAATAAGTCATGCATTCTGGTTTTACTAGGACTACTTCCCATCCTTGGTCTTGTGGAACATAACCGTTATGGTCATTGATAAGACAGCGTGTTGTAACGTCGTCAAAGGGACGAGGGTTACGTAATGACCAACAGTCTCGTAATAACCTAAAAACCTCATTTCTTACCCCAATTACCGACTCCGTCACTTGTAGGAACGTTTTGTTTAATAGTTGTAGCCCGATGTTCTTGTTCTCACTTTGGTGAGAAGCGAACATTACTAACCCGTAAGCATAACATGCTTCTTTATGTTGCATGTTAGCCGCTTTTTCTAAATCACGAAGTCCTATATTCGGATATACTGAGTCAAAATAATTTCTTAACCCGTTGCGTAAAATAGCATTTGGGTTCCCCGCAATATATGCGTCAAAGTAAACACATCGTAACTTATGGATTTTCCAATGTGATATCCCCCATCTTTCGAACGAAAGCCTTTTATAAACCAAGGCATTCTTGGAACGTTCTTCGAATGTCTTACAAACTGATCTCGCCTTAAATAGTTGTGCCGAGGAATTCTGACCGACTCTAGACAAGATTTCATCAAGCATGTCTCCGGGTAGGTCTCTTAAAATATTGGGTTGTCTATCCATTTTGTGTTTTTATACTGTAAAATAGACAAGAGTTAGATTCATAAAAAAAATACTTATTAATACAAGCAATTTTTACATATATCATAAAGCATAAGCACACTATATTACATATATTACACCACACGAATACAACTATCTTATTCCGACTCGCTCGTTTCTTCTTGTTCGGTTTTGGTTCGTTTTGCCAAGTTTCTAGGGATATATGATGTTCCCCTAATACGAGCCGTCGTTGTCCACATTGGTTTAGAAAAACCTGGTGGTTTAGAGGTTCCCGGGTCATTGTTACAACTTAAGGACTTCGGGGGTTGACGATACATATAAAGTTCATCGGGGTTGGAATTAGATTTCTCTATTTTTATGCCATTTCCCTTATTATTTTCTTTTGCCTTTTTAAATTCAGTTGGGGTAATTTCTATAACATCATCGGAATTCTCGTCGGAATCCGATTCATTGGAGAATTGGTAATCCTCCCAATATTTTGCTTCCTTGGCGGAAACACCATTGACCATAATTAACCTTGGTCGGTTGGTTGAGGATTCTCTTTTACTTAACCGTTTTATTATTTCCCCCACCGGTTCTATTTCTTCTTCCGGTTCCGATTCTTCTTCCGGTTCCGATTCTTCTTCCGGTTCCGACTCTTCTTCCGGTTCCTCTTCGGGAACTTGTGAATCAGTCCACGAATCATTCCAATTTACATTTGACTCTTCATTATTATTAGGTGAGTCAATAGGACTTGTTCTAGAGGTAGACATCTATCACATAATATCAAACACGTTAAGAGATTAATATATCACATAATATTCATATGTTAAAAATATATAGTTTCCAACAAAAATGTTAAGCAATCATTTTTAAAGAAAACACGGTCGAAGTCCAGACTCACTAATGCATCCTAACAAACTCGATAAGACACACTAATGCAAATTTTCTGGTTCTCTAAGACCAACGCTCTGATACCAACTGAAATGTCCCGTTCTTATTGATTAAAAATGTTCCATATTAATTGATTTCGTTGCGAGGTTTTGACCTCTATATGAGACGTTTTTCAAAGACTGCATTCATTTTTAAAACAAACCATAACCTTTATTTCATAAATAAAGGTTTAAAAAGCTTTATGTAGATTATCAAATAATGATAATCTAAAATATCCTGTTTACACACGACCATTACATAATGGTTTACAATACAAATATGATACATCGAAATCAGTTTCTTGCATGCAGTTTTTACACAATATCATACAAACATGGACTCCAAATCTTGTCCTTATTTTAGTATGCAACAGCGGAAGCTCTTAGTATTCACCTGAGAATAAACATGCTTTAAACGTCAACAAAAATGTTGGTGAGTTATAGGTTTAACCTATACATATCAAATCGTAACAATAGACCACAAGATTTCATATTTCAATACACATCCCATACATAGAGATAAAAATCATTCATATGGTGAACACCTGGTAACCGACATTAACAAGATGCATATATATAAGAATATCCCCATCATTCCGGGACACCCTTCGGATATGATATAAATTTCGAAGTACTAAAGCATCCGGTACTTTGGATGGGGTTTGTTAGGCCCAATAGATCTATCTTTAGGATTCGCGTCACTTAGGGTGTCTGTTCCCTAATTCTTAGATTACCAGACTTAATAAAAAAGGGCATATTCGATTTCGATAATTCAACCATAGAATGTAGTTTCACGTACTTGTGTCTATTTTGTAAATCATTTATAAAACCTGCATGTATTCTCATCCCAAAAATATTAGATTTTAAAAGTGGGACTATAACTCACTTTCACAGATTTTTACTTCGTCGGGAAGTAAGACTTGGCCACTGGTTGATTCACGAACCTATAACAATATATACATATATATCAAAGTATGTTTAAAATATATTTACAACACTTTTTATATATTTTGATGTTTTAAGTTTATTAAGTCAGCTGTCCTCGTTAGTAACCTACAACTAGTTGTCCACAGTTAGATGTACAGAAATAAATCGATAAATATTATCTTGAATCAATCCACGACCCAGTGTATACGTATCTCAGTATTGATCACAACTCAAACTATATATATTTTGGAATCAACCTCAACCCTGTATAGCTAACTCCAACATTCACATATAGAGTGTCTATGGTTGTTCCAAAATATATATAGATGTGTCGACATGATAGGTCGAAACATTGTATACGTGTCTATGGTATCTCAAGATTACATAATATACAATACAAGTTGATTAAGTTATGGTTGGAATAGATTTGTTACCAATTTTCACGTAGCTAAAATGAGAAAAATTATCCAATCTTGTTTTACCCATAACTTCTTCATTTTAAATCCGTTTTGAGTGAATCAAATTGCTATGGTTTCATATTGAACTCTATTTTATGAATCTAAACAGAAAAAGTATAGGTTTATAGTCGGAAAAATAAGTTACAAGTCGTTTTTGTAAAGGTAGTCATTTCAGTCGAAAGAACGACGTCTAGATGACCATTTTAGAAAACATACTTCCACTTTGAGTTTAACCATAATTTTTGGATATAGTTTCATGTTTATAATAAAAATCATTTTCTCAGAATAACAACTTTTAAATCAAAGTTTATCATAGTTTTTAATTAACTAACCCAAAACAGCCCGTGGTGTTACTACGACGGCGTAAATCCGGTTTTACGGTGTTTTTCGTGTTTCCAGGTTTTAAATCATTAAGTTAGCATATCATATAGATATAGAACATGTGTGTAGTTAATTTTAAAAGTCAAGTTAGAAGGATTAACTTTTGTTTGCGAACAAGTTTAGAATTAACTAAACTATGTTCTAGTGATTATGAGTTTAAACCTTCGAATACGATAGTTTTATATATATGAATCAAATGATGTTATGAACATCATTACTACCTCAAGTTTAGTAGGTAAACCTACTGGAAGTGACAAGAAATGATCTAGCTTTAAAGGATCTTGGATGGCTTGAAAGTTCTTGAAGTAGGATCATGACACAAAAACAAGTTCAAGTAAGATTTTTACTCGAATTAAGATAGTTTATAGTTATAGAAATTGAATCAAAGTTTGAATATGAATATTACCTTGAATAAGAAAGATAACCTACTATATATAACAAAGGTTTCTTGATCTTAGATGATTACTTGGAATGGATTAGAAAGCTTGGAAGTAAATTAGTAAACTTGAAGGGATTTTTGAAGTGTTCTTGAAGTGTTCTTCCTATGATGATTATAGCTTGATTCTTGAAGTGATTTTTGATGAAGATGATGATTAACTACTGGAAAAATACGTTCATAATAGTGTGTGTGTGTTGAGAGAGAATTAGAAAGAGAATTGGAAGTGAAATGGAGTGAATGACGAGTGGTAATTGGTGAGTGGTGAGTGGGGTTAAAAGGAGTTCTAGTTAGTTGACTAGCTCATGGTAGAAGTTAAAATTGATTAGTCATACATGACATAATCAAGAGTGGAATCCCTTGCTAGTTCCTATTGGTATATACTCATAGTAAGTATGTTTTGAAGCTGTGTATAATACGGGTAAGAATACGACTAGAATTCTTGATGAAAGAAAAGAATGGAAAAGTAACTGTAACCATTTTCGTTAAGTATGAGTGTTTTGATATATGTATTGAAGTCTTCTAAAAGTATTTTAATACATCTAAATACACTACATGTATATACATTTTAACTGAGTCGTTAAGTCATCGTTAGTCGTTACATGTAAGTGTTGTTTTGAAACTTTTAAGTTAACGATCTCAATTAATGTTGTTAACCCATTGTTTATTATATCTAATGAGATGTTAAATTATTATATTATCATGATATTATGATATATTAATATATCTTAATATGATATATATACATTTAAATGTCGTTACAACGATAATCGTTACATATATGTCTCGTTTCGAAATCCTTAAGTTAGTAGTCTTGTTTATATGTATATAACTCATTGTTAATATACTTATGGAGATACTTACTTATCATAATCTCATGTTAACCATATGTATATCCATATATATATCGTCATGTCATTTTTACAAGTTTTAACGTTCGTGAATCGCCGGTCAACTTGGGTGGTCAATTGTCTATATGAAACATATTTCAATTAATCAAGTCTTAACAAGTTTGATTGCTTAACATGTTGAAAACATTTAATCATGTAAATATCAATCTCAATTAATATATATAAACATGGAAAAGTTCGGGTCACTACATCTTAGACCATCAATCATTGGACCATTGACCATCGATCGACTGTCCTAACCATCAACTGGGGGTCCACCATCGATTAAAGGAGATTTTGTAATACTCATCGATTGTTATACTAAGACCATCGACCAACTGAGTTTTGACCATCGACTGAGGGTCTAAGACACTCGATTGACTGTTACATACGAAAACGTACTAATTAACCTTAATCAAAATGTTTGAAACAACTGAATACGCAAATAATGCTTATGAAGTGGCTGTCACTGGAACACATCTTCAACTGTTAATCTCTAAAAATGAATACAGAAGTCTACATAAGGTTCCTAAGTAGGAATCACTGCTGAATGATTATGTCCACCGAAAATCATTGTTTCTCATTTATATGAATGGGATAGATACGCTCATGTGGAACTGTACCATAACTGAGTATGTCTTTTTGGATGGTGGAGATGGCAATCCTAAGTAGCCACATGAATTAAAAAGTCAAGAACGTGAAGCATATGCTTTGGAGTGCAAAACCTATGCACATCTCACTCAGGTTCTGTCTAAGGATATTTATCATCAGTTCAATAGCAATAAAACTTCCCATAGAATCTAGCATGCAATAGAAACAGGAGTTCGGGGAAATGAGTATATTTAAATATGAATTCATCTAATGGAAGTCCAAAAACAAAATACAATGAAATTTAAATTATTACTGAGGTGTAATGTTATTTAAAAAATTATAGAATGTACCATTAGTCATTAATGAATGATTTGAAATTTCGGATATTCGGTTTTCGATTATCCCCGACATATCGAATCATATCAAAAAGGGCAAGGCATTAAAGCTAGAGTGGAAGAATCTTGATGCTTTAAGTAATGAGAGGTTGGGGGATACAATTACAAGATATCGTCATCTACTATCTGAGTTGAAGAGTTTTGGGTTTGAATTGACACGGGTTAAGGCACTTAAAGGTCTGGATGATGGATTACCTGAGAAATGGGATCCGTTTGTAGAATTACTTGAATCATGAATGGTTTCAGGTATTATGACTCTTAGTCAATTTATCTGAAAGTTGATGGAAAAGGATCTGGATTTATGTACCCCAAAAAAGAGATTAAAACTACTAAAAAACCGGTTCTTTACAAGGCCCAATCATCGGATCAATCAAATCTCATGCACCTCTGCAGAAAACGTTTGTGTTTAATCATGTGTGACATGGTAAGACTCATCCGAGTCCAGGTGTTGTCTATCAAACACGTGTGAATCAGTCAAGACCAGTTCAGGATGCAAAGCCAACTATATTGAAAACTGAGAACATCCGCAAGAGAACACTCGAAGTGGTTGAGCAAGATATGGCATTGGTGGTGAACTCTTTTAATGACATGATTAACGGACATACTGGTAATAGTAATTTGTAGCTGAGGACTATGAACAGATTGATGATGATGAGATGGAAAATATGGATATATTGTGGGCCATGGGAAGCTTTATTGGAAAAGCTAAGAAGTATTTGAAGAAGACTGGTCAACAAAATCCCGGGGTGAATAAGAGCAATAAGTTTAGGCTTGATATGAACAAAATAAGGTGCTTCAACTGTGATGAGTTGGGACATTTTAAAAGAAATTGCACTAGACCTAAACAACCAGGTTTTCATAATCCATTTCACAATCAGCCAAAGGAGAACTGATCCAGATTTCAGTACCAATTGAGGAAGGAACCAAAAACTCATCCAAGGAAGTTCCCACTAAAGCACTTACTGCGGAATATTCTGATGAAGGATATGATGAGGGATATGACTGGTCTGTTGATGCTACTGATGATTATACTTACAATAGGGCGAATGTTGTAAGAATCCCTAAAACAGATGAGGAAAGTGAGGTTGAAAATCTTTAGAAAGAAAGAGTTGGATGTGTGAGTAGATCGAATGGATGTACATGCTATATTTGCAATATGAGTGCTTGTGTTGAAAGAGTAGAAACTATTGTAAGGTGGGTTCATCACAAAAAGATTCGAGAGGAGCTTGCCACAAAATTCAAAAACACTCGTGATTGGCCTGATAACTCATCAAAAAGGAAACATATACTAGAGTGGTTCGTCCTGAGATTGTGAATACTGATGAAGATAAGGTTGTGAAAGGAGCTGATGATGAGTTGAACAAGGTTGAAGAGGAATCTGTGACGACTCGGGAATTTCCGACCAAATTTAAACTCGATCTTTATATGTTTCTGACACGATAAGCAAAGTCTGTAATGTTGAGTGTCAAAATTTTGAACTATATTCATGTAGTTAATTGACCTTCGACCATTCCCGACGATTCACGAACAACTATTTGTAAATAGTTATATATATATATTTATATATATATATATATATATATATATATATATATATATATATATATATATATATATATATATATATATATATATATTACTTGTAAATATATAATATTATAATTAGTTATTTAAAAGAATTTAATTAATATATTTATTTACTTAAACTTGTTAATTAAGATCTGATATATATATATATATATATATATATATATATATATATATATATATATATAATGTGTATATTGAAAATGAATGATTTCGAGCCTAATTAGTAAACGTCAGTAACACTCGGTTGACGTTTCGTTAGTTTTAATATATATATATATATATATATATATATATATATATATATATATATATATATATATATATATATATATATATATATATATATATATATATATATATATATATATATATATATATATATATTACATGTTCATGAAGGACTAAAATAAAAGTTGAACCGTAAATCGATTACGAAGATGTTAGATTTGTTAAAAATATTTTTACCTTCTTAAGTTTAAATATTAGTACTCCGTACATATAAATTGGAACAGAAAATAAATAATTATCGAACCTTTTTAATCAGGTTTCAAACAGTTAATGAGTGAAATAATTAAATATATTTAATCTAAAAATTTGGGATTTTTAGGGACACTTTTATACGTTAACTGTTTAGCAATGGACACGATATATCCATCCCGGGAAAAGCGTCGGCAGATAATGTTAAATTCAAAGGCTGCTATACTGTTCTGGTAACTGTTTGTTTTGATTCATTTATCCACAATCATATTATATATATAATAAATAATAATATATTCATCTCTAACTTTATGAAAGTATTGTGCATATATGCACACAATATAGTACGTACTAAAACACAAATCATTAACTAACCACCATTATTACCACCAAGAAAACCATCATTCTTCATCATCATCATATTTTTGTTACTACTTCCATTCATACATTTTATTCGATCAAGCAAAGAACCAAGAACCAACAACCATTCAACCACTTTACAACCATCAATATCTATATTTCCTCCATTCTCTATACAATATATATCTATCTTTTACTTTATACCCGATTATAAACTTGCTTAGCTATCTATCTATTTCTCTATGTAATACATACATACATACATACATATATTCATTATATACATCGAACATCATCAAACCCACTTCTACATATCTGTTACCATCGAAACCCACCATTCAACTTGTCATCACCTTGTTGTTTACAACCGATATTCGATGAAGACTGCCATTCGATCATCTTTGGTTTTGTTAACCGAGATAACCATCAATCAACCATCCACCACCCTACGAATCTCCACCATATCACCACCTTTTTCTCCAACCACCGCCACCTTCACAATAACCATCACCATCATAAACTACGAATGACTTCTTCGGTTATTTCTATCTATCGTTTTCTATTGCCATCAAACCCAAGAATACCACAAACTCGCCACCACCCTTCTTGCGGGTTCTATTTCTATTTTATCACACAAACAACCACCTGCTACACAATAAAATGTTGCACGATTTAAAACCCACGACCACCACTAGTTAACCTCCTTTTTGCTACTGTTGCTGTCTCGTTGTTCTACGAAAAAGACGATGAACTAAAGCATGCGAATATATTGGCCACCTTTATGTAATTTTATTTTATTTTTTTTTCTTTTCTCTTTGTTTTGGCCGACACATATATTAAACAAAAAAAAAAAACCCACTCACCCACTAGATAGTTTAAAAGCATTTAACTATCATTTTTGTCTTTGATCTGATCGAAGTAGGGCCAAAACGAAATAACCCACTTGCAAGGTTACAAATCCTGTTTAAAACCGTAACCCAATTTAATTCATGTTACTTGGGTCGTAAAGAAGATGGTGGGTCGTAAACTTGTAAGCATGAGTCTTGGCCTATTAGTTGTTAGGCTAGCTAACAAAATTAGACTGTGTTCCAATTTTTTTTTTCTTGTTCCGAAACTAATACCACAACTTGCAACTAGAGCTGCGTTTTTCTGTTTCCGTTCCTATTATATGGCGACAGTAATGTACGTGACAATGATGATTAAGAGAAACATATGATGATGATATGATGGTATCCGTATGATGATGATAACGATTGATGATAATGATACACGAAGGTGATGAGAGGAATGATTTAGGTGATGAACGCGAAAGAATAATGATGAACGATGGTATAGTTTAGGATTGATGATGATTAGGTTACGTGATGATGATGATGGGTTATGTTAGATGATGATGATGATGATAAACAGTGTAGTGACCCGAACTTTTCCATGTTTATATATATTAATTGAGATTGATATTTACATGATTAAATGTTTCCAACATGTTAAGCAATCAAACTTGTTTCGACTTGATTAATTGAAATATGTTTCATATAGACAATTGACCACCCAAGTTGACCGGCGATTCACGAACGTTAAAACTTGTAAAAATGACATGACGATATATATATGGATATACATATGGTTAACATGAGATTATGATAAGTAAGTATCTCCATAAGTATATTAACAATGAGTTATACACATATAAACAAGACTACTAACTTAAGGATTTCGAAACGAGACATATATGTAACGATTATCGTTGTAACGACATTTAAATGTATATATATCATATTAAGATATATTAATATATCATAATATCATGATAATATAATAATTTAACATCTCATTAGATATAATAAATAATGGGTTAACAACATTAATTGAGATCATTAACTTAAAGATTTCAAAACAACACTTACATGTAACGACTAACGATGACTTAACGACTCAGTTAAAATGTATATACATGTAGTGTATTTAGATGTATTAAAATACTTTTGGAAGACTTCAAGACATATATCAAAACACTCATACTTAACGAAAATGGTTACAGTTACTTTTCCATTCTTTTCTTTCATCAAGAATTCTAGTCGTATTCTTACCCGTATTATACACAGCTTCAAAACGTACTTACTATGAGTATATACCAATAGGAACTAGCATGGGATTCCACTCTTGATTATTTCATGTATGACTAATCAATTTTAACTTCTACCATGAGCTAGTCAACTAACTAGAACTCCTTTTAACCCCACTCACCACTCACCAATTACCACTCATCATTCACTCCATTTCACTTCTAATTCTCTTTCTAATTCTCTCTCAACATACACACACTATTATGAATGTATTTTTCCAGTAGTTAATCATCATATTCATCAAAAATCACTTCAAGAATCAAGCTATAATCATCATAGGAGGAACACTTCAAGAACACTTCAAAAATCCCTTCAAGTTTACTAATTTACTTCCAAGCTTTCTAATCCATTCCAAGTAATCATCTAAGATCAAGAAACCTTTGTTATATACAGTAGGTTATCTTTCTTATTCAAGGTAATATTCATATTCAAACTTTGATTCAATTTCTATAACTATAAACTATCTTAATTCGAGTAAAAATCTTTCTTGAACTTATTTTTGTGTCATGATCCTACTTCAAGAACTTTCAAGCCATCCAAGATCCTTTGAAGCTAGATCATTTCTTGTCACTTCCAGTAGGTTTACCTACTAAACTTAAGGTAGTAATTATGTTCATAACATCATTCGATTCATATATATAAAACTATCTTATTCGAAGGTTTAAACTCGTAATCACTAGAACATAGTTTAGTTAATTCTAAACTTGTTCGCAAACAAAAGTTAATCATTCTAACTTGACTTTTAAAATTAACTACACACATGTTCTATATCTATATGATATGCTAACTTAATGATTTAAAACCTGGAAACACGAAAAACACCGTAAAACCGGATTTACGCCGTCGTAGTAACACCGCGGGCTGTTTTGGGTTAGTTAATTAAAAACTATGATAAAATTTGATTTAAAAGTTGTTATTCTGAGAAAATGATTTTTATTATGAACATGAAACTATATCCAAAAATTATGGTTAAACTCAAAGTGGAAGTATGTTTTCTAAAATGGTCATCTAGACGTCGTTCTTTCGACTGAAATAACTACCTTTACAAAAACGACTTGTAACCTATTTTTACGACTATAAACCTATACTTTTTATGTTTAGATTCATAAAATAGAGTTCAATATGAAACCATAGCAATTTGATTCACTCAAAACGGATTTAAAATGAAGAAGTTATGGGTAAAACAAGATTGGATAATTTTTCTCATTTTAGCTACGTGAAAATTGGTAACAAATCTATTCCAACCATAACTTAATCAACTTGTATTGTATATTATGTAATCTTGAGATACCATAGACACGTATACAATGTTTCGACCTATCATGTCGACACATCTATATATATTTCGGAACAACCATAGACACTCTATATGTGAATGTTGGAGTTAGCTATACAGGGTTGAGGTTGATTCTAAAATATATATAGTTTGAGTTGTGATCAATACTGAGATACGTATACACTGGGTCATGGATTGATTCAAGATAATATTTATCGATTTATTTCTGTACATCTAACTGTGGACAACTAGTTGTAGGTTACTAACGAGGACAGCTGACTTAATAAACTTAAAACATCAAAATATATTAAAAGTGTTGTAAATATATTTTAAACATACTTTGATATATATGTATATATTGTTATAGGTTCGTGAATCAACCAGTGGCCAAGTCTTACTTCCCGACGAAGTAAAAATTTGTGAAAGTGAGTTATAGTCCCACTTTTAAAATCTAATATTTTTGGGATGAGAATACATGCAGGTTTTATAAATGATTTACAAAATAGACACAAGTACGTGAAACTACATTCTATGGTTGAATTATCGAAATCGAATATGCCCCTTTTTATTAAGTCTGGTAATCTAAGAATTAGGGAACAGACACCCTAATTGACGCGAATCCTAAAGATAGATCTATTGGGCCTAACAAACCCCATCCAAAGTACCGGATGCTTTAGTACTTCGAAATTTATATCATATCTGAAGGGTGTCCCGGAATGATGGGGATATTCTTATATATATGCATCTTGTTAATGTCGGTTACCAGGTGTTCACCATATGAATGATTTTTATCTCTATGTATGGGATGTGTATTGAAATATGAAATCTTGTGGCCTATTGTTACGATTTGATATATATAGGTTAAACCTATAACTCACCAACATTTTTGTTGACGTTTAAAGCATGTTTATTCTCAGGTGAATACTAAGAGCTTCCGCTGTTGCATACTAAAATAAGGACAAGATTTGGAGTCCATGTTTGTATGATATTGTGTAAAAACTGCATTCAAGAAACTGATTTTGATGTAACATATTTGTATTGTAAACCATTATGTAATGGTCGTGTGTAAACAGGATATTTTAGATTATCATTATTTGGTAATCTACGTAAAGCTTTTTAAACCTTTATTTATGAAATAAAGGTTATGGTTTGTTTAAAAATGAATGCAGTCTTTGAAAAACATCTCATATAGAGGTCAAAACCTCGCAACGAAATCAATTAATATGGAACGTTTTTAATCAATAAGAACGGGACATTTCAGTTGGTATCCGAGCATTGGTCTTAGAGAACCAGAAAATTTGCATTAGTGTGTCTTATCGAGTTTATTAGAATGCATTAGTGAGTCTGGACTTCGACCGTGTTTTCTTTAAAAATGATTGCTTAACATTTTTGTTGGAAACTATATATTTTTAACATATGAATATTATGTGATATATTAATCTCTTAACGTGTTTGATATTATGTGATAGATGTCTACCTCTAGAACAAGTCCCATTGACTCACCTAATAATAATGAAGAGTGAAATGTAAATTGGAATGATTCGTGGATTGATTCACAAGTTCCCGAAGAGGAACCGGAAGAAGAGTCGGAACCGGAAGAAGAATCGGAACCGGAAGAAGAATCGGAACCGGAAGAAGAAATAGAACCGGTGGGGGAAATAATAAAACGGTTAAGTAAAAGAGAATCCTCAACCAACCGACCAAGGTTAATTATGGTCAATGGTGTTTCCGCCAAGGAAGCAAAATATTGGGAGGATTACCAATTCTCCGATGAATCGGATTCCGACGAGAATTCCGATGATGTTATAGAAATTACCCCAACTGAATTTAAAAAGGCAAAAAAAATAATAAGGGAAAGGGCATAAAAATAGAGAAATCTAATTCCAACCCCGATGAACTTTATATGTATCGTCAACCCCCGAAGTCCTTAAGTTGTAACAATGACCCGGGAACCTCTAAACCACCAGGTTTTTCTAAACCAATGTGGACAACGACGGCTCGTATTAGGGGAACATCATATATCCCTAGAAACTTGGCAAAACGAACCAAAACCGAACAAGAAGAAACGAGCGAGTCGGAATAAGATAGTTGTATTCGTGTGGTGTAATATATGTAATATAGTGTGCTTATGCTTTATGATATATGTAAAAATTGCTTGTATTAATAAGTATTTTTTTTATGAATCTAACTCTTGTCTATTTTACAGTATAAAAACACAAAATGGATAGACAACTCAATATTTTAAGAGACCTACCCGGAGACATGATTGATGAAATCTTGTCTAGAGTCGGTCAGAATTCCTCGGCACAACTATTTAAGGCGAGATCAGTTTGTAAGACATTCGAAGAACGTTCCAAGAATGCCTTGGTTTATAAAAGGCTTTCGTTCGAAAGATGGGGGATATCACATTGGGAAACCCATAAGTTATGATGTGTTTACTTTGACGCATATATTGCGGGGAACCCAAATGCTATTTTACGCAACGGGTTAAGAAACTATTTTGACTCAGTATATCCGAATATAGGACTTCGTGATTTAGAAAAAGCGGCTAACATGCAACATAAAGAAGCATGTTATGCTTACGGGTTAGTAATGTTCGTTTCTCACCAAAGTGAGAACAAGAACATCGGGCTACAACTATTAAACAAAACGTTCCCACAAGTGACGGAGTCGGTAATTGGGGTAAGAAATGAGGTTTTTAGGTTATTACGAGACTGTTGGTCATTACGTAACCCTCGTCCCTTTGACGACGTTACAACACGCTGTCTTATCAACGGCCATAACGGTTATATTCCACAAGACCAAGGATGGGAAGTAGTCCTAGTAAAACCAGAATGCATGACTTGTTTCTGGACGTATGAATTACGTGTCTTTATTGCCTTTGCTGAACGACTTGTGTACTAGCTAGAATTATCTTCACAACTATCTTGTATCAAAGTTATTGTGTGCTATATTTCATGCTTTATGTAAAATAAGCGGTATTGTAAGTTTGTAAAATATTGTATAAAAGTTTGAACGCGAAATATTATTACAATCAGTTTTTCATATAGAATTGTAGCAGTTGAATTGTATATTAGCTACTAAGTATGAACTTAACGGGTAGGTACTACTCGAATTTAAACTTATAAAACGCTAATATGAAGAAAAAGCTTTTATAAATGAGTTCATATTATGCTACGAAATACTATTAACTACTCTTAATATTCTGTATGATTAACTTGTTCCATTTGACTATTTTGAAGGAAATGGCACCGACTACTCGACACACCGTGAATATGAATGAAGAGGAATTCCGTACTTTTCTAGCTTCAAACATAGCCGCAGTACAGGCTGCGCTACATACCAACAATAACCTTAGATCTGGCAGTACAGGAAATCGTGTAGGATGCACCTACAAAGAATTCACTGCCTGCAAACCTTTGGAATTTGATGGAACCGAAGGACCGATCGGATTGAAACGGTGGACCGAGAAGGGCGAATCGGTGTTTGCCATAAGTAAGTGTACTGAAGAGGACAAAGTAAAGTACGCTACGCATACCTTCACAGGTTCTGCGTTAACATGGTGGAATACCTATCTAGAGCAAGTGGGACAAGATGATGCGTACGCACTGCCGTGGTCAGCATTCAAGCACTTGATGAACGAGAAGTACCGTCCCAGAACCGAGGTTAATAAGCTCAAGACAGAACTTAGAGGGTTACGCACCCAAGGATTTGATATTACCACATACGAAAGACGATTCACAGAATTGTGCCTATTGTGTCCGGGAGCATTCGAAGATGAGGAAGAGAAGATCGACGAGTTTGTGAAAGGATTACCGGAAAGAATCCAAGAAGATATAAGTTCACACGAGCCCGCCTCCATACAACAGGCATGTAGAATGGCTCACAAACTAGTGAACCAGATTGAAGAAAGAATTAAAGAACAGACTGCTAAAAAGGCCAATGTGAAGCAAGTCAAAAGAAAGTGGGAAGAAAACGGTGATAAGAATCACCAATACAACAACAACAGCAATTACAACAATAATCGCAACAATTATCCCAACAATCTCAACATCAATCGCAACTACAACAAACGGCCCAACAACAACAACAACAACAACAGCAGCAACTACAACAATCATCCTAACAACAATAATAACCGCAACAACAACAACAATCAGAAGCAGCTATGCCAAAGGTGTGAAAAGTATCACTCGGGGTTCTGCACCAAATTTGCAACAAGTGTAAAAGAAATGGTCATAGCGCGACGAAGTGTGAGGTCTACGGACCAGGGGTTAATAGAACGAAAGGAACAAATGGTGTCGGAACGAGTAATGGCGGAGCAAGTAGTGTCGGAGCAAGTTATGCCAATGTAGTTTGTTATAAATGTGGAAAACCGGGCCACATTATTAGAAATTGCCCGAACCAGGAGAACAAGAATGGACAAGGCCGTGGAAGAGTTTTCAATATTAATGCGGCAGAGGCACAGGAAGACCCGGAGCTTGTTACGGGTACGTTTCTTATTGACAATAAATCTGCTTACGTTTTATTTGATTCGGGTGCGGATAGAAGCTATATGAGTAGAGATTTTTGTGCTAAATTAAGTTGTCCATTGACGCCTTTGGATAGTAAATTTTTACTCGAATTAGCAAATGGTAAATTAATTTCAGCAGATAATATATGTCGGAATCGAGAAATTAAACTGGTTAGCGAAACATTTAAGATTGACTTGATACCAGTAGAGTTAGGGAGTTTTGATGTGATAATCGGTATGGACTGGTTGAAAGAAGTGAAAGCAGAGATCGTTTGTTACAAAAATGCAATTCGCATTATACGAGAAAAGAGAAAACCCTTAATGGTGTACGGAGAAAAGGGCAACACGAAGCTACATCTTATTAGTAATTTTAAGGCACAAAAACTAATAAGAAAAGATTGCTATGCTGTTCTAGCACACGTCGAGAAAGTACAAACTGAAGAAAAGAGCATCAATGATGTTCCCATTGCAAAAGAATTTCCCGATGTATTTCCGAAAGAATTACCGGGATTACCCCCACATCGATCCGTTGAATTTCAAATAGATCTTGTACCAGGAGCTGCACCAATAGCTCGTGCTCCTTACAGACTCGCACCCAGCGAGATGAAAGAACTGCAAAGCCAATTACAAGAACTTTTAGAACGTGGTTTCATTCGACCAAGCACATCACCGTGGGGAGCTCCTGTTTTGTTTGTCAAGAAGAAAGATGGTACATTCAGGTTGTGTATCGACTACCGAGAGTTGAACAAACTTACCATCAAGAACCGCTACCCACTACTGAGAATCGACGACTTATTTGATCAACTACAAGGCTCGTCTGTTTATTCAAAGATTGACTTACGTTTCGGGTATCATCAAATGCGGGTGAAAGAAGATGATATTCCAAAGACTGCTTTCAGAACACGTTACGGTCATTACGAGTTTATGGTCATGCCGTTTGGTTTAACTAATGCACCAGCTGTGTTCATGGACCTTATGAACCGAGTGTGTGGACCATACCTTGACAAGTTTGTCATTGTTTTCATTGATGACATACTTATTTACTCAAAGAATGACCAAGAACACGTTGAACATTTGAGAAAGGTGTTAGAAGTATTGAGGAAGGAAGAATTGTACGCTAAGTTTTCAAAGTGTGCATTTTGGTTGGAAGAAGTTCAATTCCTCGGTCACATAGTGAACAAAGAAGGTATTAAGGTGGATCCGGCAAAGATAGAAACTGTTGAAAAGTGGGAAACCCCGAAAACTCCGAAACACATACGCCAGTTTTTAGGACTAGCTGGTTACTACAGAAGGTTCATCCAAGACTTTTCCAGAATAGCAAAACCCTTGACTGCATTAACGCATAAAGGGAAGAAATTTGAATGGAATGATGAACAAGAGAAAGCGTTTCAGTTATTGAAGAAAAAGCTAACTACGGCACCTATATTGTCATTGCCTGAAGGGAATGATGATTTTGTGATTTATTGTGACGCATCAAAGCAAGGTCTCGGTTGTGTATTAATGCAACGAATGAAGGTGATTGCTTATGCGTCTAGACAATTGAAGATTCACGAACAAAATTATACGACGCATGATTTGGAATTAGGCGCGGTTGTTTTTGCATTAAAGACTTGGAGGCACTACTTATATGGGGTCAAAAGTATTATATATACCGACCACAAAAGTCTTCAACACATATTTAATCAGAAACAACTGAATATGAGGCAGCGTAGGTGGATTGAATTATTGAATAATTACGACTTTGAGATTCGTTACCACCCGGGGAAGGCAAATGTGGTAGCCGATGCCTTGAGCAGGAAGGACAGAGAACCCATTCGAGTAAAATCTATGAATATAATGATTCATAATAACCTTACTACTCAAATAAAGGAGGCGCAACAAGGAGTTTTAAAAGAGGGAAATTTAAAGGATGAAATACCCAAAGGATCGGAGAAACATCTTAATATTCGGGAAGACAGAACCCGGTATAGGGCTGAAAGGATTTGGGTACCAAAATTTGGAGATATGAGAGAAATGGTACTTAGAGAAGCTCATAAAACCAGATACTCAATACATCCTGGAACGGGGAAGATGTACAAGGATCTCAGGAAATATTTTTGGTGGCCGGGTATGAAAGCCGATGTTGCTAAATACGTAGGAGAATGTTTGACGTGTTCTAAGGTCAAAGCTGAGCATCAGAAACCATCAGGTCTACTTCAACAACCCGAAATCCCGGAATGGAAATGGGAAAACATTACCATGGATTTCATCACTAAATTGCTAAGGACTGCAAGTGGTTTTGATACTATTTGGGTAATAGTTGATCGTCTCACCAAATCAGCACACTTCCTGCCAATAAGATAAGATGACAAGATGGAGAAGTTAGCACGACTGTATTTGAAGGAAGTCATCTCCAGACATGGAATACCAATCTCTATTATCTCTGATAGGGATGGCAGATTTATTTCAAGATTCTGGCAGACATTACAGCAAGCATTAGGAACTCGTCTAGACATGAGTACTGCCTATCATCCACAAACTGATGGGCAAAGCGAAAGGACGATACAAACGCTTGAAGACATGCTACGAGCATGTGTTATTGATTTCGGAAACAGTTGGGATCGACATCTACCGTTAGCAGAATTTTCCTACAACAACAGCTACCATTCAAGCATTGAGATGGCTCCGTTTAAAGCACTTTATGGTAGAAAGTGCAGGTCTCCAATTTGTTGGAGTGAAGTGGGGGATTGACAGATTACGGGTCCGGAGATTATACAAGAAACTACCGAGAAGATCATCCAAATTCAACAACGGTTGAAACCGCCCAAAGTCGACAAAAGAGCTACGCTGACATTAAAAAAAAAGATATAGAATTTGAAATTGGAGAGATGGTCATGCTTAAAGTTTCACCTTGGAAAGGCGTTGTTCGATTTGGTAAATGAGGGAAATTAAATCCAAGGTATATTGGACCATTCAAGATTATTGATCGTGTCGGACCAGTAGCTTACCGACTTGAGTTACCTCAACAACTCGCGACTGTACATAACACTTTCCACGTCTCAAATTTGAAGAAATGTTTTGCTAAAGAAGATCTCACTATTCCGTTAGATGAAATCCAAATCAACGAAAAACTCCAATTCATCGAAGAACCCGTCGAAATAATGGATCGTGAGGTTAAAAGACTTAAGCAAAACAAGATACCAATTGTTAAGGTTCGATGGAATGCTCGTAGATGACCCGAGTTCACCTGGGAGCGTGAAGATCAGATGAAGAAGAAATACCCGCATCTATTTCTAGAAGATTCGTCAACACCTTCAACAGCTTAAAATTTCGGGACGAAATTTATTTAACGGGTAGGTACTGTAGTGACCCGAACTTTTCCATGTTTATATATATTAATTGAGATTGATATTTACATGATTAAATGTTTCCAACATGTTAAGCAATCAAACTTGTTAAGACTTGATTAATTGAAATATGTTTCATATAGACAATTGACCACCCAAGTTGACCGGCGATTCACGAACGTTAAAACTTGTAAAAACGACATGACGATATATATATGGATATATATATGGTTAACATGAGATTATGATAAGTAAGTATCTCCATAAGTATATTAACAATGAGTTATATACATATAAACAAGACTACTAACTTAAGGATTTTGAAACGAGACATATATGTAACGATTATCGTTGTAACGACATTTAAATGTATATATATCATATTAAGATATATTAATATATCATAATATCATGATAATATAATAATTTAACATCTCATTAGATATAATAAATAATGGGTTAACAACATTAATTGAGATCGTTAACTTAAAGGTTTCAAAACAACACTTACATGTAACGACTAACGATGACTTAACGACTCAGTTAAAATGTATATACATGTAGTGTATTTAGATGTATTAAAATACTTTTGGAAGACTTCAAGACATATATCAAAACACTCATACTTAACGAAAATGGTTACAGTTACTTTTCCATTCTTTTCTTTCATCAAGAATTCTAGTCGTATTCTTACCCGTATTATACACAGCTTCAAAACGTACTTACTATGAGTATATACCAATAGGAACTAGCATGGGATTCCACTCTTGATTATATCATGTATGACTAATCAATTTTAACTTCTACCATGAGCTAGCCAACTAACTAGAACTCCTTTTAACCCCACTCACCACTCACCAATTACCACTCATCATTCACTCCATTTCACTTTCAATTCTCTTTCTAATTCTCTCTCAACACACACACACACACACTATTATGAACGTATTTTTCCAGTAGTTAATCATCATCTTCATCAAAAATCACTTCAAGAATCAAGCTATAATCATCATAGGAAGAACACTTCAAGAACACTTCAAAAATCCCTTCAAGTTTACTAATTTACTTCCAAGCTTTCTAATCCATTCCAAGTAATCATCTAAGATCAAGAAACCTTTGTTATATACAGTAGGTTATCTTTTTTATTCAAGGTAATATTCATATTCAAACTTTGATTCAATTTCTATAACTATAAACTATCTTAATTCGAGTAAAAATCTTACTTGAACTTGTTTTTGTGTCATGATCCTACTTCAAGAACTTTCAAGCCATCCAAGATCCTTTGAAGCTAGATCATTTATTGTCACTTCCAGTAGGTTTACCTACTAAACTTGAGGTAGTAATGATGTTCATAACATCATTCGATTCATATATATAAAACTATCTTATTCGAAGGTTTAAACTCGTAATCACTAGAACATAGTTTAGTTAATTCTAAACTTGTTCGCAAACAAAAGTTAATCCTTCTAACTTGACTTTTAAAATTAACTACACACATGTTCTATATCTATATGATATGCTAACTTAATGATTTAAAACCTGGAAATACGAAAAACACCGTAAAACCGGATTTACGTCGTAGTAACACCGCGGGCTGTTTTGGGTTAGTTAATTAAAAACTATGATAAACTTTGATTTAAAAGTTGTTATTCTGAGAAAATGATTTTTATTATGAACATGAAACTATATCCAAAAATTATGGTTAAACTCAAAGTGGAAGTATGTTTTCTAAAATGGTCATCTAGACGTCGTTCTTTCGACTGAAATGACTACCTTTACAAAAACGACTTGTAACTTATTTTTTCGACAATAAACCTATACTTTTTCTGTTTAGATTCATAAAATAGAGTTCAATATGAAACCATAGCAATTTGATTCACTCAAAACGGATT
The DNA here is from genome assembly GCF_046630445.1 of Rutidosis leptorrhynchoides. Taxonomy (NCBI): domain Eukaryota; kingdom Viridiplantae; phylum Streptophyta; class Magnoliopsida; order Asterales; family Asteraceae; genus Rutidosis; species Rutidosis leptorrhynchoides. The sequence continues at coordinate 374,649,620 of NC_092339.1, read as the reverse complement.
TAAAATGAAGAAGTTATGGGTAAAACAAGATTGGATAATTTTTCTCATTTTAGCTACGTGAAAATTGGTAACAAATCTATTCCAACCATAACTTAATCAACTTGTATTGTATATTATGTAATCTTGAGATACCATAGACACGTATACAATGTTTCGACCTATCATGTCGACACATCTATATATATTTCGGAACAACCATATACACTCTATATGTGAATGTTGGAGTTAGCTATACAGGGTTGAGGTTGATTCTAAAATATATATAGTTTGAGTTGTGATCAATACTGCGATACGTATACACTGGGTCGTGGATTGATTCAAGATAATATTTATCGATTTATTTCTGTACATCTAACTGTGGACAACTAGTTGTAGGTTACTAACGAGGACAGCTGACTTAATAAACTTAAAACATCAAAATATATTAAAAGTGTTGTAAATATATTTTAAACATACTTTGATATATATGTATATATTGTTATAGGTTCGTGAATCAACCAGTGGCCAAGTCTTACTTCCCGACGAAGTAAAAATCTGTGAAAGTGAGTTATAGTCCCACTTTTAAAATCTAATATTTTTGGGATGAGAATACATGCAGGTTTTATAAATGATTTATAAAATAGACACAAGTACGTGAAACTACATTCTATGGTTGAATTATCAAAATTGAATATGCCCCTTTTTATTAAGTCTGGTAATCTAAGAATTAGGGAACAGACACCCTAATTGACGCGAATCCTAAAGATAGATCTATTGGGCCTAACAGACCCCATCCAAAGTACCGGATGCTTTAGTACTTCGAAATTTATATCATATCCGAAGGGTGTCCCGGAATGATGGGGATATTCTTATATATATGCATCTTGTTAATGTCGGTTACCAGGTGTTCACCATATGAATGATTTTTATCTCTATGTATGGGATGTGTATTGAAATATGAAATCTTGTGGCCTATTGTTACGATTTGATATATATAGGTTAAACCTATAACTCACCAACATTTTTGTTGACGTTTAAAGCATGTTTATTCTCAGGTAAATACTAAGAGCTTCCGCTGTTGCATACTAAAATAAGGACAAGATTTGGAGTCCATGTTTGTATGATATTGTGTAAAAACTGCATTCAAGAAACTGATTTCGATGTAACATATTTGTATTGTAAACCATTATGTAATGGTCGTGTGTAAACAGGATAATTTAGATTATCATTATTTGATAATCTACGTAAAGCTTTTTAAACCTTTATTTATGAAATAAAGGTTATGGTTTGTTTTAAAAATGAATGCAGTCTTTGAAAAAGGTCTCATATAGAGGTCAAAACCTCGCAACGAAATCAATTAATATGGAACGTTTTTAATCAATAAGAACGGGACATTTCAAACAGCCCCTTACGTAATAAGGAAATAAATGTTCCAAGTATCTCAGAAAGATTAAGATAGAGGAGTGGTATGTGGTGTTGTTAGATTAACAAGAGGCCCTAAGATCGAATCTTGGCGGCTACGGTTTATATACATATATTTTTTTTTCAACAAGTGACTGTCACCTAAACCTTAAATGGTTGTAACATGGGCTTCATGAAAATATAAGTGGATTACAATATGGACATGTGTAATTCGATGTTGGGCCGAGGCATATTGGGCCGTGCTAGGTTTAGAGTTGTTTAAGTAGGTCGTGATTCTATGAGCAGTTGGGCCGAATACACATATAGACGCGGGGTATGAATTAAATTAAAAAGAAGAAGTAGAGCAGATGGTTGGGCATTTGGTTGGGGAACGAGAGGTTGCGGGTTCGAGCTTGGGCTACTGCACTTTATATATTTTTGAAGCTTATCCTTGTAGTGAGGTAGTTTTCTTATTGTATCTATTATTATTATTATTATTATTATTATTATTATTATTATTATTATTATTATTATTATTATTATTATTATTATTATTATTATTATTATTATTATTATTATTAGTACTTGTATCACTACTATTATCTTAATTATTATCAATATCAAAATAAGTATTAGAACAAGTATTATTATTATTATGATCAAGGTTATTGATATTAGGAATATTATTGACAGTCTAAAATTTGTAAGAACATTGTTATTATTAAAGGTAATATAAGTGTTATTATTGTTACTAGTAAAATTATATTCATTAGTATTAAAAAGATTGATAAAAATATTATTATTGTTATTACTAACATTAATATTGGGATTAACATTTTTATTTTCATTAATATTAGTATTAGCATCATTGTTATAGTTATTAGGATTATTATTGTTATTATTAATATAAGTAACATTATTAACAATATCATTATTATTCTTAATATTATCATTAGTAATAAAGTTATTATTATTATCATTAGTAAGTCATTAATATAAAAACTATCATTTTTAACAAATAAATATTTTGTACATAATAACACAATTATTATATATATTAAAACCATATTGATATTCCATATAACTACATATAAAACATATTAACATTTCTTATATAAATTTTTACATATAACAAATTAGGTATTTTGAATATATATACAAATTAAATATATAATATATAAATTAAGATATAATAAATAAATTTGTTAAATTTCTATCATGTGTATTAATAAATATACAAATAATATAGGTTCTTGAATCCGAGACCAACCCTATACTTGTTCAATGTCGTTCTATGTATTTTTACTACAAAATACATTTGGTGAGTTCATTTGATTCCCTTTTACTCTTTACATTTTTGAGACTGAGAATACATGCGCTGTTTTGATAAATGCTTTATTAAATGCTTTTGAAATATATTTGAATTGCGAATACATGAAATACTTTTATAAATGTTTGATGAGATAGACACAAGCAAAACATTCCTCGAATGAATTATTATGCAGACAGAAGTTCCGCGGATTATTATTGAATTATGTGGACATGATAATTGTCACCATTGAATTATGTGGACATGATAATTGCCACCATTGAATTATGTGGACATGATAATTGCCACCATTGAATTATGTGGACATGATAATTGCCACCAGTTGATGTGAATGTTATATATTTATAAACAGGTTATGTGTATGTTATTTTGTGCACGAGATATGTGTACGGTTACTAAGATTTATGAAAAATGGTTTCGTACACGAGAAAGGTGTACTGTATTTAAAAGATATCGCATGTACATTACAAGTGGGTATAGGATTCGGGCCCATTTGTACCATGCAACATTTAAATCATGTGGTTTATCAAATTGATGAATTTTATTGCTTTATGATAAACCTATGAACTCACCAACCTTTTGGTTAACACTTTTAAGCATGTTTATTCTCAGGTATGAAAGAAACCTTCCGCTGTGCATTTGCTCATTTTAAGGACAATACTTGGAGTCGATCATCGCTCTGGGATGAAAGGTTGATGACTTCGTCCGGATGGATTAGGATGGGTCTCTACAGTTGGTATCAGAGCGGTGGTCGTAGCGAACCAGGTCTTGCATTAGTGTGTCTAACAAGTAGTTGTTAGGATGCATTAGTGAGTCTGGACTTCGACCTAGTAGTTGTTAGGTTATATTAATGGGTCTAAACTTGAACCTAGTTTGCATGTCAAAAGTTTTGCTTATCGTTCTTTGTCGAAAAATATCTACCTATCATTGTCAGTCTCGACACGTCTTATTGCAATTATTGCCTAGATGGTATACAGACAAATTCATATCCAATCACATTAGACCTTGTCTGACACGTTTCCTTAATTCTCTCCGTAATCTATGGGATCTTCTGTTCTATGTACAGGTATTCTATGTAGATAGAACATCATCTGACATCCGAAATTCATTTCATATCGAAAACCCTTTATCTAGTCGTATGAAATGGAACTCACCACTAGTTCAAGTCTCTCGGATTCCGATATGGAGTTTCACCTAAGCTCTGAAGGCAGTGTCATCAGAATGACTCAACCAATCAGCCATCCTTAATTCATTTGATGGGTATGTAGTCTACTTAATCAATGGAGACGCGAAGAAGGCGATCCTTTCCACCAACCGAATTCACCTCTTGGCGAAGAACCTGAAGTACTTACCAACGAATCAGTTCGAAACACCATTTCCACCCTCATTTCCCGAACATCTCGCCATGATTATATACTATCTCGAATTCAAAACCTTATTCAACCGCTCATTCCAACCGACAATCATCCCAGAATAATAGAAGAAGTCAACGAACTTCGCGCCCGAGTTGTAGCCTCGAAAAATATGGTGCAAAACGTACCAGCTTCAGTAACATCATTGGCACCAACAGTACCACCGAAAGCAACATCCGCATCACACACCGCAACATCACAATCTGTATCTCGAACATCAACGTCATACGCACCATAGATGCCAATGAGTACCAACAACAAATAACGATGAAGTATTGAACCATAACTTCATTGATATTCTGCGAAGAATATGTGGTTTCAAAAAGTTTTAGAGTTTACTTATTCTAGCTCAAACCGAAAAGCAAATGAGATTAATATCGTATTAACTCATTAAATCCATGATTACATCTGAAGAAAATATATGTAAGTATATTTTTATAAAGATTGTGATTAAAAGTTCTTTTGTACAAAATGTTAATGGTGAAAATATTTTAACGGGTAGGTAATACCCGAGGAATATTTAGATTTCACATTAATAAGTTACATTGTACATTCTTCGAATCTGATTCAATAGTCATTTACTATCCTACTTACAACCACAGATATACGAATCCGTTCACCACAGAATAACCATTTTTATTCAATTTCATATTTGGATTTTGATTTACCAGAATCCAACAAGTGGCATAATGAAGAAAACATTGGACAAAAATAAAATTTGTTAGAAACAAACAAATTAACTATGAGAAATTTTGTTAAGAATTCACGCTAATTGTTCCTAGCTAACTGATTACATTTTATTTATCGTAATTTAATTATCGCAATTTACATTCTCGCAATTTTATTTTATCGTCATTTAATTTCTGTTATTTACATTACGCACTTTATTTATAGTCATTTAATTTCTGTTATTTATTTTTACGCACTTTAAATATCGGGACACTTATACAAGGTTTTGACATATCATATCGACGCATCTATATATATTATTTGGAATAACCATAGACACTCTATATGCAGTAATACTGGAGTTAGCTATACAGGGTTGAGGTTGATTCTACAATAATATATATAGTTTGAGTTGTGATCGAGTCTGAGACATGTACACGGGTCACGATACATATTAATTAATTCGAATATTATATATTAAATTATTGAAATGCTAATTGTGGACTATCAACTATGGACTGCCGACATTGGACAATTAAAATGTATTAAAATATTGTTTATAACATATGAAACTAAACAATTCTTCAAGTTTGCCACTTGATTTCATCTTAAACCTCATTTGAATCTTGACGATTACAATCTGCATTCAAACCTTTCATGATCCTTGAAAACACCTCAATCGAGAGGATGAACCAACCGCACTTCATCTACGGAAGAAAAGATCGATGCATATAGTTATGTGTAACGACCCAGATTTTTCCGATCGTTTTATACTTATGAGATTAATATTTACATAAAATAAACCTTACCAACATGATAAGCAATCCAAACTGTTGAGAATTATGTTTTTGAAAAGAGTTTCACACAACGTTTGACCGTCCAATTTGACCGATGATATCACGAACTATATAACACACAATAATTATACGATTATGTATATGTACATATCTATACATATTTAACATGATTTAAGGATGGTTTAACATTTCATTGTGAACTAACAACAATAAGTTATAAGTATACTTTGAGACCACTAACTTAAGTTTTCAAAAAGATAACTATATGTAACGTTCTTTGACATATATACTTACAATCTATAATGTGTTGGTGATCTATGTCACCAATATGATTTAAGTGTAATGGAATTAATTTGTAACCAAAATAATCTTGAAATTTTTTTTTTGGGCTAACATTGCTTTATTAAAAATGTCTTAAAATTTTATTTTGGCCCGGTTTGACCCAAAAATAAAAGCCCAGTTTTGAGCCTCTTTTACAGTTATAAACCCGTCCATATTTGAATTCTCGTTCCGATTCCTCAAAATTTCTACAAGTATATCTAGGGTATATGTAACCGTATCATACCCAGCTTCTATACGTATTTACTATTGGTATATACCAACAATAAACTTCAATGATTAGCCACTAGACATGATGTTACATGTGGGAACCAGCCATTTAACCTCATGTGTGACTTTTGTGCAAGAAAACAAACTAAATCTCCTATATATCCATTCCATAATCATGCTATTTTGCACACACACACATACAATTTCATTTCCAATTTTCTCTCAAGTTAATTCACTCCCTAATCTCTCTTCATTTACCTACTCAAGAACGTATCAATATAGTCATCCGATTTCAAGGAGATTACTTCCAATCTTTCAATCCCACTCCACCACTCTTTTGATTCCAAGATTTTTCTTACCTTTTCCAGTAGCTTTGTCCAAGTAACTTGAGGTAGTAACCTTATTCATAACCTTATTCGATTTATATTTATATAGCTATCTTATTTTGTGTTGTAAAATTTTAACAACAAGAACATAGTTTGAGTGATTTCAAACTTGTTCGCAAACTAAATAGATCCTTCTAATTTGATTTTTTAAAAACACTTCAAGACCGGTAATATATCATATTATGACAAAATTGGATTAATCATATCTTGGCTAATTAACATAATATTTAATATATATTTACTTATGATTTGATTTTATATATTTCAGGACCACCCGTAAACAACACGAGAAGATTAATCATAAGACCTCATGATTGTACGCAACACGTCATTTGACAACACGGTACTTTATGTACACAACACGTCACTTGACAACATGGTACCATGGGTCGAGATTAATTCTGATCAATACGAATACGATGGGGTCTTTATTTATTTTATTTAAGCAACTAATTGTGGACCACTAACATCGGACTGCTAACTACGGACTAAGAAAATATTAAAAGTATTAAAAGTATATATATATATATATATATATATATATATATATATATATATATATATATATATATATATATATATATATATATATATATATATATGTAACGATTACTTGAAAAGAAAATATGTTGATATATTATATATATGGTTAGGTTTGTGATATCAATCGGAGACCAAGTCGTGTTTATTACCTTCAAGGCAAAAGTGAGTATATAGTCCCACTTTTAAACTCTAAATATTTCGGGATGAGAATACATGCATTTTATGATTTACGTTATGGACACAAGTGATTAAAAATATATATTCTACGTTGAGTTGTACCACTGGCATACTTCCCTGTAACTTGGTAACTATTATTTACATGAGGTATTGTAAACGCGAATCCTGTTGATAGATCTATCGGGCCTGACAACCCCAACCGGACTGGACGACCAGTATTCAACGGTTGCACAGTACTTCGTTTCGGTGACTACACTTGGTACGGTGTAGTAAGATTTCATAATAAAGGGAATATGCGACGTTGATTAAATGTTAAGTATGGTTATCAAGTGCTCAACAACTTAGAATATTTTTATTAAAACGTTTATATATGAAATCTTGTGGTCTATATTTATAACGATGCCGGCATTAAACCTATATCTCACCAACTTTATGTTGACGTTTTAAGCATGTTTATTCTCAGGTGATAACTAAAAGCTTCCGCTGCAACATGTTGAATTTAAGCAAGATCTTGAGTATGCATATTTGTGTCAAAAATAAAACTGCATATCGGAGGATTTGTAATGTAAAATATGTTGGCGGTCATATTGTTATTATCACATGTAAAGTTTGTAAGTCTAAGATTATCGCTAAATGATAATCATTATTAAGTTGTCTAAACCTTGTATTTGTAATAAAAGCTATGGTTTGTATTGTAAAAACGAATGCAGTTTTTGAAAAATGTCACATATAGAGGTCAATACCTCGCGATGAAATCATATGTTATTGTATTCGTCCTTATGGTTAAGGTCGGGTTATGAGATTATGCACCTGAAAACACTCGGAACCTGAGTAAACGTTTAACACATATCTGTGCTAACTCCTTTGGCATTGTTATTATCGAAAATAACTTTGCAATCCCTTTCCAAAGTAGCAAATTTTGTCACAGCTCCAACAAGTCAACTTCGACTTTTCATTCAAAACAACCTTATTATAACCTTGATATATACGCGTGATCTTTTATTGTTACCGGGGAACCTTTTATAATCTATCATATTACCATCAGCGTTTAATCATCTAAAAACACAATTCTCCTAAAAACACCTCGGATTGATAACCGACAATTCAGATATGGTAGCATTAAATGCAAAGGAAACAGCAAACTTGTAGATGGTCTAAACGGCCGAGAGGTTGATGATAAAGAATGGAGTGTTGGGAACGCTCGATTAAAAATTTGGTACTGAAAAAAAAATGGATTGAGCTAACCCTGAAGGAGACCAAGGACCAAACCCTATATTCAAAGAACCCAGGTAATTCTGGATCCGTCGAAATCTCTAGAAAATATCTTGCTCCGAAGCCCTGTTAAAATCTTGAGGAAAAATTTTTCTTCATCAACCTTCGAACTTAGAAATTCCAAAATATAATCATAAATATCTTCGATATTTCTGAGGATATTTTCATAAATATTCTTGTCCGAAATTATCTACCTCTTTATGTTTTCTATATTCCATTATATTGGAAACTTCTGTAAAATCTAAGTATAAATTATGAATGAATTGTGGAGAAGTGTTGGGAATTGAAGCATGAGTTAGTATAATATAATGACGTCAGGCCAACGTGGTTATATTACAGTAAGTCATGCTGAATTTCTAATGGACGTGATGATGGTTCACAGTAGATCATACCATCATCATGTGTCATGTTACATAACTCCTTCATTCTACTTAACCTCCGAACATATCAAGAAAAATATATTCTTGATAGTTCTATCTTCTGTAATTCTGGTATTTTAACCAATCAAATTGTGATATTACAATTCTTCTGCTTAGTATATTATGATCATTCAAAATTTCATACATATGAATTTTGGACCATTATTCGCTTGACTTAAAGTCGGGAAGAGAAAACCAAAGTATGAAACTCCAAAATATAAAGGGGAATATAAAGCTCAATAACAACACATAAATTACAAACCGTGTATATCAATGTTTATAGCAACATAAAGACACGAGAGAATTAAAAACATTATAACCCCAAGGGCGAAGTTGAAGAAAATAGATTTCTCCGGTGGAAGTTGGAAAAGGAGAATGATTGTTGCGATAGTTAGGAAAATGACAAGGATCAGACCTGGATTAAGCATTTTTACAAGCTTTAGAAGTATGGATTAAAGAAGAAAGTATAGGGATGGTTAGAATAATAAAACGGAAGAAGTAAATTTATAATGGAAATATTCGACAGAACAATCGAGGCAGATGATCACATTAATATCAGAGATCTTAATTTCCATATTCGCTGAAGAATCAAATCTTTTAGATTTCGAAGATTTCCTCTAAATCCCTAGAATTTCGGGAATCAACCGTGACTACGTCACCGGTTAAGACGAACTTGCATTTATTCATTCTTTTGTGATAGCTTCACTTGTACTCTTCGAGTAATCGAATTGTTTTATCCATATTACTCAATGATGATAAAACTCTATTTATCAACACATATTCATCATGAAAACATTTTTATTGATAGCCATGACCACCTCACTCAAATTTCGGGACGAAATTTCTTTAACGGGTAGGTACTGTGACGACCCGAGAATTTCCGACCAAATTTAAACTCGATCTTTATATGTTTCCGACACGATAAGCAAAGTCTGTAATGTTGAGTGTCAAAATTTTGAACTATATTCATGTAGTTAATTGACCTTCGACCATTCCCGACGTTTCACGAACAACTATTTGTAAATAGTTATATATATATATATATATATATATATATATATATATATATATATATATATATATATATATATATATATATATATATATAAAATATTACTTGTAAATATATAATATTATAATTAGTTGTTTAAAAGAATTTAATTAATATATTTATTTACTTAAACTTGTTAATTAAGATCTGATATACATATATATATATATATATATATATATATATATATATATATATATATATATATAGAATGTGTATATTGAAAATGAATGATTTCGAGCCTAATTAGTAAACGTCAGTAACACTCGGTTGACGTTTCGTTAGTCTTAATATATATATATATATATATATATATATATATATATATATATATATATATATATATATATATATATGTATATATATATATATATGTATATATATATATATATATATATATATATTACATGTTCATGAAGGACTAAAATAAAAGTTGAACCGTAAATCGATTACGAAGATGTTAGATTTGTTAAAAATATTTTTACCTTCTTAAGTTTAAATATTAGTACTCCGTACATATAAATTGGAACAGAAAATAAATAATTATCGAACCTTTTTAATCAGGTTTCAAACAGTTAATGAGTGAAATAATTAAATATATTTAATCTAAAAATTTGGGATTTTTAGGGACACTTTTATACGTTAACTGTTTAGCAATGGACACGATATAGCCATCCGGGGAAAAGCGTCGGCAGATAATGTTAAATTCAAAGGCTGCTATACTGTTCTGGTAACTGTTTGTTTTGATTCATTTATCCACAATCATATTATATATATAATAAATAATAATATATTCATATCTAACTTTATGAAAGTATTGTGCATATATGCACACAATATAGTACGTACTAAAACACAAATCATTAACTAACCACCATTATTACCACCAAGAAAACCATCATTCTTCATCATCATTATATTTTTGTTACTACTTCCATTCATACATTTTATTCGATCAAGCAAAGAACCAAGAACCAACAACCATTCAACCACTTTACAACCATCAATATCTATATTTCCTCCATTCTCTATACAATATATATCTATCTTTTACTTTATACCCGATTATAAACTTGCTTAGCTATCTATCTATTTCTCTATGTAATACATACATACATACATACATACATACATACATACATACATACATACATACATATATTCATTATATACATCGAACATCATCAAACCCACTTCTACATATCTGTTACCATCGAAACCCACCATTCAACTTGTCATCACCTTGTTGTTTACAACCGATATTCGATGAAGACTGCCATTCGATCATCTTTGGTTTTGTTAACCGAGACAACCATCAATCAACCATCCACCACCCTACGAATCTCCACCATATCACCACATTTTTCTCCAACCACCGCCACCTTCACAATAACCATCACCATCATAAACTACGAACGACTTCTTCGGTTATTTCTATCTATCGTTTTCTGTTGCCATCAAACCCAAGAATACCACAAACTCGCCACCACCCTTCTTGCGGGTTCTATTTCTATTTTATCACACAAATAACCACCTGCTACACAATAAAATGCTGCACGATTTAAAACCCACGACCACCACTAGTTAACCTCCTTTTTGCTACTGTTGCTGTCTCGTTGTTCTACGAAAAAGACGATGAACTAAAGCATGCGAATATATTGGCCTCCTTTATGTAATTTTTTTTTTCTTTTCTCTTTGTTTTGGCTGACACATATATTAAACAAAAAAAAAAAACCACTCACCCACTAGATAGTTTAAAAGCATTTAACTATCATTTTTGTCTTTGATCTGATCGAAGTAGGGCCAAAACGAAATAACCCACTTGCAAGGTTACAAATCCTGTTTAAAACCGTAACCCGATTTAATTCATGTTACTTGGGCCGTAAAGAAGATGGTGGGCCGTAAACTTGTAAGCATGAGTCTTGGCCTATTAGTTGTTGGGCTAGCTAACAAAATTAGACTGTGTTCCAATATTTTTTTTTCTTGTTCCGAAACTAATACCACAACTTGCAACTAGAGCTGCGTTTTTCTGTTTCCCTTCCTATTATATGGCGACAGTAATGTACGTGACAATGATGATTAAGAGAAACGTATGATGATGATATGATGGTATCCGTATGATGATGATAACGATTGATGATAATGATGCACGAAGGTAATGAGAGGAATGATATAGGTGATGAACGCGAAAGAATAATGATGAACGATGGTATAGTTTAGGATTGATGATGATTAGGTTACGTGATGATGATGATGATGGGTTATGTTAGATGATGATGATGATAAACAGCCCCTTACGTAATAAAGAAATAAATGTTCCAAGTATCTCAGAAAGATTAAGATAGAGGAGTGGTATGTGGTGTTGTTAGATTAACAAGAGGTCCTAAGATCGAATCTTGGCGGCTACGGTTTATATACATATATTTTTTTTTTCAATAAGTGACTGTCACCTAAACCTTAAATGGTTGTAACATGGGCTTCATGAAAATATAAGTGGATTACAATATGGACATGTGTAATTCGATGTTGGGCCGAGGCATATTGGGTCGTGCTGGGTTTAGAGTTGTTTAAGTAGGCCGTGCTTCTATGAGCATTTGGGCCGAATACACATATAGACGCGGGGTATGAATTAAATTACAAAGAAGAAGTAGTGCAGATGGTTGGGCATTTGGTTGGGGAACGAGAGGTTGCGGGTTCGAGCTTGGGCTACTGCACTTTATATATTTTTGAAGCTTATCCTTGTAGTGAGGTAGTTTTCTTATTGTATCTATTATTATTATTATTATTATTATTATTATTATTATTATTATTATTATTATTATTATTATTATTATTATTATTATTATTATTATTATTATTATTATTATTATTATTATTATTATTATTATTATTATTATTATTATTAGTACTTGTATCACTACTATTATCTTAATTATTATCAATATCAAAATAAGTATTAGAACAAGTATTATTATTATTATGATCAAGGTTATTGATATTAGGAATATTATTGACAGTCTAAAATTTATAAGAACATTGTTATTATTAAAGGTAATATAAGTGTTATTATTGTTACTAGTAAAATTATATTCATTAGTATTAAAAAGATTGATAAAAATATTGTTATTGTTATTACTAACTTTAATATTGGGATTAACATTTTTATTTTCATTAATATTAGTATTAGCATCATTGTTATAGTTATTAGGATTATTATTGTTATTATTAATATAAGTAACATTATTAATAATATCATTATTATTATTAATATTATCATTAGTAATAAAGTTATTATTATTATCATTAGTAAGTCATTAATATAAAAACTATCATTTTTAACAAATAAATATTTTGTACATAATAACACAATTATTACATATATTAAAACCATATTGATATTCCATATAACTACATATAAAACATATTAACATTTCTTATATAAATTTTTACATATAACAAATTAGGTATTTTGAATATATATATACAAATTAAATATATAATATATAAATTAAGATATAATAAATAAATTTGTTAAATTTCTATTATGTGTATTAATAAATATACAAATGATATAGGTTCGTGAATCTGAGGCCAACCCTATACTTGTTCAATGTCGTTCTATGTATTTTTACTACAAAATACATTTGGTGAGTTCATTTGATTCCCTTTTACTCTTTACATTTTTGGGACTGAGAATACATGCGCTGTTTTGATAATTGCTTTATTAAATGCTTTAGAAATATATTTGAATTGCGAATACATGAAATACTTTTATAAATGTTTGACGAGATAGACACAAGCAAAACATTCCTCGAATGAATTATTATGCAGACAGAAGTTCTGCGGATTATTATTGAATTATGTGGATATGATAATTGCCACCATTGAATTATGTGGACATGATAATTGCCACCATTGAATTATGTGGACATGATAATTGCCACCATTGAATTATGTGGACATGATAATTGCCACCAGTTGATGTGAATGTTATATATCAAAAGAATGATTTTATACACAGGTTATGTGTATGTTATTTTGTGCACGAGATATGTGTATGGTTACTAAGATTTATGAAAAATGGTTTCGTACACGAGAAAGGTGTACTGTATTTAAAAGATATCGCATGTACATTACAGGTGGGTATAGGATTCGGGCCCATTTGTACCATGCATCATTTAAATCTTGTGGTCTATCAAATTGATGAATTTTATTGCTTTATGATAAACCTATGAACTCACCAACCTTTTGGTTGACACTTTTAAGCATGTTTATTCTCAGGTATGAAAGAAACCTTTCGCTGTGCATTTGCTCATTTTAAGGACAATACTTGGAGTCGATCATCACTCTGGGATCACGATCATCACTCTGGGATCAAAGGTTGATGACTTCGTCCGGATGGATTAGGACGGGTCTCTACAGAATCGATAACCGACGAGTTTCCTAAGATTCACCTGATTCGGGAGAGACCAACATGGTTAATTTCTTTCTTAAAAACGTTAAACAAATAGTGTATATATTGGGATATAATAATACATATATGCAGACCAACGCTAAATAATACATCTCGAAAGCAACATTTTATGAATTCTAACAATGAGATTGACTTTGTATACCATTGATAACCAGATGACAATAATAAAAATATAAAATGGAAAACTTATAGAACACATACAATTGAATATCAATAACGCGTTTTAGCAAAAGAATGTGATACACCAACTTAGCAAAACACGCATACACGTTTTGCAGTTTTATGATTATTTTTTAAGACAAGTTGTTGGCATCAAATACTCTCATTTTCCACGCACGTACGCGCTTTGGGGCTGAAACCCGAATCGCATTACATGGATCCGAACGTTAAACCATCCCGAGGGGCAGGCGGGCCGACCTGGGTCCTGAATACAGGTCAGTAAAACCTCCCCGGGGCAATCTAGCTTTCAGGAAATAAATTTCACGGATATTGAAAGGACCCGTCCTAATTCATCCGGACAAAGTCCATATCGATTACAAACGATTCACAATAGTTGGTTACATCGCGAGGTACTTGACCTCTATATGATACATTTTACAAACATTGCATTCGTTTTTAAAAGACAAACTTTCTTTACATTGATAGTTGACGGCAAACACACCATTTCATAATATATCTAACTATAAGTGACTTAATAATAATCTTGATGAACTCAACGACTCGAATGCAACGTCTTTTGAAATATGTCATGAATGACTCCAAGTAATAACTTTTAAATGAGTAATTGCACAGCGGAAGATTTCTTTCGTATCTGAGAATAAACATGCTTTCAAGTGTCAACCAAAAGATTGGTGAGTTCATTAGTTTAACATAAATAATCATTTCCATCATTTTAATAGACCACAAGATTTTCATTTCTCATAAATATACGTCCCATGCATAGAGACAAAAATCATTCATATGGATTGAACACCTGGTAACCGACATTAACAATATGCATATAAGAATATCCCCATCATTCCGGGATCCTCCTTCGGACATGATGTAAATTTTGAAGTACTAAAGCATCCGGTACTTTGGATGGGGCTTGTTGGGCCCAATAGATCTATCTTTAGGATTCGCGTCAATTAGGGTGTCTGTTCCCTAATTCTTAGATTACCAGACTAAAAGGGGCATATTCGATTTCGATCATTCAACCATATAATATAGTTTCGATTACTTGTGTCTATTTTGTAAAACATTTATAAAAGCAGCGCATGTATTCTCAGTCCTAAAAATATATATTGCAAAAGCATTTAAAAAGGGAGCAAATGAAACTCACGCATATAAATATTGTAAAACAGTTAATAAAGTATTTGCATGTATTCTCAGCTCAAAAATGAAATGAGTAAAAAGGGATTAAATGAAACTCACGCATATAAATATTGTAAAACAGTTAATAAAGTATTTGCATGTATTCTCAGCCCAAAAATGAAATGAGTAAAAAGGGATTAAATGAAACTCACGCATATAAATATTGTAAAACAGTTAATAAAGTATTTGCATGTATTCTCAGCCCAAAAATGAAATGAGTAAAAAGGGATCAAATGAAACTCACGCATATAAATATTGTAAAACAGTTAATAAAGTATTTGCATGTATTCTCAGCCCAAAAATGAAATGAGTAAAAAGGGATTAAATGAAACTCACGCATATAAATATTGTAAAACAGTTAATAAAGTATTTGCATGTATTCTCAGCCCAAAAATGAAATGAGTAAAAAGGGATCAAATGAAACTCACGCATATAAATATTGTAAAACAGTTAATAAAGTATTTGCATATATTCTCAGCCCAAAAATGAAATGAGTAAAAAGGGATTAAATGAAACTCACGCATATAAATATTGTAAAACAGTTAATAAAGTATTTGCATGTATTCTCAGCCCAAAAATGAAATGAGTAAAAAGGGATTAAATGAAACTCACCTAATGTATTTTGTAGTAAAAATACATAGAACGACATTGAACAAGTATAGGGTTGGCCTTGGATTCACGAACCTATATCCAGTATATATATTAAAACATATAATCGTAATCGAATAAGTTTATGTATTGTATTAGTAATAATATACTTGTTATTTTAGTAACCAATTATATGTTATATTAATTAAATCTATTTATCATGTATTTTAATTAAATTAAAATTTAATATTATCAATTTGTTAAATACTTATTAATACATTATATTGTTCTAGTATATCTATATATATATATATATATATATATATATATAAATATTACTTGTAAATATATAATATTATAATTAGTTATTTAAAAGAATTTAATTAATATATTTATTTACTTAAACTTGTTAATTAAGATCTGATATATATATATATATATATATATATATATATATATATATATATAGAATGTGTATATTGAAAATGAATGATTTCGAGCCTAATTAGAAAACGTCAGTAACACTCGGTTGACGTTTTGTTAGTTTTAATATATATATATATATATATATATATATATATATATATATATATATATATATATATATATATATATATATATATATATATATATATATATATATATATATTACATGTTCATGAAGGACTAAAATAAAAGTTGAACCGTAAATCGATCACGAAGATGTTAGATTTGTTAAAAATATTTTTACCTTCTTAAGTTTAAATATTAGTACTCCGTACATATAAATTGGAACAGAAAATAAATAATTATCGAACCTTTTTAATCAGGTTTCAAACAGTTAATGAGTGAAATAATTAAATATATTTAATCTAAAAATTTGGGATTTTTAGGGACACTTTTATACGTTAACTGTTTAGCAATGGACACGATATAGCCATCCGGGGAAAAGCGTCGGCAGATAATGTTAAATTCAAAGGCTGCTATACTGTTCTGGTAACTATTTGTTTTGATTCATTTATCCACAATCATATTATATATATAATAAATAATAATATATTCATATCTAACTTTATGAAAGTATTGTGCATATATGCACACAATATAGTACGTACTAAAACACAAATAATTAACTAACCACCATTATTACCACCAAGAAAACCATCATTCTTCATCATCATCATATTTTTGTTACTACTTCCATTCATACATTTTATTCGATCAAGCAAAGAACCAAGAACCAACAACCATTCAACCACTTTACAACCATCAATACCTATATTTCCTCCATTCTCTATACAATATATATCTATCTTTTACTTTATACCCGATTATAAACTTGCTTAGCTATCTATCTATTTCTCTATGTAATACATACATACATACATACATACATACATACATACATACATACATATATTCATTATATACATCGAACATCATCAAACCCACTTCTACATATCTGTTACCATCGAAACCCACCATTCAACTTGTCATCACCTTGTTGTTTACAACCAATATTCGATGAAGACTGCCATTCGATCATCTTTAGTTTTGTTAACCGAGACAACCATCAATCAACCATCCACCACCCTACGAATCTCCACCATATCACCACATTTTTCTCCAACCACCGCCACCTTCACAATAACCATCACCATCATAAACTACGAACGACTTCTTCGGTTATTTCTATCTATCGTTTTCTGTTGCCATCAAACCCAAGAATACCACAAACTCGCCACCACCCTTCTTGCGGGTTCTATTTCTATTTTATCACACAAATAACCACCTGCTACACAATAAAATGCTGCACGATTTAAAACCCACGACCACCACTAGTTAACCTTGTTTTTGCTACTGTTGCTATTTCGTTGTTCTACGAAAAAGACGATGAACTAAAGCATGCGAATATATTTGCCACCTTTATGTAATTTTATTTTATTTTTTTTCTTTTCTCTTTGTTTTGGCTGACACATATATTAAACAAAAAAAAAACCACTCACCCACTAGATAGTTTAAAAGCATTTAACTATCATTTTTGTCTTTGATCTGATCGAAGTAGGGCCAAAACGAAATAACCCACTTGCAAGGTTACAAATCCTGTTTAAAACCGTAACCCGATTTAATTCATGTTACTTGGGCCGTAAAGAAGATGGTGGGCCGTAAACTTGTAAGCATGAGTCTTGGCCTATTAGTTGTTGGGCTAGCTAACAAAATTAGACTGTGTTCCAATATTTTTTTTTCTTGTTCCGAAACTAATACCACAACTTGCAACTAGAGCTGCGTTTTTCTGTTTCCCTTCCTATTATATGGCGACAGTAATGTACGTGACAATGATGATTAAGAGAAACGTATGATGATGATATAATGGTATCCGTATGATGATGATAACGATTGATGATAATGATACACGAAGGTAATGAGAGGAATGATATATGTGATGAACGTGAAAGACGATGGTATAGTTTAGGATTGATGATGATTAGGTTACGTGATGATGATGATGATGGGTTATGTTAGATGATGATGATGATAAACAGCCCCTTACGTAATAAAGAAATAAATGTTCCAAGTATCTCAGAAAGATTAAGATAGAGGAGTGGTATGTGGTGTTGTTAGATTAACAAGAGGTCCTAAGATCGAATCTTTGCGGCTACGGTTTATATACATATATTTTTTTTTTCAATAAGTGACTGTCACCTAAACCTTAAATGGTTGTAACATGGGCTTCATGAAAATATAAGTGGATTACAATATGGACATGTGTAATTCGATGTTGGGCCGAGGCATATTAGGCCGTGCTGGGTTTAGAGTTGTTTAAGTAGGCCGTGCTTCTATGAGCATTTGGGCCGAATACACATATAGAAGCGGGGTATGAATTAAATTAAAAAGAAGAAGTAGAGCAGATGGTTGGGCTTTTGGTTGGGGAACGAGAGGTTGCGGGTTCGAGCTTGGGCTACTGCACTTTATATATTTTTGAAGCTTATCCTTGTAGTGAGGTAGTTTTCTTATTGTATCTATTATTATTATTATTATTATTATTATTATTATTATTATTATTATTATTATTATTATTATTATTATTATTATTATTATTATTAGTACTTGTATCACTACTATTATCTTAATTATTATCAATATCAAAATAAGTATTAGAATAAGTATTATTATTATTATGATCAAGGTTATTGATATTAGGAATATTATTGACAGTCTAAAATTTATAAGAACATTGTTATTATTAAAGGTAATATAAGTGTTATTATTGTTACTAGTAAAATTATATTCATTAGTATTAAAAAGATTGATAAAAATATTGTTATTGTTATTACTAACATTAATATTGGGATTAACATTTTTATTTTCATTAATATTAGTATTAGCATCATTGTTATAGTTATTAGGATTATTATTGTTATTATTAATATAAGTAACATTATTAATAATATCATTATTATTATTAATATTATCATTAGTAATAAAGTTATTATTATTATCATTAGTAAGTCATTAATATAAAAACTATCATTTTTAACAAATAAATATTTTGTACATAATAACACAATTATTACATATATTAAAACCATATTGATATTCCATATAACTACATATAAAACATATTAACATTTCTTATATAAATTTTTACATATAACAAATTAGGTATTTTGAATATATATACAAATTAAATATATAATATATAAATTAAGATATAATAAATAAATTTGTTAAATTTCTATTATGTGTATTAATAAATATACAAATGATATAGGTTCGTGAATCCGAGGCCAACCCTATACTTGTTCAATGTCGTTCTATGTATTTTTACTACAAAATACATTTGGTGAGTTCATTTGATTCCCTTTTACTCTTTACATTTTTGGGACTGAGAATACATGCGCTGTTTTGATAAATGCTTTATTAAATGCTTTAGAAATATATTTGAATTGCGAATACATGAAATAATTTTATAAATGTTTGACGAGATAGACACAAGCAAAACATTCCTCGAATGAATTATTATGCAGACAGAAGTTCTGCGGATTATTATTGAATTATGTGGATATGATAATTGCACCATTGAATTATGTGGACATGATAATTGCCACCATTGAATTATGTGGACATGATAATTGCCACCATTGAATTATGTGGACATGATAATTGCCACCAGTTGATGTGAATGTTATATATCAAAAGAATGATTTTATACACAGGTTATGTGTATGTTATTTTGTGCACGAGATATGTGTATGGTTACTAAGATTTATGAAAAATGGTTTCGTACACGAGAAAGGTGTACTGTATTTAAAAGATATCGCATGTACATTACAGGTGGGTATAGGATTCGGGCCCATTTGTACCATGCAGCATTTAAATCTTGTGGTCTATCAAATTGATGAATTTTATTGCTTTATGATAAACCTATGAACTCACCAACCTTTTGGTTGACACTTTTAAGCATGTTTATTCTCAGGTATGAAAGAAACCTTCCGCTGTGCATTTGCTCATTTTAAGGACAATACTTGGAGTCGATCATCACTCTAGGATCAAAGGTTGATGACTTCGTCCGGATGGATTAGGACGGGTCTCTACAGAATCGATAACCGACGAGTTTCCTAAGATTCACCTGATTCGGGAGAGACCAACATGGTTAATTCTTTCTTAAAAATGTTAAACAAATAGTGTATATATTGGGATATAATAATACATATATGCAGACCAACGCTAAATAATACATCTCGAAAGCAACATTTTATGAATTCTAACAATGAGATTGACTTTGTATACCATTGATAACCAGATGACAATAATAAAAATATAAAATGGAAAACTTATAGAACACATACAATTGAATATCAATAACGCGTTTTAGCAAAAGAATGTGATACACCAACTTAGCAAAACACGCATACACGTTTTGCAGTTTTATTATTATTTTTTAAGACAAGTTGTTGGCATCAAATACTCTCATTTTCCACGCACGTACGCGCTTTGGGGCTGAAACCCGAATCGCATTACATGGATCCAAACGTTAAACCATCCCGAGGGGCAGGCGGGCCGACCTGGGTCCTGAATACAGGTCAGTAAAACCTCCCCGGGGCAATCTAGCTTTCAGGAAATAAATTTCACGGATATTGAAAGGACCCATCCTAATCCATCCGGACAAAGTCCATATCGATTACAAACGATTCACAATAGTTGGTTACATCGCGAGGTACTTGACCTCTATATGATACATTTTACAAACATTGCATTCGTTTTTAAAAGACAAACTTTCTTTACATTGATAGTTGACGGCAAACACACCATTTCATAATATATCTAACTATAAGTGACTTAATAATAATCTTGATGAACTCAACGACTCGAATGCAACGTCTTTTGAAATATGTCATGAATGACTCCAAGTAATATCTTTTAAATGAGTAATTGCACAGCGGAAGATTTCTTTCGTACCTGAGAATAAACATGCTTTCAAGTGTCAACCAAAAGGTTGGTGAGTTCATTAGTTTAACATAAATAATCATTTCCATCATTTTAATAGACCACGAGATTTTCATTTCTCATAAATATACGTCCCATGCATAGAGATAAAAATCATTCATATGGATTGAACACCTGGTAACCGACATTAACAATATGCATATAAGAATATCCCCATCATTCCGGGATCCTCCTTCGGACATGATGTAAATTTCGAAGTACTAAAGCATCCGGTACTTTGGATGGGGCTTGTTGGGCCCGATAGATCTATCTTTAGGATTCGCGTCAATTAGGGTGTCTGTTTCCTAATTCTTAGATTACCAGACTAAAAGGGGCATATTCGATTTCGATCATTCAACCATATAATGTAGTTTCGATTACTTGTGTCTATTTCGTAAAACATTTATAAAAGCAGCGCATGTATTCTCAGTCCTAAAAAAATATATTGCAAAAGCATTTAAAAAGGGAGCAAATGAAACTCACGCATATAAATATTGTAAAACAGTTAATAAAGTATTTGCATGTATTCTCAGCCCAAAAATGAAATGAGTAAAAAGGGATTAAATGAAACTCACGCATATAAATATTGTAAAACAGTTAATAAAGTATTTGCATGTATTCTCAGCCCAAAAATGAAATGAGTAAAAAGGGATTAACTGAAACTCACGCATATAAATATTGTAAAACAGTTAATAAAGTATTTGCATGTATTCTCAGCCCAAAAATGAAATGAGTAAAAAGGGATTAAATGAAACTCACGCATATAAATATTGTAAAACAGTTAATAAAGTATTTGCATGTATTCTCAGCCCAAAAATGAAATGAGTAAAAAGGGATTAAATGAAACTCACGCATATAAATATTGTAAAACAGTTAATAAAGTATTTGCATGTATTCTCAGCCCAAAAATGAAATGAGTAAAAAGGGATTAAATGAAACTCACCTAATGTATTTTGTAGTAAAAATACATAGAACGACATTGAACAAGTATAGGGTTGGCCTTGGATTCACGAACCTATATCCCGTATATATATTAAAACATATAATCGTAATCGAATAAGTTTATGTATTGTATTAGTAATAATATACTTGTTATTTTAGTAACCAATTATATGTTATATTAATTAAATCTATTTATCATGTATTTTAATTAAATTAAAATTTAATATTATCAATTTGTTAAATACTTATTAATACATTATATTGTTCTAGTATATCTATACAAAATGTTACATTATAATTACTTGATGATTATTATAGCATAGGTCTTATCTAAGAATTTTGTATTTTTATATAAAAATATGTTTATTCATATATATATATATATATATATATATATATATATATATATATATATATATATATATATATATATATATATATATATATATATATATATATATATATATATATATATATACATCTAATTTTAATCATCGCAAATCCTAATCTTCAAGGTATCCTATTATATGTACATATATTTTCATACCAATTCTTTATATCAATCTTTTATTTACAATCATATTCATTTTATAAATTCCTTTTCATATTTATCATAAGAGTATCATTAACATTTACAATAATAATAATAATAATAATAATAATAATTATAATATTTAAGTACTAATAACAATAATAATAATCATAAAAATAATAACAATACTAAAATTAATGATAATAATAATAATAATAATAATAATAATAATAATAATAATAATAATAATAATAATAATAATAATAATAATAATAATAGTAATAATAAATATAGTAATGGTAATAATAATAATAACAATAATAATAATAATAATATTAATATTAATAAAAATTTTGAGAACTACCTCTAAAAAACGAATGTTAAAAAGAAAAGACCGCTGCAAGGTTCGAACCCGCGACCTCATGATAACCCGTAACTCTCTTAACCATTACACCAATTTCATTTTTCCTGAATTATTTCCTTCTCACTTTCATTTAACCGATATTCTGTTTTTCTTATATCTTCTTCTTCATCTTCATACACCCCATCGACCGAAACTTTATCCAATCTGTTTTTTTTTATCATGTCGTATTAAAACAGAAATCCCTAGCTGTGATATTAAATAACAACACAAAAACAAAATGAATTTAAAAGAGATGTTCACAGCCGCTGTATGTAAAAAAATATAACGAAGAACACAGATTCAAATTTAGGGTTTTAGAATGTTTTAGACAAATGTTTCTTCATGAATTAGTTAGAAAATCGTTCTTAAAAACTTCCTGAATCATCAATTTGTCCAGAAATATAAACATATGTTCGAATTTTTCTATGAACAAATTCGTTGACTTTTTCTTTGAAACTTTGACCTCTAAAATTAAAACTCAAGAGAGGGAATTAGAACTTCAACTTTTGAAGATAGTTTTAGTCGGAGATTCTAAATAGAACTACATTTCTACATTTTGACATTAATTTGAATTTGATATTTAGTTAAAAACGTTTCAAGAACAGAGAAGAACTTGTTTTTTTTTTGTTTACACAATAAAAAGCTGTAGTAATTTTGTTTGAATATGAAACTGAATACTTGAATGATTTTTCCTTCACAATGTTGAGCCCAATCAAATGTTATACGCGATTTCAGTCCACAGATATTTTCAAAGCAGACAAAAAGTAAATAATTAAAAAAAATAAAATGGATACCGATTGTTAACAGATTTTGTTTGATACTGTGACTTAATTTCAATCTATGACTAAATTAGAGACATAAGTCAATTATCTATACAGTTGATCATGATATTAAACTGTTGTTTGTTTCTTTAGTTGATTGATACACCGTAATCTAATTATATATATATATATATATATATATATATATATATATATATATATATATATATATATATATATATATATATATATATTAATATATTAATAATCATAATTCTTATTAATATTAATAATAATAATAAATAATAATACTAATAATAATATAAATGTATAAAGAATTTATAATTTCAGTTAATAAAGATAATAATAGAAATGATAATAGTATTAGTAAAAATAATAACAATAATATTACTACTAATCATACTAAATATAACAAATTATATACATATCAAGTTTCATCTTTATTTATATTAAAAATACAAATAATAGTTTTTAATATTACTGATTGTAATAATAATAATAATAATAATAATAATAATAGTAATATCAATTATAATTATAATATTAGTAATAATAATACTACAATAATTTTATATATATCAAATTCGTATCTATAGATTATATATTTTAAGTAATAATATTAATAACACTATTACTGATATTAATAATGATATTATTATAACACTATTTTATAATTAAATTTAATATAATAGTATTACATATTATTGGTTATGTAATCTAATTATACATTATGTAATAACTTATTTTGAATATTAAATCTTTTATATAATTTAACATGTATTACAATATATATATATAATTACAGATAGAATTTATATAAAGTTTTATTTTAATTACAACTTAATTGTTTTATATTTTATTTTACATATTTAATTTTAAATGTTTAAATTATATTATATTATTTCTTTTTATTATTATATATATACATTCATTTATATTTACTTCTTTAATTACACATAATTGTTCGTGAATCGTCGGGAGCAGTCGAAGGGTAATTGGATACATGAACATAGTTCCAAAATTTTCTAGACTCAACATTTTAGACTTTGCTTATCCTGTTGAAACATATAAAGATTAAGTTTAAATTTGGTCGGAAATTCCCGAGTCGTCACAGTACCTACCCGTTAAAGAAATTTCGTCCCGAAATTTGAGTGAGGTCGTCATGGCTAACAATAAATATGTTTTCCTGACGAATATGAGCTGATAAATAGAGTTTTATCATTATTGAATAATACAGATAAAATAATTCAATTATTCGAAGAGCACTAATGAAGCTATCACAAAAGATCGAGATAAAGAAATGGAGATTTTCCATAACTTTTGACGTATTCGCGATTGAATTCCGGAATTCAAGGGATTTAAGGAAAATCTTGAAAATCTATAAGATCTGATTCTTTGGGATTTATGGAAGTTAAGATCTCTTTAATTAAATACGGTGATCTGCTTCGATTGTTCTGTCTGATATTTCCATTATAAATTTACCTTTTTCGTTCCATTAGTTTCCACCACTTCTATGCCTTCTTTCTCAGTTCATATATCCAAAAGATTATAATAATGCTTAATCCGGTTCAGATCCTTGTCCTCATTCTTACTATCGCAACAATTATTCTTCTTTTCCAACTTCCACCAGAGGAATCTGCTTACTTCTACTTTGCCCTTGGGGTTATAGTACTTATAATTCTCCCGTGTCTTTATGTTGCAATAAACATTGATATACACGGTTTGTAATTTATGTGTTGTTATCGGGCTTTATATTCTCCCTTATATTTCAAAGCTCTATGCTTTTATTTTCTCTTCCCGACTTCAAGTCAAGCGATTAATGGTCCAAAATTTGTAGATATAGAGTCTCGAATGATTATAATGTTCTAAGCAGGAAGGAACGTGATAGCACGATTTGATTTTCAAATTTATCAACATCACGGAAGATAGAACCATCAAGAATACATTTTCTTAATTTGTTCCGGAGTTAAGTAGGATGAAAGAGTTATGTAACATGGCACATGATGACGTTATGATCTGTGAATCATCACGTTCCATTTAGAAACTCGGCATGACTTACTGTAATATAATCACGTTGATCAAGTGTTATTATATTATACTAACTCATGCATCAGTTCCCAACATTACTTCAATAACATTCATATTTTAGGCTCGAAAGTTTACAGAATATAGAAACTAACAGTTTCTATATGATGTGACACTAATATCAGGAAGAGATTAATAATTTCAGATAAGAATAGTTATGAAAATATCTTCAGAAATATGGAGAATATTTATAATGAAAGATACGATGATATCTTGGAATTTCTAATATCGATGGATGATGAAGAAGATTTATCCGTAAGGGTTTAGATTCGGAAGCAAGGTATTCGCTAAAGACTTCATCAGAAACAGAATCATTTGGATTCTTTGAAGTCTAACTTATTCTTTGTGATTTGTTCACGGCTTTCTTCATAGTTTCGTATAATCTGCTTTTCGGTACTAAATTTTCTATTGAATGTTTCCACTATAATGATACACAGGAAGCACGAGAAAGTATATAATTTCAAACGAGAATATTTATGAAAATATCCTCAGAAATATCAAAGATATTGATGATGATATTTTGGAATTTCTAAGTTCGATGGTTGATGGAGAAAGATTTTCCGCAAGATTTTAACATGACTTCGGAGCAAGATATTCTCTAAAGATTTCAACGGATCCAGAATTACCTGAATCCTTTAAATATAGGGTTTGGTCCTTGTATTTGTCCTTGGTCTCCTTCATGGGTAGCTCAATCTGTTTTTCAATACCCAATCTTCTATCGAGCGTTCCTAACACTCCTTTCTTTATCATCAAACTTTTGGTCGTTTAGACCATCTACCATTTTTCTGTTTCCTCTGCATTTAATGCTATGATATCTGAATCATCGGTTATTAATCCGAGGTGGTTTCAGGAAAATTGTGTTTTTAGATGATTAAACGCTGATGGTAATATGGTGGAATATGAAAGGTTCTCTGGTAACAATAAAAGAGCACGCGTATATATCAACGTTATAATAAGGTTGTTTCGTACGAAAAGTCGAAGTTGTCTTGCTGGAGCTGTGACAAAACTGGCTATCTCGAACAGCAAATGCAAAGTTATTTTCGGTAATAATAACGCTAAAGGAATTAGCACAGCTACGTGTTAAACGTTTACTCAGGTTTCGAGTGTTTTCAGGTGCATAACTATATGCATCAATCTTTTCTCCCGTAAATGAAGTGCGGTTGATTCATCCTATCGATTGAGGTGTTTTCAAGAATCATGAAAGGTTTGAACGCATATTGTAATTGTGATGATACGAATGGGGTTTAAAATGAAATCAAGTGGCAAACTTGAAGAATTGTTTAGTTTCATATGTTATAATCAATATTTTAATTCATTTTAATTGTCCATTGTTGGTAGTCCACAGTTGATAGTCCACAGTAACAGTCCAGTAATTCATATATAGTTTAATATATAATATTCGAATTAATTAATAAATATCGTGACCCGTGTACATGTCTCAGACTCGATCACAACTCAAAGTATATATATTATTTGAGAATCAACCTCAACCTTGTATAGAGAACTCGATCATTACTGCATATAGAGTGTCTATGGTGATTCCAAATAATATATATAGATGCGTCGATATGATATGTCAAAACCTTGTATACGTGTCCCAATATTTAAAGTGCGTAAAATAAATAACAGAAATTAAATGATGATAAATAAAGTGCGTAAAGTAAATAACAGAAATTAAATGACGATAAATAAAGTGCGTAAAGTAAATAACAGAAATTAAATGACGATAAATAAAATTGCGAGAATGTAAATTGCGATAAATAAACTGCGATAAATAAATTGCGATAATTAAATGGTAATACGGAATTAACAGTTAGCTAGGAACAGTTAGCTAGGATTTTGTTAGTGTGGATTCTTAATAGAATTTCATATTGTTAATTAATCTGTTTCTAATCAATTTTTATTGTGTCCATTATTTCTTCATTATGCCACTTGTTGGATTCTGATAGGTAAAAATCTAAATATGTAATTGGATGAATATGGTTATTCTGTGGTGAACGGATTTGTATATCGGTGGATGTAAGTAGGATAGTATATGACTGTTGAAACAGATTCGAAGAACGTACAATGTAAATTATTAATGTGAAATTTAAATAGTCCTCGGGTATTACCTACTCGTTAACATATTTTCACCATTAACAGTTTGTACAAGAGAATTTTTAATTACAATCTTTATGAAAACATATATACATATATATTTTCTTCAGATGTATTCATGGATTTAATGAGTTAATATAATATTAAACTCATTTGCTTTTCGGTTGGAACTAGAATAAATAATCTTTAAAACTTTAGAGATTACATATTCGACATGTCGAACGAAGATCATACTCAAAGTACAGATGATGATATTGAAGCATGGATTGTTGATGGTACTGGTGCTGTTATTGATTGTACTGTTGGTGCCGGTGATGTTGCTGAAGCTGGTACATTTTGTACCATATCCTCCGAATTGATTATTCGAGCGCGAAGTTTGTTGACTTATTACTCCAGGATGACTGTTGGTCGGAACGAGCGGATGAATAAGGTTCAGAATTGTGGATAGAATATAATCTTGTCAAGTTACCCCGGAAATGAGACTGAAAATGGTGTCTCGAATAGATTCGCCGGTAAACGCTTCAGGTTCATTGTCAAGAGGTGAATTTGGTTGGTGGAAGGGATTGCCTTCTGCGCGTTTCCATTAATTAAGTCGACTACGAACCCATCAGATGAATTGATAATGGCTGATTGGTTGATTCATGCTGATGACGCTGTTTTCGGAGCTTAGGTGAACATCTACGTCGGAATAGCTGTCGGAATGACTATCGGAATAGCTATCGAAATCTGAGGGACTCGAACTGGTTTAGGGATTCATCCTGTACGATCAGATGAAGTATTTTCGATAAGAAATAGATTATAGGATATAGATTAGTACCCTGCAGTACATAATTTACATATGCATATATAATACTAAAATCCCATAAGTTACGGAGGAATCTACGGAAGCTGTCAGGCATCGATAACAATAACAGGTACGCTAAGATATGAATTAGTAGATATGCTAAGATATAAATTTTTTTATCTATACACTAATCATGCAATTAATGCAATAAGATGTGTCTAGACTAAGGATGATAAGCAAGTGATTCTCTAAGAATGATAAGCAGGAAAATTTCGACACAAAATGATAAGCAAAACTTTTGACATGCAGACACGGTCAAAGTCCAGACTCACTAATGCATCCTAACGACTTATCAGTTAGACACATTAATGCAGACCTGGTTCACTAAGACCACCGCTCTGATACCAACTAAAAGGACCCGTCCTAATCCATCCGGACAAAGTCCATATCGATTACAAACGATTCACAATAGTTGGTTACATCGCGAGGTACTTGACCTCTATATGATACATTTTACAAACATTGCATTCGTTTTTAAAAGACAAACTTTCTTTACATTGATAGTTGACGGCAAACACACCATTTCATAATATATCTAACTATAAGTGACTTAATAATAATCTTGATGAACTCAACGACTCGAATGCAACGTCTTTTGAAATATGTCATGAATGACTCCAAGTAATATCTTTTAAATGAGTAATTGCACAGCGGAAGATTTATTTCGTACCTGAGAATAAACATGCTTTCAAGTGTCAACCAAAAGGTTGGTGAGTTCATTAGTTTAACATAAATAATCATTTCCATCATTTTAATAGACCACAAGATTTTCATTTCTCATAAATATACGTCCCATGCATAGAGACAAAAATCATTCATATGGATTGAACACCTGGTAACCTACATTAACAATATGCATATAAGAATATCCCCATCATTCCGGGATCCTCCTTCGGACATGATGTAAATTTTGAAGTACTAAAGCATCCGGTACTTTGGATGGGGCTTGTTGGGCCCGATAGATCTATCTTTAGGATTCGCGTCAATTAGGGTGTCTGTTCCCTAATTCTTAGATTACCAGACTAAAAGGGGCATATTCGATTTCGATCATTCAACCATATAATGTAGTTTCGATTACTTGTGTCTATTTCGTAGAACATTTATAAAAGCAGCGCATGTATTCTCAGTCCTAAAAATATATATTGCAAAAGCATTTAAAAAGGGAGCAAATGAAACTCACGCATATAAATATTGTAAAACAGTTAATAAAGTATTTGCATGTATTCTCAGCCCAAAAATGAAATGAGTAAAAAGGGATTAAATGAAACTCACGCATATAAATATTGTAAAACAGTTAATAAAGTATTTGCATGTATTCTCAGCCCAAAAATGAAATGAGTAAAAAGGGATTAAATGAAACTCACGCATATAAATATTGTAAAACAGTTAATAAAGTATTTGCATGTATTCTCAGCCCAAAAATGAAATGAGTAAAAAGGGATTAAATGAAACTCACGCATATAAATATTGTAAAACAGTTAATAAAGTATTTGCATGTATTCTCAGCCCAAAAATGAAATGAGTAAAAAGGGATTAAATGAAATTCACGCATATAAATATTGTAAAACAGTTAATAAAGTATTTGCATGTATTCTCAGCCCAAAAATGAAATGAGTAAAAAGGGATTAAATGAAACTCACCTAATGTATTTTGTAGTAAAAATACATAGAACGACATTGAACAAGTATAGGGTTTGCCTTGGATTCACGAACCTATATCCAGTATATATATTAAAACATATAATCGTAATCGAATAAGTTTATGTATTGTATTAGTAATAATATACTTGTTATTTTAGTAACCAATTATATGTTATATTAATTAAATCTATTTATCATGTATTTTAATTAAATTAAAATTTAATATTATCAATTTGTTAAATACTTATTAATACATTATATTGTTCTAGTATATCTATACAAAATGTTACATTATAATTACTTGATGATTATATATACATCTAATTTTAATCATCGCAAATCCTAATCTTCAAGCTATCCTATTATATGTACATATATTTTCATACCAATTCTTTATATCAATCTTTTATTTACAATCATATTCATTTTATAAATTCCTTTTCATATTTATCATAAGAGTATCATTAACATTTACAATAATAATAATAATAATTATTATTATTATAATATTTAAGTACTAATAACAATAATAATAATCATAAAAATAATAACAATACTAAAATTAATGATAATAATAATAATAATAATAATAATAATAATAATAATAGTAATAATAAATATAGTAATGGTAATAATAATAATAACAATAATAATAATAATAATAATAATAATATTAATATTAATAAAATTTTTGAGAACTACCTCTAAAAAACGAATGTTAAAAAGAAAAGACCGCTGCAAGGTTCGAACCCGCGACCTCATGATAACCCGTAACACTCTTAACCATTACACCAATTTCGTTTTTCCTGAATTATTTCCTTCTCACTTTCATTTAACCGATATTCTGTTTTTCTTATATCTTCTTCTTCATCTTCATACACCCCATCGACCGAAACTATATCCAATCTGTTTTTTTATTTTTTATCATGTCGTATTAAAACAGAAATCCCTAGCTGTGATATTAAATAACAACACAAAAACAAAATGAATTTAAAAGAGATGTTCACAGCCGCTGTATGTAAAAAAATATAACGAAGAACACAGATTCAAATTTAGGGTTTTAGAATGTTTTAGACAAATGTTTCTTCATGAATTAGTTAGAAAATCGTTCTTAAAAACTTCCCGAATCATCAATTTGTCCAGAAACATAAACATATGTTCGAATTTTTCTATGAACAAATCCGTTGACTTTTTCTTTGAAACTTTGACCTCTAAAATTAAAACTCAAGAGAGGGAATTGGAACTTCAACTTTTGAAGATAGTTTTAGTAGGAGATTCTAAATAGAACTACATTTCTACATTTTGACATTGATTTGAATTTGATATTTAGTTAAAAACGTTTCAAGAACAGAGAAGAAGAACTTGTTTTTTTTTTTTTGTTTACACAATAAAAAGCTGTAGTAATTTTGTTTGAATATGAAACTGAATACTTGAATGATTTTTCCTTCACAATGTTGAGCCCAATCAAATGTTATACGCGATTTCAGTCCACAGATATTTTCAAAGCAGACAAAAAGTAAATAATTAAAAAAAATAAAATGGATACCGATTGTTAACAGATTTTGTTTGATACTGTGACTTAATTTCAATCTGTGACCAAATTAGAGACATAAGTCAATTATCTATACAGTTGATCATGATATTAAACTGTTGTTTGTTTCTTTAGTTGATTGATACACCGTAATCTAATTAAATATATATATATATATATATATATATATATATATATATATATATATATATATATATATATATATATTAATAATCATAATTCTTATTAATATTAATAATAATAATAAATAATAATACTAATAATAATATAAATGTATAAAGAATTTATAATTTCAGTTAATAAAGATAATAATAGAAATGATAATAGTATTAGTAAAAATAATAACAATAATATTACTACTAATCATACTAAATATAACAAATTATATACATATCAAGTTTCATCTTTATTTATATTAAAAATACAAATAATAGTTTTTAATATTACTGATTGTAATATTAATAATAATAATAATAATAATAATAATAATAATAATAATAATAATAATAATAATAATAATAATAATAGTAATATCAATTATAATTATAATATTAGTAATAATAATACTACAATAATTTTATATATATCAAATTCGTATCTATAGATTATATATTTTAAGTAATAATATTAATAACACTATTACTGATATTAATAATGATATTATTATAACACTATTTTATAATTAAATTTAATATAATAGTATTACATATTATTGGTTATGTAATCTAATTATACATTATGTAATAACTTATTTTGAATATTAAATCTTTTATATAATTTAACATGTATTACAATATATATATATAATTACAGATAGAATTTATATAAAGTTTTATTTTAATTACAACTTAATTGTTTTATATTTTATTTTACATATTTAATTTTAAATGTTTAAATTATATTATATTATTTCTTTTTATTATTATATATATACATTCATTTATATTTACTTCTTTAATTACACATAATTATTCGTGAATCGTCGGGAGCAGTCGAAGGGTAATTGGATACATGAACATAGTTCCAAAATTTTCGAGACTCAACATTTTAGACTTTGCTTATCATGTTGAAACATATAAAGATTAAGTTTAAATTTGGTCGGAAATTCCCGGGTCGTCACAGTACCTACCCGTTAAAGAAATTTCGTCCCGAAATTTGAGTGAGGTCGTCATGGCTAACAATAAATATGTTTTCCTGACGAATATGAGCTGATAAATAGAGTTTTATCATTATTGAATAATACAGATAAAATAATTCGATTATTCGAAGAGCACTAATGAAGCTATCACAAAAGATCGAGATAAAGAAATGGAGATTTTCCATAACTTTTGACGTATTCGCGATTGAATTCCGGAATTCAAGAGATTTAAGGAAAATCTTGAAAATCTGTAAGATCTGATTCTTCGGGGTTAGATTAAATCGTGTTTGATATCATCCTCCGTATCGATTCTTGTTAATGGTTCACCTACAAAAGAATTTAATCTTGGGAGGGGTGTTAGACAAGGTGACCCTCTTGCACCATTTCTCTTTATCATTGCGACGGAGGGTCTTAATTGGTTAACCAAGTCGGCGGTTTCGAAAAATCTTTATAGCGGTGTTGAAATTGGAAAGGATAAGTTTCCTCTCTCCCATTTGCAATATGCCGACGATACTATATTTTTTGGCAAATGGAGTTTGGATAATTTTGAAAATCTTATGAAGCTTTTAGAGTGTTTTGAATTGTGTTCGGGGTTAAAAGTTAATTATACTAAAAGTAATCTTTTTGGAGTAGGTGTTGAAAAGAATGACGTATATGGCTAATTCTTTCGGTTTTAAGGTGGGTTCTTTTCCATTTATATATCTTGGTTTGCCGACTGGTGCAAATATGAGTAAAATGGCAAGTTGGAAACCAGTAATTGACAAATTCGAGAAAAGGTTGGCGGATTGGAGAGCGCGTACGATGTCTTTCGGTGGGCGTTTAACACTCGTGAATTCGGTCCTAAATAGTTTACCGTTGTACTACTTTTCACTCTTCAGTGCTCCACCTTGCGTGCTTAAAAAACTAGAGTGTGTAAGACGTATATTATTTTTGTGTAACGACCCTACCCGTTATTCCTTCCAAAAACGTGCCATAAAAAAATTTTGATACGCAGTACATCTGGACGGCGTCCAGCTATCTGGACGGCGTCCAGCTCTGAAGGACTGGACGGCGTCCAGCCATCTGGGACGGCGTCCAAATACACTAAAAGTGACTGATCAGTTTTTCAATTTTACGCGAGCGAAAAACCCGCTTCCCGACACTTTTAACCCAAAACACTTTCACAATATGTTATAATAATTAAACCTAAGAGTTTTCCATAATAAAACCGAGTTTTATAACCCCGGGCCCACATCGACCCAAATTACAAACAAGTGACCATTTCGACCCATTTAGTTAAATTCAAAACATAGACCGAGCATGGGATTGGGGAATACGCTACCCAATCCTAATCAAATCCAAAAGCAAGTCTTCTAAAGCAACTACGCAAGTCCACTAATTCCCGCGCTTACCCGAGCCACCGCATCCATGCAAATCTATAAAAAGGTAAACAACGAGAGGGTAAGCTAATGCTTAGTGAGTGAGAATATACTACATACATATATATGCATAAAATGGACACGCCACACAATTAAACAAATACCGCATACCGGAGCATCCAAGCATAAAGGCAAGCTAGTCTAAGCATACCGTACAATCACTAAGCAACGAGCTAAAGATACATCAACAAAATATAAGTTCGCCAACAACGAGGTGAACAACGCCAACAAGCTACACCCGGAGGGTTAGCTACATCACAACAATGCATTTATATATAACAATATATAAACGCCCAAGGTTAACCCCTTAACCCAATACCGAAAACCGAATACCACAATGAAGATTGGCCGAACTACACGAGCCTTAGTAAATCCGCAACCACACGAGACTACTATCTTCAATATCACAACAACATCAAGGTTGGCCGAACGACACGAGCCTTAGTGAATCCGAACTACACGAGATCACTACCTCAATAAGATGACCGAACTACACGAGTCATCGTGAATCCGAACTACACGAGACTCACTTTCTCAATACGATGACCGAAACTACACGCGTCATCGTGAATCCGCATCCACACGTGATCCGCTTCACAACTCAATAAGATGACCGAAAACTACATACGTCATCGTGAATCCGCATCCACACGCGACTCACTTCTCCAATCGCAACACAATACCAACCCTTCGCCATTTGGGGTTGTATAAACCACATCACAAGAACGTGTGATAATGTACACACAAAATGTGTACCTCGCCAAAGGTGGTCAACCAAAACGCACAACCGTGCCAATTGGACCTATTACACAAGTCCATCAAATCCACCTATATGTGAAGTGAGCTCTATAACCGAGAACCACTTCACCCGACCCGCACCCATCCTAGACATACATATGCACATAGGATATTAACACTCACCTTGTCGCCTTGATGAATGCAACCGAAAGATCCGCAACCCGTTGATGGAATGTACCTATTCCATAATCACAAATACAACAATACGATTAGGGTTGACTTACAAACCAACCCAATTTGACACTTAGTGCATTTTCGACCCAAATGCACTTCCAATCACAACATGCGCCCAAACTAACCAATAATCACTAACACAAGCGAAAATGGTCCTAATATGCCAATTAAACCCGAACACAAGTGTTAAACACTCGTCTTGCCCAAATTGACACCAAAACCCTAATTTTGACCCATTTCAAAATTAGTTAACCAAACACACCCAAAAGTGTTCCAACAGTTCCGTAATCACTAAACCTAGTGATTAAACTCAAGATCAAAGCCTAATCAAGGCCAAATCGCCAACCAACCCAAAACCCGCCAAGTGACAAGAATAACTAGTCACCATAAACCCATTTCATCATCTAAGAGGGTTTCACAACTAATCAAGCTCAAACCATAACTTGAATATCAAATCTAACAATTGAAATTCGGAGTTTGAACTTACCAATACTACCACAACGTAGCCAAGAACGAGATGAACAACTTTAAAACCCGAGCTTTGGTGAGAAACCAACTCCTTCTTCTCCAAATGGAGCTTCCTCTCTCTAGCACTCTCCTCTCTCTCTAGATATGGATGAGAGTGTTTGTGTGGATGAAATATGATCCATAAATGGCTAATGGATCAGTTTTGAGGCTCCAAACCGACACCCAAGTGAAATTACCAAATTACCCCTTTTTAAACCAAAATAACACAGCTGGCTCGACAGACCAACTGGACGGCGTCCCACATTCTGGACGGTGTCCAGTCCTTCACTACTGGACGGCGTCCCAAATCCTGGACGGCGTCCCATATAACTGATCAAAACTGAAACCGAAACAGGGTCTTACAACTCTCCCCCACTTAAACATGATCGTGTCCTCGCTATCTGTGCCACCTAACCGAACGGACCTCACTCAACAGTCCTCAAACATAAGTCCCAATCCGACTTTCCTAGGCAATTCTTCTCAATGAATCACCTTTCATAACTAAAACGTCACTCGCGACTATCAAATCACAATCAGAGCACTAAAACCTTACTCATTCCCTCACGTCGGGAAAACTCAACCAATCTCGAACCGAGATATCAATCCCTTAACGTACCATACCAAGTAATTCATTAGTAACAACCTCACATCAAAATAAAGTCAACCATCTAAATCGACGAAGACCGAAAAGAAGCGTATCCTTACGGATAACACTTACCACTTAACATCCCTTGTAGTTCGCAATACAACCAATACGCCACTATCATAACATCATAAGAAACGGCTAAAACCGGTAGCGCCCAAAACGACTATGGCAACGCTAATCCAAAGGTGTACAAAATCGACTATTGTCACACCCGTAACAACATGTGAGCGAAACACTGCTTTCGCATCACTAATCACACAACATGGTCCTCGCGACCCCACCATCGGTGTATAAAACAACCGATAGTTCACACAACATGGTCCTTACGACCCCACCATCGGTGTATAAAACAACAGATAGATCACACAACAAACAACATAAAGGCTGGCCGAAAACTACACGCGCCTTAGTGAATTCGCAACCACACGTGACTCACTACCTCCACCGCACAACAATCGGGATTGGCCGAACTACATGCGCCTTAGTGAATCCGAACTACACGAGACTCACTATCCCAAAACAATGACCGCAACCACACGCGTCACTTGTGAATCCGAACTATACGAGACTCACTTCTCAATACAATGACCGAAACCACACGAGTCATTTGTGAATCCGAACTACACGCGACTCACTTCCACAATAAGATGACCGAACTACACGTGTCATCGTGAATCCGCATCCACACGAGATCCATTTCCCAAATCTCAACACAGGAATGGTACTCGAATTTCCCATCGGTGTTCATAACAACCGTTAGAGTACTTAACACTTCGTACACTAATCCCACGGGTGGCATCTTAACACGTCGATGCTTCACCCCGGGTGGTGTCTTAACACGTCGACACTTCACCCCGAGTGGTGTCTTAACACGTCGATACTTCACTCTTCATTTTACTTGAGGTGGCATCTTAACACGTCGATACTTCACCTCGAGTGGCGCCTTAACACATCGGCACTTCACCCTTCATCTTACTTTGAGTGGCATCTTAGCACATCGATACTTCACTCTGGGTGGTGTCTTAACACATCGACACTTCACCCATCATATTACTTTGAGTGGTGTCTTAGCACATCGACACTTCACTCGTCACGTGAACGTGGTGTCTTAGCACATCGACACTTCACATCTCACGCTACACAAATAAATACATTATATATCTACGCATATAATTATTCCACTCACTTGAAAATCCTCGCACACGCATCACACGTACGTGTACACATAGCCACCACAATCGAGCAAGAACCACCTATATCGCACATAGGCACAACACAATAATTCTCTAGAAGAGAATCCGACACACATATCCCTTAGCCGAGGGATTTCGTCTTACTCGTCAAACACGTCCTTTATCTCTCAAAAAGATTTACCACATTACCACCTCGGTGATAATTTAAATCCAAACCATAAGTACAATTTAACCAAAATTTTACTCTACCACAAATCGACCCAAAACTAGGTCCCGATACAAAATCCGGATCTACCAAAAGCATCGTCCGAAATCTCACACCAAAACCTCCTCGTGCGGGAGTGTAACTCCCCCACTTGGAATTATATTCCATAACCACAACTTGTACACCCGTACAATGCTACCAAAGGTAGACTTTACCAATAATTGGATTCACACGACCCATCACTACATCTTGCTCCAATCTCGAGCACATAAAGGATCTTAACAAATCCTTAACCACTCCGAACGAAGAGTTCACCACAATTTACACAAACTTTACCCTCGCAATCATCCGATTGCTATCGTTTGTCAAATTTCCCACCTAGTCACTCATGTACCTAAGGGTTTCTCTCCGGTACCCTAAGTACAATGTAACCGCGGCACCATCAGAGTCGAACACCACGCTAGTAGGTATAAAAGATGCACCTATCGTTGCGTCCCGTAGACTCCATTACCAACGTTCATCGAGATTCAAAACACTTGACCTCAAGGGTTTTATCCACCCGTCGAACCTCAAGGTTCCTCAACTTCAACAAGGAAGCAAACATGCGCTTAACAACCCAACACCAAAGCCCATTTCCAAGGCTTGGTAGAAACATTTCCCAACACTAAGGAATGCTTGGTTGCATCAAGTCTTAAGCCCTTCACCCATAATCAAAACATCACCATAGGGTACTTCCATTAGGAACGTCACCCATAACAATAACATGCACAACACAAGGCTTTTAACAAATCCAAACTCAACGGCACATAATAAATAATCAAAGGACATATTTATTAAAACAAAACGTACCTTAACGTCTCCTTGCCACACCCGTCCCCGCTAACTCAGGACATTCCGACTTACGATATCCTTCCTCTTGGCAATTGAAGCACACCGGGCCATCACCTTTTGGCACCGAACATTCCCAAGACTTGTGACCCCTCACGCCACAATTGTAACATCTAGGCACACTAGAATCCGATATACTCGTCCGTGTACCACCCGTGCTCACACTCGGACCCTTAGTCCTCTTACTTGGAGCACCATACGAAACAACCCTTATCTCACTTGAAGGTTCACTTATCTTCGATCGTGAATACGACTCGAAACCTCTAGCCACGGCGAATAATTCCGCAAACGATTTTGCGTAACCCCGGATAATTTTATTCTTCAAGTCATCATTCAAAGTCCGATAGAAATCCTCCATCAACAAACGATCATTCCCCAAATACTCCGGGAAAAAACGAGCCTTCGCCATAAAGGTCATCTTGAGAGTATTCAAATCCATAGAACCCTGTTGCAAATTTCGCAACTCATTACGCATTTTCGATAAATCGGCAGAAGTCCGGAACTCCTCGAAGAATTCCTTCTTAAACTCGTCCCACGATAATGCCATAAACGTTTCGCCACCGACAATATCAATCTTACCATCCAACCAATCCTTCGCCCTACCCCGCAACAAACTAGTAGCGAGTCTTGTCTTTTTCTCGGGAGGGCATTCAATAGTACGAAAACACCCTTCGACATCCGAGATCCAAGTTGTGCTTATCAAAGGATCCGGTTTTCCGTCGTACATTGGGGGTTTAGTCCTCATGAAGCTCTTAAGACAACGCTCCATTCCACTATTACCCTGAAGTTCGGAATACTTCCTATCCATTTCTTCTCGTAACGCACTCATTTGCTCCGCAACGGCTGCCGCAACTCTAGCGTTAAACTCCACGTCGTTCGTCTCGATCCCGTTTCCCGTCGCCATTCTAAGGAATGCAAAAGCAATTAGATCACGAACGTATAAAGCACACACACAATACCACCCCCATCTTGCTAAAAAATCGTCGTACATTACTTGCTAGACACGATTTGCACCCGTAATAAGGTTTGCAAGTCCTTATTAAGCACACACGCCGTATCAACTCGTTAGTACAACGACCGCCTCGTTCGATGATATAAACAAACACAAACAAAATTCTACGCGATATAAACACACGCGAGAATTATTATCACAACACAATAATATATTAATAATATCCGCATTACTAATATAAACGTTAGTCCACCTACAAACAAGGCACTAACTATAACCCATTCCGACCCGTAATCCTACAAGTCCCGCAACAATTTAGCACACACACAAAAATCTAAGTCTAGGCACCTATCTCAAGTCACATAAATCCCTTAGACCATGCGCTGATACCACTTGTAACGACCCAACCCGTTATTCCTTCCAAAAACGTGCCATAAAAAAAAATTTGATACGCAGTACATCTGGACGGCGTCCAGCTATCT
The DNA here is from genome assembly GCF_046630445.1 of Rutidosis leptorrhynchoides. Lineage (NCBI taxonomy): Eukaryota > Viridiplantae > Streptophyta > Magnoliopsida > Asterales > Asteraceae > Rutidosis > Rutidosis leptorrhynchoides. The sequence continues at coordinate 374,608,476 of NC_092339.1, read as the reverse complement.
GGACGGCGTCCAGCTATCTGGACGGCGTCCAGCTCTGAAGGACTGGACGGCGTCCAGCCATCTGGGACGGCGTCCAAATACACTAAAAGTGACTGATCAGTTTTTCAATTTTACGCGGGCGAAAAACCCGCTTCCCGACACTTTTAACCCAAAACACTTTCACAATATGTTATAATAATTAAACCTAAGAGTTTTCCATAATAAAACCGAGTTTTACAACCCCGGGCCCACATCGACCCAAATTACAAACAAGTGACCATTTCGACCCATTTAGTTAAATTCAAAACATAGACCGAGCATGGGATTGGGGAATACGCTACCCAATCCTAATCAAATCCAAAAGCAAGTCTTCTAAAGCAACTACGCAAGTCCACTAATTCCTGCGCTTACCCGAGCCACCGCATCCATGCAAATCTATAAAAAGGTAAACAACGAGAGGGTAAGCTAATGCTTAGTGAGTGAGAATATACTACATACATATATATGCATAAAATGGACACACCACACAATTAAACAAATACCGCATACCGGAGCATCCAAGCATAAAGGCAAGCTAGTCTAAGCATACCGTACAATCACTAAGCAACGAGCTAAAGGTACATCAACAAAATATAAGTTCGCCAACAACGAGGTGAACAACGCCAACATGCTACACCCGGAGGGTTAGCTACATCACAACAATGCATTTATATATAACAATATATAAACGCCCAAGGTTAACCCCTAACCCAATACCGAAAACCGAATACCACAATGAAGATTGGCCGAACTACATGAGCCTTAGTAAATCCGCAACCACACGAGACTAATATCTTCAATATCACAACAACATCAAGGTTGGCCGAACTACACGAGCCTTAGTGAATCCGAACTACATGAGATCACTACCTCAATAAGATGACCGAACTACACGAGTCATTGTGAATTCGAACTACACGAGACTCACTTTCTCAATAAGATGACCGAAACTACACGTGTCATCGTGAATCCGCATCCACACGTGATCCACTTCACAACTCAATAAGATGACCGAAAACTACACGCGTCATCGTGAATCCGCATCCACACGCGACTCACTTCTCCAATCGCAACACAATACCAACCTTTCACCATTTGGGGTTGTATAAACCACATCACAAGCACGTGTGATAATGTACACACAAAACGTGTACCTCGCCAAAGGTAGTCATCCAAAATGCACAACCGTGCCAATTGGACCTATTACACAAGTCCATTAAATCCACCTATATGTGAAGTGAGCTCTATAACCGAGAACCACTTCACCCGACCCGCACCCATCCTACACATACATATGCACATAGGATATTAACACTCACCTTATCTCCTTGATGAATGCAACTGAAATATCCGCAACCCGTCGATGGAATGTACCTATTCCATAATCACAAATACAACAATACGATTAGGGTTGACTTACAAACCAACCCAATTTGACACTTAGTGCAATTTCGACCCAAATGCACTTCCAAGCACAACACGCGCCCAAACTAACCAATAATCACTAACACAAGCGAAAATGGTCCTAATATGCCAATTAAACCCGAACACAAGTGTTAAACACTCGTCTTGCCCAAATTGACTCCAAAACCCTAATTTTGACCCATTTCAAAATTAGTTAACCAAACACACCCAAAAGTGTTCCAACACTTCCGTAATCACTAAACCTAGTGATTAAACTCAAGATCAAAGCCTAATCAAGGCTAAATCGTCAACCAACCCAAAATCCGCCAAGTTACAAGAATAACTAGTCACCATAAACCCATTTCATCATCTAAGAGGGTTTCACAACTAATCAAGCTCAAACCATAACTTGAATATCAAATCTAACAATTGAAATTCGGAGTTTGAACTTACCAATACTACCACAACGTAGCCAAGAACGAGATGAACAACTTTAAAATCCGAGCTTTGGTGAGAAACCAACTCCTTCTTCTCCAAATGGAGCTTCCTCTCTCTAGCAAGCTCCTCTCTCTCTCTAGATATGGATGAGAGTGTTTGTGTGGATGAAATGTGATCCATAAATGGCTAATGGATCAGTTTTGAGGCTCCAAACCGACACCCAAGCAAAATTACCAAATTACCCCTTTTTAAACCAAAATAACACAGCTGGCTCGACAGACCAACTGGACGGCGTCCCAAATTCTGGACGGCGTCCAGTCCTTCACTACTGGACGGCGTCCCAAATCCTGGACGGCGTCCCATATAACTGATCAAAACTGAAACCGAAACAGGGTCTTACATTTTGGGGTGGGTCGGGTGACGAGTCAAAAATCTCGTGGGTAAAATTGGAAGACGTTATCCGTCCTTGGACGTATGGCGGTCTTAATCTTAGTTCTATTAATTGTAAAAACTTAGCATTAATCGGCAAGTGGTGGTGGAGGTTTCATACCGAATTCACTTCCTTGTGGGTTAATGTTATTAAATGCATTCATGGAGTTTTGGGTGCGTTATCTTTGGGTGGGGCTAATACACTTTCATCTTCTTCTAATTCTACTTGGAGTAAACTTGTAAAAACAGGTTTTGAGATTGATAGCCTTGGTGTTGACTTCTCCAAGTCCTTCTCTAGATCGATTGGCAATGGTTCTAGTACTAAATTTTGGGATGATGTTTGGGTCGGCGACAAACCTCTAAAAGAGATTTACAAAAGATTGGTGTGGTTTGATTCCAATGGTGATGCTACGATTGCGGATAGGGTTCTTTGGGATGGTCATAAAAGTTTTCCGAGGTGGTCATGGACTCGTGATATATCTGGTCGAACTCATGTCGAGGCAGCTGATATGTAGCTTCTCATCACATTGACGGTTCTTTGTCTTGATAAGGATGACACTTGGGTGTGGAGTTTATGTGGGTCGGGTCGATTTTCTACCTTATCACTTATCCAAGCTTCTCATGTCTACATGTTATCCTCCAAACACGACTAACATGGCTACACAAAGAAACTCACTAATTCCAAAAAAAAAGTTGATGTCTTTGTATGGAGGGCGAGGCGAGGAAGGTTGCCCGTCTTGTTAGAACTCGAAAAACGGGTATCGATCTTCCCTCCGTCCTTTATCCTCTATGTGATGACATCGTGGAATCGTTTTAGCACGCATTATTCTCATGTTCGAAGGTTCGAGAAGTGTGGGATAAAATTCTAAAGTGGTGGCGAATTGGCTCGGCTCATTATAATCTTGACTCCCTCATTGGTGATGATTTTTCCTCTCAATTTTCGGCTATGGGTAAAAAGTTGTGGTAAGCAACGGTGTGGACTAGTGTGTACCTCATTTAGAATAATAGAAACCAAAAAGTTTTCAAGAATTCGTGTTGGTCCGCTCCGGTTGCCTTAAATGATGTCCAAGTGAAGAGCCACGAATGGATTGCGAGGCGGTGTAAAGATAAAAAGATTGATTGGCTTGATTGGTTACAAAATCCGCTTGTTTTTGTTGTGTAATCTATTCATGTGTGTAATTTGATGTCTAGCATAGGATTCTAGCTCGGTATCGTATGCTTTCATCTTGTGCGAACATTGTAATTTCGTAATTTTATTTTAATATTATTGATCGATTTTCCGTTAAAAAAAAAATTACCTACAAAGCAAAAGCAGACCAAAAGAGCTTATGATAAATTTTTATTTATAATGTACATAATGCCCATTAGACACACTATCCTCTTTGTCGTGTAATTGCCATTAATGTGTAGCATTGGTTGCGAATATTGACTAATAAGAATGAATTTTAAGTTATTTACCTGCTTGATGACTTGATCAGAATATAGACAGTTGCAATCCTCCAGTCGGCACTTCAATGTGTCAAGGTAAGTTTTGTACTGTTACAGTATGATATACTCTACTATATATCAAACTAATCATCAGTATTACTAAACCATGAACGATATTATGAGCACAAATATAGTTATCAATTATCTTAGACTTTATGCCAACAGTTATCAAAAATAAAACTTTCTATTGATTGCTTTTTTTGCATCTTTCGTCAAATCAAGAGAAAGAGATACATATATAGTTATGATATGAACTTTGTTTGAGTGAAAGTCAAATTCCCGATGGATGATTATGATATGAACTAACAATCATGTGTTAGCTTTTATATATTCATTCAAGCAATAAATTAAACACTTCAAATGCATAAAATTTGTTAGCATTCAATCAAGACATCCTTACTCATCAATATACTTAGTTAAAACTCAAATTATAAAAAAAAAACATAGTCAAATCAAATTAATTTTACAACATCAACCATAATCATTAATCAAATTAAAAATTTAAAAACCATTTAAAGTCATTAATTGTTTTACGTGTAAAAACCATAAGCAGATTAACGTAAGTCAAAAACGTTACTTCAGCACGTGGTTTCCGATTATGGGTGATCTCAATTGAGCAGACGCTTAAATCAAACAAATTAGAAAAATGTAATATGAATTGGTCATGCATATTATCAAGGGCGACCTGACTTTGAAATCCAACCTTATGAATCATAATCATCATCACGTAACATACGATTCTCGTATTAGAGATCGAACTCAATTTCATGAGACCTAATTATATGATTGTATCATGAACCCTAATTTTCGTGAACCCTAATACATGCTACATTTGTGAAATGTAATCTAATTCGAGAACCAAGTTTATCTGTACATCGTGAAGAATTTGTTTGTATCAAGAACCCTAATTGGTGATGGGAGAGATTATGGCGCTGGAGGTGTTTGGCCTCGTTTGAACTTTAAAGCACTCAAGTTTGAGCAAGCTTTATATTTAGCTCGGGTTGTTTGAAATGGATTTGTGTGTATAGCCACTTCAGTAGTGTTCATCGTTTAACTATATTTTTTATGGGAACATGGTCAACCAGAAATTCTTATGTTCGCGATTCTTCATCCACCGATACAGAAAATGCTCCAGTTTTTCATTCTCATATTAGGCTGGAAAGCTTAATACAAGCTCGAATTCGGATTGTTTGACAATATACTATATATTATGCAGTAGTTATTTTTATATAACTATATATTATGTATATTATTATATAAAACATAGTGTTTAAAATGAAAGTCTAGTTTTGACTCGCGAGTCGTTCGAGCTCGTTTAATATATGATCTTCAAAATATAATCAAGCTTGATAAAAAAAACATCTTTTACTAGAGCTCGAGTTTGAGTTACTCGAAAGTAGCTCGGTTCACTACTCCCCTACTTCTTGTTTACTAGGGAAAGGTCAACATGAACTTAAATCTTTACCGACAACAAGCTTTTTAGAGCCTTTAGTTATTATGAAAAAGTTCATACCAAATAAAAAGAACTGTTTGATTACAAGAGCTTAAAGCTTTCTTAGGGAGGAAAAAAGATAAAAGCTAATTGAACTAGCATTTGAGAAAAAGCTTATAGTTTTGTCATTTTACTCTTTATTTTAACAGTTTCACAAGTACCCTGCCAAACAACTAAATACATATAAAAAGCTACTACCTAGCTACCAGGTAAAAGCTATCAGCTATCTACCAGGTAAAAACTACCAGCTATCAGCTAAAAGATACCAGCTAGCTACTTTTTAAACATACTATATTATACCTATATCCTAAAAATAACTTATATCCTAAAAATAACTGAATGGCCAATGAATAGCTGGATCAAACATTTCCGTTCATGAGACATGTACCAAAATAACCCACAAAATATATGTGTTACATTAAGTGGGCTTTCATGGGCCTAAATATAAACAAACTACAAATAATACAAATGCAATAAGCTAATAGATATACGCCAATACATACTAATAAGATTTACCTAGCATAATCAATCATGTTTTTAAGACGTAACAACAGTATACTTTATATATATTGTACAACAAAATCTTCTCCAAATAGAATCACACGAATATTGGCAATACGCATTCTTGTATATTCTTGTGATTCATAGACCTTGTTACTTATTTTTTCGAACTCTAGTTGTGACCGGCCTTGGTCTAATAATGTTACCAAGAAGAACAATAGCTACAGGAATAATGGTTCCGATGTAGTACACACTCCCATATGCAGTAATCGTTTCGTTCAAGTCAAGTACCTTGCAACATAAAAATATGCATTAAAATCGGGTGTCGCCGACTTCAGTGTTATAAAGTCAAACTTATGAATCAAAAGGTATAACAACTTACTATGAAACCAACAGAAGAGTAGTTTAGGACAAGAACTGTGTACGCAAAATTTGAAAGCATAATCATCTTCTTGAGTGTACGTTTATTACTTGGAACGAATTGTTGCCATTTGTAAATGACTGATCATTACACAAAATACGAAAAAAGGAGTCAACTTTAAAAGTTTAAAATTCAATCACTTTTGTAAGTAATTGATTGTTCAAAAAAAGTTAGTACCTTTTGAACCCGAAATCATCAAAGCAGATTGAACAAAGAATATGATGTACCCTGGATATACACCCTGCAGTCAAATTAACAAATGTCTATCATCTTTAGATTCAATTAACATAAAATATATTAAATTATAAATGAAAATAAAAAACTTACATGCCAGACAGCACTAATAGTCTGCGTCACAAGCAATTGGAAGAAACCAGGTTTTCTTCCCTTTTTAACAAGTCTGTCGTAAACATCTAACAAAACATACATGTACATCCATATAAACAACTCAATTTTCACATTATCAAGACTAGTAAAAAGCAATAGGATTTTTATTGTTATGGCGCCTTTTGCGGCTGTTTGTTGGCTAGGGCTCGTTTTTGGTATACTTTTGTATTAGTTGTACTTGTTGATATTCAGATCCGTTTAATATTTCGATTTTTTTCGCAAAAACATAAATAAATAAACTAAACAGAACACAGGTAACGAAGACTCACAATAACGAAGCCATCTGCTGACGTGTATATTCCACACTAATGGTATCTCTGCAGCACTTTTGACAAACTCAACGCCCAAAATATCGACATTTTTGGCCCGTCCCCATTGAGGTTCAACAGGAGAAGAATTACTCCATCCACTAAATCCTAAGCCCAAAAGAATCATAGAAGCTTCTGAAACTGACCATATAAAATAATATTTCCAACGGGTCGCAAAGCTACACATGTACTGGAATATCAGCTTATCCATAAATCCCCATTGTTTGTAAATATTGTCAGTGATTCTTGATAGTGGATATTGAGGTTCTAGGGTTAAGTACACCCACATACACATAGCAGCTTGAAAAATAGCTCTAATAGCGGGCCCCAATGGTGACGGTGAAGGTTTCTCGGACTTCGTCCAAATCTAGAAAATTAGGGTGTATTTAATGAATTCGTAATTTTTATAAATATCAGAATTTGTAATTAAATGACTGAAAAAAATGAAAATTATTAAATTGAATTAGTATTGAATACATATAATAATGTTTGAGGACATTTCCATTTCATTAAATGTACCTTAATGTATGCCACATGGGCATACGTTAGCAAAACCGTGATATAAATTGTTCACAAATTTAAGAAATAACGCTAAGCAATATCTTATAAACTCGTTGTACTTACCCCCTTTCGTTCAGTCCAATCTAAATAATCCTTCATTTCGAAAACAGGACCGGCAAAGTGACTTCCACAACAAAGGCAATATCCCATAAACTCTAAGAAAGATGGTAACTTAATTAACCGATTTTTCTTCTGGGATTCGCGTAGACCTTCCTCTTTTAACAACCCATCGTTATAGTTTATAGCACAAGAAATCACTTTTAACGTTATCACCATCATGGATCCTACATCATCATTATGTTACATGACATGATACAAATAATCAGTTTCCTTATGATTGGGAATTAAATACACATGAAGGTATACAAATTTTTAGTAAATGTGACAATATATTAAGAGTTCTTACCTCCAGCATCGATATCTCCTTCCTTCCATTTATCCCCACTCATGTAGTAAACATGGCTACATGTTTGTCAACAATTTAGAAAAATCAATAAATTTTACGGTGCTTTCAGTCTTCTAAGTTAGCATATCATAAATCAAATAACATAAAAAACATATGTTTAATCCGAATTCTTATAAATAACAAAAATAGGATTACAGGGTGTTTGACACTGTTTGTTAAAATGATCATCTGATAACTACGTAAAACGGGTTGACATCTCAAGATATGATGCGATTGAAATTTGCACATGATAACTCTTGTAAGGATATCAGGACCCCAACTATTAATCAAATAATTTTGCCGTGGATATTCGATCACTAATTATGTTATTTTATTCAAGGCCCATTTTCGTCACAACTAGTTAATTATCATATTCTGACTATAGAACCCGTTATAATCACTTTAAAAAACAATGCCAAACACACCTATGCTTGAAATGATAAAGTTAATGGTATACGTACGTTCCAACGAGGTAACCCATTGCTAAAACGAACGCAACGAGACCACAACATTTTCTATACAAGGCCATGGATGCGTAACTTAATATGATCAATACAAGGAAGTGCATATTGGAAGAAACCCCGAACGAAAGGTATGAGAGTAAGGCTCCTGTTAACGTAGCGTAGACGTGTCTCACGGTGGGCCCACCAGGGACAAAACGATGAAATAAGCTGATAGGGATGGTAGCAATAAAACATCGAAGAAATCGGAATACGGGAATTGTTACTCCTATCAAAGATGCCATTTCTTCCATATTCATGGCATTAATCTTATCCATTATACACGGACACATGGTTAATTAGAATAGAGAATTTTGAATTTTGAATTTCAATTTGTAAAAGGTTCTTGTATAGATCAAGAAAACGGTTGAAAATGGAATAGAAAATAACAGAATATGAAGGATGATATGGGGTAAGGTGACAGGTGGCTATCTCTGATTGGATTTGAAGGTGAGTTAGTCATTTTTTAGGTAGTTATAAAGGAGGGAATGTAATAAATCAGAATAATTATCGATATAGAGGAAGGTGAAGGTGTTGAAGGATCTTATGACCATTGAATTTTCTTAATACTTGTCTTAAAGTTGTATATTACGGAGTATTATTCTCGTGTGTAAAACGAACTTGTCCTATAGATAGTCAAAAACAAAAACAATTCCGATTCGAGTTCATTCATAATAAGTTATTACTTTTTATAATAACCAAAGGGATGAAAGTATTCATTTAAACTCCTCCCGTAGTTTGGATAGCAAGTTGAGAAACATTATGACTATTGTGATAACAAATGACACCGTAATTGTCTGTCGAGTTTCACAATTACCTGACTTATAACTTTCCGTTTAACTTTCGTCTATGAACCAATTGACAACAGACAATTACTTGCTATGTAACTATCTTACTGTCGAAAACCAAGACAACACTAGTTCCCACATGTAGTCACACGGCTATACAAGTAAAACTATAAATCACCAACTATATCTACACTGGTGTTCCACATGTATTCGCGTAGTTGTCCAATTCATTCATACAATTAAGTCAAATAATTTGGCATTAACTTATATATATTGAAAATTATATGTAGTCGTTAATCACTCAATAACTCACGTGAAAGTGTCGATCTTTAAACTTGTATTGCAATGAGTCTACGATCAAGCCTTAAATCAAGCAATCAAAAAAAAAAAAAAAAAAAAAAAAACTTTGAATAAACACATAATTAGACAAGTAAAGCACATATTATGAATTATTATTTGCAATCATGAAAAAAACGAGATTACCAATTTTTTAGTTGTGAAGTACAATCCAAAATGATAAATTACAAGCCATCAAAATGATGAACAGAAGCTTGCATTTAAGAAATAATAAAAACGAGATTACTGTTATAATTCAGTAGGCTTATAACTACCTTTAGTGGCCTATTAACTACTTAAATATGTAACAATATATAAGAACAAAGAGAGAAGAAATATTGATATTGATATTTCAAGAGAAATGGTACATCATTAAATGGCTACCATACATGCCTATTTATATTGTAAAATATTACTATGCAAGCTATACAAAGTTGACTAAAATTTATCATCCATATGACTTTTTGTACTCATATTATAACACTCCCCCTTGGATGATCAATTTTATTAGAGTGCAACTAGTACTGTCTCATTAAAAACCTTGCTAAAGAAAAACCCAGTAGGATAAAAACTTTAGTCAAGGGAAAAAGAGTGCAGTATAGAGTTGACTCCCCCTCAAGTAGACATCGCTGAGTTGTCACATATTTTGAACTTGCTTCATGCCAATATTGTGAACGTGTGTTCTGAAAACAGCGGTTGACAGTGCTTTGGTATAAAGATCAGCAGAGTTGTTGATTGAACGTATCTCATTTTAATCTGGTTGTCTTATATGAGAAGAATCTGAGATTTTCATCTGAAACTTTATCATCTAAATCTTTTATGTACAAGTTTAGCCCATGTGATTTGTCTACAGTCTCCTTCATGGTTTGCTTAAACCCTTGTTTCAATTCCTATTCCCTTTTAGTCTTTTCTGAGCCTTACCAACATACCATTCTTTTTCATCAAACTTATGACCGTTTAGACCGTCTATGGCTTTGGCGTCTCGTCAGCATTTATATTTTGTTCTGTCACTTTTGATACTCTTCTTTCATTTGTATTATGCAAGCTGCATTATCTTCATATACAGTTGTTGGTGAAGATAGTTGTTGGTCTTTTATAGCGTTCTAGTCCATAAGAATCAATAATGATTTGTGTCATTGATCTCAACCAAACACATTTTCGAGTAGTTTCATATAATGCAATCACTTCGTCATGATTTGATGATGTTGCAACAAGTGTTTGTTTTAAGAACGCCATGATTTTGTGGTACCTCCATTTAGGAATACATACTGAGTTTGAGATTTATCTTTATGAGGATTTAATGAATGACCTGCATATACATAATCAACCAAATCTTGTTTTTAAGCGTTAGAATAAAATAATTTTAAATCAGCAGTTCCTCAAGGGTATCAAAATATCTGCTTGATCCCATTTCAATGTCTTTTTGTAGGGGTTGAGCTGAACCTTGTCAACAAATTAACTGCAAAAGAAATGTCAGGTCTTGTACAATTTGTAAGATACATAAGAGCTTCAATTGCACTAAGATATGGTACTTCTGGTCCCAGAATATCTTCATGATCTTCACAGGGACGAAATGGATCAGTGTCAACATTAAGTGATCTAACAACCATAAGAGTAGTTAATGGTTTTGCCTTGTCCATATTGAAAATGTTTTAAAATCTTTTCTGTATAAGATGTTTGATGTACAAGTAAATCATTAGGCATATGCTCAATTTATAAACCAAGGCAATACTTGGTTTTTCCGAGATCTTTCATTTCAAATTCTTTCTTTAGAAGTTGAATGACTTCATGAATCTCTTTATTTGTACCTATGATGTTAAGATCATTGACATAAACAGCTATAATCACATATCCGGATGTTGTTTTCTTAATGAAAACACATGGGAAAATAAGATTATTTGTATACCCTTTGCTTATCAAGTAATCACTTAATCGGGTATACCACATGCGACCCGGTTGTTTCAACCCATATAAAGACTTTTGTGATTTAATGTAATTTCATTGGATTTTGCATTTGATGCTTCCGATACCTTAAATCCTTCATGTATATTCATGTATATATCACAATCAAGTGATTCATTTAAATAAGTAGTAATAACATCCATTAGATGTATTTTTAAATCTTTAGAAATTGCCAGGCTGATTAAGTAATTTCATCCATAACAGGAGAATAAGTTTTCTCATAATCAATTTCTGGTCTTTGAGAGAAGTTTTGAGTTACAAATCTATCTTTACCTTGTAACTTCATTTTTCTCATTTCTTTTTCGGATAAAAATTCATTTATATTCCATATATTTCACAATGATAACTATTGATATGAAAACTTTTCTTTATTGAGCGATTCAAATTTAGCTCGTATTGTTTCTTTTTATTGAGCTCATCGTGTCTATTTTGACATTTAATGACAGATTTTGGTTCTTGATCATCATCATCATTCATGATGTCATATGCAACATTATATGAAAATATCTTATCAAGATTTTTCATTTCATTTTGGTTCCATAATATTTTTTTTTAAATGTGCATAATTGATTGCAATTTTCGTATTGACATTATCAATCTCCTCTGCAGAAGGAGTATTGATTTGTGGTTCTTCTTGAACACTTTCTTTTACCTCATTATCAGCTGATTTTCTTTTTCGAAGATTTTTATCTTTTGGAACCAATTGGTCTCCCACGTTTCTGGTGTGGCAAAGACTCATGAGTGACATTATTGTCAGCTTTTAGAATTTCAATTCTAGCTGAAACATTTACTGCTAGTATATATGATTTAGTCACTCCTTTTTGTATCTGTAAATACATCAGGTAATTTATTTGCAAGTTCTTGCATATGTATTATTTTTTTAACTTTCTTTTCGCATTCTTTTGTGCGATGATCAAGATACATTAATTTATGTTCACATCATGAAACATCTTTTTCTTTATTATTTTTTTTCTCCCCCTAATACAGGGAACAATTTTTCATTATAATGACAATCAGCAAAATGTGCTGTAAAAACATCACCCGTCATGGGTTCAATATATCTTATAATTGAATATGTTTCATATCCAACATATATTCCCATCCTCCTTTGAGAACCCATTTTAGTGTGTTGTGGTGGTGCGATAGGAACATAAACCGCACAACCAAATGTTCTAAGATGGAAAATATTTGGATCTCAACCAAAATTAAGTTGGTAATGGAGAATTTTTATGACTTGCACTTGGTTTAATGCGAATTAATATCGCATCATGTAAATTTACATGTCCCCATATAAATATTCAGAGTTTTGTACTTATTACCAATTATCTAGTTATTAGCTGCAAGCGTTTATCTATTGATTCAGCTAAACCAATTTTTTGTATGCACATGAGCAACTGGATGTTCAACAACAATCCATGTAGACATATAATAATTATTAAATGCTTGAGATGTTAACTCACCAGCATTATCAAGTCTCATCCTTTTTAATGGTGTAATCAGAATAACGTGTTCTCAATTTAATAATTTGTGCAAGAAACTTTGCAAATGCCATATTATGGCTTGATAACACACAAACATGAGACCATCCGCTAGATGCGTCTTTTAGAACCATGAAATATCAAAATGGTCCACATGATGGATGAATTGGTCCATATATATAACCTTGAATTCTTTCAAGAAACATTGGTGATTCTTTCTCAATATTCATTTCATTAATCACCATATGTGCTTTTTATTAATCACCATATGTGCTTTTTCATTAATCACCATATGTGCTTTTCATTAATCACCATATGTGCTTTTCATTAATCACCATATGCGCTTTTGCATTAATCACCATATGCGCTTTTCATCATATATCCTTTTCACCATATGCGCTTTTGCATTAATCACCATATGCGCTTTTCATCATATATCCTTTTCACCATATGCGCTTTTAATCATATGCGCTGCGCTTTTCATCATATGCACTTTTCATCATATGCGCTTTTAATCATATTCGTTGCGCTTTTCATCATATGCGCTTTTCATCATATGCGCTTTTCATCATATGCGCTTTTTATCATATGCAATTTTAATCATATGCGCTGCGCTTTTCATCATATGCGCTTTTAATCATATTCGTTGCGCTTTTCATCATATGCGCTTTTAATCATATTCGTTGCGCTTTTTCATCATATGCGCTTTTTCGTTCCTTATATCAAGTTTGCAAGACCTGATATAGTATTTATAATTCCTTCATTTGATTTAAATCAATGAATTATTTCTAAGATTTGATCATAGTGTATATGTTACCACTATCTGCAATACATAGGTCTTTACCATTTAATTGATGTTGTATTTCAGCAGGATTCATACTAAAACTTCAAATAAGATAAGCAAATAATGAGTTATATTTCAGCAAGATAATCAAATTATATTACCTGCAAACAAGTTACAATCTGAAGTACATAAAAGATAACACTTAATAAACATATGCGTTATGGTCTAAAACCATTTATTTATGAGTTATACATAACAAGCTAGGCATCTTAGAAAATTCAAACCATTCAAGTCTCAAGGTAGCTCAGGTTTATTTAATCAAGATTTTTCAACAGATTCACTCTTGTTTTCTTTGCTTTTGGGGCTTATTTGTAGAGCTAAACAAGATGTTCATGTATTCAAGAAATACTAGGCTGATGATCCACATTACCAGATCATTAATAAGAATATCCGGGATTCTTATAAGAGTGTCTACTAACATCTTCAATTTTATTCTTTCATGGATCACCGTTATTTCTTGATAATTAATATCGTATCTATCTTTGAGTATTTTCAATAATACACTTGGATATTTGATCATATAATATGTAGATTCTAAGGACTCGTGAATATGTTTGTTAAGAAAAATACTTGCTATTGCTTTCTCTTGTTCGGAACAATTGTTATTTTCATTCAGGGTTTCTAAAAACTAATTGATTCGAGATGTTTTTCTACATTCATAACCCATGTTAAGTAGTTGTTCCCACTTGATTCTAAAGGAGTAAATTTAAGCCTTTTTAAATTCGACATTTTCTATTAAAAAAAATGAACAACATAAATAATAATCATAATCAAATTCTATTCATAGACAAATAATAAAATGAAATTAGAATCATTTTAAATTCATAAGTAGCAAACAACAGAATAATGGCATGATTACAAATGATAAAACCACAAGAGCAGGATAGAATATAGGTTCACCCGGTGGTATATTAGCAACAATGATGATAGTAAGTATGACAAATACAATAGGAAAAATCATCCTTGTGTGAATCATCTTTACAAAAACTTTTTTTTTTTAGAGTGGTAATCTGAGAAAATGAAGATTGATTTGTGAAAATGTGAAAACGGAGATGTTTATTTTATATTTGAAAAATATAGTCGTTGTAACGTCGTCAGTTGACGTTAACAACCGTTATGTATATATGATCGTTGTAACGTCGTTAGTTGACGTTAACGACTGTTATGTACTCGTTGTATTAATAATAAGATACAAGTTAGAATTTCTTGATACACTGTTTCGCGTAATGCTATATTGGAAGTGTTTGTCTGATATTCGAGTGGCATGTGTTTCATGGAATATTTGTTTATGCGTCGGATACTGTTATTAGGATCTCACAGTATCTTATTATTGTATATTGTCATATGTCTGAACCTGTGTTATACTGTTATTAGTACAGAGGTATCTAATTATATTTTAACCTTATTATTTTTATATTTTTCGTATAGAATGACATGTGAAAACTTGTGACATCTCACATCAATTATATGTGTGGTTGTACTAGATCCTAATGAACTCAGTCTTTCATTTGTTAATTAGCATACTAATTAAATATATTGCATGAAAATTCACTAATCATGATTTATTTTTTACATATAGTATAAAGTATAAAAACGAAGAAAGAGAATAAACATATTATACATAAATAATAAATTTTAAGAATAAACATTAGTATGCATGAAATAAATAATGATTAATTGCATAAGTAATCATAAATGTTAGATAACATAAATATAAATATTAGTGAAGTTAATATGAGTTAGATTACAGAAATATAATTCAGGCGGTATAACCGACCATATATAACTTAAATAACATAAATATAAATGTTAGTGAAGTTAATAAAAGTTAGATTACATAAATATAATTCAGGCGGTATAACCGACCATATATAACTTAAATAACATAAATATAAATGTTAGTGAAGTTAATAAAAGTTAGATTACATAAATATAATTCAGGCGGTATAACCGACCATATATAACTTATATAACATAAATATAAATGTTAGTGAAGTTAATACAAGTTAGATTACATAAATATAATTCAGGCGGTATAACCGACCATATATAACTTAAATAACATAAAGATAAATGTTAGTGAAGTTAATAAAAGTTAGATTACATAAATATAATTTTACTTATGATGATAATAATATTTACCTTACTAATAAATAAAAGATATCGTTAAAGAATTTCTTACCTTGATTAGTGACTTGTGCTTGCTTAGATAAACCTTGATTATACGGAGCACTTCGTGCTGATAACGTGTTATAATTCAGTAGGCTTATAACTACCTTTAGTGGCCTATTAACTACTTAAATATGTAACAATATATAAGAACAAAGAGAGAAGAAATATTGATATTGATATTTCAAGAGAAATGGTACACCATTAAATGGCTACCATACATGCCTATTTATAGTGTAAAATATTACTATGCAAGCTATACAAAGTTGACTAAAATTTATCATCCATATGACTTTTTGTACTCATATTATAACAATTACCACTTTTAGTAGTGAAGTACAATCCAAAATGAGATATAATAAATTACAAGCATCAAAAGAAAAAAGTTAGACTGTTGGTCAATGTGGTTTACACAAATTACGCGTGTGGCCCTAGCTGTACCTCTAACGATCGTTAAAAATATCTGCAGTATTAAATAATGGCATGTGAGGTGCACGAGGTGGGTACTTTCGTCTATTCCTATCTTCCCTTTCTTTGTTTGATAACTCACCTGCAACTAATTCATACCCTATTTGAAGATCTGAGCATCAAACCGGAATCAACAGGTAATTGCAGGTGAAAGATCTTAATTGCAGGTGGCCCTATACTCACGATGATTCCATTTCTAACTCCGATGCCACCGATTTTAACCGCTTCCAGTTCAAAAGAAACGTAACCCTAGATTAAAAATGTGATGATTCCGTGGTAAACCACAGTGGCATCATCGTATTCCGGCCGGTCCTTGAACAATTCACCGGCGTTGAAGAGTAAATTTCGACGGAGAAATCAAGGTGTATTTATTTTATTTCTGTTAATGATTTAGTGTTTGGTATTTTCGTTGCATTTAGTTTTGGGGGTTAGTATTGTTTCATTTTGTATATATATATATATATATATATATATATATATATATATATATATATTATATAAATGGATAGTCGATTATTGATACACAAAAGTAATATTATTGTATTACCTAAACTTGTGATATTTTTGCTATAAATAGCCATGAATGCAAGCATTAAACTTACACCATTTCTCACACTTACAAAGTGTTTCTTTCTTTCTCTCTATTATCATCTTTGTTCTTACAATTCATTATTAGTATTCTTAATCAAGAATCAAACCACTAAAGGTAGTTATAAGCCTACTGAATTATAACATCAAGAATCAAACCACTAAAGGTAGTTTTAAGCCTACTGAATTATAACACGTTATCAGCACGAATAATCTTAGTACTAAATATGGTTGGCTCTGCCACCTAAATGATATATGGTCGGTTATACCACCTGAAAAATATATGGTCGACAATGTCGCCTAATTATCATTTATGTTACTAACATTTATATTTCTATTATCTAACATTTATATGGTCGACACTGTCGCCTAATTATCATTTATGTTTACTAATATTTATATTTCTGTTATATAGCATTTATTTATGATTGCTTACACATGGTCGTCACTGTCGCCTACTTATCATTATGTTATCTTAAATTTATGTTTAGTGTTTATATACTTATGAATATAAATTGACTCTAATTTATCATGTTGTTTGTTTTAATTTTTGATAATAGAAAATGTCGAATCTGGAAAAGCTTAAATTTACTCCTTTAGAATCAACTGGAAACAACTACATGCCATGGGTTATAAAAGTAAAAATGCATCTTAAATCAATGGGCATTCTTGAAACCATAAATGAAAACAACACTTGTTCTGAAAAAGAACAAGCAACGGCATGTTGCTTTATTCATCAACATATTGATGAATGCTTACAAAATAATTATGTGACTGTAGAAGATCTCCATGTTTTATGGGAAGGTCTCAAAAGAGATTCAATAATCAAAGAGAAATTTTACTTCCAACTGCTATGGAACAATGGAGAACATTAAGGTTCCAAGACTTTAAGAAAGTAAATGAATACAGCTCAGCTCTGTATAATATATGTTCACAACTTAAATTCTGTGGACATGAAATAAGTGATGCAGACATGATGGAGAAAACTTTCTCCACAATGAATGCTGCAAACATCACAGTGCAAAGAAATTTTAGAATGCTAAAGTTCAAAACATATCCTGAACTTAATTCATATCTCTTAGTTGCAGATCAAAATGATGAGCTATTAATGAAAAATCAGCAATCCCGTCCTACTGGTACACTTGCAGTCCCTGAAGCAAATACTGCAAATAATTATAAACAGTGACAAGGACGCGGGCAAGGTCGTGGTTATAATAACCATCACCATCATCATGCCAAAAGGCATGACTATGGTAGAAACCATCCTTATGGTAATGGTAATGGGCGTGGATGTGGTCGTGGTCGTGGCCGTGGTGGTCAAAGAAATAATAATCCACGAAAATATAAATATCAACCACAAAACAAGCCCACTAAACAAGATGTTGAAGAAAATTCTTCTAAAAATTCTGAAGAATCTTGCTACAGATGTGGTAGAATGGGCCACTGGGCTAATACTTGCCGAACATCTAAACATCTTGTTAAGATGTATCAGGATTCACTGAAAGATAAAGAAAAGGAAGTAAACTTTGTGGATAACCTCGATCCAACAGTTACTGAGAAACCATCTGATTTATATGAAGATTTCTTGAATGTTTAAGTTGTTGTGTGTCTTTCGAAAAATAAACGATTTTCTGTCTTTGTCATTATGTTTGCTAAATGTTTCAGTACTATCTATTTGCGTGTAAAATATTGTGTAATATTAATGTACTCACTATTTATTTCTTATATATGAAGTTCAATATGAATTTTGTTGGAATAGAACATCAATCAAGTGGTGGAGATCTCTGTATAGCAGACAGTGGAACTACACACACTATACTTAAATTCGAGAAATATTTTATTGATCTAAAACCAATGGAAGGAACTATACATACAATATCAGGACCTGCTAACTTGATAAAAGGGATAGAAAAGGCAAATTTCATACTACCAAATGGTACAAAATTTTTAATAAATGATGCCTTATTTTCTCCCAAGTCAAGCAGAAATTTATTGAATTTCTCCGACATATACCTTAACGGCTATGATTATCAGTCAGTGACAACAGAAAATAAGAAATATTTAAGTATCACTGACAAGAGTCATGTGGTTAAAAAACTGCCAAGACTTAGTTCTGAATTACATTATACACATATAAATGTACCAAAAACACATATGATAGTTAATGAAAAATATATTGATCCTGGTGTATTCAGTTTATGGCATAACAGATTAGGCCATCCAGGATCAACAATGATGAAAAGGATTATTGAATGTACTCATGGACATCCACTAAAGGATAGAAAAATCCTTCATGATACAATGGTTCCATGTACATCTTGATCTCTTGGAAAATTGATAACTAGACCCTCACCACTTAAGGTTGAGAAAGAATCACCAATGTTTCTTGAAAGAATCCAAGGTGATATATGTGGACCAATTCATCCACCATGTGGACCATTTAGATATTTCATGGTTCTAGTAGACGCATCTAGCAGATGGTCTCATGTTTGTCTGTTATCAAGTCGTAATGTGGCATTTGCAAAATTTCTTGCCCAAATTATTAAATTGAGAGCACATTTCCCTGATTACACCATTAAAAGGGTGAGACTTGATAATGCTGGTGAATTTACATCTCGAGCATTTAATGACTATTGCATGTCTATAGGTATTGTTGTTGAACATTCTGTTGCTCATGTGCATACACAAAATGGTTTAGCCGAGTCACTGATTAAACGTTTACAGTTGATCGCTAGACCATTGATAATGAGAACAAAACTCCCTGTATCTATATGGGGTCATGCAATTTTACATGCTGCTGCATTGATTCGCATCAGACCGAGTGCAAGTCATAAATATTCCCCCTACAACTTGCTTTTGGTCAAGAGCCAAATATTTCTCACCTTAGAACATTTGGTTGTGCAGTGTATGTTCCAATTGCGACACCACAACGTACAAAAATGGGTCCTCAAAGGAGGTTGGGAATATATGTTGGATAGGAAACATCTTCAATCTTAAGGTATATTGAACCTATGACAGGTGACGTTTTTACAGCACGTTTTGCTGATTGTCATTTTAATGAAACATTGTTCTCTAGATTAGGGGGAGAAATGAAAAATAAAGAAAATGATATTTCATGGTGTGAACCTCAATTAAAGTATCTTGATCCTGCATAAAAGAATGCGAGACAGAAGTTCAAAAGATAATGCATATACAAGAACTTGCAAATCAATTGCCTGATGCATTTACAGATACAAAAATGGTGACAAAATCATATATACCAGCACTAAATACTCCAGCTCGAATTGAAATTCCAAAAGCTGGCAATAACATCACTCATGAATCTTTGCCATGTCAGAAATGTGGAAGACCAATTGGTTCAAAGGATAAAAATCCTCGAAAAAGAAAATCAGCTGATAATGAAGTAAAAGATGTAGTGACCCGAACTTTTCCATGTTATATATATATATATATATATATATATATATATATATATATATATATATATATATGTATATATATATATATATATATATGTATATATATATATATATATATGTATATATATATATATATATATATATATATATATATATTAAATGAAATTGTTATTTTACATAATTAAGTGTTTCCAACATGTTAAGCAATCAAACTTGTTAAGACTTGATTAATTGAAATAGGTTTCATATAGACAATTGACCACCCAAGTTGACCGGTGATTCACGAACGTTAAAACTTGTAAAAACTATATGATGACATATATATGGATAAATATATAGTTAACATGATATTATGATAAGTAAACATATCATTAAGTATATTAACAATGAACTACATATGTAAAAACAAGACTACTAACTTAATGATTTTGAAACGAGACATATATGTAACGATTATCGTTGTAACGACATTTAATGTATATATATATATATCATATTAAGAGATATTCATATATCATAATATCATGATAATATAATAATTTAAAATCTCATTTGAAATTATAAACATTGGGTTAACAACATTTAACAAGATCGTTAACCTAAAGGTTTCAAAACAACACTTACATGTAACGACTAACGATGACTTAACGACTAGTTAAAATGTATATACATGTAGTGTTTTAATATGTATTCATAAACTTTTGAAAGACTTCAAGACACTTATCAAAATACTTCTACTTAACAAAAATTCTTACAATTACATCCTCGTTCAGTTTCATCAACAATTCTACTCGTATGCACCCGTATTCGTACTCGTACAATACACATCTTTTAGATGTATGTACTATTGGTATATACACTCCAATGATCAGCTCTTAGCAGCCCATGTGAGTCACCTAACACATGTGGGAACCATCATTTGGCAACTAGCATGAAATATCTCATAAAATTACAAAAATATGAGTAATCATTCATGACTTATTTACATGAAAACAAAATTACATATCCTTTATATCTAATCCATACACCAACGACCAAAAATACCTACAAACACTTTCATTCTTCAATTTTCTTCATCTAATTAATCTCTCTCAAGTTCTATCTTCAAGTTCTAAGTGTTCTTCATAAATTCCAAAAGTTCTAGTTTCATAAAATCAAGAATACTTCCAAGATTGCAAGTTTACTTCCAAGTTTTCTAAATCCATTCCAAGTAACCATCCAAGATCAAGAAACCTTTGTTACTTACATTAGGTTATCTTTCTAATACAAGGTAATAATCATATTCAAACTTTAATTCAATTTCTATAACTATAACAATCTTATTTCGAGTGGAAATCTTACTTGAAATTGTTTTCGTGTCATGATTCTGCTTCAAGAACTTTCAAGCCATCCAAGGATCCTTTGAAGCTAGATCCATTTTTCTCATTTCCAGTAGGTTTATACAAGGAACTTGAGGTAGTAATGATGTTCATAACATCATTCGATTCATACATATAAAGCTATCTTATTCGAAGGTTTAAACTTGTAATCACTAGAACATAGTTTAGTTAATTCTAAACTTGTTCGCAAATAAAAGTTAATCCTTCTAACTTGACTTTTAAAATCAACTAAACACATGTTTTATATCTATATGATATGCTAACTTAATGATTTAAAACCTGGAAACACGAAAAACACCGTAAAACCGGATTTATGCCGTCGTAGTAACACCGCGGGCTGTTTTGGGTTAGTTAATTAAAAACTATGATAAACTTTGATTTAAAAGTTTTTATTCTGAGAAAATGATTTTTATTATGAACATGAAACTATATCCAAAAATCATGGTTAAACTCAAAGTGGAAGTATGTTTTCTAAAATGGTCATCTAGATGTCGTTCTTTCGACTGAAATGACTACCTTTACAAAAATGAATTGTAACTTATTTTTCCGACTATAAACCTATACTTTTTCTATTTATATTCATAAAATAGAGTTCAATATGAAACCATAGCAATTTGATTCACTCAAAACGGATTTAAAATGAAGAAGTTATGGGTAAAACAAGATTGGATAATTTTTCTCATTTTAGCTACGTGAAAATTGGTAACAAATTTATTCCAACCATAACTTAATCAACTTGTATTGTATATTATGTAATCTTGAGATACCATAGACACGTATACAATGTTTCGACCTATCATGTCGACACATCTATATATATTTCGGAACAACCATAGACACTCTATATGTGAATGTTGGAGTTAGCTATACAGGGTTTAGGTTGATTCCAAAATATATATAGTTTGAGTTGTGATCAATACTGAGATACGTATACACTGGGTCGTGGATTGATTCAAGATAATATTTATCGATTTATTTCTGTACATCTAACTGTGGACAACTAGTTGTAGGTTACTAACGAGGACAGCTGACTTAATAAACTTAAAATATCAAAATGTATTAAAAGTATTGTAAATATATTTTGAACATACTTTGATATATATGTATATATTGTTATAGGTTCGTGAATCAACCAGTGACCAAGTCTTACTTCCCGACGAAATAAAAATCTGTGAAAGTGAGTTATAGTCCCACTTTTAAAATCTAATATTTTTGGGATGAGAATACATGCAGGTTTTATAAATGATTTACAAAATAGACACAAGTACGTGAAACTACATTCTATGGTTGAATTATCGAAATCGAATATGCCCCTTTTTATTAAGTCTGGTAATCTAAGAATTAGGGAACAGACACCCTAATTGACGCGAATCCTAAAGATAGATCTATTGGGCCTAACAAACCCCATCCAAAGTACCGGATGCTTTAGTACTTCGAAATTTATATCATATCCGAAGGGTGTCCCGGAATGATGGGGATATTCTTATATATGCATCTTGTTAATGTCGGTTACCAGGTGTTCACCATATGAATGATTTTTATCTCTATGTATGGGATGTGTATTGAAATATGAAATCTTGTGGTCTATTGTTACGATTTGATATATATAGGTTAAACCTATAACTCACCAACATTTTTGTTGACGTTTAAAGCATGTTCATTCTCAGGTGAATACTAAGAGCTTCCGCTGTTGCATACTAAAATAAGGACAAGATTTGGAGTCCATGTTTATATGATATTGTGTAAAAACTGCATTCAACAAACTGATTTCGATGTAACATATTTGTATTGTAAACCATTATGTAATGGTCGTGTGTAAACAGGATATTTTAGATTATCATTATTTGATAATCTACGTAAAGGTTTTTAAACCTTTATTTATGAAATAAAGGTTATGGTTTGTTTTAAAAATGAATGCAGTCTTTGAAAAATGTCTTATATAGAGGTCAAAACCTCGCAACGAAATCAATTAATATGGAACGTTTTTAATCAATAAGAACGGGACATTTCAGTTGGTATCCGAGCGTTGGTCTTAGAGAACCAGAATTTTGCATTAGTGTATCTTATCGAGTTTATTAGGATGCATTAGTGAGTCTGGACTTCGACCGTGTTTACTTGAAAAATGATTGCTTAACAAATTTTGTTGGAAACTATATATTTTTAACATGTGAATATTATGTGATATATTAATCTCTTAACGTGTTTGATATTATGTGATAGATGTCTACCTCTAGAACAAGTCCCATTGACTCACCTAATAATAATGAAGAGTCAAATGTAAATTGGAATGATTCGTGGACTGATTCACAAGTTCCCGAAGATGAACCGGGAGAAGAGTCGGAACCGGAAGAAGAATCGAAACCGGAAGAAGAATCGGAACCGGAAGAAGAAATAGAACCAGTGGGGGAAATAATAAAATGGTTAAGTAGAAGAAAATCCTCAACCAACCGACCAAAGTTAATTATGGTCAATGGTGTTTCCACCAAGGAAGCAAAATATTGAGAGGATTACCAATTCTCCGATGAATCGGATTCCGACGAGAATTCCGATGATGTTATAGAAATTACCCCAACTGAATTTAAAAGGGCAAAAAAAATAATAAGGGAAAGAGCATAAAAATAGAGAAATCTAATTCCAACCCCGATGAACTTTATATGTATCGTCAACCCCCGAAGTCCTTAAGTTGTAACAATGACCCGGGAACCTCTAAACCACCAGGTTTTTCTAAATCGTTGTGGAAAACGACAGCTAGTATTAGGGGAACATCATATATCCCTAGAAACTTGGCAAAACGAACCAAAACCGAAGAAGAAAAAACGAGCGAGTCGGAATAAGATAGTTGTATTCGTATGGTGTAATATATGTAATATAGTGTGCTTATGCTTTATGATATATGTAAAAATTGCTTGTATTGATAAGTATTTTTTTTTATGAATCTAACTCTTGTCTATTTTACAGTATAAAAAAACAAAATGGATAGACAACCCAATATTTTAAGAGACCTACCCGGAGACATGATTGATGAAATCTTGTCTAGAGTCGGTCAGAATTCTTCGGCACAACTATTTACGGCGAAATCAGTTTGTAAGACATTCGAAGAACGTTCCAAGAATTCCTTGGTTTATAAGAGACTTTCGTTTGAAAGATGGGGGATATCACATTGGGAAACCCATAAATTACGATGTGTTTACTTTGACGCATATATTGCGGGGAACCCAAGTGCTATTTTACGCAACGGGTTAAGAAATTATTTTGACTCAATATATCCGAATATAGGACTTCGTGATTTAGAAAAAGCGGCTAACATGCAACATAAAGAAGCATGTTATGCTTACGGGTTAGTAATGTTCGCTTCTCACCAAAGTGAGAACAAGAACATCGGGCTACAACTATTAAACAAAACGTTCCCACAAGTGACGGAGTTGGTAATTGGGGTAAGAAATGAGGTTTTTAGGTTATTACGAGACTGTTGGTCATTACGTAACCCTCGTCCCTTTGACGACATTACAACACGCTGTCTTATCAACGGCCATAACGGTTATGTTCCAAAAGACCAAGGATGGGAAGTAGTCCTAGTAAAACTAGAATGCATGACTTATTTCTGGACGTATGAATTACGTGTCTTTTTTGCCTTTGCTGAATGACTTGTGTACTAGCTAGAATTATCTTCACAACTATCTTGTATCAAAGTTATTGTATTCTATATTTCATGCTTTATGTAAAATAAGTGGTATTGTAAGTTTTAAAATATTGTATAAAAGTTTGAACGCGAAATATTATTATAATCAGTTTTTCATATAGAATTGTAGTAGTTGAATTGTATATTAGCTACTAAGTATGAACTTAACGGGTAGGTACTACCCGAATTTAAACTTATAAAACGCTAATATGAAGAAAAAGCTTTTATAAATGAGTTCATATTATGCTACGAAATACTATTAACTACTCTTAATATTCTGTATGATTAACTTGTTCCATTTGACTATTTTGAAGGAAATGGCACCGACTACTCGACACACCGTGAATATGAATGAAGAGGAATTCCGTACTTTTCTAGCTTCAAACATAGCCGCAGTACAGGCTGTGCTACATACCAACAATAACCTTGGATCTAGCAGTACAGGAAATCGTGTAGGATGCACCTACAAAGAATTCACTGCCTGCAAACCTTTGGAATTTGATGGAACCGAAGGACCGATCGGATTGAAACGGTGGACCGAGAAGGTCGAATCGGTGTTTGCCATAAGTAAGTGTACTGAAGAGGACAAAGTGAAGTACGCTACGCATACCTTCACAGGTTCTGCGTTAACATGGTGGAATACCTATCTAGAGCAAGTAGGACAAGATGATGCGTACGCACTACCGTGGTCAGCATTCAAGCACTTGATGAACGAGAAGTACCGTCCCAGAACCGAGGTCAATAAGCTCAAGAAAGAACTTAGAGGGTTACGAACCCAAGGATTTGATATTACCACGTACGAAAGTCGATTCACAGAATTATGTCTATTGTGTCCGGGAGTGTTCGAAGATGAGGAAGAGAAGATCGACGCGTTTGTGAAAGGATTACCGGAAAGAATCCAAGAAGATATAAGTTCACACGAGCCCGCCTCCATACAACAGGCATGTAGAATGGCTCACAAACTAGTGAACCAGATTGAAGAAAGAATTAAAGAACAGACTGCTGAAGAGGCCAATGTGAAGCAAGTCAAAAGAAAGTGGGAGGAAAACGGTGATAAGAATCACCAATACAACAACAACAGCAATTACAACAATAATCGCAACAACTATCCCAACAATCGCAACATCAATCGCAACTACAACAAACAGCCCAACAACAACAACAACAACAACAACAACAACAACAACAACAACAACAACAACAACAACAGCAACTACAACAATCATCCCAACAACTATAATAACCGCAACAACAACAACAATCAGAAGCAGCTATGCCAAAGGTGTGAAAAGTATCACTCGGGGTTCTGCACCAAATTTTGCAACAAGTGTAAAAGAAATGGTCATAGCGCGGCGAAGTGTGAGGTCTACGGACCAGGGGTTAACAGAACGAAAGGAACAAATGGTGTCGGAACGAGTAATGGTGGAGCAAGTAGTGTCGGAGCAAGTTATGCCAATGTAGTTTGTTATAAATGTGGAAAACTGGGCCACATTATTAGAAATTACCCGAACCAGGAGAACACAAATGGACAAGGCCGCGGAAGAGTTTTCAATATTCATGCGGCAGAGGCACAGGAAGACCCGGAGCTTGTTACGGGTACGTTTCTTATTGACAATAAATCTGTTTACGTTTTATTTGATTCGGGTGCGGATAGAAGCTATATGAGTAGAGATTTTTGTGCTAAATTAAGTTGTCCATTGACGCCTTTGGATAGTAAATTTTTACTCGAATTAGCAAACGGTAAATTAATTTCAGCAGATAATATATGCCGGAATCGAGAAATTAAACTGGGTAGCGAAATATTTAAGATTGATTTGATACCAGTAGAGTTAGGGAGTTTTGATGTAATAGTTGGCATGGACTGGCTGAAGAAGGTGAAAGCAGAGATCGTATGTTATAAAAATGCAATTCGTATTGTACGAGAAGAAGGAGAACCCTTAATGGTGTACGGAGAAAAGGGCAACATGAAGCTACATCTTATTAGTAATTTGAAGGCACAAAAACTAATAAGAAAAGGTTGCTATGCTGTTCTAGCACACGTCGAGAAAGTACAAATTGAAGAAAAGAGCATCAATGATGTTCCCGTCGCAAAAGAATTTCCCGATGTATTTTCGAAAGAATTACCGGGACTACCTCCACATCGATCTGTTGAATTTCAAATAGATCTTGTACCAGGAGCTGCACCAATAGCTCGTGCTCCTTATAGACTCGTACCCAGCGAGATGAAAGAACTGCAAAGCCAACTGCAAGAACTATTAGAACGTGGTTTCATTCGACCAAGCACATCACCGTGGGGAGCTCCTGTTTTGTTTGTCAAGAAGAAGGATGGTACATTTAGGTTGTGTATTGACTACAGAGAGTTGAACAAACTTACCATCAAAAACCGTTATCCACTGCCGAGAATTGACGACTTATTTGATCAACTACAAGGCTAGTCTGTTTATTCGAAGATCGATTTACGTTCTGGATATCATCAAATGCGAGTAAAGGAGGATGATATTCCAAAAACTGCATTTGGATTAACTAACGCACCAGCTGTGTTCATGGACCTTATGAACCGAGTGTGTGGGCCATATCTTGACAAGTTTGTCATTGTTTTCATCGATGACATACTTATTTACTCAAAGAATGATCAAGAGCACGAAGAACATTTGAGAAAAGTGCTAGAAGTATTGAGGAAAGAAAAACTGTACGCTAAGTTTTCAAAGTGTGCATTTTGGTTGGAAGAAGTTCAATTCCTCGGTCACATAGTGAACAAAGAAGGTATCCAGGTGGACCCGGCAAAGATCGAAACCGTTGAAAAGTGGGAAACCCCGAAAACTCCGAAACACATACGCCAGTTTTTAGGACTAGCTGGTTACTACAGAAGGTTCATCCAAGATTTCTCCAAAATAGCAAAACCCTTAACTGCATTAACGCATAAAGGGAAGAAATTTGAATGGAAGGATGAACAAGAGAAGGCATTTCAATTATTGAAGAAAAAGCTAACTACGGCACCTATATTGTCATTGCCTGAAGGGAATAATGATTTTGTGATTTATTGTGACGCATCAAAGCAAGGTCTCGATTGTGTATTAATGCAATGAACGAAGGTGATTGCTTATGCGTCTAGACAATTGAAGATTCACGAACAAAATTATTCGACGCATGATTTGGAATTAGGCGCGGTTGTTTTTGCATTAAAGACTTGGAGGCACTACTTATATGGGGTCAAAAGTATTATATATACCGACCACAAAAGTCTTCAACACATATTTAATCAGAAACAACTGAATATGAGGCAGCGTAGGTGGATTGAATTGTTGAATGATTACGACTTTGAGATTCGTTACCACCCGGGGAAGGCAAATGTGGTAGCCGACGCCTTGAGCAGGAAGGACAGAGAACCCATTCGAGTAAAATCTACGAATATAGTGATTCACACTAACCTTACTACTTAAATAAAGGAGGCGCAACAAGGAGTTTTAAAAGAGGGAAATTTAAAGGATGAAATACCCAAAGGATCGGAGAAGCATCTTAATATTCAGGAAGACGGAACCCGGTATAGGGCTGAAAGAATTTGGGTATCAAAATTTGGAGATATGAGAGAAATGCTACTTAGAGAAGCTCATAAAACCAGATACTCAATACATCCTGGAACGGGGAAGATGTACAAGGATCTTAAGAAA
This sequence comes from Rutidosis leptorrhynchoides, assembly GCF_046630445.1. Classification (NCBI taxonomy): domain Eukaryota; kingdom Viridiplantae; phylum Streptophyta; class Magnoliopsida; order Asterales; family Asteraceae; genus Rutidosis; species Rutidosis leptorrhynchoides. The sequence continues at coordinate 374,579,306 of NC_092339.1, read as the reverse complement.
CATTTTTGGTGTCCAGGTATGAAAGCCGATATTGCTAAATATGTAGAAGAATGTTTGACGTGTTCTAAGGTCAAAGCTGAACATCAGAAACCATCAGGTCTACTACAACAACCTGAAATCCCAGAATGGAAATGGGAAAACATTACCATGGATTTCATTACTAAATTGCCAAGGACTGCAAGTGGTTATGATACTATTTGGGTAATAGTTGATCATCTCACCAAGTCAGCACACTTCCTGCCAATAAGAGAAGATGACAAGATGGAGAAGTTAGCATGACTGTATTTGAAGGAAGTCGTCTCCAGACATGGAATACCAATCTCTATTATCTCTGATAGGGATGGCAGATTTATTTCAAGATTCTGGCAGACATTCCAGCAAGCATTGGGAACTCGTCTAGACATGAGTACTGCCTATCATCCACAAACTGATGGGCAGAGCGAAAGGACGATACAAATGCTTAAAGACATGCTACGAGCTTGTGTTATTGATTTCGGAAACAGTTGGGATCGACGTCTATCGTTAGCAGAATTTTCCTACAACAACAGCTACCATTCAAGCATTGAGATGGCGCCGTTTGAAGCACTTTATGGTAGAAAGTGCAGGTCTTCGATTTGTTGGAGTGAAGTGGGGGATAGACAGATTACGGGTCCGGAGATAATACAAGAAACTACCGAGAAGATCATCAAAATTCAACAAAGATTGAAAACCGCCCAGAGTCGATAAAAGAGCTACGCGGACAGTAAAAGAAAAGATATAGAGTTTGAAATTGGAGAAATGGTCATGCTTAAGGTTTCACCTTGGAAAGGCGTTGTTCGATTTGGTAAACGGGGGAAACTAAATCCAAGGTACATTGGACCATTCAAGATTATTGAACGTGTCAGACCAGTAGCTTACCGACTTGAGTTACCTCAACAACTCGCGGCTGTACATAACACTTTCCACGTCTCGAATTTGAAGAAATGTTTTGCTAAAGAAGATCTCACTATTCCGTTAGACGAAATCCAAATCAACGAAAAACTTCAATTCATCGAAGAACCCGTCGAAATAATGGATCGTGAGGTTAAAAGACTTAAACAAAACAAGATACCAATTGTTAAGGTTCGATGGAATGCTCGTAGAGGACCCGAGTTCACCTGGGAACGAGAAGATCAGATGAAGAAGAAGTACCCGCACTTATTTCCAGAAGATACGTCAACACCTCTAACTGCTTAAAATTTCGGGATGAAATTTATTTAACGGGTAGGTACTGTAGTGACCCGAACTTTTCCATGTTTATATATATATTAAATGAAATTTTTATTTTACATGATTAAGTGTTTCCAACATGTTAAGCAATCAAACTTGTTAAGACTTGATTAATTGAAATAGGTTTCATATAGACAATTGGCCACCCAAGTTGACCGGTGATTCACGAACGTTAAAACTTGTAAAAACTATATGATGACATATATATGGATACATATATAGTTAACATGATATTATGATAAGTAAACATATCATTAAGTATATTAACAATGAACTACATATGTAAAAACAAGACTACTAACTTAATGATTTTGAAACGAGACATATATGTAACGATTATCGTTGTAACGACATTTAATGTATATATATATCATATTAAGAGATATTCATACATCATAATATCATGATAATATAATAATTTAAAATCTAATTTGATATTATAAACATTGGGTTAACAACATTTAACAAGATCGTTAACCTAAAGGTTTCAAAACAACACTTACATGTAACGACTAACGATGACTTAACGACTCAGTTAAAATGTATATACATGTAGTGTTTTAATATGTATTCATACACTTTTGAAAGACTTCAAGACACTTATCAAAATACTTCTACTTAACAAAAATGCTTACAATTACATCCCCGTTCAGTTTCATCAACAATTCTACTCGTATGCACCCGTATTCGTACTCGTACAATACATAGCTTTTAGATGTATGTACTATTGGTATATACACTCTAATGATCAGCTCTTAGGAGCCCATGTGAGTCACCTAACACATGTAGGAACCATCATTTGGCAACTAGCATGAAATATCTCATAAAATTATAAAAATATGAGTAATCATTCATGACTTATTTACATGAAAACAAAATTACATATCCTTTATATCTAATCCATACACCAACGACCAAAAATACCTACAAACACTTTCATTCATTAATTTTCTTCATCTAATTGATCTCTCTCAAGTTCTATCTTCAAGTTCTAAGTGTTCTTCATAAATTCCAAAAGTTCTAGTTTCATAAAATCAAGAATACTTCCAAGATTGCAAGTTTACTTCCAAGTTTTCTAAATCCATTCCAAGTAACCATCCAAGATCAAGAAACCTTTATTACTTACAGTAGGTTATCTTTCTAATACAAGGTAATAATCATATTCAAACTTTAATTCAATTTCTATAACTATAACAATCTTATTTCGAGTGAAAATCTTACTTGAAATTGTTTTCGTGTCATGATTCTGCTTCAAGAACTTTCAAGCCATCCAAGGATCCTTTGAAGCTAGATCCATTTTTCTAATTTCCAGTAGGTTTATCCAAGGAACTTGAGGTAGTAATGATGTTCATAACATCATTCGATTCATACATATAAAGCTATCTTATTCGAAGGTTTAAACTTGTAATCAATAGAACATAGTTTAGTTAATTCTAAACTTGTTTGCAAATAAAAGTTAATCCTTCTAACTTGACTTTTAAAATCAACTAAACACATGTTCTATATCTATATGATATGCTAACTTAATGATTTAAAACCTGGAAACACGAAAAACACCGTAAAACCGGATTTACGCCGTCGTAGTAACACCGCGGGCTGTTTTGGGTTAGTTAATTAAAAACTATGATAAACTTTAATTTAAAAGTTTTTATTCTGAGAAAATGATTTTTATTATGAACATGAAACTATATCCAAAAATCATGGTTAAACTCAAAGTGGAAGTATGTTTTCTAAACTGGTCATCTAGATGTCGTTCTTTCGACTGAAATGACTACCTTTACAAAAATGAATTGTAACTTATTTTTCCGACTATAAACCTATACTTTTTCTATTTATATTCATAAAATAGAGTTCAATATGAAACCATAGCAATTTGATTCACTCAAAACGGATTTAAAATGAAGAAGTTATGGGTAAAACAAGATTGGATAATTTTTCTCATTTTAGCTACGTGAAAATTGGTAACAAATCTATTCCAACCATAACTTAATCAACTTGTATTGTATATTATGTAATCTTGAGATACCATAGACACGTATACAATGTTTCGACCTATCATGTCGATACATCTATATATATTTCGGAACAACCATAGACACTCTATATGTGAATGTTGGAGTTAGCTATACAGGGTTGAGGTTGATTCCAAAATATATATAGTTTGAGTTGTGATCAATACTGAGATACGTATACACTGGGTTGTGCATTGATTCAAGATAATATTTATCGATTTATTTCTGTACATCTAACTGTGGACAACTAGTTGTAGGTTACTAACGAGGACAGCTGACTTAATAAACTTAAAATATCAAAATGTATTAAAAGTATTGTAAATATATTTTGAACATACTTTTATATATATGTATATATTGTTATAGGTTCGTGAATCAACCAGTGGCCAAGTCTTACTTCCCGATGAAGTAAAAATCTGTGAAAGTGAGTTATAGTCCCACTTTTAAAATCTAATATTTTTGGGATGAGAATACATGCAGGTTTTATAAATGATTTACAAAATAGACACAAGTACGTGAAACTACATTCTATGGTTGAATTATCGAAATCGAATATGCCCCTTTTTATTAAGTCTGGTAATCTAAGAATTAGGAAACAGACACCATAATTGACGCGAATCCTAAAGATAGATCAATTAGGCCTAACAAACCCCATCCAAAGTACCGGATGCTTTGGTACTTCGAAATTTATATCATATCCGAAGGGTGTCCCGGAATGATGGGGATATTCTTATATATGCATCTTGTTAATGTCGGTTACCAGGTGTTCACCATATGAATGATTTTTATCTCTATGTATGGGATGTGTATTGAAATATGAAATCTTGTGGTCTATTGCTACGATTTGATATATATAGGTTAAACCTATAACTCACCAACATTTTTGTTGACATTTAAAGCATGTTTATTCTCAGGTGAATACTAAGAGCTTCCGCTGTTGCATACTAAAATAAGGACAAGATTTGGAGTCCATGTTTGTATGATATTGTGTAAAAACTGCATTCAACAAACTGATTTCGATGTAACATATTTGTATTGTAAACCATTATGTAATGGTCGTGTGTAAACAGGATATTTTAGATTATCATTATTTGATAATCTACGTAAAGCTTTTTAAACCTTTATTTATGAAATAAAGGTTATGGTTTGTCTTAAAAATGAATGCAGTCTTTGAAAAACGTCTTATATAGAGGTCAAAAGAAATGAGAAAAATGAAGTTACAAGGTATAAAGCTAGACTTGTAGCTCAAGGTTTTTCTCAAAGACCGGGAATTGATTATGAAGAAACTTATTCCTCTGTTATGGATACAATTACTTTTAGATACTTAATCAGCCTGGCAGCTTCTAAAAATTTAGAAATGCATCTCATGGATGTTGTGACTGCTTATCTATATGGATCACTTGATAGTGATATATATATGAAGATACCTGAAGGATTTAAGGTACCAGAAGCATCAAATGCAAAATCCAAAGAAATGTATTCGATTAAATTACAAAGATCTTTATATGGGTTAAAACAATCGGGACGTATGTGGTATAACCGATTAAGTGATTACTTGATAAGCAAAAGGTATACAAATAACCTTACTTGCCCTTGTGTTTTCATTAAGAAAACAACATCCGGATATGTGATCATAGCTGTTTATGTTGATGATCTTAACATCATAGGTACAAATAAAGAGATCTATGAAGCCATTCAACTTCTAAAGAAAGAATTTGAAATGAAAGATCTCGGAAAAACCAAGTATTGCCTTGGTTTACAAATTGAGCATATGCCTAATGGTTTACTTGTACATCAAACAACATATACTGAAAAGATTTTGAAACGTTTCAATATGGACAAGGCAAAACCATTAAGTACTCCTATGGTTGTTAGATCACTCAATGTTGAAGCTGACCCATTTCGTCCATGTGAAGATCATGAAGATATTCTTGGACCAGAAGTACCATATCTTAGTGCAATTGGAGCTTTTATGTATCTTACAAATTGTACAAGACCTGACATTTCTTTTTTGCAGTTAATTTGTTGGCAAGGTTCAGCTCAACTCCTACCAAAAGACACTGGAATGAGATCAAAAACATATTTCGATACCTTCGAGGAACTACTGATTTAGGATTATTTTATTCTAACGAATCAAAACAAGATTTGGTTGGTTATGCAGATGCAGGTTATTTATCTGATCCACATAAAGCTAAATCTCAAACTGGATATGTATTCCTAAATGGAGGTACTGCAATATCATGGCGTTCTCAAAAACAAACACTTATTGCTACATCATCAAATCATGCCGAAGTGATTGCATTACATGAAGCTACTCGGGAATGTTTTTGGTTGAGATCAATGACACAACTCATTACTGATTCTTGTGGACTAGAACGCGATAAAAGTCCAACAACTATCTATGAAGATAATGCAGCTTGCATAGCACAGATGAAAGAAGGGTATATCAAAAGTGACCGAACAAAACACATACCTCCTAGATTCTTCTCATACACTCAAAATCTCATTAAGAACAACCAGATTGAAATGAGATATGTTCAATTCAGTAAAAACTCTGCTGATCTTTTCACGAAAGCACTTCCAACTACTATTTTCAGAACACACGTTCATAACATTGGCATGAGACATGTTCAAAAGATGTAACAGCTGAAGCGATGTCTACTTGAGGGGGAATCAACTCCATGCTGCACTCTTTTTCCCTTAGCTAAAGTTTTTTCCCACTGAGTTTTCTATAGCAAGGTTTTTAACGAGGCAGTAACTTACAGTTGATTTTCAACAAACAAAATTGCTATCCAGGGGGAGTGTTATAATATAGAATATATATTATATAAATGGATAGTCAATTATTGATACACAAAAGTAATATTATTGTATTACCTAAACTTGTGATATTTTTGCTATAAATAGCCATGAATGCAAGCATTAAACTTGCACCATTTCTCACACTTACAAAGTGTTTCTTTCTTTCTCTCTATTATCATCTTTGTTCTTACACTTCATTATTAGTATTCTTAATCAAGAATCAAACCACTAAAGGTAGTTATAAGCATACTGAATTATAACATCAAGAATCAAACCACTAAAGGTAGTTATAAGCCCACTGAATTATAACACATTTCAGTTTGTTAATTAGTTTTGTTTTTGTTTGTGATTTTGTGAAATATTGTTTCAAAAAAAACATGTGTATTGGCAGGGACATGTTAGCCCTGTGTTGACTTTGTCAACCTATCCAGCGGTCCCCGGTAGCCCACTGGAGCCTGGCAAAACACCATCACCCATTTCCACATAGCATGCCAGGCCCGATAAACGAACCTGCATTGTCATTGTTTCAATCTTTGCATGCGTGGGACCAAGGGATCATTTGGGCCCGGTAAGAATGGTTTTTGATCCAATTATTTGGAAAATTATCACCTAGTGGGAATCGAACCCTCACCTCCCCTAAGGGAGAGTGAGTCATTCACCACTAGGCTATTGGCCCATTCTTTGATTTTTTATGTGATTTTGTGAAATATGATGTTGAAAAGTGAGCATGAGTTGAATTTTGATAGTGAAGAGAAGATAAGACCATTCACAGTGGTGACAGGTGATGGGGGCGTGATGGAGTGTTTTTGTGGAGTATAGTGCTGATTTGGCAACGGTGATGGCGTGATGTAGTTTGTAGTGGTGGGCGTGATGGTTATGTGATGAGTTAAATTGGTCCCACCATTTTAATTTAATTTTCATTTAGTTTGATTTATTTTTTTAACTTGTTTGTTTTTTATATAAAACTAATACATATTAAATAATAAAAATTTATAAAAACATACTTAAATTAATAAAATGCAAACCATTACAATTTATTAAAGTCCTAAAAATTAAAAAGTACGATAATTTAAAAATCCTAATACAATTACTTTATTAAATTCTTAAAACTTAAAACGTAGTTCATAATATAAATTACTCGTCGTCACTTGAAAGCTCGATATAATCTTTGTATTTCTCGGCCATCTTTTTCTTGAACTTTAAAGCGAATTTCCTTTCTTTCGGATCGGCGATATCTTCTAAATTAAGTTTAAATAATTTTATGACCTCCAATGCAGATCGTGTTCGTTCTTCCTCTACAATTTGATCCATAATGTTGTTTCGCCTCTTCACTTCTTTTTCCTTATTGTCTGACCATCTCGAAGCCAATTCGTCGAATCTTGAAGAGTTGGAAGAGTTCGTACCACGTGATGAAGTACCCGCATTAGATGAACCAAATTTTTTTAGCAGCATTCTTTGATCGTTCTCTTCCCATTGGCCGTTGAATTTCATCGGGTCCAAATAGCTCATGAAGGTTGGTTAACCTATCTTCCTCGAGATTGACTGTCTGGTTTTCGCCAACCACATCATCGTCTTCATCTTCGAGTTGAAGTTGTGAACCTCTTCTTCTACGCACACCAGTTCCACCAATTGCAGGTGGTGAATACCACTTCGGCTTCCTCTTCAAGAATTCCCAAACATCCTTGTAACCCCATGGCTTTGATGCTCGTTCTTGCCATTCTTGCACGGTTAAATTATACACGTCATCTTCGTTTCGACCACTACGCCTTGGGTTACGTTCTTCTTCATTGTATAAGGCAGTAAAATCTTTGCACACCTTATCCAAATGATGCCATTTTCCACTTAACTGATCGTTATTTCGTAAAAAACCTTGATCGTTATCGTTAAACTTATTATGAATTCTAGTCCAAAATGCCGGGCCTCTTTGTGAGTTACCATGAACACCATCTTCCGAGCAATCAATCCAACATGACGCCAACCAAATTTCTTCGCTTGGAGTCCACAATTTTTTATGTTGCGGTTCTTTCGCAACTTCTTTGCCTTTTCATTTATGACTTAAACGCACCCGAACTTGTGGTTCTTGACATACACCACGAACTTCTTCTACTTCTTCGTTATCTAAAGGTGTAAAAGTTTGTTGTGTTTGTGTCCATGGTTATGTATTTGGAAGTCGAAATGGTATAACACCGGGTTACGAGTAATTGAAAAATTGTGATGGTAATTGTTGTTGATAAGGTTGTTGAAATTGCTGTTGGAAGTTTTGGTGTTGTTGTTGAAGTTTTTGGTGTTGTTGTTGTTAATGTAGAAATTGAAAAAAAAACAATGGATTATTGAAATCATTAAAAAGATTATGTTGTGGAACATTACCAACGGGTAGAGTACCTCGAACATTTTGTGGGGAATTTGAGCTCGAACCAGGAGTATTAGGTAACCCGAAGTTGTATAAATTACCGGAACCGAGCTCATTATTTTCAGGATGTTGAGACATTATTTAAGAAAGTGGGAATATTAGAGAGTGTTTAGTAATTAAAAGTTGGAAGTGTTGTGAAAGTGTTGTGATAAATGAGATGAATATTTATAGAGGTGGGTAAATTTTATTATTTATAAAATTTATGTTTTATACTATAAAATTAAATTGGTCAACGGATTAATTTTGGGGCAACGGATACATTTCCTGCATGGCAACGGTCCCCTTGTAGCTTTTTCCAAACAAACAGCTAATCAAATTCGGTCATCACCTCCATCACCTTCCGTGATCTAGCCATCGCGCCACCACCATCAACCCTCCATCACGCCGCATAGGGGCGCGATGGAGGCGCCGTCGACCTCATCACCTGCTGTTAACGCTGCGATGTAAATGGTCTAAACGATACTCCGTAACTGTTCCTAAAATTTTTTTTGGTGATATAATATTGACTTAATTACACGGATGCTCACTGTAGTTGTCAAATCTTACGAGTTTAGTCACTATAGTTTTTTATGAAAAAATAGTCAAACTGGTTTCAAAATATTACACATTTAGTCACTCACGTTGACAGGCGTTAGTTTAGTCTGCTTGAACTGGTCATGTGCTGCTCACATGATGAGTAATTTTGACAATTCATTTATAAGTTCAACCTTAGTCCTTATACACCTATTCTTCCCCTTTTCCATCTAAAACCCTAGTTTCAAATTTCCACAAACCCTAACAAACATCAAACACCCTTTAACAAACACCATTTAAAATCAACAACCACCTTTCTTCGAATCCAAATCATAAGCAGTAGCATCATCATCAATTACTTCATCATCATAAGCAATATTGATCAAGCATAGAATATTCGGATCGAGTTCGGTCCATGCTTGACATCATTGAGGGGGGATTTAAGGGTCAACTGAGTTTAACTCTCCGGTCCGGAGTACCGTGAATAACCCCCTGCGAGATGAGGATCAACCAATTAGACATCATCTATTCTGGATGAATTGGGGATGGGTTCGTAGCCTCCTTAATCATTGGAGACAAGAAGAAGGTGATCCCTTCCATCCACCACATTGCTCTCTTGGCGAAGAACCTGAAGCACTTACCGGCGAACCTATTCGAAACACCATTTTCTCTCTCATTTCCAGAGTATCTCGTCATGATTATATACTACACCAAATTCTAGATCTTATTTATCCGCTCGTCCGAACTGACAATCACCCCGGTGAAATAGAAGAAGTCAACGAGCTTCGCGCTCGGGTAGTGGCTTTGGAGAATATGGTGCAAATGTTACAAACACCAGCAGCAGCACCAACAACATAACCAGTACCACCAGCAACAACATCAACAGTACCATTACCACCACCAACAACAACCGCATCGCAAACCTCAACTTCACAATCTGTCCCATGAGCATCGACGTCATACGCCCTGTAGATACTAAGGAATACCACAACGATGAAGTATTGATTCATAACTTCATTGGGAAAACATTCTATGACGATTATGTAATTTCTAAAGTTTAGAAATTATCTATCCTAGCCTTAACCATAAATTAAGTGAGTTTAATTTAATATTAACTCATTAAATCAATATTACATCTGAAGAAATATACACATATATTTCCATAAAGACTGTAATAAAATTCTTTTGTACAAAATATTAATTGTGACAATTTTTTTAACGGGTAGGTAATACCCGAGAGATATATAAATTCACAATTAATATGTTACATTCTTCGAATCTGATTCAGCAAATCATCCATTATACTCCTTACTTTCACAACAATATACATTCTTTTATAGAAATCAAAACAACCATACTCATTCAAAAATCTAATTACATATTCTGATTTTGAAATCGTCGAATTCAATTCAAGTTATAACCGGTATCATCACTCTTAGATTCTTACATCTTTCAAAGCTATACTTTAACTTCAAAACTGTGTTAGAACATCGTATGTATATTAACGATTATAATCTGTGTTCAAGCCCTTCGAAATACCTGAAGACACTTCAAATAATGAACAATCGAGATGATGATCCAACCACATGTTATCCACAGTTACGTACCTGAAAAACTCTTGAAACCAAAGTCATAATTTAACATGTATCCATGTCAGATCTTTTGGCATTTACTAGCTAAAATAACTTTTCAAACCCTTCTAAAAATAGACGGTTTTGTCACAGCTCCAGCAAACCAACTTCAATTGTTCAATCGAATAAGCCTTATTATAATGATTACCTCTTCATCAATATTACCGGGGAACCTTTCATATCTCGCCACATTAGCAGTAGACTTATTAATAACTTCATTGATCTTTGACTTTCCGAAAAATCTTTATATTTATCAAAACCCCATCATTTACTCATCTGCATCTTGTAACGAGAATTGCCATACGAATCATCGGAAATTAGCAATCAGTATTTTGAAATCTCGCAGCATGTCTACGCCAACAATTATATGTGTCTATCTTCTGGACTTATATACTTTGAATGTGAAGTTTCTGAAAAACACCCTAAACTGCGAACTAGTTCTCGAAATACTGATGAAGCAGTAAAAACTATAAACGACCTTAACAGTAAAAAGTTTGATGATAAAGAGTAGTGTGTTGGCAAAGCTCAGAAAAAGAGAATATTTGGTACTGAAAAATACGGATTGAGCAAACCATGAAGAAGGCTGTGGATAAATCACAAGGACGAAATCTACCTTCAAAGAATCCAAATGATTCCGTGTCTGCTAAAGTCATTATCGAATACCTTGCTCCTGACTCTAAACCCTTACGGACAATATTCTTCATCATCCTCTGATATTAGAAATTTTAAGATATCATTGTATCTTTCATTATAAATATCCTCCATATTTCTGAAGATATTTCCATAATTATTCTTATCTGAAATCATTTACCTCTTCGTGCTGTCTGTATTACATCATAAAAGAAACTATTTTAGTTTCTAAATTCTGAAACTTTTGAATTTAAAATAGGAATATTTTTGAAGTAGTGTTATGAACTGAAGCATGAACTAGTATAATATAATGACACTTGATCAACGTGATTATATTACAGTAAGTCATGCTGAGTTTCTAAATGGAACGTGATGATTCACAGATCATAACGTCATCATGTGCTATGTTACACGACTTTTGTATTCTCTTTAACCTCTAAAATATCAAGAAAATATTTCTTGATGATTCGGCCTTTTTCGAGGTATTCTAGTAATTTGACAAGTCAAGATCGTGCCATTACAATTTCCTTCTTAGAACATTAACAATGTTCATTCCGAAATTCATATATGCGAATTCTGGACCATTACAAGCGGTGCTTAATCGCAAGAAGAAGAAACGAAATTACAAAACTCCGAAATAGAAATTGGGGTATAAATCGCAGCAAATAAAAGAGAGCATTAATTGGGGATGACAATGATTATAGAAGAAGCAAGGACTTTGAAATATAAGGGAAGATATAAAACCCAGCAACAACCCAGAAATCACAAACCGTATATATCAATGCATATAGCAATATAAAGACACGGGAGAACTAAAAACACTATAAAACCAAGAGTATAGTAGAAGTAAATAGATTCTTTCGGAGGCAGATGAAAAAGAAGAGCGACAGATATGAAAGTGAGGAGTATATCAAGAATCAGCACTGGATGAAGCATATTGACAAATACTTTAAAATATGAGTTGAGAAGGTGTGAGTTGTAAGAAAACAAATGAGGTGGATTTATAGTGAAATATCCGACAGAGAAATCAAAATGGATTATCGCATTAATTCGAAGAGGATCATAATTTTCTTAATCGCCGAATAATCAAATCCAATATAGATTACAAATATTTTCTTTTCGGAGATCAATCGTGATGACGTCAAAAGATACGACGAATCACTATTATCTTATTTCATTCATTTACGATAACTTCACTCACACGTTTCGATTAATCGAATTATTTTATCCATTCTTCTTGAACATGATAAAACTCTATAATCGTTATAATAACATTCTCATTGTTAGTCATGACGACCTCTATCAAATTTCGGGGACGAAATTTCTTTAACGGGTAGGTACTGTGACGACCCGGAAATTTCCGACCAAATTTAAACTTTAATCTTTATATTATTCCGACACGATAAGCAAAGTTTGTTAAGTTAAATCTCAAGAATTTTAAACTGTGTTCATACATTCATTATAACCTCGACCAAATTCCGACGATTCACGAACCGTTATATATAAATAGATATGTATATGTATATATATATATTATAACTTGAGAATATTAATAAAGTATTAAACGTATAATACCTTACACGAACGTATTTGTTTCAATATGATTTTCGATGAAATTAAAAAAATATATATTAAATGATTGAATTATCAGAAACATTGAATTATGATTACAAGTCTCTGTTGAGAGGTCCACTATGATTTGAGAAAATCTATTCCTCTTAATGATATTCAGAATAATTTGTAAAGCTATTTATAAATAAAAACAAAAAGTGTCATTTACGAAAGTTAGACAAAAGTTAGTGGAGAATTGGTTTCCATAATATTCTATTAATTTAGTTTCAAAAGTACAAAAAATGTTTTCAGTTTAAAAAGAACTTTATTATTAAAATGTATATATCTTTTATAAATATCTAGAACCACTTTTGACAACTCATTACTTAACCAGTATGATAAAGATAACGATATTTATATTTTATTTTATTAAATATATATAACGATTTAAATTAATATTATATATACTTATACGCGTATTATACGTATATAGTTTTATACTTTTACTATACTTTAACTTTACCTTTACTTTACTTTTATTTTACTTTAAATTTAATAATTCATACTTTAATAATTCATACTTTAATAATTCACTTTAATAATTCACTTTAATAATTCATACTTTAATAATTCACTTTAATAATTCACTTTAATAATTCACTTTAATAATTCACTTTAATAATTCAAAAATCTGTTATAAATAGAATTCAATAGGTTTCATTATTTCATAGAAACTTGAAAATATATTTCTCTAAACTCTCTCAATCGAATTACATATATATATTTTCTTTGTATTATTTCAAGATATTATTAGTATACATAAAATATTACGACGGAGTGCTGTCCGAGTGATTTCAAAATAGTTTTTTTTTAATGAGTCGAAGCTAAGGAAATTATGGGTTATAGCTATGGAGGTGATGGGTATGGTTCATGGGTATGCTCGTGAGGTCAATCTAGTGTTTATCATCTCCGTTGCGTCTACGTACTTTCCTGCAATATTGAATCTCAATATTGATACGTTCGTGAATCCGAGTCCAACCTTGCACTTGTTAAATGACGTTATATGTATTTTTACTACGAAATACAGTATTGTGAGTTTCATTACTCCCTTTTTATATATATTTTTGGGCTGAGAATACATGCGCTGTTTTTATAAATGCTTTACGAAATAGGCACAAGTACTAAAACTAATTCTACGTGGGTTTAAACCAGAAATATACCCTTAGCTTGGTAACATTAAACTACTTGTCTATGTACGGTAGGCGCGAATCCTAAAGATAGATCTATTGGGCCTGACAAACCCCATCCTGACTATGGGATGCTTTAGTACTTCGAGGTTATTTTAAACACACCTGATCTGGTGTACTTTAGAGGGTAAAACATGAACGTTAAGGCTTGTTACCGGGTGCCTACAACTTATAGAATACTTTTATACACTTGCGAGTGTACATATATTTATAAACGGAAATCTTGTGGTCTATTAATATATTGAAATGATTGTTATGATAAACCTATGAACTCACCAACCTTTTGGTTGACACTTTAAAGCATGTTTATTCTCAGGTATTAAAGAAATCTTCCGCTGTGCATTAGCTCATTTTAAGGATATTACTTGGAGTCATTCATGGCATATTTTGAAAGACGTTGCATTCGAGTCATTGAGTTCATCAAGATTATTATTAAGCCAATTATAGTTGGATGAATTATGAAATGGTGTGCATGCCGTCAACTTTCGTTGTAAAGAAAGTTTGTCTTTTAAAAACGAATGCAATGTTTGTAAAATGTATCATATAGACGTCAAATACCTTGCGATGTAATCAACTATTGTGAATCGTTTATAATGTATATGAACGGGTCCTTTCACGTTTGTCAATTGCTAAAGTTGTCATTCCGTCGTTTTCACCGCCCTCGGCTACCTCGTACTTTTTCCTTTCCATCTTAAGACACGTGGCTCCATCTCCGCCCTTCATATTTTAACTGCTATTTTCCAACTTCTCTAGAGGACTCTTTTGTGTTTTTACTCTCCTATAAATACCTCATAATCACCTGTTTCAATTTTTTACTTCATCTGTGCTCTCTAATCCTGCGAAAATCTTCTCAGCTTACTTCGACCTCGTCTCTTTAGCTTTTTCAGGTTAGCGCGCGTTTTAGTCTCTTTTCTTACGATCTTTTGAATTTCTTGTTTAATAGATGGCATCTTCTTCGTCTACTTCTGAGCCTCCAAACTGCGAGGTTATTAGGCTTATTATGACAAAGCGCAAAATCGTGCTGTTGGTGGATTGGTACCCACCTTTGGCCAATTTGAATCCTACAGCGCCCCTGGTTGATCAGCGCGCAAGTGATGTTATCGACGGTAAGGTCACCGTTTATCGACAGGTCATGGTAGAAGGGAATGTGCGCTATCCTCCCACTTCTTTCTTCTTGGAGGTCCTTAGTCATTTCAATATTGGTATCGGCCAGCTGCATCCTTATAGCGTGTGCTGCGTTACCCTCTTCGAGATGATTTGCCGCCACTACCAATTTCCTTCATTACTGGATTTGTTTAAGAATGTATTTTCATACCGCAAGAATCGACAAAGTTAATATTCTTTTAATGACAGGATTAACTTTGTAAAGCGCCTAAAAGTCGGTGTGCGTAAGAAGTGGAAGAACTCGTTCATCTTTATCGATGATTCTTTTATCCCTCTTGCGTATAGGAATATTTGTGCATGGCACACAGATGCTACGAATGCGCAGTTAAATGTCAGGCCTCCCTTTTTCCCAGACGATCAGCAGAGACTTGGGCATTTCTACAACCGCGAGCTCCTCATCCGCCAATATAGCTCAGACATTTTACGGATTGCTAACATGTGCCCTTATCCGCCTGCCCTGCCAGTTATCAAAGATGCCGATGATAATGGTAGGCGGCAGATGGGCTTTATTTTTGTACTTTTTCTCCTTTCATCACTTTTGTCTAATTTAGCTTGTTGAATTTGTAGAGATGCGTCTAGACCGACTTATTGCTTCACGCGATATCGAGGGCTTTCATACTGAGACGCCCGAAGTGGAGAATCAGGGTGATCAGGGTATGTACATTGACAAGCAAGTTCATGGTGACTCCACTGTTGGCGCCAGCGGATCTGGTAGCGCTAGCCAGTGCGGGAGTCGTGCAGGTGATGACTCTCATCAAACAGACGTTGAAGGGGGCAAGGCAAGTGAGCCCCCAACCGAGAGTGGGAGCAAGGGCAAGCGCGCTAAAAAGGCGAAAGGTAGTCTTACTTTCCTTAGGTCACTGAAATTTGCGCTACCTTTTATGTTGCTGACCAGTTATCTTCTTATTTGCAGAGGCTCTCCTGCAATTTTACGGCATGAATGACTTGATGTCTATCCCGGAGGCTACAGCGACCTTTCAGTTCAACTACTTGGAAGATATCAAGCTTCCCAATTAATTTGGGCATCTGTCGCCCGAGGCAGTGTGGCGCTTTGTTGTTCCACTGGCGATGTTGAACCTGATGTGCTCTAAAAGTTTCCTTAAGGAGGCAAAGGCTCGCTTGGACGGCGCTGGCTCTTCTACACCAGGCGCACTGACTGCTGAACAGTTGCATGACCGTATCGTGCATCTGAAGTCGGATTTTGAGCAGTCTGAAAAGGCGCGCAAAGAGGCGGTCAGCGCCTCGTCTGCTCTAGCCACAGAGAAGGCGTCTCTAGCCTCTCAAGTTGAGGATTTGACTGAAAAAGTCAGGTCCCTCGAGTCTGAAAAGAGGTCTTGGGAGGGAGAGCACGAAAACTTGACTGATCGCTTAACTTCTTGTCAGGTTGATGGTGACACGACAAAGTGTCAGTTCGAGACCTTAAAAAAGGGGGTCCCTACGCTTGTTGCTCGTGCTTGCGATTCGAAATACGTGAGCGATCTTCTTGTTGACGCCATACTTGCTTTCAAGGCGGAGGAGAGGCTTATTTTCTGGAATAAGATTCAGCCTCACGTCCAATCTTCAGAGGCCTTGGATGCCCTCATTGCCAAGGAAATGGATCCTCTTGTGGCACAAAAGAGCGAAGAGGTGGAACCGACGCTGATGAACATCATGGTCTGAAATGTCCCGTTCTTATTGATTAAAAACGTTCCATATTAATTGATTTCGTTGCGAGGTTTTGACCTCTATATGAGACGTTTTTCAAAGACTGCATTCATTTTTAAAACAAACCATAACCTTTATTTCATAAATAAAGGTTTAAAAAGCTTTACGTAGATTATCAAATAATGATAATCTAAAATATCCTGTTTACACACGACCATTACATAATGGTTTACAATACAAATATGTTACATCGAAATCAGTTTCTTGAATGCAGTTTTTACACAATATCATACAAACATGGACTCCAAATCTTGTCCTTATTTTAGTATGCAACAGCGGAAGCTCTTAATATTCACCTGAGAATAAACATGCTTTAAACGTCAACAAAAATGTTGGTGAGTTATAGGTTTAACCTATATATATCAAATCGTAACAATAGACCACAAGATTTCATATTTCAATACACATCCCATACATAGAGATAAAAATCATTCATATGGTGAACACCTGGTAACCGACATTAACAAGATGCATATATAAGAATATCCCCATCATTCCGGGACACCCTTCGGATATGATATAAATTTCGAAGTACTAAAGCATCCGGTACTTTGGATGGGGTTTGTTAGGCCCAATAGATCTATCTTTAGGATTCGCGTCAATTAGGGTGTCTGTTCCCTAATTCTTAGATTACCAGACTTAATAAAAAGGGGCATATTCGATTTCGATAATTCAACCATAGAATGTAGTTTCACGTACGTGTGTCTATTTTGTAAATTATTTATAAAACCTGCATGTATTCTCATCCCAAAAATATTAGATTTTAAAAGTGGGACTATAACTCACTTTCTCAGATTTTTACTTCGTCGGGAAGTAAGACTTGGCCACTGGTTGATTCACGAACCTATAACAATATATACATATATATCAAAGTATGTTTGAAATATATTTACAACACTTTTAATATATTTTGATGTTTTAAGTTTATTAAGTCAGTTGTCCTCGTTAGTAACCTACAACTAGTTGTCCACAGTTAGATGTACAGAAATAAATCGATAAATATTATCTTGAATCAATCCACGACCCAGTGTATACGTATCTCAGTATTGATCACAACTCAAACTATATATATTTTGGAATCAACCTCAACCCTGTATAGCTAACTCCAACATTCACATATAGAGTGTCTATGGTTGTTCCGAAATATATATAGATGTGTCGACATGATAGGTCGAAACATTGTATACGTGTCTATGGTATCTCAAGATTACATAATATACAATACAAGTTGATTAAGTTATGGCTGGAATAGATTTGTTACCAATTTTCACGTAGCTAAAATGAGAAAAATTATCCAATCTTGTTTTACCCATAACTTCTTCATTTTAAATCCGTTTTGAGTGAATCAAATTGCTATGGTTTCATATTGAACTCTATTTTATGAATCTAAACAGAAAAAGTATAGGTTTATAGTCAGAAAAATAAGTTACAAGTCGTTTTTGTAAAGGTAGTCATTTCAGTCGAAAGAACGACGTCTAGATGACCATTTTAGAAAACATACTTCCACTTTGAGTTTAACCATAATTTTTGGATATAGTTTCATGTTCATAATAAAAATAATTTTCTCAGAATAACAACTTTTAAATCAAAGTTTATCATAGTTTTTAATTAACTAACCCAAAACAGCCCGCGGTGTTACTACGACGGCGTAAATCCGGTATTACGGTGTTTTTCGTATTTCCAGGTTTTAAATCATTAAGTTAGCATATCATATAGATATAGAACATGTGTGTAGTTAATTTTAAAAGTCAAGTTAGAAGGATTAACTTTTGTTTGCGAACAAGTTTAGAATTAACTAAACTATGTTCTAGTGATTACGAGTTTAAACCTTCGAATAAGATAGTTTTATATATATGAATTGAATGATGTTATGAACATCATTACTACCTCAAGTTTAGTAGGTAAACCTACTGGAAGTGACAAGAAATGATCTAGCTTCAAAGGATCTTGGATGGCTTGAAAGTTCTTGAAGTAGGATCATGACACAAAAACAAGTTCAAGTAAGATTTTTACTCGAATTAAGATAGTTTATAGTTATAGAAATTGAATCAAAGTTTGAATATGAATATTACCTTGAATAAGAAAGATAACCTACTGTATATAACAAAGGTTTCTTGATCTTAGATGATTACTTGGAATGGATTAGAAAGCTTGGAAGTAAATTAGTAAACTTGAAGGGATTTTTGAAGTGTTCTTGAAGTGTTCTTCCTATGATGATTATAGCTTGATTCTTGAAGTGATTTTTGATGAAGATGATGATTAACTACTGGAAAAATACGTTCATAATAGTGTGTGTGTGTTGAGAGAGAATTAGAAAGAGAATTGGAAGTTAAATGGAGTGAATGAAAAGTGGTAATTGGTGAGTGGTAAGTGGGGTTAAAAGGAGTTCTAGTTAGTTGACTAGCTCATGGTAGAAGTTAAAATTGATTAGTCATACATGACATAATCAAGAGTGGAATCCCATGCTAGTTCCTATTGGTATATACTCATAGTAAGTACGTTTTGAAGCTGTGTATAATACGGGTAAGAATACGACTAGAATTCTTGATGAAAGAAAAGAATGGAAAAGTAACTGTAACCATTTTCGTTAAGTATGAGTGTTTTGATATATGTCTTGAAGTCTTCCAAAAGTATTTTAATACATCTAAATACACTACATGTATATACATTTTAACTGAGTCGTTAAGTCATCGTTAGTCGTTACATGTAAGTGTTGTTTTGAAACCTTTAAGTTAACGATCTCAATTAATGTTGTTAACCCATTGTTTATTATATCTAATGAGATGTTAAATTATTATATTATCATAATATTATGATATATTAATATATCTTAATATGATATATATACATTTAAATGTCGTTACAACGATAATCGTTACATATATGTCTCGTTTCGAAATCCTTAAGTTAGTAGTCTTGTTTATATGTATATAACTCATTGTTAATATACTTATGGAGATACTTACTTATCATAATCTCATGTTAACCATATGTATACCCATATATATATCGTCATGTCGTTTTTACAAGTTTTAACGTTCGTGAATCGCCGGTCAACTTGGGTGGTCAATTGTCTATATGAAACATATTTCAATTAATCAAGTCTTAACAAGTTTGATTGCTTAACATGTTAGAAACATTTAATCATGTAAATATCAATCTCAATTAATATATATAAACATGGAAAAGTTCGGGTCACTACAGTACCTACCCGTTAAATAAATTTCGTCCGGAAATTTTAAGCTGTTGAAGGTGTTGACAAATCTTCTGGAAATAGATGCGGGTATTTCTTCTTCATCTGATCTTCATGCTCCCAGGTGAACTCAGGTCCTCTACGAGCATTCCATCGAACCTTAACAATTGGTATCTTGTTTTGCTTAAGTCTTTTAACCTCACGATCCATTATTTCGACGGGTTCTTCGATGAATTGGAGTTTTTCGTTGATTTGGATTTCATCTAACGGAATAGTGAGATCTTCTTTAGAAAAATATTTCTTCAAATTCGAGACGTGGAAAGTGTTATGTACAGCCGCGAGTTTTTGAGGTAACTCAAGTCGGTAAGCTACTGGTCCGACACGATCAATAATCTTGAATGGTCCAATATACCTTGGATTTAATTTCCCTCGTTTACCAAATCGAACAACGCCTTTCCAAGGTGCAACTTTAAGCATGACCATCTCTCCAATTTCAAATTCTATATCTTTTCTTTTAATGTCAGCGTAGCTCTTTTGTCGACTTTGGGCGGTTTTCAACCGTTGTTGAATTTGGGTGATCTTCTCGGTAGTTTCTTGTATAATCTCCGGACCCGTAATCTGTCTATCCCCCACTTCACTCCAACAAATCGGAGACCTGCACTTTCTACCATAAAGTGCTTCAAACGGCGCCATCTCAATGCTTGAATGGTAGCTGTTGTTGTAGGAAAATTCTGCTAACGGTAGATGTCGATCCCAACTGTTTCCGAAATCAATAACACATGCTCGTAGCATGTCTTCAAGCATTTGTATCGTCCTTTCGCTCTGCCCATCAGTTTGTGGATGATAGGCAGTACTCATGTCTAGACGAGTTCCTAATGCTTGCTGTAATGTCTGCCAGAATCTTGAAATAAATCTACCATCCCTATCAGAGATAATAGAGATTGGTATTCCATGTCTGGAGATGACTTCCTTCAAATACAGTCGTGCTAACTTCTCCATCTTGTCATCTTCTCTTATTGGCAGGAAGTGTGCTGATTTGGTGAGACGATCAACTATTACCCAAATAGTATCAAAACCACTTGCAGTCCTTGGCAATTTAGTGATGAAATCCATGGTAATGTTTTCCCATTTCCATTCCGGGATTTCGGGTTGTTGAAGTAGACCTGATGGTTTCTGATGCTCAGCTTTGACCTTAGAACACGTCAAACATTCTCCTACGTATTTAGCAACATCGGCTTTCATACCCGGCCACCAAAAATGTTTCTTGAGATCCTTGTACATCTTTCCCGTTCCAGGATGTATTGAGTATCTGGTTTTATGAGCTTCTCTAAGTACCATTTCTCTCATATCTCCAAATTTTGGTACCCAAATCCTTTCAGCCCTATACCGGGTTCCGTCTTCCCGAATATTAAGATGCTTCTCCGATCCTTTGGGTATTTCATCCTTTAAATTTCCCTCTTTTAAAACTCCTTGTTGCGCCTCCTTTATTTGAGTAGTAATGTTATTATGAATCATTATATTCATAGATTTTACTCGAATGGGTTCTCTGTCCTTCCTGCTCAAGGCATCGGCTACCACATTTGCCTTCCCCGGGTGGTAACGAATCTCAAAGTCGTAATCATTCAATAATTCAATCCACCTACGCTGCCTCATATTCAGTTGTTTCTGATTAAATATGTGTTGAAGACTTTTGTGGTCGGTATATATAATACTTTTGACCCCATATAAGTAGTGCCTCCAAGTCTTTAATGCAAAAACAACCGCGCCTAATTCCAAATCATGCGTCGTATAATTTTGTTCGTGAATCTTCAATTGTCTAGACGCATAAGCAATCACCTTCGTTCGTTGCATTAATACACAACCGAGACCTTGCTTTGATGCATCACAATAAATCACAAAATCATCATTCCCTTCAGGCAATGACAATATAGGTGCCGTAGTTAGCTTTTTCTTCAATAACTGAAACGCTTTCTCTTGTTCATCATTCCATTCAAATTTCTTCCATTTATGCGTTAATGCAGTCAAGGGTTTTGCTATTCTGGAAAAGTCTTGGATGAACCTTCTGTAGTAACCAGCTAGTCCTAAAAACTGGCGTATGTGTTTCGGAGTTTTCGGGGTTTCCCACTTTTCAACAGTTTCTATCTTTGCCGGATCCACCTTAATACCTTCTTTGTTCACTATGTGACCGAGGAATTGAACTTCTTCCAACCAAAATGCACACTTTGAAAACTTAGCGTACAATTCTTCCTTCCTCAATACTTCTAACACCTTTCTCAAATGTTCACCGTGTTCTTGGTCATTCTTTGAGTAAATAAGTATGTCATCAATGAAAACAATGACAAACTTGTCAAGGTATGGTCCACACACTCGGTTCATAAGGTCCATGAACACAGCTGGTGCATTAGTTAAACCAAACGGCATGACCATAAACTCATAATGACCGTAACGTGTTCTGAAAGCAGTCTTTGGAATATCATCTTCTTTCACCCGCATTTGATGATACCCGGAACGTAAGTCAATCTTTGAATAAACAGACGAGCCTTGTAGTTGATCAAATAAGTCGTCGATTCTCGGTAGTGGGTAGCGGTTCTTGATGGTAAGTTTGTTCAACTCTCGGTAGTCGATACACAACCTGAATGTACCATCTTTCTTCTTGACAAACAAAACAGGAGCTCCCCACGGTGATGTGCTTGGTCGAATGAAACCACGCTCTAAAAGTTCTTGTAATTGGCTTTGCAGTTCTTTCATCTCGCTGGGTGCGAGTCTGTAAGGAGCACGCGCTATTGGTGCAGCTCCTGGTACAAGATCTATTTGAAATTCAACGAATCGCTGTGGGGGTAATCCCGGTAATTCTTTCGGAAATACATCGGGAAATTCTTTTGCAATGGGAACATCATTGATGCTCTTTTCTTCAGTTTGTACTTTCTTGATGTGTGCTAGAACAGCATAGCAACCTTTTCTTATTAGTTTTTGTGCCTTCAAATTACTAATAATATGTAGCTTCGTGTTGCCCTTTTCTCCGTACACCATTAAGGGTTTTCCTTTTTCTCGTATAATGCGAATTGCATTTTTGTAACAAACGATCTCTGCTTTCACTTCTTTCAACCAGTCCATACCGATTATCACATCAAAACTCCCTAACTCTATTGGTATCAAGTCAATCTTAAATGTTTCGCTAACCAGTTTAATTTCTCGATTCCGACATATATTATCTGCTGAAATTAATTTACCATTTGCTAATTCGAGTAAAAATTTACTATCCAAAGGCGTCAATGGACAACTTAATTTAGCACAAAAATCTCTACTCATATAGCTTCTATCCGCACCCGAATCAAATAAAACGTAAGCAGATTTATTGTCAATAAGAAACGTACCCGTAACAAGCTCCGGGTCTTCCTGTGCCTCTGCCGCATTAATATTGAAAACTCTTCCGCGGCCTTGTCCATTCGTGTTCTCCTGGTTCGGGAAATTTCTAATAATGTGGCCCGTTTTTCCACATTTATAACAAACTACATTGGCATAACTTGCTCCGACACTACTTGCTCCGCCATTACTCGTTCCGACAACCTTTGTTCCTTTCATTCTATTAACCCCTGGTCCGTAGACCTCACACTTCGCCGCGCTATGACCATTTCTTTTACACTTGTTGCAAAATTTGGTGCAGAACCCCGAGTGATACTTTTCACACCTTTGGCATAGCTTCTTCTGATTGTTGTTGTTGTTGCGGTTATTATTGTTGTTGGGATGATTGTTGTAGTTGCTGTTGTTGTTGTTGTTGTTGTATTGGTGATTCTTATCACCGTTTTCCTCCCACTTTCTTTTGACTTGCTTCACATTGGCCTCTTCAGCAGTCTGTTCTTTAATTCTTTCTTCAATCTGGTTCACTAGTTTGTGAGCCATTCTACATGCCTGTTGTATGGAGGCGGGCTCGTGTGAACTTATATCTTCTTGGATTCTTTCCGGTAATCCTTTCACAAACGCGTCGATCTTCTCTTCCTCATCTTCGAATGCTCCCGGACACAATAGGCACAATTCTGTGAATCGTCTTTCGTACGTGGTAATATCAAATCCTTGGGTTCGTAACCCTCTAAGTTCTGTCTTGAGCTTATTGACCTCGGTTCTGGGACGGTACTTCTCGTTCATCAAGTGCTTGAATGCTGACCACGGTAGTGCGTACGCATCATCTTGTCCCACTTGCTCTAGATAGGTATTCCACCATGTTAACGCAGAACCTGTAAAGGTATGCGTAGCGTACTTCACTTTGTCCTCTTCAGTACACTTACTTATGGCAAACACTTATTCGACCTTCTCGGTCCACCGTTTCAATCCGATCGGTCCTTCGGTTCCATCAAATTCCAAAGGTTTGCAGGCAGTGAATTCTTTGTAGGTGCATCCTACACGATTTCCTGTACTGCCAGATCCAAGGTTATTATTGGTATGTAGCGCAGCCTGTACTGCGGCTATGTTTGAAGCTAGAAAAGTACGGAATTCTTCTTCATTCATATTCACGGTGTGTCGAGTAGTCGGTGCCATTTCCTTCAAAATAGTCAAATGGAACAAGTTAATCATACAGAATATTAAGAGTAGTTAATAGTATTTCGTAGCATAATATGAACTCATTTATAAAAGCTTTTTCTTCATATTAGCGTTTTATAAGTTTAAATTCGGGTAGTACCTACCCGTTAAGTTCATACTTAGTAGCTAATATACAATTCAACTACTACAATTCTATATGAAAAACTGATTGTAATAATATTTCGCGTTCAAACTTTTATACAATATTTTACAAACTTACAATACCGCTTATTTTACATAAAGCATGAAATATAGCACACAATAACTTTGATACAAGATAGTTGTGAAGATAATTCTAGCTAGTACACAAGTCGTTCAGCAAAGGCAATAAAGACACATAATTCATACGTCCAGAAACAAGTCATGCATTCTGGTTTTACTAGGACTACTTCCCATCCTTGGTCTTGTGGAACATAACCGTTATGGCCGTTGATAAGACAGCGTGTTGTAACTTCGTTAAAGGGACGAGGGTTACGTAATGACCAACAGTCTCGTAATAACCTAAAAACCTCATTTCTTACCCCAATTACCGAGTCCGTCACTTGCGGGAACGTTTTGTTTAATAGTTGTAGCCCGATGTTCTTGTTCTCACTTTGGTGAGAAGCGAACATTACTAACCCGTAAGCATAACATGCTTCTTTATGTTGCATGTTAGCCGCTTTTTCTAAATCACGAAGTCCTATATTCGGATATACTTAGTCAAAATAATTTCTTAACCCGTTGCGTAAAATAGCATTTGGGTTCCCCGCAATATATGCGTCAAAGTAAACACATCGTAACTTATGGATTTCCCAATGTGATATCCCCCATCTTTCGAACGAAAGCCTTTTATAAACCAAGGCATTCTTGGAACGTTCTTCGAATGTCTTACAAACTGATCTCGCCTTAAATAGTTGTGCCGAAGAATTCTGACCGGCTCTAGACAAGATTTCATCAATCATGTCTCCGGGTAGGTCTCTTAAAATATTGGGTTGTCTATCCATTTTGTGTTTTTATACTGTAAAATAGACAAGAGTTAGATTCATAAAAAAAAAAATACTTATTAATACAAGCAATTTTTTTACATATATCATAAAGCATAAGCACACTATATTACATATATTACACCACACGAATACAACTATCTTATTCCGACTCGCTCATTTCTTCTTGTTCGGTTTTGGTTCGTTTTGCCAAGTTTCTAGGGATATATGATGTTCCCCTAATACGAGCCGTCGTTGTCCACATTGGTTTAGAAAAACCTGGTGGTTTAGAGGTTCCCGGGTCATTGTTACAACTTAAGGACTTCGGGGGTTGACGATACATATAAAGTTCATCGGGGTTGGAATTAGATTTCTCTATTTTTATGCCCTTTCCCTTATTATTTTCTTTTGCCTTTTTAAATTCAGTTGGGGTAATTTCTATAACATCATCAGAATTCTCGTCGGAATCCGATTCATCGGAGAATTGGTAATCCTCCCAATATTTTGCTTCCTTGGCGGAAACACCATTGACCATAATTAACTTTGGTCGATTGGTTGAGGATTCTCTTTTACTTAACCGTTTTATTATTTCCCCCACCGGTTCTATTTCTTCTTCCGGTTCCGATTCTTCTTCCGGTTCCGACTCTTCTTCCGGTTCCTCTTCGAGAACTTGTGAATCAGTCCACGAATCATTCCAATTTACATTTGACTCTTCATTATTATTAGGTGAGTCAATGGAACTTGTTCTAGAGGTAGACATCTATCACATAATATCAAACACGTTAAGAGATTAATATATCATATAATATTCATATGTTAAAAATATATAGTTTCCAACAAAAATGTTAAGCAATCATTTTTAAAGAAAACACGGTCGAAGTCCAGACTCACTAATGCATCCTAACAAACTCGATAAGACACACTAATGCAAATTTTCTGGTTCTCTAAGACCAACGCTCGAATACCAACTGAAATGTCCCGTTCTTATTGATTAAAAACGTTCCATATTAATTGATTTCGTTGCGAGGTTTTGACCTCTATATGAGACGTTTTTCAAAGACTGCATTCATTTTTAAAACAAACCATAACCTTTATTTCATAAATAAAGGTTTAAAAAGCTTTACGTAGATTATCAAATAATGATAATCTAAAATATCCTGTTTACACACGACCATTACATAATGGTTTACAATACAAATATGTTACATCGAAATCAGTTTCTTGAATGCAGTTTTTACACAATATCATACAAACATGGACTCCAAATCTTGTCCTTATTTTAGTATGCAACAGCGGAAGCTCTTAATATTCACCTGAGAATAAACATGCTTTAAACGTCAACAAAAATGTTGGTGAGTTATAGGTTTAACCTATATATATCAAATCGTAACAATAGACCACAAGATTTCATATTTCAATACACATCCCATACATAGAGATAAAAATCATTCATATGGTGAACACCTGGTAACCGACATTAACAAGATGCATATATAAGAATATCCCCATCATTCCGGGACACCCTTCGGATATGATATAAATTTCGAAGTACTAAAGCATCCGGTACTTTGGATGGGGTTTGTTAGGCCCAATAGATCTATCTTTAGGATTCGCGTCAATTAGGGTGTCTGTTCCCTAATTCTTAGATTACCAGACTTAATAAAAAGGGGCATATTCGATTTCGATAATTCAACCATAGAATGTAGTTTCACGTACTTGTGTCTATTTTGTAAATTATTTATAAAACCTGCATGTATTCTCATCCCAAAAATATTAGATTTTAAAAGTGGGACTATAACTCACTTTCTCAGATTTTTACTTCGTCGGGAAGTAAGACTTGGCCACTGGTTGATTCACGAACCTATAACAATATATACATATATATCAAAGTATGTTTAAAATATATTTACAACACTTTTAATATATTTTGATGTTTTAAGTTTATTAAGTCAGCTGTCCTCGTTAGTAACCTACAACTAGTTGTCCACAGTTAGATGTACAGAAATAAATTGATAAATATTATCTTGAATCAATCCACGACCCAGTGTATACGTATCTCAGTATTGATCACAACTCAAACTATATATATTTTGGAATCAACCTCAACCCTGTATAGCTAACTCCAACATTCACATATAGAGTGTCTATGGTTGTTCCGAAATATATATAGATGTGTCGACATGATAGGTTGAAACATTGTATACGTGTCTATGGTATCTCAAGATTACATAATATACAATACAAGTTGATTAAGTTATGGTTGGAATAGATTTGTTACCAATTTTCACGTAGCTAAAATGAGAAAAATTATCCAATCTTGTTTTACCCATAACTTCTTCATTTTAAATCCGTTTTGAGTGAATCAAATTTCTATGGTTTCATATTGAACTCTATTTTATGAATCTAAACAGAAAAAGTATAGGTTTATAGTCAGAAAAATAAGTTACAAGTCGTTTTTGTAAAGGTAGTCATTTCAGTCGAAAGAACGACGTCTAGATGACCATTTTAGAAAACATACTTCCACTTTGAGTTTAACCATAATTTTTGGATATAGTTTCATGTTCATAATAAAAATAATTTTCTCAGAATAACAACTTTTAAATCAAAGTTTATCATAGTTTTTAATTAACTAACCCAAAACAGCCCGCGGTGTTACTACGACGGCATAAATCCGGTTTTACGGTGTTTTTCGTATTTCCAGGTTTTAAATCATTAAGTTAGCATATCATATAGATATATAACATGTGTGTAGTTAATTTTAAAAGTCAAGTTAGAAGGATTAACTTTTGTTTGCGAACAAGTTTAGAATTAACTAAACTATGTTCTAGTGATTACGAGTTTAAACCTTCGAATAAGATAGTTTTATATATATGAATTGAATGATGTTATGAACATCATTACTACCTCAAGTTTAGTAGGTAAACCTACTGGAAGTGACAAGAAATGATCTAGCTTCAAAGGATCTTGGATGGCTTGAAAGTTCTTGAAGTAGGATCATGACACAAAAACAAGTTCAAGTAAGATTTTTACTCGAATTAAGATAGTTTATAGTTATAGAAATTGAATCAAAGTTTGAATATGAATATTACCTTGAATAAGAAAGATAACCTACTGTATATAACAAAGGTTTCTTGATCTTAGATGATTACTTGGAATGGATTAGAAAGCTTGGAAGTAAATTAGTAAACTTGAAGGGATTTTTGAAGTGTTCTTGAAGTGTTCTTCCTATGATGATTATAGCTTGATTCTTGAAGTGATTTTTGATGAAGATGATGATTAACTACTGGAAAAATACATTCATAATAGTGTGTGTGTGTGTTGAGAGAGAATTAGAAAGAGAATTGGAAGTTAAATGGAGTGAATGATGAGTGGTAATTGGTGAGTGGTAAGTGGGGTTAAAAGGAGTTCTAGTTAGTTGACTAGCTCATGGTAGAAGTTAAAATTGATTAGTCATACATGACATAATCAAGAGTGGAATCCCATGCTAGTTCCTATTGGTATATACTCATAGTAAGTACGTTTTGAAGCTGTGTATAATACGGGTAAGAATACGACTAGAATTCTTGATGAAAGAAAAGAATGGAAAAGTAACTGTAACCATTTTCGTTAAGTATGAGTGTTTTG
This sequence comes from Rutidosis leptorrhynchoides, assembly GCF_046630445.1. Classification (NCBI taxonomy): domain Eukaryota; kingdom Viridiplantae; phylum Streptophyta; class Magnoliopsida; order Asterales; family Asteraceae; genus Rutidosis; species Rutidosis leptorrhynchoides. Next base: position 374,550,040 of record NC_092339.1, on the reverse strand, counting down.
ATATATGTCTTGAAGTCTTCCAAAAGTATTTTAATACATCTAAATACACTACATGTATATACATTTTAACTGAGTCGTTAAGTCATCGTTAGTCGTTACATGTAAGTGTTGTTTTGAAACCTTTAAGTTAACGATCTCAATTAATGTTGTTAACCCATTGTTTATTATATCTAATGAGATGTTAAATTATTATATTATCATAATATTATGATATATTAATATATCTTAATATGATATATATACATTTAAATGTCGTTACAACGATAATCGTTACATATATGTCTCGTTTCGAAATCCTTAAGTTAGTAGTCTTGTTTATATGTATATAACTCATTGTTAATATACTTATGGAGATACTTACTTATCATAATCTCATGTTAACCATATGTATACCCATATATATATCGTCATGTCGTTTTTACAAGTTTTAACGTTCGTGAATCGCCGGTCAACTTGGGTGGTCAATTGTCTATATGAAACATATTTCAATTAATCAATTCTTAACAAGTTTGATTGTTTAACATGTTAGAAACATTTAATCATGTAAATATCAATCTCAATTAATATATATAAACATGGAAAAGTTCGGGTCACTACATGGTCCCTTCACTTGTGGCTTTATCTGAAGACCCCGCTGTTGATGCTCATCGTTTGTTAAATGACCCATTGTAATTTTGTAATTTTTCCTTCAGAATGTAATCACTTTCTTGATAATAATAAAAATTTATTTTGTTGACTTCTGTATTGTGCATGGTTTGCACGTTGTAATGCGTTTAGAGTTTACAAGTGCGCGTTAGCAATTTACACTTAAGCATATTTCGTTATTAACCATAGGTTGTATATGCGTGCTGGACTCAATTCTGTCCTTTGCGACTTGTATGTTTCTAAGTGATAATTGTTAAATATCAGTGCAACCAAGTATATGGGTTATGTTCGCGATTCTTGTATGATCATGGGCGTAAGATCATTTGTTTAAAACGTTTGGCTAAGTTTTCATTGATTTTCATCGTAATTATACTCGAGGCATGCCAATGCTTAACTTATCACATATATCGTTGTGCACACAATATATGCTTAAGTTAAGCATCCGTGTGTGCACATCGGGAGTCTTCTAAGTGCGCCAACACTTAGGATTGAGGTCAGGCGCGACCAACGCCTTCGTTTATAATCATGACTTACAGATCTCAAGTTCTGCGAGGGTTGGTTAGGTCAACCCAATGACGCTTAACCGTCCGGTTATAATAGACTAGCTTATCGCCAAACAAGCTTCTGCCGCACTGGTGCCGGAGAAAGCAACCCTTCAAAGGCAGGAGTGCGCTGCCTAAGAGATTGTGCGGACCATTTTCAAATTAGAGAGCTACTTTGCATATAATAGCACAAAGATTATGGCAGACGATAATTTGAAGGCAATAATTAAAAATAGATAAACATGCGCGTAAAGCGCTAAGAGACATTGTTTCATCAGTACAGATTTTTAAACATGCGCTAAACATGGCGCGCTCAATAACTCCCTATCTTTCTAATACCAGTAATAGCTGTATCTACCTTGATCATAACTGTAGCCACATGCTCTCTCCTCCCTCAACTTCTCGTCCTTGTATTCTCCGAACTCATAGTCCACGCCGGTAATCTCATCTCCCTCATCATTTCCAGCTCCAGAAGAGCCGGCCCCATCTTTCTTTGCCTTCGCCACGGGTTGAATACTTCAGATCTGTGAATACAAGTCAAATATTGTGTTACAAATCAACGAATGCGCGAGTATGTGTGCAAGCGCACTCTAATATGCGTCTTATGTTTCGGATTATGTAAGATTGTGCTCATTTTAATGAAGTAAGGGCGCAGACTGGTTACGCGTTTAATGCATTTCATCCAGCGAAGTATGCAAGTGCCAATTTTACGGTTATATGGCTGCGTGTAATCTTTCTTAAGTTGCGCTTCACTGTGTAGGCTAGGTTCTCGAAATAGTGAAAGAACATGACGTTAACGCAGCTGCCAGTATCGTGTTGAGTAAATTCAGGCATGTAACCTTCTACCACAAGCGGGGTGCATTTCCTCTTGAAAATGGGCTCACGCGGGAGGTGCGCCTTCAGGGTCTCATATGGCAGCAATGGCTCTTTCTCAACTTCCTTCTTCTTTTCCTATGAAAAGACATAAATGACCTTGTCTTTCTCAACTCCTTCGCTCTCCTTGTTATACCCTCCTGATTCATCCTTCCCCGGTTTCAAGTGTTTCTACTCTCTACGCTTGAGGCATGCCACTACCTTATCAACCAATGCTTTGCAGCGATTAGTTTCATGTCTGAAGTCATCGTGAAAGTCGCAGAACTTAGACTAATCACGTCGCGCGTACTCAGACATGCGAACGGGCTTCTCAAACATTTTAGAGATTGGTTCAGTCACATAGATCTCCTTCAAACTCTTGGTGAGGCTCCTAAACAAAGCTTGCTTGTTTTCCCTGGTGTTATTATCCTTGTTCCAATGATGTTCCTGGTTATTGTTGCTCCCTTGGTGATTTCGCTGGTGCTTCCTATCATTGTGGTGATTGTTGCAGTAGTGGCGGTAGGGGCTAGATTCGTGTTGGCTTCTCCCGAAATCACCTGGCTGGCGTCCGCCCCTTGGCGAGTCATAACCGTCGCGCCTACCATTTCCTGGGCTCCTGTAACTCGAGTACCTGGTGGTTTCTTCTTCAGCGCGCATGTGTTCGTGCGCTTCCCTTATCGCTTCTGCAAGTGTCTCTAGAGGGCGCTTCCTCATCCTCTGCCACAACGTTAAGTGGCGCTCCCTACAGATTCCATGTATGAAATTGGATACCTTCAGTGACTCTGCGCAGTTGGAAACTCTGGCTACTGTAAGGACCTGTCCTAATCCATAAGAATGAATACAATAACATATGATTACATTGCGAGGTATTTGACCTATATGATACATTTTACAAACATTGCATTCGTTTTAAAAGACAAACTTTCATTACATCGAAAGTTGACAGGCATACATACCATTTCATAATATCAAACTATAAATGATCTAATCGGTCATTTACTTAATCATAATCTTTACTGAACTCAATGACTTAAATGCAACGTCTTTTGAAATATGCCATGAATGATTCCAAGTAATATCTTTAAAATGAGCAAATGCATAGCGGAAGATTTCTTTCAATCCTGAGAATAAACATGCTTTCAAGTGTCAACCAAAAGGTTGGTGAGTTCATTAGTTTATCGTAATCAATCACTTACATAATTTTAATAGACCACAAGATTTCCTTTATTCAATAATCATACACTCGCAAGTGTTTAAAAATCATTCATATGGATTGAACACCTGGTAACCGACATTAACATCATGCATATAGAATATCCCCAAAACAGAAATCCATCTGTATTAATAACTCGAAGTACTAAAGCATACCATTTTCCAGTATGGGGGGAGTTAGGGCCCGTAGATCTACCTTTAGGATTCGCGTTAATTAGGGTGTCTGTTCCCTAATTCTTAGGCTACCAAGCTGAAAGGGGTGATATTCAATTCGATAATCCAACCATAGAATGTAGTTTCGATTACTTGTGTCTATTTCGTAAAACTTTTATAAAAGCAGCGCATGTATTCTCAGTTCCAAAAATATATATTGCAAAAGCATTTAAAAGTGGAGTAAATGAAACTCACAATACTGTATTTTGTAGCAATTGTGCATATGATGGCACTGACAAGTATAGGGTTGGCCTCGAATTCACGAACCTATATTAATTATATATATTTATATGTTGGTCAATATCTGTCTAACAATTTAAGTCAAACCGTAGTGTATCACAATCCTAATGCTCGAGACTAATATGCAAAAGTCAACAAAAGTCAACTTGTCCCAAAATAACTTCTAAAATCTGTACATGATTATTATATAACTTAAATATAGTCATTTTATATATTTAAATATATCTATCAGATTTTATTAGAGTAATTAATAAAATTCATTTATTAATAAATAATAATTTACATTAAAAATTATATATATAAAAATATACCTTTATATATCTTAAGTAATAAAGTTCACTAAATATCATAAAAATGTAGTGGTATATATCATTAATCTAATTATATTACGTGTGATGAAAAATATATTTTTTTCACATATTTAAATACTATAGATAATAATAATAATGAATAAAAGTTGTATTATTTTGGAATAATAATAATTATTATTATTCTACCAATAAAAATATCAATATTTACTAATTATGATTATAATAAAATGATCATTCTAATTATGGTAATCTTAATAATAATGATATCTTTTAATATTAACGGTAATAATAATAATATTTTATAAAAATAATAATTCTTATTCAAAATGATAATTTTCAATAATAATAATTCTAAAATGATAATAATAATGATATTTTATAATAACAATGATGTTTCTATTAAAAATGATAATTTTGATAAAATGATAGTTTTAAAATTAATAATACTTTTTAATAATAATAATAATGATAATAATAATCTTTAATAATAATACTTATATTAATAATGATAATAATAATAATAATAATAATAATAATAATAATAATAATAATAATAATAATAATAATAATAATAATAATAGTTATTAGATAATAATAATAATAATAATAACGACGATAACAACGACGATAATAATAATAATCATTTTAACAATAATAATAATACTAAAATTTAATAATAATTCAGTCGACTATATCTTTTAATCCATTCATCGAAACCACACGATTTCTAAATGAAAAGTTATTGATTTTTCGCCACCTTTCCAACGACATGCATATCATATACCTTATCCTAGTAGCATATGTATCAAACTCATGATTCATCGAAGCTATCTAACGACAATATTAAGCGTACAAGTATGCATAATCCTATATACTCGAGCACTAGTCAGGGATACACTATTAATTCATAAAAGTTAAGTTATGAGTGCTCACGTATCAATATTGAGATTCAATATTGCAGGAAAGTACGTAGACGCGACGAAAATGATAAACACTAGTTTTACCTCACGAGCATACTCCCGAACCATACCCATAACCTTCATAGCTATAACCCATAATTTCCTTAGCTCTATCCTTCTCGAAAAACCATTTTGAAATCACTCGCTCATGACCTCGTCGTAGCATTTTATGTATAATAATAATAATAATATTACTACTAATATTAATATAATAAGATTAATGACAATAATCTTTAATAATAATAAATCTAATAAGAATAATTAAATAGATAAATGATTACGGAATGCATAAGTTTAGAGAGATAGATAATTGGAGTGAATGATTAAAACCGAACTTGCAAGCTTTATAGAAGATTTCTGAATTCTATCCTCATGCAATCGCATGAGTTATGTGAGTGATGCTCTTGCGATTGCATGAGCTCACTTGACAGCTAAAATGCACAAAATCCATCTACCGACACATTATAACTATTATTATATATAAATTAATATTTAATCTATACAATTAATTATATATTATATTATATTCACGTGCATAGTTACTTTGTAATTTTCATTCCGATGACTCGTACGTTGTCTCTCGACTTATGTTCCGGTTTCGGTTTCTCGAACGCCTTTTCGTACGCTTAGAAAACTGGTACTTTACGTTACGCGACTTGTACCTTTATCAATAATTAGTCTTAAATCAATGAAAAACTATTCCACTCAAAGTGTAACTTATTTATTTGAGTGTTTTGGTCATTTGCTTCTTTAAATCAACTCTTCGTCATTTATCAAAGTATATTTAATAATTATTGTCAAAACGTTTGATGATTAAGTAAATTTTATATTTTAGCATTTTGTAAAATATATATATTTTCATTTAGAAACATAAATTTTTACATATTATATATGTTTGAAATATTTATCTAATAATATAGTATTTAGTTTTTCCAAAACTAATTATATTTCAAAGTTCGTTTTAAATTTTGTTTAGAAAATATTATAACACGTATCGTTTATACTTTAAAACTTAATTTGGCGTAATCCATTTATGCCCCAACGTTTATCAAACGTCCTAGATGACATATCTAAATATCAATCGAATCAAGTGTTACTTAATTTGAAACTATATATATATTTTCAATATTCGTAAACACGTTTTAAATACACGTTGCAAGTTATCTACATATTTAACAACCAATATTCCATCTCACATTAATTAATCAAAGACATCTTAAATAATCGAGTTCTATTATATCGTAAAGCATTTTCGTACATTTGAAACTAAATCAAATGATTATTATGTAATTTAGTCTTCCACTAACCTTTGACTAATTCTCGATAATAGACACATTTGTTCTTACTCGTAAATCACTTTATCATTTTCCGAATATTGTTAAAATGGAAAGATTTCTTAAATCAAAGTGGACCTCTCAACAGAGACACGTAAATCATATCATAATGAATCTGATAACTCAATTATTTGGTATCATATTTTAATTCCGTCGGTAAATACGATCATGTAAAGTATTATACCTAATACGTTGTTTATGTTTTCAAGTTATAATATATATACACATATATACACGTATATATTCCTATCCAAATATAATGGTTCGTGAATCGTCAAGGTCTGGTCATAATGAATGTATGAACAAAATTTAAAATTCTTGACATTTAAACTTAACAAACTTTGCTTATTGTGTCAGAATAATATAAAGATAAAGTTTAAATTTGGTCGGAAATTTCCGGGTCGTCACAGTACCTACCCGTTAAAGAAATTTCGTCCCCAAAATTTGATCGTGGTCGTCATGGCTAACCATAAAAATGTTTTCATGACAAATATGAGTCGATAAATAGAGTTTTATCATCATTGAGTAATATAGATAAAACAATTTGCTTAAGTGAAGTGTATGAGTGAAGTTATCACAAAAGAGTGAAATGAGAAAGGTAAAGTTTCGTCATATCTTTTGACGTAGATAGGGTTGATTTCCAGAGTTCAAGAGATTTGGAGAAAATCTTCGTAATAAGATTTGATTCTTCGGTAATTAAGGAAATTAGGATCCGCTTTGATTGAATGCGATAATCTGTTTTGATTACTCTGTCAGATATTTTACTATATATCTACCCCCTTCGTTTCTTTATTTCCACAACCCATACTTTCTATTCTTTCTTCCTCAACTCATACTTTAAAGTATTCGTCAATATGCTCCATCCTGTTCTGATTCTTGATATACTCCTAACCTTCATATCTGTCATTCTCCTTTTTCATTTACCGCCGAAAGAAACTATTCACTTCTACTATACTCTTGGTTTTATAGTATTTTTAGTTCTCTCGTGTCTTTATATTGCTATATGCATTGATATACACGGTTTGTAACTTCTGGGTTATTGTTGGGCTTTATATCTTCCCTTATATTTCGATGTCTCTGCTTCTGTTTTTCTATAATCATTGACATCCACAGTTAATGCTCCTTTCTATTTGCTGAGATTTATACTCCTATTTCTATTTCAGAGCTTCATTCTTTCGTTTCCTCTTCTTGCGATTAAGCACCGTATGTAATGGTCCAGAATTCGTAGATATGAATTTCGGAATGAACATAGTTAATGTTCTTAAGAAGGAAATGATAATGGCACGATCTTGATTTGTCAAATTACTAGAATACCTCGGAAAAGACTGCATCATCAAGGAAACTATTTTCTTGATATATTTAGAGGTTAAATAGAATACAAGAGTAGAGTAACATGGCACATGATGAAGTTATGATCTGTGAATCATCACGTTTCATTTAGAAACTCAGCATGACTTACTGTAATATAATCACGTTGATCAAGTGTCATTATATTATACTAACTCATGCTTCAGTTCCTAACACTACTTCAAAACATTCGTATTTTAAACTCGAAGGTTTCAGAATTTAGAAACTAAAATAGTTTCTTTTATGATGTAATACAGATAGCGCGAAGAGGTAAATGATTTTGAATAGCAATAGTTATGAAGATATCTTCAGAAACATCGAAGATATTTATAATGAAAGATATAATAATATTTTAGAATATCTAAGGTCAGAGGATGATGAAGAATATTGTCCACAAGAGTTTTAAAGTAAGGAGTAAGATATTTGCTAAAGACTTCAGTAGACACAGAATCATTTGGATTCTTTGAAGGCAGATTTAGTCCTTGTGATTTGTCCACAGCCTCCTTCATACTTTGCTCAATCCGTTTTTCAGTACCAATTCTTCTCTTTTTCTGAGCTTTGCCAACACACTATTCTTTATCATCAAACTTTTTTTTTACTGTTAAGGTCGTTTATATTTTTTGCTGCTTCATCAACATTTCGAGAACTAGTTCGCAGTTCAGGGTATTTTTCAGAAACTTCACATTCGAAGTATGTAAGTCTAGGAGATGGACATTATATGTATATATATAACTGTTGATGTAGCCATGCTGCCAGATTTCAAAATACTGATTGCTGATTCTCGATAACTGGTATAACAATTCTCGTTACAAGGTGCGGATGAGTATATGATAGGGTTTCAATGAATATAATGGTTTTTCTAAAAGTCATAGATTAAAGAAGTTGTTGGTAAGTTTACTGCTAATGTGGTGGGATATAAATGGTTCCTTGGTAACAATGACGAAAGGGTAATCGTTATAATAAGGTTTATTCGAATGAACAATTGAAGTTGATTTGTTGGAGCTGTGACAAAACTGTCTACTTTGAAAAGGGATTTAAAAGTTATTTTTTCTAATAAATGCCAAAGGGTCTGACACGGATACGTGTTAAACTATGACTTTGGTTCCGAGAGCTTTTCAGGTGCAAGACTGTGGATAATATGTGGTTAGATTATCATCTCAATTGTTCATTATTTGAAGTGTCTTCAGGAATTTCGAAGGGTTTGAACACAGATTGTAATAGTTAATATACATATGATGTTCTAGAATTTTGAATGGTTCGAATATTTTTCTGGGTAGAAGTGATGTTCTAGCACAATTTTGAAGTCAAGGTATAACTTTTAAGAGTGATGTCTCCTGTTGAGTCTTGACTTGAATTCTGATCTGTCAAAATTAGAATATGAAATTGAATTTGGATGAGAACGGTTGTTTTGATTTTTACGAAAGAATGTATATCGTTGTGAAAGTAGTGAGTATAGTTGATGATTTGCTGAATCAGAATCGAAGATTGTATAGTGTAACATGTTAATTGTGAATTTATATATCTCTCGGGTATTACCTACCCGTTAAAAGTTTCACAAGTAATATTTTGTACAAGAGAATTTTTATTAGAGTCTTTATGAAAATATATATATGTATATTTTCTTTAGATGTAATACAGATTTAATGAGTTAATATTAAATTAAACTCATTTGATTTTCGACTGGAACTAGAAATGAATAATCTCTAAAACATTAGAAATTTCGTAATCTTCGTGGATTATTACTTCAACGTAAATGAAATCATGCATCAATACTTCATTATTGATGTTTACTCGATAAATGATGTTGTTGTCCGTGGAATTCTTGTGAACTTCGTAAGGTATGAATGATGTTTTCTAGAAAGTTCCGAGTACAGTGAAAATAAAGCGTAATATCAAACATGTATTTGAATAGTACACTTGGTTTTTTATGACATGGAACTTATTGAATTGAAATAGAGATTGTAGTTAACGGTGGTTAAGTTGTTAACGAAAGATGTACATCATAGCATATTAGTAACATGAATTACCAAGTAGTATCTACCAGTTAAAATTCACATGTAATAGCTTAGTACGAAAAGATATATTATGGTTTCCAAAATTTATATATATATATATATATATATATATATATATATATATATATATATATATATATATATATATATATATATATATTATATAAATTCTTGGAGATAATGAGTTAATACTCCATAACTCGTTATTTCAATATATCTATTGGTGATGGTGTGGTCGATATCGTTGGTGGTTATGTAACTGGTGGACTTTGTAGTGTTATTGGCGTCGCTGGCGTTGGTAATACTGATGGTGATGCTGGCGGTACTGACGGCGCCGATGATGCTGACGGTACTGTTGATGTTGTTGGAAAAACAAATCTAGCTTGTAAATCGTGCACCATTCCGGTCAGGGTTTCTACTCTTCCTTCTATCATTTCAGTCCTCTCATCTGATTTATGGTTAAGGCTAGAATAGATAATCTTTAAGACTTTAGAGATTAAATAATCGCCGCAGATTGTTATGAATTAATTTTTTATCGATTATTGTTGTTGATACTCCTTGGTATCTAGGGTGCGTATGACGTTGATGCTCGAGGTACAGATTATGATGTTGAAGTGTGGGATGCGGATGTTGCTGTTGGTGGTGGTGATGGTACTGTTGGTGTTGCTGATGGTGGTACTGTTGATGCCGGTGATGCTGCTGGTGCTTGTAACATTTGCACCATATTCTCCAAAGCCAATACTCGAGCGCGAAGCTCGTCGACTTCTTCTATTACACCGGGATTATTGGTGGTTCGGACGAGCGGGTGAATAAGATCTAAAATGTGAGATAGTATATAATCATGACGAGATACTCTAGAAATGAGAGAAAATGGTGTCTCGAATAGGTTCGCCGATAAGTGCTTCAGGTTCATCGCCAAGAGGGCAATGTGGTGGATGGAAGGGATCACCTTCTTCTTGTCTCCAATGATTGAGGAGGCTACGAATGAAATGTCCCGTTCTTATTGATTAAAAACGTTCCATATTAATTGGTTTCGTTGCGAGGTTTTGACCTCTATATGAGACGTTTTTCAAAGACTGCATTCATTTTTAAAACAAACCATAACCTTTATTTCATAAATAAAGATTTAAAAAGCTTTACGTCGATTATCAAATAATGATAATCTAAAATATCCTGTTTACACACGACCATTACATAATGATTTACAATACAAATATGTTACATCGAAATCAGTTTCTTGAATGCAGTTTTTACACAATATCATACAAACATGGACTCCAAATCTTGTCCTTATTTTAGTATGCAACAGCGGAAGCTCTTAGTATTCACCTGAGAATAAACATGCTTTAAACGTCAACAAAAATGTTGGTGAGTTATAGGTTTAACCTATATATATCAAATCGTAACAATAGACCACAAGATTTCATATTTCAATACACATCCCATACATAGAGATAAAAATCATTCATATGGTGAACACTTGGTAACCGACATTAACAAGATGCATATATATAAGAATATCCCCATCATTCCGGGACACCCTTCGGATATGATATAAATTTCGAAGTACTAAAGCATCCGGTACTTTGGATGGGGTTTGTTAGGCCCAATAGATCTATCTTTAGGATTCGCGTCAATTAGGGTGTCTGTTCCCTAATTCTTAGATTACCAGACTTAATAAAAAGGGGCATATTCGATTTCGATAATTCAACCATAGAATGTAGTTTCACGTACTTGTGTCTATTTTGTAAATCATTTATAAAACCTGCATGTATTCTCATCCCAAAAATATTAGATTTTAAAAGTGGGACTATAACTCACTTTCACAGATTTTTACTTCGTCGGGAAGTAAGACTTGGCCACTGGTTGATTCACGAACCTATAACAATATATACATATATATCAAAGTATGTTTAAAATATATTTACAACACTTTTAATATATTTTGATGTTTTAAGTTTATTAAGTCAGCTGTCCTCGTTAGTAACGTACAACTAGTTGTCCACAGTTAGATGTACAGAAATAAATCGATAAATATTATCTTAAATCAATCCACGACCCAGTGTATACGTATCTCAGTATTGATCACAACTCAAACTATATATATTTTGGAATCAACCTCAACCTGTATAGCTAACTCCAACATTCACATATAGAGTGTCTATGGTTGTTCCGAAATATATATAGATGTGTCGACATGATAGGTCGAAACATTGTATACGTGTCTATGGTATCTCAAGATTACATAATATACAATACAAGTTGATTAAGTTATGGTTGGAATAGATTTGTTACCAATTTTCACGTAGCTAAAATGAGAAAAATTATCCAATCTTGTTTTACCCATAACTTCTTCATTTTAAATCCGTTTTGAGTGAATCAAATTGCTATGGTTTCATATTGAACTCTATTTTATGAATCTAAACAGAAAAGTATAGGTTTATAGTCAGAAAAATAAGTTACAAGTCGTTTTTGTAAAGGTAGTCATTTCAGTCGAAAGAACGACGTCTTGATGACCATTTTAGAAAACATACTTCCACTTTGAGTTTAACCATAATTTTTGGATATAGTTTCATGTTCATAATAAAAATCATTTTCACAGAATAACAACTTTTAAATCAAAGTTTATCGTAGTTTTTAATTAAATAACCCAAAACAGCCCGCGGTGTTACTACGACGGCGTAAATCCAGTTTTACGGTGTTTTTCGTGTTTCCAGGTTTAAAATCATTAAGTTAGCATATCATATAGATATAGAACATGTGTGTAGTTAATTTTAAAAGTCAAGTTAGAAGTATTAACTTTTGTTTGCGAACAAGTTTAGAATTAACTAAACTATGTTCTAGTGATTACGAGTTTAAACCTTCGAATAAGATAGTTTTATATATATGAATCGAATGATGTTATGAACATCATTACTACCTCAAGTTTAGTAGGTAAACCTACTGGAAGTGACAAGAAATGATTTAGCTTCAAAGGATCTTGGATGGCTTGAAAGTTCTTGAAGTAGGATCATGACACAAAAACAAGTTCAAGTAAGATTTTTACTCGAATTAAGATAGTTTATAGTTATAGAAATTGAATCAAAGTTTGAATATGAATATTACCTTGAATAAGAAAGATAACCTACTATATATAACAAAGGTTTCTTGATCTTAGATGATTACTTGGAATGGATTAGAAAGCTTGGAAGTAAATTAGTAAACTTGAAGGGATTTTTGAAGTGTTCTTGAAGTGTTCTTCCTATGATGATTATAGCTTGATTCTTGAAGTGATTTTTGATGAAGATGATGATTAACTACTGGAAAAATACGTTCATAATAGTGTGTGTGTGTTGAGAGAGAATTAGAAAGAGAATTGGAAGTGAAATGGAGTGAATGATGAGTGGTAATTGGTGAGTGGTGAGTGGGGTTAAAAGGAGTTCTAGTTAGTTGACTAGCTCATGGTAGAAGTTAAAATTGATTAGTCATACATGACATAATCAAGAGTGGAATCCCATGCTAGTTCCTATTAGTATATACTCATAGTAAGTACGTTTTGAAGCTGTGTATAATACGGGTAAGAATACGACTAGAATTCTTGATAAAAGAAAAGAATGGAAAAGTAACTGTAACCATTTTCGTTAAGTATGAGTGTTTTGATATATGTCTTGAAGTCTTCCAAAAGTATTTTAATACATCTAAATACACTACATGTATATACATTTTAACTGAGTCGTTAAGTCATCGTTAGTCGTTACATGTAAGTGTTGTTTTGAAACCTTTAAGTTAACGATCTCAATTAATGTTGTTAACCCATTGCTTATTATATCTAATGAGATGTTAAATTATTATATTATCATGATACTATGATATATTAATATATCTTAATATGATATATATACATTTAAATGTCGTTACAACGATAATCGTTACATATATGTCTCGTTTTGAAATCCTTAAGTTAGTAGTCTTGTTTATATGTATATAACTCATTGTTAATATACTTATGGAGATACTTACTTATCATAATCTCATGTTAACCATATGTATATCCATATATATATATCGTCGTGTCATTTTTACAAGTTTTAACGTTCGTGAATCGCCGGTCAACTTGGGTGGTCAATTGTCTATATGAAACATATTTCAATTAATCAAGTCTTAACAAGTTTGATTGCTTAACATGTTAGAAACATTTAATCATGTAAATATCAATCTCAATTAATATATATAAACATGAAAAAGTTCGGGTCACTACAGTACCTACCCGTTAAATAAATTTCGTCCCGAAATTTTAAGCTGTTGAAGGTGTTGACGAATCTTCTGGAAATAGATGCGGGTATTTCTTCTTCATCTGATCTTCACGCTCCCAGGTGAACTCGGGTCCTCTACGAGCATTCCATCGAACCTTAACAATTGGTATCTTGTTTTGCTTAAGTCTTTTAACCTCACGATCCATTATTTCGACGGGTTCTTCGATGAATTGGAGTTTTTCGTTGATTTGGATTTCATCTAACGGAATAGTGAGATCTTCTTTAGCAAAATATTTCTTCAAATTCGAGACGTGCAAAGTGTTATGTACAGCCGCGAGTTGTTGAGGTAACTCAAGTCGGTAAGCTACTGGTCCGACACGATCAATAATCTTGAATGGTCCAATATACCTTGGATTTAATTTCCCTCATTTACCAAATCGAACAACGCCTTTCCAAGGTGCAACTTTAAGCATGACCATCTCTCCAATTTCAAATTCTATATCTTTTCTTTTAATGTCATCGTAGCTCTTTTGTCGACTTTGGGCGGTTTTCAACCGTTGTTGAATTTGGATGATCTTCTCGGTAGTTTCTTGTATAATCTCCAGACCCGTAATCTGTCTATCCCCCACTTCACTCCAACAAATTGGAGACCTGCACTTTCTACCATAAAGTGCTTCAAACGGTGCCATCTCAATGCTTGAATGGTAGCTGTTGTTGTAGGAAAATTCTACTAATGGTAGATGTCGATCCCAACTGTTTCCGAAATCAATAACACATGCTCGTAGCATGTCTTCAAGCGTTTGTATCGTCCTTTCACTCTGCACATCAGTTTGTGGATGATAGGCAGTACTCATGTCTAGACGAGTTCCTAATACTTGCTGTAATGTCTGCCAGAATCTTGAAATAAATCTGCCATCCCTATCAGAGATAATAGAGATTGGTATTCCATGTCTGGAGACGACTTCCTTCAAATACAGTCGTGCTAACTTCTCCATCTTGTCATCTTCTCTTATTGGCAGGAAATGTGCTGATTTGGTGAGACGATCAACTATTACCCAAATAGTATCAAAACCACTTGCAGTCCTTGGCAATTTAGTGATGAAATCCATGGTAATGTTTTCCCATTTCCAATCCGGGATTTTGGGTTGTTGAAGTAGACCTGATGGTTTCTGATGCTCAGCTTTGACCTTAGAACACGTCAAACATTCTCCTACGTATTTAGCAACATTGGCTTTCATACCCGGCCACCAAAAATATTTCCTGAGATCCTTGTACATCTTCCCCGTTCCAGGATGTATTGAGTATCTGGTTTTATGAGCTTCTCTAAGTACTATTTCTCTCATATCTCCAAATTTTAGTACCCAAATCCTTTCAGCCCTATACCGGGTTCCGTCTTCCCGAATATTAAGATGTTTCTCCGATCCTTTGGGTATTTCATCCTTTAAATTTCCCTCTTTTAAAACTCCTTGTTGCGCCTCCTTTATTTGAGTAGTAAGGTTATTATGAATCATTATATTCATAGATTTTACTCGAATGGGTTCTCTGTCCTTCCTGCTCAAGGCATCGGCTACCACATTTGCCTTCCCCGGGTGGTAACGAATCTCAAAGTCGTAATCATTCAATAATTCAATCCACCTACGCTGCCTCATATTCAGTTATTTCTGATTAAATATGTGTTGAAGACTTTTGTGGTCGGTATATATAATACATTTGACCCCATATAAGTAGTGCCTCCAAGTCTTTAATGCAAAAACAACCGCGCCTAATTCAAAATCATGCGTCGTATAATTTTGTTCGTGAATCTTCAATTGTCTAGACGCATAAGCAATCACCTTCGTTCGTTGCATTAATACACAACCGAGACCTTGCTTTGATGCGTCACAATAAATCACAAAATCATCATTCCCTTCAGGCAATGACAATATAGGTGTCGTAGTTAGCTTTTTCTTCAATAACTGAAACGCTTTCTCTTGTTCATCATTCCATTCAAATTTCTTCCCTTTATGCGTTAATGCAGTCAAGGGTTTTGCTATTCTGGAAAAGTCTTGGATGAACCTTCTGTAGTAACCAGCTAGTTCTAAAAACTGGCGTATGTGTTTCGGAGTTTTCGGGGTTTCCCACTTTTCAACAGTTTCTATCTTTGCCGGATCCACCTTAATACCTTCTTTGTTCACTATGTGACCGAGGAATTGAACTTCTTCCAACCAAAATGCACACTTTGAAAACTTAGCGTATAATTCTTCCTTCCTCAATACTTCTAACACCTTTCTCAAATGTTCACCGTGTTCTTGGTCATTTTTTGAGTAAATAAGTATGTCATCAATGAAAACAATGACAAACTTGTCAAGGTATGGTCCACACACTCGGTTCATAAGGTCCATGAACACAGCTGGTGCATTAGTTAAACCAAATGGCATGACCATAAACTCGTAATGACCGTAACGTGTTCTGAAAGCAGTCTTTGGAATATCATCTTCTTTCACCCGCATTTGATGATACCCGGAACGTAAGTCAATCTTTGAATAAACAGACAAGCCTTGTAGTTGATCAAATAAGTCGTCGATTCTCGGTAGTGGGTAGCGGTTCTTGATGGTAAGTTTGTTCAACTCTCGGTAGTCGATACACAACCTGAATGTACTATCTTTCTTCTTGACAAACAAAACAGGAGCTCCCCACGGTGATGTGCTTGGTCGAATAAAACCACGCTCTAAAAGTTCTTGTAATTGGCTTTGCAGTTCTTTCTTCTCGCTGGGTGCGAGTCTGTAAGGAGCACGAGCTATTGGTGCAGCTCCTGGTACAAGATCTATTTGAAATTCAACGGATCGCTGTGGGGGTAATCCCGGTAATTCTTTCGGAAATACATCGGGAAATTCTTTTGCAATGGGAACATCATTGATGCTCTTTTATTCAGTTTGTACTTTCTCGACGTGTGCTAGAACAGCATAGCAACCTTTTCTTATTAGTTTTTGTGCCTTCAAATTACTAATAATATGTAGCTTCGTGTTGCCCTTTTCTCCGTACACCATTAAGGGTTTTCCTTTTTCTCGTATAATGCGAATTGCATTTTTGTAACAAACGATCTCTGCTTTCACTTCTTTCAACCAGTCCATACCGATTATCACATCAAAACTCCCTAACTCTACTGGTATCAAATCAATCTTAAATGTTTCGCTAACCAGTTTAATTTCTCGATTCCGACATATATTATCTGCTGAAATTAATTTACCATTTGCTAATTTGAGTAAAAATTTACTATCCAAAGGCGCCAATGGACAACTTAATTTAGCACAAAAATCTCTACTCATATAGCTTCTATCCGCACCCGAATCAAATAAAACGTAAGCAGATTTATTGTCAATAAGAAACGTACCCGTCACAAGCTCCGGGTCTTCCTGTGCCTCTGCCGCATTAATATTGAAAACTCTTCCGCGGCCTTGTCCATTCGTGTTCTCCTGGTTCGGGCAATTTCTAATAATGTGGCCCGGTTTTCCACATTTATAACAAACTACATTGGCATAACTTGCTCCGACACTACTTGCTCCGCCATTACTCGTTTCGACACCATTTGTTCCTTTTGTTCTATTAACCCCTGGTCCGTAGACCTCACACTTCACCGCGCTATGACCATTTCTTTTACACTTGTTGCAAAATTTGGTGCAGAACCCCGAGTGATACTTTTCACACCTTTGGCATAGCTGCTTCTGATTGTTGTTGTTGTTGCGGTTATTATTGTTGTTGGGATGATTGTTGTAGTTGCTGTTGTTGTTGTTGTTGTTGTTGTTGTTGTTGGGCCGTTTGTTGTAGTTGCGATTGATGTTGCGATTGTTGGGATAATTGTTGCGATTATTGTTGTAATTGCTGTTGTTGTTGTATTGGTGATTCTTATCACTGTTTTCCTCCCACTTTCTTTTGACTTGCTTCACATTGGCCTCTTCAGCAGTCTGTTCTTTAATTCTTTCTTCAATCTGGTTCACTAGTTTGTGAGCCATTCTACATGCCTGTTGTATGGAGGCGGGCTCGTGTGAACTTATATCTTCTTGGATTCTTTCCGGTAATCCTTTCACAAACGCGTCGATCTTCTCTTCCTCATCTTCGAATGCTCCCGGACACAATAGGCACAATTCTGTGAATCGTCTTTCGTACGTGGTAATATCAAATCCTTGGGTTCGTAACCCTCTAAGTTCTGTCTTGAGCTTATTGACCTCGGTTCTGGGACGGTACTTCTCGTTCATCAAGTGCTTGAATGCTGACCACGGTAGTGCGTACGCATCATCTTGTCCCACTTGCTCTAGATAGGTATTCCACCATGTTAACGCAGAACCTGTGAAGGTATGCGTAGCGTACTTCACTTTGTCCTCTTCAGTACACTTACTTATGGCAAACACCGATTCGACCTTCTCAGTCCACCTTTTCAATCCGATCGGTCCTTCGGTTCCATCAAATTCCAAAGGTTTGCAGGCAGTGAATTCTTTGTAGGTGCATCCTACACGATTTCCTGTACTGCCTGATCCAAGGTTATTGTTGGTATGTAGCGCAGCCTGTACTGCGGCTATGTTTGAAGCTAGAAAAGTACGAAATTCCTCTTCATTCATATTCACGGTGTGTCGAGTAGTCGGTGTCATTTCCTTCAAAATAGTCAAATGGAACAAGTTAATCATACAGAATATTAAAAGTAGTTAATAGTATTTCGTAGCATAATATGAACTCATTTATAAAAGCTTTTTCTTCATATTAGCGTTTTATAAGTTTAAATTCGGGTAGTACCTACCCGTTAAGTTCATACTTAGTAGCTAATATACAATTCAACTACTACAATTCTATATGAAAAACTGATTGTAATAATATTTCGCGTTCAAACTTTTATACAATATTTTACAAACTTACAATACCGCTTATTTTACATAAAGCATGAAATATAGCACACAATAACTTTGATACAAGATAGTTGTGAAGATAATTCTAGCTAGTACACAAGTCGTTCAGCAAAGGAAATAAAGACACGTAATTCATACGTCCAGAAACAAGTCATGCATTCTGGTTTTACTGGGACTACTTCCCATCCTTGGTCTTGTGGAACATAACCGTTATGGCCGTTGATAAGACAGCGTGTTGTAACGTCGTCAAAGGGACGAGGGTTACGTAATGACCAACAGTCTCGTAATAACCTAAAAACCTCATTTCTTACCCCAATTACCGACTCCGTCACTTGTGGGAACGTTTTGTTTAATAGTTGTAGCCCGATGTTCTTGTTCTCACTTTGGTGAGAAGCGAACATTACTAACCCGTAAGCATAACATACTTCTTTATGTTGCATGTTAGCCGCTTTTTCTAAATCACGAAGTCCTATATTCGGATATACTGAGTCAAAATAATTTCTTAACCCGTTGCGTAAAATAGCATTTGGGTTCCCCGCAATATATGCGTCCAAGTAAACACATTGTAACTTATGGATTTCCCAATGTGATATCCCCCATCTTTCGAACAAAAGCCTTTTATAAACCAAGGCATTCTTGGAACGTTCTTCGAATGTCTTACAAACTGATCTCGCCTTAAATAGTTGTGCCGAGGAATTCTGACCGACTCTAGACAAGATTTCATCAATCATGTCTCCGGGTAGGTCTCTTAAAATATTGGGTTGTCTATCCATTTTGTGCTTTTATACTGTAAAATAGACAAGAGTTAGATTCATAAAAAAATACTTATTAATGCAAGCAATTTTTACATATATCATAAAGCATAAGCACACTATATTACATATATTACACCACACGAATACAACTATCTTATTCCGACTCGCTCATTTCTTCTTGTTCGGTTTTGGTTCGTTTTGCCAAGTTTCTAAGGATATATGATGTTCCCCTAATACGAGCCGTCGTTGTCCACATTGGTTTAGAAAAACCTGGTGGTTTAGAGGTTCCCGGGTCATTGTTACAACTTAAGGACTTCGGGGGTTGACGATACATATAAAGTTCATCGGGGTTGGAATTAGATTTCTCTATTTTTATGCCCTTTCCCTTATTATTTTCTTTTGCCTTTTTAAATTCAGTTGGGGTAATTTCTATAACATCATCGGAATTCTCGTCGGAATCCGATTCATCGGAGAATTGGTAATCCTCCCAATATTTTGCTTCCTTGGCGGAAACACCATTGACCATAATTAACCTTGGTCGGTTGGTTGAGGATTCTCTTTTACATAACCGTTTTATTATTTCCCCCACCGGTTCTATTTCTTCTTCCGGTTCCGATTCTTCTTCCGGTTCCGATTCTTCTTCCGGTTCCGACTCTTCTTCCGGTTCCTCTTCGGGAACTTGTGAATCAGTCCACGAATCATTCCAATTTACATTTGACTCTTCATTATTATTAGGTGAGTCAATGGGACTTGTTCTAGAGGTAGACATCTATCACATAATATCAAACACGTTAAGAGATTAATATATCACATAATATTCATATGTTAAAAATATATAGTTTCCAACAAAAATGTTAAGCAATCATTTTTAAAGAAAATACGGTCGAAGTCCAGACTCACTAATGCATCCTAACAAACTCGATAAGACACACTAATGCAAATTTTCTGGTTCTCTAAGACCAACACTCGGATACCAACTGAAATGTCCCGTTCTTATTGATTAAAAACGTTCCATATTAATTGGTTTTGTTGCGAGGTTTTGACCTCTATATGAGACGTTTTTCAAAGACTGCATTCATTTTTAAAACAAACCATAACCTTTATTTCATAAATAAAGATTTAAAAAGCTTTACGTAGATTATCAAATAATGATAATCTAAAATATCCTGTTTACACACGACCATTACATAATGGTTTACAATACAAATATGTTACATCGAAATCAGTTTCTTGAATGCAGTTTTTACACAATATCATACAAACATGGACTCCAAATCTTGTCCTTATTTTAGTATGCAACAGCGGAAGCTCTTAGTATTCACCTGAGAATAAACATGCTTTAAACGTCAACAAAAATGTTGGTGAGTTATAGGTTTAACCTATATATATCAAATCGTAACAATAGACCACAAGATTTCATATTTCAATACACATCCCATACATAGAGATAAAAATCATTCATATGGTGAACACCTGGTAACCGACATTAACAAGAAGCATATATATAAGAATATCCCCATCATTCCGAGACACCCTTCGGATATGATATAAATTTCGAAGTACTAAAGCATCCGGTACTTTGGATGGGGTTTGTTAGGCCCAATAGATCTATCTTTAGGATTCGCGTCAATTAGGGTGTCTGTTCCCTAATTCTTAGATTACCAGACTTAATAAAAAGGGGCATATTCGATTTCGATAATTCAACCATAGAATGTAGTTTCACGTACTTGTATCTATTTTGTAAATCATTTATAAAACCTGCATGTATTCCCATCCCAAAAATATTAGATTTTAAAAGTGGGACTATAACTCACTTTCACAGATTTTTACTTCGTCGGGAAGTAAGACTTGGCCAATGGTTGATTCACGAACCTATAACAATATATACATATATATCAAAGTATGTTTAAAATATATTTACAACACTTTTAATATATTTCGATGTTTTAAGTTTAATAAGTCAGCTGTCCTCGTTAGTAACGTACAACTAGTTATCCACAATTAGATGTATAGAAATAAATCGATAAATATTATCTTGAATCAATCCACAACCCAGTGTATACGTATCTCAGTATTGATCACAACTCAAACTATATATATTTTGGAATCAACCTCAACCCTGTATAGCTAACTCCAACATTCACATATAGAGTGTCTATGGTTGTTCCAAAATATATATAGATGTGTCGACATGATAGGTCGAAACATTGTATACGTGTCTATGGTATCTCAAGATTACATAATATACAATACAAGTTGATTAAGTTATGGTTGGAATAGATTTGTTACCAATTTTCACGTAGCTAAAATGAGAAAAATTATCCAATCTTGTTTTACCCATAACTTCTTCATTTTAAATCCGTTTTGAGTGAATCAAATTGCTATGGTTTCATATTGAACTCTATTTTATGAATCTAAACAGAAAAGTATAGGTTTATAGTCGGAAAAATAAGTTACAAGTCATTTTTGTAAAGATAGTCATTTCAGTCGAAAGAACGACGTCTAGATGACCATTTTAGAAAACATACTTCCACTTTGAGTTTAACCATAATTTTTGGATATAGTTTCATGTTCATAATAAAAATCATTTTCTCAGAATAACAACTTTTAAATCAAAGTTTATCATAGTTTTTAATTAACTAACCCAAAACAGCCCGTGGTGTTACTACGACGGCGTAAATCCGGTTTTACGGTGTTTTTCGTGTTTCCAGGTTTTAAATCATTAAGTTAGCATATCATATAGATATAGAACATGTGTGTAGTTAATTTTAAAAGTCAAGTTAGAAGGATTAACTTTTGTTTGCGAACAAGTTTAGAATTAACTAAACTATGTTCTAGTGATTACGAGTTTAAACCTTCGAATAAGATAGTTTTATATATATGAATCGAATGATGTTATGAACATCATTACTACCTCAAGTTTAGTAGGTAAACCTACTGGAAGTGACAAGAAATGATCTAGCTTCAAAGGATCTTGGATGTCTTGAAAGTTCTTGAAGTAGGATCATGACACAAAAACAAGTTCAAGTAAGATTTTTACTCGAATTAAGATAGTTTATAGTTATAGAAATTGAATCAAAGTTTGAATATGAATATTACCTTGAATAAGAAAGATAACCTACTGTATATAACAAAGGTTTCTTGATCTTAGATGATTACTTGGAATGGATTAGAAAGCTTGGAAGTAAATTAGTAAACTTGAAGGGATTTTTGAAGTGTTCTTGAAGTATTCTTCCTATGATGATTATAGCTTGACTCTTGAAGTGATTTTTGATGAAGATGATGATTAACTACTGGAAAAATACATTCATAATAGTGTGTGTGTGTTGAGAGAGAATTAGAAAGAGAATTGGAAGTGAAATGGAGTGAATGATGAGTGGTAATTGGTGAGTGGTGAGTGGGGTTAAAAGGAGTTCTAGTTAGTTGACTAGCTCATGGTAGAAGTTAAAATTGATTAGTCATACATGACATAATCAAGAGTGGAATCCCATGCTAGTTCCTATTGGTATATACTCATAGTAAGTACGTTTTGAAGCTGTGTATAATACGGGTAAGAATACGACTAGAATTCTTGATGAAAGAAAAGAATGGAAAAGTAACTGTAACCATTTTCGTTAAGTATGAGTGTTTTGATATATGTCTTGAAGTCTTCCAAAAGTATTTTAATACATCTAAATACACTACATGTATATACATTTTAACTGAGTCATTAAGTCATCGTTAGTCGTTACATGTAAGTGTTGTTTTGAAACCTTTAAGTTAACGATCTCAATTAATGTTGTTAACCCATTGTTTATTATATCTAATGAGATGTTAAATTATTATATTATCATGATATTATGATATATTAATATATCTTAATATGATATATATACATTTAAATGTCGTTACAACGATAATCGTTACATATATGTCTCGTTTCGAAATCCTTAAGTTAGTAGTCTTGTTTATATGTATATAACTCATTGTTAATATACTTATGGAGATACTTACTTATCATAATCTCATGTTAACCATATGTATATCCATATATATATCGTCGTGTCGTTTTTACAAGTTTTAACGTTCGTGAATCGCCGGTCAACTTGGGTGGTCAATTGTCTATATGAAACATATTTCAATTAATCAAGTCTTAACAAGTTTGATTGCTTAACATGTTGGAAACATTTAATCATGTAAATATCAATCTCAATTAATATATATAAACATGGAAAAGTTCGGGTCACTACAACGAACCCATCCCCAATTCATCCAGAATAGATGATGGCTGATTGGTTGATCCATTCCAGTCACACTGCTTTCGGAGCTTGAGTGGGATTCCATTTCTGAATCCGAGGGACTTGAACTAATGACGAATTCCATTTCGTACAATTGAATAAAGGATTTTTCGATATGAAATGATTTTCCTGCTATCGGGTGGTATTCTAATTACATAGAATATCTATATATATAGAGCAAAGGATTTCGTAGATTACGGAGGAATTTACGAAATATGTCAGGCAAAGTTTACAGTAATAGATACGCTAAGATATGAATTAGCAGATACGCTAAGATATGGATTTTGTCTATACACTATTCATGCAATTAATGCAATAAGATGGGTCTAGACTAAGAAATATAAGCAGGTAATTTCCGACAAAAATGATAAGCAAAACTTTTGACATGCAGACACGGTCGAAGTCCAGACTCACTAATTGGTAGACACACTAATGCAGACCTGGTTCGCTAAGACCACCGCTCTGATACCACATGTAAGGACCCGTCCTAATCCATAAGAATGAATACAATAACATATGATTACATTGCGAGGTATTTGACCTCTATATTATACATTTTACAAACATTGCATTCGTTTTAAAAGACAAACTTTCATTACATCGAAAGTTGACAGGCATGCATACCATTTCATAATATCAAACTATAAATGATCTAATCGGTCATTTAATTAATCATAATCTTTAGGGAACTCAACGACTTGAATGCAACGTCTTTTGAAATATGCCATGAATGATTCCAAGTAATATCTTTAAAATGAGCAAATGCACAGCGGAAGATTTATTTCAATCCTGAGAATAAACATGCTTTCAAGTGTCAACCAAAAGGTTAGTGAGTTCATTAGTTTATCGTAATCAATCACTTCCATAATTTTAATAGACCACAAGATTTCCTTTATTCAATAATCATACACTCGCAAGTGTTTAAAAATCATTCATATGGATTGAACACCTGGTAAATGACTTTAACATCATGCATATAGATTATCCCCAAAACAGAAATCCATCTGTATTAATAACTCGAAGTACTAAAGCATACCATTTTCCAGTATGGGAAAGTTAGGGCCCGTAGATCTACCTTTAGGATTCGCGTCAATTAGGGTGTCTGTTCCCTAATTCTTAGGCTACCAAGCTAAAAGGGGTGATATTCGATTCGATAATCCAACCATAGAATGTAGTTTCGATTACTTGTGTCTATTTCATAAAACATTTATAAAAGCAGTGCATGTATTCTCAGTCCCAAAAATATATATTGCAAAAGCATTTAAAAAGGGAGCAAATGAAACTCACAATACTGTATTTCGTAGCAATTGTGCATATGATGGCACTGACAAGTATAGGGTTAGCCTCGGATTCACGAACCTATGTTAATTATATATATTTATATGTTGGTCAATATCTGTCTAACAATTTAAGTCAAACCGTAGTGTATCACAATCCTAATGCTCGAGACTAATATGCAAAAGTCAACAAAAGTCAACTTGACCCAAAATAACTTCTAAAATCTGTACATGATTATTATATAACTTAAATATAGTCGTTTTATATATTTAAATATATCTATCAGATTTTATTAGAGTAATTAATAAAATTCATTTATTAATAAATAACAATTTATTTTTAAAAAATTATATATATAAAAATATACCTTTATATATCTTAAGTAATAAAGTTCACTAAATATCATAAAAATATAGTGGTATATATCATTAATCTAATTATATTATGTGTGATGAAAAATATATTTGTATCACATATTTAAATATTATAGATAATATTAATAATGAATAAAAGTTGTATTATTTTGGAATAATAATTATTATTATTATTCTACCAATAAAAATATCAATATTTAATAATGATGATTATAATAAAATGATAATTCTAATTATGGTAATCTTAATAATAATGATACCTTTTAATATTAACGGTAATAATAATAATATTTTATAAAAATAATAATTCTTATTCAAAATGATAATTTTCAATAATAATAATTCTAAAATGATAATAATAATGATATTTTATAATAACAATGATGTTTCTATTAAAAATGATAATTTTGATAAAATGATAGTTTTAATATTAACAATACTTTTTAATAATAATAATAATGATAATAATAATCTTTAATAATAATACTTATATTAATAATGATAATGATAATGATAATGATAATAATAATAATAATAATAATAATAATAATAATAATAATAATAATAATAATAATAATAATAATAATAATAATAATAATAATAATAATAATAGTTATTAGATAATAATAATAATAATGACGCTAACAACGACGATAATAATAATAATCATTTTAACAATAATAATACTAAAATTTAATAATAATTCAGTCGACTATATCTTTTAATCCATTCATCGAAACTACACGATTTCTAAATGAAAAGTTATTGATTTTTCGCCACCTTTCCAACGACATGCATATCATATACCTTATCCTAGTAGCATATGTATCAAACTCATGATTCATCAAAGCTATCTAACGACAATATTAAGCGTACAAGCATGCATAATCCTATATACTCGAGCACTAGTCAGGGATACACTATTAATACATAAAAGTTAAGTTATGAGTGCTCACGTATCAATATTGAGATTCAATATTGTATGAAAGTACGTAGACGCGACGAAAATGATAAACACTAGTTTGACCTCATGAGCATACTCCCGAACCATACCCATAACCTCCATAACTATAACTCATAATTTCCTTAGCTCTATCCCTCTCGAAAAACCATTTTGAAATCACTCGCTCATGACCTCGTCGTAGTATTTTATGTATAATAATAATAATAATAATATTACTACTAATATTAATATAATAAGATTAATAATAATAATCTTTAATAATAATAAATCTAATAAGAATAATAAAATAGATAAATGATTACGGAGTGCATAAGTTTAGAGAGATAGATAATTGGAGTGAATGATTAAAACCGAACTTGCAAGCTTTATAGAAGGTTTCTGAATTATATCCTCATGCAATCGCATGAGTTATGTGAGTGATGCTCATGCGATTGCATGAGCTCACTTGTCAGCTAAAATGCACAAAATCCATCTACCGACACATTATAACTATTATTATATATAAATTAATATTTAATCTATACAATTAATTATATATTATATTATATTCACGTGCATAGTTAATTTGTAATTTTCGTTCTGATGACTCGTATGTTGTCTCTCGACTTATGTTCCGGTTTCGGTTTCTCGAACGCCTTTTCGTACGCTTAGAAAACTGGTACTTTACGTTACGCGACGTGTACCTTTATCAATAATTAGGCTTAAATCAATGAAAAACTATTCCACTCAAAGTATATTTAATAATTATTGTCAAAACGTTTGATGATTAAGTAAATTTTATATTTTAGCATTTTGTAAAATATATATATTTTCATTTAGAAACATAAATTTTTACATATTATATATGTTTGAAATATTTATCTAATAATATAATATTTAGTTTTTCAAAACTAATTATATTTCAAAGTTCGTTTCAAATTTTGTTTAGAAAGTATTATAACACGTATCGTTTATACTTTAAAACT
Organism: Rutidosis leptorrhynchoides; assembly: GCF_046630445.1. NCBI lineage: Eukaryota > Viridiplantae > Streptophyta > Magnoliopsida > Asterales > Asteraceae > Rutidosis > Rutidosis leptorrhynchoides. Next base: position 374,522,651 of record NC_092339.1, on the reverse strand, counting down.
TAATTTGGCGTAATCCATTTATGCGCCAACGTTTATCAAACGTCCTAGATGACATATCTAAATATCAATCGAATCAAGTGTTACTTAATTTGAAACTATATATATATTTTCAATATTCATAAACACGTTTTAAATATACGTTGCAAGTTATCTACATATTTAACAACCAATATTCCATCTCACATTAATTAATCAAAGACATCTTAAATAATCGAGTTCTATTATATCGTAAAGCGTTTTCGTACATTTAAAACTAAATCAAATGATTATTATGTAATTTAGTATTCCACTAACCTTTGACTAATTCTCGATAATAGACACATTTGTTCTTACTCGTAAATCACTTTATCATTTTCCGAATATTGTTAAAATGGAAAGATTTCTTAAATCAAAGTGGACCTCTCAACAGAGACACGTAAATCATATCATAATGAATCTGATAACTCAATTATTTGGTATCATATTTTAATTCCGTCGGTAAATACGATCATGTAAAGTATTATACCTAATACGTTGTTTATGTTTTCAAGTTATAATATATATACACATTTATACACGTATATATTCCTATCCAAATATAATGGTTCGTGAATCGTCCAGGTCTGGTCAAGGTTAAATGAATGTATGAACAAAATTTAAAATTCTTGAGATTTAAACTTAACAAACTTTGCTTATCGTGTCAGAATAATATAAAGATAAAGTTTAAATTTGGTCGGAAATTTTCGGGTCGTCACAGCTACCTCTTGGCAATACCTGTCGATGAACTGTCCTAAGGACTCCCCTCTCTCATGCTTGATGTCATGACATTCAACATGCGTCCTTCGAGTTGCGCGCATGTTATGAAAGTTAAGCAGAAAACGCGTTCGGAGATCATCGTAGCAGCTTATAACTGGTGCTGGCAGGTTGTTAAACCATTGTCGAGCTACGCCTTCAAGTAGTGGTGGGAACTCCATGCATTTTGTCTCGTTGGCCCAGAGCTGGTTTCGCGCTATTCCTTTGTACTTTTGCAAGAAGTCATCAGGGTCTGAGAATCCGTCATAGTATCCCAACGTTATCGATATCACAGGTAGCGGTGTTGAGATGTGGTTCAGTATTTGCGCTGAAAACTTTTCTCCAGTGGGAGCTGTTTCAAAAGAGGGTTTGACGGGTGCTCCTTTCATTCCCGCATACAAGTTTTTAATCATGAGCTCGGCCTTTCCGGGTTGCTCAAACTCATGGGCCATATCATCTGGCTCGGCGTTCATCAAAGCGTAAATCAGATTTGCTTGGTTATGGGCGCGTTGCTAGCGTGTTCGAGCCGGTGACTCTGTGGATGCACCTCTCCCTATAGACGAAGTTCCATGCGCAAAAGTAGTAGCGCTAGATCCTGGGGTATTTGGGGAGGTATCTCTTCGAGGCAAAGGTGAAGGCCGCGCGCCCTGTGAACCAGCAGGACTGCTAGTGTGGCTAGGGCTATTGCGTGCAGATTCAGTTGTTGGGTAGATGGGTACGAATCCCGTACTTGTGGTGTTCGAGGCCCATGGTATCGGCCTAATTGCTTCCGGAGTCTTGAAGGACGACGCGGATGCGCCAAGGGGAGGCATCTGGGCGCCTCTTGGTGGTGCGTTGTCAGAAGTTCCTGCCGATCCCTTGGCGGCTGGCTTAGGTCCTGTAGGTGAGGTAGCTCGCGCCTACGCGGGCTTTTGTACTTCTTGCTTGCTGGCCATTTCAACACCTGTTACTGTATCAAAAGGAAACAAGCGAGTTGTTAGCGGACATACAGAAAAAAGATCAAATCGAAATCTTTTAACTTGTGTGTCCCACGGATGGCGCCAAATGATCAAGCATAGAATATTCGGGTCAGGTTCGGTCCATGCTTGACATCATTGAGGGGGGATTTAAGGGTCAACTGAGTTTAACTCTCCGGTCCGGAGATGAGGATCTCAGCGTGGGTGGTTAAACATAGACCCACCATCGGCGGGTAGTCCGGTCTTTGATGGCTCGCGCTGGGTTGTAGGGTTTATGTTCATGGAACGTTACCTGTATATCAAGGGTGTCTAGTGCAATGCTATGAGTCCGGTAGCGCGGGTATAGTTGCGCTATGCGCTGCTATTCTTAGAGTATGTATGTGTGAAAAGTGAATTTCAGGGTCCGTTGTTCTGTGGACGAAGTCTTGTATTTATAGGATAACCTTTCTTGTCTTTTATCGCCACGTAATAAGGTTAAAGGATCGTGGCCTGAAAATAGTACGTCTTCAAGCGAGCTGATCCGACAAAAGTAAAAAGTGTTCTTTTCGGTTCTGACCTTCTGTCTGCCAGGTGTCCTCTGCCGGCTACAGCATCGCCTGACATGTGGACGCTGCCAATGCGCGCAGATGGGACTGGCACCATGGTTGTGAGTATAGCGCTCTATGCCTTAGCGCGCACCCTTGTAAATCCTTGTGGCGATGTTGTTTGATGCGCTACACGAGCTGATCGGGTATGCGTATCATTAAATATCATAGTCAAGATCAAAATCTTCAAAACCTAATCTCATTTAATACAAAAAAACCCATGAATGGTGGTTTGAATCACAACTTATCTCTTTATTCTGAAACTTGCAACACGATCGAAAGCAAAAAAGTCGAATATGATATTGTGGTTCGAATTAAAACATTCAAGAATCTAAATCAGAAAATAAAACGACCTTTAGATCTGGTAATTATTGAAATCGATGAGTGGGTTGTTACCCTTTCAAATCCAACATTATAAAAATTAAATTCAACGTTAAAAGGCGCATATCTGAAATCGATTGTGCTAATGATTTCCGACAACGGTCTGACCAATGATTTTCGACGACGGTCAGACCAATGTTTTACACTCCTGACAGATGAACTGGGTGCCTGGTCACATGAATCATAAAGGGTTCTTCTGATTGATGCAATGTACATTGAAATTAAAAAAGAGAAATGATGTTTAAAAAAAAGTGAGTTGGACTTACTGTCTGAAAATAATGTGAGCAAATTTTATAAGGCTTGTTTGCAGATAAAAAGTGAGTTGCAAACATCCATTTTGTAAGGCTTGTTTGCAAATTAAAGAATTTAGTTATGTGTTCCAGAGAAAAAAAAAGAAGAAGGAAGGAGTTAGGTTATTTTATGGCATGGACGCATGGTTCAACTATTTAATTTTAGTTGTAGGGTTTGTAGTGGTATTGATTTGGGAAAAGGAATGTTATGAAATAATTAATAAAAAAAGGAAAAAATAAAAGGACTAAAATACCCTCACATGTTTGGCATGTGACAGATACTTAACGAACTAAACTAACGTGTGTCAGCGTGAGTGACTACACGTGTAATATTTTGAAACTACAATGACTATTTGTGCAAAAAAAAATACCATAGTAACTAAACTTGCAAGATTTGACAAACCATAGTGACCATTCGTGTAATTAAGTCTATAATATCTTGATAATTAAATTAAATAAAAAAAGATAAGAAAATGACATAAATACTCAGAATTATTAGATGACCATTATGACAAGGACTACCCACGTAAATTTTGCAAACTAGAGTAACAAACCACGTCAAAAAAAAATCCACATAATCTAAGATATACCACGGGGATCAACCACATACTTTTTTTGTAACACCCCAGCTTAACATGACCACAATATTGTCCGCTTTGTCCGCAGACGCACGACTTTTTTTTGGCGACCACACACGAGAAGCACTTTCCCAGGAGGTCACCCATCCTGGTAGTGCTCTCGACTGAGCACGCTTAACCACAACGTACTCATACTTCTGCTCAGCATGTGGTCCCAAAACGCGTTGTGTCATTTAAGCGCGAGTATTACCTTATAATCCCATGATCACTCATGTTTGTGAGCGATGTGGGATTTGCCTAGGGTGTTACATTCACCCCACCCCCCTCTCAGGAACTCATCGTCCTCTATGAGGTTTTCCCCACCACCCCCAATAGCACATGAGTGGCTCTGATACCATTCTGTAACACCCCAGCTTAACATGACCACAATATTGTCCGCTTTGCTCGCAGGTGCACGGCTTTTTTTTGGCGAACACACACGAGAAGCACTTTCCCAGGAGGTCACCCATCCTGGTAGTGCTCTAACCCGAGCACGCTTAACCACAATGTACTCATACTTCTGCTCAGCCTGTGGTCCCAAAACGCGTTGTGTCATTTAAGCGCGAGTATTACCTTATAATCTCATGATCACTCATGTCTGTGGGCGATGTGGGATTCCTAGGGTGTTACATTCACCCCCCCCCCCCCAGGGACTCATCGTCCTCAATGAGGTTTGCCCCACCACCCCCAACAGCACATGAGTGGTTCTGATACCATTCTATAACACCCCAGCTTAACATGACCACAATATTGTCCGCTTTGCCCGCAGGTGCACGGCTTTTTTTTGGCGACCACACACGAGAAGCACTTTCCCAGGAAGTCACCAATCCTGGTAGTGCTCTCGCCCGAGCACGCTTAACCACAACGTACTCATACTTCTGCTCAGCATGTGGTCCCAAAACGCGTTGTGTCATTTAAGCGCGAGTATTACCTTATAATCCCATGATCACTCATGTCTGTGGGCGATGTGGGATTTGTCTAGGGTGTTACATTTAATACTCGCGCTTAAATGACACAACGCGTTTTGGGACCACAGGCTGAGCAGAAGTATGAGTACGTTGTGGTTAAGCGTGCTCGGGCGAGAGCACTACCAGGATGGGTGACCTCCTGGGAAAGTGCTTCTCGTGTGTGGCCGCCAAAAAAAAAATCCGTGCGCCTGCGGGCAAAGCGGACAATATTGTGGTCAGGTTAAGCTGGGGTGTTACATTTTTCTCATCAAAATGATGAACAATTGCAACGGAGACTACTCGACCAATCTTATCCATGAATCTTTTACTCTAAACCAACGGCAGAGGACGGGAAAGTTCGACTGATTTCAACTTGAGTGAATCTTTCAAAACTCATTGCGAAAATATCGTTACCCTTAAATTAAATATGGATATCTTTACATATTAGAAGCCTTATGGAAAAGTATAGGGAAAAACAAAAGAACCTACACATGGCATTTGATATCGCATATTTAATACGCATTTTTCTTAGCGATATCGGGCACATTTTGGTCCTTTTGGATACGATTTGGTGTTATTTCGATAAGTGTTGTGATAGTGAGAATTCTAAGACCAAGGAGATGAAATTTGAAGTTATTTGATGGTTTTAGTAATTTTCTATGGAAACGAGTGAAAGAGATGGGTTCGATTCGAGTTTGGTACGAAAACGAGTGATTTTATGAGTTTTACAGTCCGGATTCAGCAAAAAGGGTCTGGAGCGCCGCTCCAAAACATGGAGCGCCGCTCCAATAGGTAGGATTTTCAGTTCGAGGGGTTTTGGAATCCAAAGGATCAGTTTTCAGCTATATGGAGCGCCGCTCCATATTTGGAGTGCCGCTCCATCTTCTGTCGGTTTCAGAACTTTACTATTTAAAGCTCGAATTTTTACCCTAATTTATCACTTTTGCATCCAGACGAATCCCAGCAGCTTTTTGACGAAAAAGGGTGATTTTTGGGGAACCCCAAGGTCATTCTAACACATCAATCATTCCGGAAACGCGTCTCGATCCGTTCATCATTCAAGAACACAATTTTCATTAGGTTTAATTCTTATCATCATTATGAATACTCTTAATTGTTTATTTGTGATTTTGGTTTAAGCCATGGCTGGCTAAGCATTTAAATGTTTGTCTAGATTGAATATTCGTATGTGTTTGGATGATACTTTAATGTTTGATTTGATTAATGCATGATAATTATGAGTTTTGATTAACAACCATTCTTGTGGATGTTGATTATTGTTACTAGGTTGATTAGTGATCTTGTTTGAACAAAGGGAACCCTGTTTCAATTTAGTACACTAGTTTTCAATTGATTTGTCTTAACCAATTGGGTGCTTACTGGACCAAGGGGGTAAACCAGGTAACAAAGATTAAACTAAATAGGGGTGAATTGTGTGGAGAGAACGCGTAACCAATTGAATCTTCATCTTATAATTAGTTAATTACTAAGTCATAAACGAAAGAGGTCTTTGGTGAAAGGGAACCCTAAGCCAATAAATCCAAGTTTGACGTGTTTGCTAAAAGAGAACTCTGGGTAAACTGACTCTGTAGTTGCATGTATTGATAAATTGAACTAGAGCTTAATAACAAATCATCCGACACTACGAATAGGAGATCTAGGCGAAGATTCTTTTATCTATTGAATTCAAAAATCTTTACTTTTCGTTGAGTCTGCATTTATTTCTTATAAACTTAAAAACACAAAAATATTGTCTTTTACTTTTAATCAATCTTTGATTTGGCTAATCGTTAAATAGCCACAAAACAAATTATCTCGTACTTTCAATTTTCATAGATTAACTTAGTTTATTTTATTAGTTGCAATCTTAATTCTCACGTTTAAAACTGTCCATGGAAATATTTCAGAATTACCAACTTTATACTATTGCAAGATCGGGTACACTGCCCGTTAGTGTGTAGTAATATTTAAACCGGCATTTTCCAAGATAAATTATATACTAGATTTCACACATCAAGTTTTTGGCGCCGCTACCGGGGACAGTTGTGTCGAAAATTAAGATTGTTATCTAATTGTTCTTAGTTTAGTTTTAGTTATAGTTTATTATTTCTTTTCGTTTATTCTCAGTTGAATCGGTGCGTTTAATCAGTTGTTAGTTGTGATTTCGCAGATAACAGGTAGTGCATGCCACATACGCGTTCTTCTAATTCTCTGATTCTTCAACCATTTGCAGAACCCGAAAGAGAGTTATTCAGAGCGTTAAGTCAAGAGAAAGAGCCTACCGTGGATTCATCTTTTTCTTCGAGTGCTAATATAATTAATTTGGGTAGTAGTTCTGAGACTGTGGTGACCGATACACCACCTGAAATCAGAGAAGAAGAAGAATCTTACATTTCATTAGATCTTTTCGAGACTGAAGATATAGCTGACCAAGCTGATCAACCAAATCGTCCTTAGACTATGGCAGAAAAGTTGAAGGTCACCCGAGGGGACCAAGGCAATTCGATTACTCAACCAAACATCACTCAACCTTTCCAAATCACAGGGCCAATTCTGAGTTTGATTTCTTCTGACTGCCAATTTCATGGCAAGGATAGTGAGGATGCTAACGAGCATCTTCGTATTTTCAATGATGTTTGCAACTTGTTCAAACTGCATGAGGTTGCCGATACTTCGATCAAGACTAGGCTTTTTCCATGGACTCTTAAGGGAGAAGCTAAGAGATGGTTAGATAAGCAACCAGAAGTAGCGATTACCTCTTGGGATACGTTGGTAAATAAGTTCTTATCAAAGTTTTTCCATGCATCTCGAGCTGCTAGACTTCAAGCAGATATTTCGCAATTCAGACAAAAGAGCAGCGAGACACTATTTGACACTTGGGACCGTTATTCTAATATGTTACGCTCGTGTCCGCAACACGGGTTGAATGATTTACAAAAGGCCCAGATTTTCTATAAGGGGTGTGACATACCAACTCGTCAGAGTATTAATCAAGCAGCAGGTGGGACTTTAATGGATAAAACCGAAGAAGAGGCATTAGAGATTATTGAAAAGCAATCTGCTTACACTCACGAATGGCATCAATATCATGAGTCAACTCGTTCAGCGTCAGTTAAGAGAACCGAAACCACTGGTGCGTATGATGATTATGGGTCTATTAATGCTAAGTTAGACAAATTTGGTAGACACTTGGAGAAGTTGGAGAAGGACATGCATGGTATTAAGGTTGGTTGTGAGTATTGCGGGGGATTACACTTAGGAAAAGATTGTGATGTGGGTTTGACTATGAACCAGAAAGAAGAGATCCCTTATATTAGTCAACATAACAAAAATCAGTTTCAGGGACGTGCGCAGTTTAATAGGAATTTCAACAATCCCTATAATCCTAAAGGTAATCAAGGTTCGAGGTTCCAGCTAGGTTCTAGTGGAGGATATCAACAGCAAGCTCCCTGGTATTTTCAGAAACCCCAAGCCGAAGAGAAAAAGTCCAACCTTGAAGCTATGATCGAAAAGCTTGTGACGTATCAAACTCAGCTTGTTACTACTGTTACTCAAAACAATGAGAAGAATGATCAGATGTTTCGAAATCAACAAGCAGCTATTCAGAATTTAGAGAAACAAATTGGTCAACTTGCTAATCAGAATAATGAGAGGAAACTGGGGGAGTTACCGAGTAAGACGGATAATAACCCAAAAAATGGGCACGCTAATGCTATCACCACCCGAAGTGGTTTAGCATATGATCCACCAAGGAAGCCCGATGAGTATGATTTGCGAGTGCCATTGGTTAAGGATATTGAGCCGGTTGTTGTTAGTGAACCGGAGAGGGATAAGGAGCCGGAACATGTGATTGAGAAAGTTGTGAGGGTTCCGGAAACTGTTGCTGCTAAACTGGTAGTTAAAGAGTATCAACCACCGCTTCCATTCCCGAGGAAGCAGAGATTGGAGAAGCTGGAGGCAGAAAAGTCCAAGTTCATGGACTTGATTAAAAAAGTTAATATAAATTTGCCTTTTATTGATGTGATTGCAGGTATGCCCAAGTATGCAAGGTTTCTTAAGGACTTTTTTACTAACAGGAAGAAGCTGGAGAACGTGTCTTCAGTCAGGTTGAATGCCACATGCTCAGCGGTAGTAGTAAACAAGCTTCCCGAGAAGCTTGAGGATCCTGGGAGTTTCACCATCCCTTGTTTACTGGGTAATTTGGATTGTATGAGGGCGTTGGCAGATTTGGGGGATAGCATTAATTTAATGCCTTATTCTATTTACTTAAAGCTAGACCCCAGGGAGTTGAAACCCACGTGTATGGCTATTCAGCTAGCTGACCGCTCCATTAAATTCCCTAGTGGAATTATTGAGAATATGCTAGTTAAGACCGGGTCGTTGGTTTTCCCAGCCGATTTCGTGGTTTTGGATATGGAAGTGGATGAAAGGATTCCACTTATTTTGGGTCAGCCATTTTTAAATACGGCTAGATGTATCATTGATGTCTATGGCCAACAGTTGACCCTTAGGATAGATGATTTGCATGCAACTTTTTCAATTGACCATGCTTTAAAATACCTTGCCTACACTGATGATACATGTTATTTTCTTAACACTGTGAATGTCCAGTCTGAGTTTTTGCAGGAATTCCCAGAGTTACAGGGTTCAGGAGAATGTTCATTAGTTGAAATTGATGAAGAGTTGCAGGTTGAGGAGGTGGATATTTTGACCACCTTGATGAAAAACGGCTATGAGCCGACTGAGGAGGAGTTCAAAGAACTCGAACGTGATGCGGATTACCGAAGCAAGTATTCAATTGAAGAACCTCTCGAGTTAGAATTGAAGCCACTTCCAGATCATTTGGAATACGCTTATTTGCAGGAGGAATCTAAGCTCCCGGTAATTATTTCTTCTTCTCTTACTACAGGTCAGAAAACTGAACTTGTGACCATACTAAAGGCCCATAAACCGGCCATTGCGTGGAAAATTCATGACATCAAGGGTATTAGTCCCTCCTATTGCACCCACAAAATTCTAATAGAGGATAACTCCAAACCTGTGGTGCAACGACAAAGGAGGTTGAACCCGCACATGCAAGATGTCGTGAAGAAAGAGATCATTAAGCTCCTCGATGCAAGTCTGATTTACCCGATTTCTGACAGTCCATGGATTAGCCCGGTACACTGTGTACCTAAGAAAGGTGGTATGACTGTTACCACTAATGATAAAAATGAGTTAATTTCCACTAGGACTGTCACGGGGTGGCGTGTTTGTATTGACTATCGGAAGTTGAATGACGTCACACGCAAGGACCACTTCCCGTTACCTTTCATGGATCAAATGCTAGAGAGGTTAGCGGGAAACAGCTTTTATTGTTTTCTTGATGGTTTTTCGGGCTATTTCCAAATTCCTATCTCGCCCGAGGACCAGGAGAAAACTACTTTCACGTGCCCGTATAGCACATTTTCATACCAACGCATGTCCTTTGGCCTTTGCAATGCTCCGGTCACTTTTCAAAGGTGCATGATGGCCATATTCCATGATATGATAGAAGATTGCATGGAGGTGTTCATGGATGACTTTTCGGTCTTCGGTGACACTTTTGATTCATGCCTTCTTAATTTAGAACGGATGTTGGAAATGTGTGAAAAGTCTAAATCTTGTGCTCAATTGGTAAAAGTGCCATTTCATGGTTCAAGGGGGCATAGTTCTCGAGCACAAGATATCTAAGAACGGTATTGAGGTGGATCCTGCGAAGGTAACAGCTATTAAGAACCTTCCACCTCCCACTGATGTTAAGGGTGTTCGGAGTTTTCTCGGGCACGCCGGTTTTTACCGGCAGTTCATTATGGATTTTTCTAAAATTGCTAACCCGATGAATAAACTCCTTGAAAAGGACACGCCTTGGAATTTCTCCGACGAGTGCCAAAAGGCATTCGATCTTCTTAACGAGAAACTGATCAATGCACCCATCATAGTTGCTCCGAATTGGTCTCTTCTATTCGAGCTTATGTGCGATGCTTCTGATTTTGCTGTTGGCTCTGTTTTGGGTCAAAGGGTCGAGAAAAATTTCCGACCCATTTATTATGCAAGCAAGACCTTACAAGGATCGCAATTGAATTATACTACCACTGAAAAAGAGCGCCTTGCGGTGGTCTTTTCGTTTGACAAGTTTCGGTCCTACTTAGTCTTATCAAAGACTATAGTCTTTACGGACGATTCTGCTCTTAAGTACCTATTTTCAAAACTGGATGCAAAACCTCGACTGCTTAGATGGATCTTGCTTTTGCAAGAATTCGATATCGAGATCCGGGATAAGAAGGGTGCTGAAAATCTAGCGGCTGACCACTTGTCTAGACTCAAGAATTCAAATCTCGAAGTCCTTCACGAGTCGAGTATCCATGATGATTTTTCCGATGAATATCTCATGGCGATGGACAAGGTGGACGAGCCATGGTACGTGGACATTGCTAATTATCTCATTGAGGGATTCTTGGAAAAAGGGTGGTCACATCAAAAGAGGAAGAAATTCTTCAGTGACCTTAAGTACTATTTCTGGGAGGCTCCCTATCTTTTTCGTTGTTGTCCCGATGGGGTTATCCGCCGGTGTGTTTCCGGTGAGGAGTGTATGCATATTTTGACCGAGTGCCATAGTGGGCCTACCGGTGGGCATTTTGGACCCCAAATCACGGGGCGTAAAGTCTATGATGCCGGCTTCTTTTGGCCGACAATTTTCAAGGATGCCCACCGGATTTGCAAATCGTGCGATTCTTGTCAAAGGGACGGTAAAGTCACCAAACGGGACGAGATGCCTCAACAAAGCATCCAAGTTTGCGAAATATTTGACGTTTGGGGGATTGACTTTATGGGGCCATTTCCGAAATCTCAGAATTATAGTTACATACTCGTTGCTATTGACTACGTGTCTAAATAGGCCGAAGCGCAAGCTTTAGCTACAAACGATGCACGAGTTGTGATTTCTTTCCTTCAGCGTTTATTCTCTCGATTTGGAAGTCCTAAAGCTTTGATTAGCGATAGGGGTACTCATTTTTGTAACGCCCAAATGGAGAAGGTGTTGAAGCGATATGGAGTTCTCCATAAAGTTTCTACTCCGTACCATCCCCAAACGAGTGGACAAGTTGAGAATACCAATCGAGCTCTTAAAGGAATTCTTGAGAAAACTGTGGGGTCGAATCCGAAGGAGTGGGCGAATAAGCTCGATGAAGCTTTGTGGGCGTTTCGAACCGCCTACAAAACACCGATTGGTACCACTCCTTATCGGTTGGTTTATGAAAAAGCATGCCATCTCCCATTGTAGATTGAGCATACGGCGATGTGGGCACTTAAAAAGTGCAATTTGGATTTGAAGGAAGCCGGACGCCTAAGGGCGGGGCAATTGAATGAGCTTGGTGAATTACGCCTTGATGTGTATGAGAATTCGTTGATTTATAAAGAAAAAACCAAGCTATGGCATGATAGAAGGTTAAAGGGTCCGAAAGAGTTTAATGAGGGCGATCGAGTGCTCTTGTTTAACTCTAGATTGAAGCTTTTACCGGGAAAACTTAAGTCCCGGTGGACGGGACAATTTGAGGTTGTTAAGGTGTACCCATACGGTGCGATTGAGTTGAAAAATGCGAGTGGTACTACCTTTAAGGTTAACGGACATCGAGTGAAGACATATTTCGATGGTCCGTTGGAGATTGATGACGGGGTCCACGTTGAACCCGATCCTAATGTCACTTGAAGTTGGTAACGAGTCTTGTGAATGACTCGGTAATAAACTTCACATTTTTGTAGAGTTTGTATGTTTTTGTGCTTGTTTCATAATATGTGCAACGTGATCGTGCTCGGCTTTTTGTTTGGGGTTATGGTTGGTCTTTAGGTTGAGAAATTGGGTTAAAATGGCTTAAAATTGCGAAATACTGGGTTTTCAGCATTTGGAGCGCCGCTCCAAAACCTTGAGCGCCGCTCAGATGGTACGTACCTGATGTGCCAGATGTTTGAAACTCCTAGACATGATTTTTATGACCATTGGAGTGCCGCGCGACAATTCGGTGCGCCGCGCCACATCTGGAGCGCCGCTCCATTTGTCTGACGGGCAGGCTGTTTTGATTTTTAAAAAAAAATGAATTTTTCAACCACACAAAAATAGGAGGCGGGTTCCAACTTATTTTACACTCAACCTCTTTCATTCTTTTCATTCTATCTAATTTTCTACACCTACAAACAGCTAGATCTAAAAACCCTAATTTTCTAAACTTCAATAACTTGACTAATTACTTCTCATCTTGCAAGAATGGCTCCCCCTAAGGTCCGAATTTGTTTTCTATCTTACTAATTTCATCTAATTGTGTGTATTTACTTGCTTAATCTTTGATTTACATGATGAATTAGTGTGGAGTTTGTTCAATTGGGGTTTTGTGTTCTAATTAGTAATGGGTTTTGCTAGATTATCATTGTATGATTTAAATTCATGATTAATCTTGTGTTTTTAGAAGTTATACTTGAACCTAGGGTTTGTGTGTTTGAGAATCCGAATTTGTAAGCGATAAAGGAGTTACTTGCTTGAAATTGTTCTTGTTCTTGAGTTGATTATATGTTTTTGCACTATTGTGGGGTTGTGTTCATATGGGCGGGTCATGTTGGTATGATTGACTTGTGCTATATTGGGTTTAATTATTTATGATGCCATACTAGAAGAGTCATAACTTATGTTTTGTGATGAGATGAGTAGTTTGATAGTAGTTGTTTGAATTGGTGTAAGTTTGCAAACATGATGAACTTTATTGGATTTGAGAAAGTTACAAGTGTTATGAGTAGTCATGTTTGACATGTTTTGGTATGGTTGTTGTGTTGCTATGTTTTAAGAGATACTTTGATATGTATAGATTTGAGTTCTTGGCATGTTTACATGCGTTACTCGGTTAACTTGGTGATTGTCTTTAAAGTGACTTATCATGTAACATGTTTTGGTTGAGTTGGGAATTTGGTGCTTATTATTTTGACTAACACTAACTTTTGAGTTTGGTGTTTTAGTTTCTTTATTTGTTTCATGTGTGCAGAGATCGAGAGGAAACACAGAACAACCAAGACAACCACCAAATAACCCGGAACTCTGGTTGTCTCAAATTGCGAATGATGAGGAATTAGAAGAACGTTTTACACTAGTTAGCGCCCGTCCGATCGAACGAACTTTTTATTTGGATTGGACGCAACTCAAAGCGTTGGGAAACAATATTGTAAGGAGATTGCGTCAGTATTTGTGGGTAACATATGCGGGTCAAGAGCTGAGGCCTTATGAAAGGTTGTTTGAAATACGTGAAGATGTTTTTGAATAGTTGACTATCGAGTTCTTTTCAACAGTGAGTTGTCGACCGCGAGCCTCTCCGACCGAGGCAGAGTTCTTGACATTCAGATTAGGCGGGTTAGAGCGGAACATGAGTAAGATTGGGGTAGCTCGGGCGTTAGATTTGTATCCCGAGTTGAACGATAATGATTTAAAGTGGTTTTTGATTCAGTGCAAAGTGTTTGGGCAGGGGGCGTTTAGTGAAAGTGATTATTGGCCAACAGTGGCGAGAGATACTGCGGGTCCGTTTAGTTCAAGTCGAAGTGTTCAGTCAATGCTTCGACTTCCGGAGGACCGAATTATTTTCAAGATGATTGCTACTATGTTCATGGTTAGAGGAAATGCAAATAAGATTCAGAGAAGAGATCTTTGGATTCTTCAGCAGATTAAATTGCGAGAGAGGATTGACGTCCCATGTATGTTAGGAGCATGGTTTCAAGAGATTGGCACAGATAAACGAACAGAACGCCTGTTGTTAGGTGGGCATTTGGTTACTAGGTTTGCTCGGGCATTTTCGGTCCCGACTAGTAGGTGTGATATGTTGGGGGTTGAGGCGATGCCCACTAATATTCTATTTTTCTCGAAAGCTGAGTTTATCCGAAGAGGTCCACAAGGTTGGGTTTTGGTGGACGATGAACAACAACAACCAGGAGATGGGGCTGGACGTGGTCATGGAAGTGGTGTTAGTCGATCAACGTATGAGGCAGGTAGCTCGAGTGCTGCGAACGTGCAGGATACGTGGACACTTGGTGAAGAGAGTTGGAATTCGTTGGTTAACAGTGTAGACGGTATTCATCTGGAGTTTCGGGATAGCCGGTCAGCGTATGATGCTCAGGTTGAGCATAATCAGAGGATGCTAGAGGAGCAGCGCAGGCATAACGAGGATATGCAGGTTTGGCACCAGAATAGTTATGGTGCGATTAACACGGCGCTGGGACAGTTCGGAACGGAGATGGGTCGTTTGGGTGAGCGAGTTGACAGGGTAGAGTATGATGTGAGAGGGATTCGGGCCCACAATCAGTGGGAGGTTCATCAGAGACAACTTTAGCGACAAATACGTCAGAACCCGGAGGCGTATATTCCGACGCGGACTACCATTCCTGATTATACATCAGTTACTCCCCCGAGGCCGGATCCCTCATATGACCCGTACCAAGCTTGTCAGGATACTTATGGTGTGGATTGGGACCCGTTCAGAGACTTGTGGCCGAGGAATGATTGATTTGTTGCGCATGTTTATGTTGTATTTGTTTGAAACTATTTCTTTTTCATTTGGTCTGTACTTGAATAATTTTATTTGCTGTTTATGTACTTTGAAACTTATTTGAGGGACAAGGCGTTTTGGCATCGGGTTGTGCCACCATGTCATGTTATGTAGTTCGTTTGTTTTTCTTTTCTTAGGTTTGTTGGTGAAACGATTTTTCAAGTCTGGCATTAAGTTTAGCAAAACTGTATGATTGATGATATTGGTGTGATGATCGGGAATGGACGATGTTCTTATGCTGGCAGTCAGTTCAGCGCCATCTGTCACTGGCATTCCGTGATCAGTGGTTAAGCTCGATAAGTTTTTGTATTTTCTTTCTCACATAACCCTTCCAATTTTTATCTAATTTTGATCTCAAGTGATGAGGACATTACTTGAGCTCAAGTGTGGGGTGGGGGATGTAAAATCTCTCTGGTTGGTTGTTAATGGAATCATCATCATATTAGTTTTGATTTAAAAAGACTTGACGTTTCACGGGTTTTGGTCGTAAAAAAAATGAAAAATTAGGGGTAAAATAAAATAAAAAATAGAAAAGTTAGTTTAAAAATAAATAAAAATGTAGAAAAACAGTTGAAAATTCGGCCAAAACCTTTATTATGAAAATTGGCTTGGTATTTTATGGCAAATTTTGTGTTTTTAAGAAGCCAAAATTGTCCCACATGTTCATTATCTTGGACATGAAATCCAACGAGTTCGGGGAACTCAATAGTAGGTCACCTGTACCAAAACGGGTGTAAACCGTGAGAGAGCGGTGATTGCATAACGTGATTGTGACCGAATCACGTGCCAGATCAAAAACTTTTGGTTACTTGGTATAGCAGACTTCCGAAACTATATCATTTTATTATTGCATCATTTAGTGATGTGATACTGTGGGAAGAGGAGCCTTGAGCTTCACCAGTGTTATCCTTTTTAGGAACAATAGCTACGTGCTTGTGTTTGCTTAGACAACACAACCCATAGCCAAAAGCTATGGCACCCAAAGGTTTTTGGGATTTAAACCGAGTGTCAATTGAAATAGATTGGCATTCTCGAGTGAGTCAGATCTACTCATTAAAGAAGTAAAGTCTTCTGACCATTTCACTTGGTACGTATACCTCTTAAGCTGTACCATTTCGTTACCCATCATTTCACGATGAGGTACTGTTAGAGGTGAAAGTCTTGAACTTTCAAAACATGTTCATTATTTTGAATGTGAAATCCTACATGAACATAAAAATTCATACGTAGGTCATCTGCACCAAGGCGGGTGTCAACCGTATGAACGGCGATAGTAGCGTGCGGTCGAAACCGGGCCATACGCTAGATCAAAAACTTAAACAGGGCGATCCTCATTGTTTCTCCTAACAAGGACAATGTTGCACCCGACCACTTTATTTAACCACACAAGATGTATCTATTCCATCCTAAAGGGAGTCAAGTCTCTCGAACGACACACTTGCTGATTTGTTTCAGAAGTTGTAGTCCAGACCAGTTGTAGGGTGACGAAAAATCTTGAAAAGACATTGCTAAAATCGACTGGAAATCTACCAGGCCTCAACGTCAAATAGGAAAACTGGTAGTCAAAGCTTATCTCAATGAGGGAGATTTGCTAGCCAAATGGGAAGCGCACCATGATACACAAAATGTTAGTGATTGATCAGATTCCCAGTAGATAACCTCCGAAAAGGTAAGATATCAGCTTTTAAACCTGATAAACTTTAATCTTTATGGTTGACTTAACGGATTAGATGATTACCTCATAATTATCGATGATATCCGGACGTAATGTGTATCCTCCTAAGCACATTATTTTCTTACCGACATCTCGCGATGTTAGGTACTATGGGAGGCATTGGCTTGACCAATTGCGGGGTAGCCCGTGCGTTCTTTTTGGCACATGAGTTCGATTGTTATATCTTTGGTGTTTGGCTCCCACTTGATTCCTAGTTCCTTTGAAGATTTACATTATGGTTCGAGATTCTTTGCCTCATTTTATTTGGTACGCTATTCAAGACTTTAATTAGCTACTTTGTTCATATTTGATTGCTTGGGGATTGGGAAGTTAATTTTGGGGGAATGCAAGTGGGAGGTATGGTTGGTATTTACTCCAAATCATGCCCACGCTAGTTGTTGGTTTGTTGGTTTTTGGTTTGGTTCTACATACTTTTGAAGATGTTACTCTATGGTAGAAGATTATTATCGAGTTTAATTGCTTGAGGACAAGCAAAACTCTAGTGTGGGGTTGTTTGATATCGCATATTTAATACAGATTTTCCTTAGCGATATCGGGCACATTTTGGTCCTTTTGGATACGATTTGGTGTTATTTCGATAAGTGTTGTGATAGTTCGAGTTCTAAGACAAAGGAGATGAAATTTGAAGTTATTTGATGGTTTTAGTAATTTTCTATGGAAACGAGTGAAAGAGATTGGTTCGATTCGAGTTTGGTACGAAAACGAGTGATTTTATGAGTTTTACAGTCCGGATTCAGCAAAAAGGATCTGGAGCGCCGCTCCAAAACATGGAGCGCCGCTCTAATAGGCAGGATTTTCAGTTCGAGGGGTTTTGGAATCCAAAGGATCAGTTTTCAGCTATATGGAGCGCCGCTCCATATCTGGAGCGCCGCTCCATCTTCTGTCGGTTTCAGAACTTTACTATTTAAAGCCCGAATTTTTACCCTAATTTATCACTTTTGCATCCAGACGAATCCCAGCAGCTTTTTGACGAAAAAGGGTGATTTTTGGGGAACCCCAAGGTCATTCTAACACATCAATCATTCCGGAAACGCGTCTCGATCCGTTCATCATTCAAGAACACAATTTTCATTAGGTTTAATTCTTATCATCATTATGAATACTCTTAATTGTTTATTTGTGATTTTGGTTTTAGCCATGGTTGGCTAAGCATTTAAATATTTGTCTAGATTGAATATTCGTATGTGTTTGGATGATACTTTAATGTTTGATTTGATTAATGCATGATAATTATGAGTTTTGATTAAGAACCATCTTTGTGGATGTTGATTATTGTTACTAGGTTGATTATTGTTACTAGGTTGATTAGTGATCTTGTTTGAACAAAGGGAACCCTGTTTCAATTTAGTACACTAGTTTTCAATTGATTTATCTTAACCAATTGGGTGCTTACTGGACCAAGGGGGTAAACCAGGTAACAAAGATTAAACTAAATAGGGGTGAATTGTGTGGAGCGAACACGTAACCAATTGAATCTTAATCTTATAATTAGTTAATTACTAAGTCACAAACGAAAGAGGTCTTTGGTGAAAGGGAACCCTAAGCCAATAAATCCAAGTTTGACGTGTTTGCTAAAAGAGAACTCTGGGTAAACCGACTCTGTAGTTGCATGTATTGATAAATTGAACTAGAGCTTAATAACAAATCATCTGACACTGCGAATAGGAGATCTAGGCGAACATTCTTTTATCTATTGAATTCAAAAATCTTTACTTTTCGTTGAGTCTGCATTTATTTCTTATAAACTTAAAAACACAAAAATATTATCTTTTACTTTTAATCAATCTTTGATTTGGCTAATCGTTAAATAGCCACAAAATAAATTATCTCGTACTTTCGATTTTCATAGATTAACTTAGTTTATTTTATTAGTTGCAATCTTAATTCTCACGTTTAAAACTGTCCTTGGAACGATTTCGGAATTACCAACTTTATACTATTGCACGATCGGGTACACTGCCCGTTAGTGTGTAGTAATCTTTAAACCGGCATTTTTCAAGATAAATTATATACTAGATTTCACACATCAGTGTTCTTAGACTTGGAAAAGGCTTATGACTGTGTCCCGCGCGAGCTGATTTGGAAGACTCTTAATGTTAGGGATGTCCCAAGTAGATATATAAGAACGATTAGAGATATGTATGAGGGGGCGAAGACTCGTGTAGGTACGACGGTAGGAAACACAGAGTTTTTCCCGGTAGAGGTAGGCTTACATCAGGGATCGACCCTTAGCCCATATCTTTTCGCTTTGATCTTAGACGAACTAACTCAAAGGATACTAGATGACATCCCATGGTGCCTAATATTCGTCGACGATATTGTATTAGTTTCGGATTCCCAGGATGAGCTTAACAGAAGGCTAGAGCAACGGAGGATCGCCCTAGAATCAAATGGCCTACGGATTAGCAGACTTAAATCGGAGTACCTTAGATGCGATTTTAATACGAGCGAAGAGGAACAAGAGGATATAGTGGATGTCCGAATTGGGGATCAGACTTTACCTCCACGAGAGTCCTTTAGATATTTAGGCTCGATGCTTCACAAATCGGGAAGGATAGATGAGGATGTGGCACATCGTATACGAGCAGGATGGTTGAAGTGGAGGGCAGCGAAAGGGGTGTTGTGCGACAAGAAGATACCCCTCAAATTGAAAAGGAAATTCTACAAGGTGGCAATCAGACCGGCCATGCTGTACGGATCAGAGTGTTGGCCAATGACGAAAGCCCAAGAGAGGAGGATGGAGGTGGCAGAAATGAGGCTGCTTAGGTGGACGTGTGGCAAGACCATGCTTGATATGATACCAAATGGAGTTTTTAGGGAGAACTTGGAAGTTGGAAACATAACCAACAAGCTGAGGGAAGGAAGACTTAGATGGTTTGGGCATGTTTTGAGGCGCCCACTTTTAGCCCCGGTTAGGAGAGTCGAGACCCTCGTTGTTGGGGGCGTAAGGAGAAGGGGTAGACCCAGACGTAGGTTGGAGGATAGATTGAAGCTTGACCTGAAAGAGCTTCTACTAACGGAGGACATGACTTCTGATAGGAGCATGTGGAGGAGTAGAATTAGTGTAATTGAGTATGACTCTTTTTTAGGCATATTAGAACTAATATAGGCGCTACAGTTTTTTTTTTTTTTTTGTTTTTTTTAACTATAACTATATATTATATAGCTACACTTCATATTTTATATATATATATATATATATATATATATATATATATATATATATATATATATATATATATATATATATATATATATATATATATATCCCTTTACATGGTATCTGTTTTACCTGTATAGCAGTATATTGCATCTCGGTATCTAGGTGTTTCTGTTTATGTATGTATGTATGTATCTAAGTGTATATGTATGTCTGTATCTATATGTATACATGTTTAGTTATACGTATTTTTTTTACTGGAATTTACATATTACTGCGCATTATATTATTCATGCTATCTGTCATACTGTTGTGCATTACTGTTATATGTGTTTTCTTTTTTGGCTTATTCGTATGGTTTCATCTTTCTAGACGCACATAACGCTTACAGGTATGTATGCCCGCACTTTCTCGTTTTATTGAGCTTTCTTGGCCGGAGGTCCCTCAGGAAGCAATCTCCTGGCTCTCGAGTAGAGGGTGGGACGATCTTATCTAGTCGCGGGTTCTATACCCGCGGGTGGAGTAGTGACTTTCCTCTAATCTAGGGTTCGAGGAATGATTGTCTACACTCCACATCCCCCATACCCTACACTCGTGGGATTGGTTATTGTTGTTGTTGTTGTTGTTGTAGAATTTCTAGTTTAAACGATTATAATCATAATGTGGTTACTTTTAATGCGTATCATATTCACCATTTCACACTATTGAAGTATTACTTTTAGTGAATTGGTGAAAAGCATTTACTCCCTATTTAATATTTGAAATTAATTTTAATTTCATTTAATGTAATTTATATACTGGTAGCTACCAAGCACCAAGATATACTCTCCCAAATTGAAAAAAAATAACTAAAAAAAGGTCACATATTCCCCTGTCTATCATGAAGTTCATATCACCATTCAGAATCCTCTTTGTTATTCTAGTCCTTCAAGAAACCATCATTCCATTAAGGGCAGACGAAAAATTTATACAAGACACATGCAAACACACCGAATACTACGATCTGTGCATGTCAATTCTTTTAGCAAACCCCAAAAGTAGAACCGCAGATTTGAGCGAATTAGCTTTAATAGGAGTTGATGAAGTGAAAAACAAAGGTATCACAATCATACAAAAGATTGAGGATTTTAGGAAATCTCAACCCGAGTTAAAAATGGATTTGGACTATTGTTACGATGCGTATAATACTACAGTGAAGGTAGATGTACCGTTAGCTGTTCAAGCATTGAGCCTTGGACGAGTTATGTTTGCTGAGGACGGGATAGCGGATGCTGCTGTGGAGGCAGACGCGTGCGAGGACACGTTTAGCCAGAATGGTCACACATCGCCAATGACGGATTTAAACACCGATATGAACCATGTTGCTAATACAATTAGGCAAATTATTCGTCAGCTATATTAAGTTAATGTGTGATGTGTGATTTTAAAGGTTACAAGTGATCTATATATATATACATTGCCAAATTAAAATTTGGCTTTATGTTTGTTTTCTTTCTTTGTGTCAAAATTTTTTTATAAGCTTTGTGTTCGGTTATATAATACAAAAACATTACTAACGAGGACACTTATCCTGTTAAAACTAGTTTCTAGTTTCCCTCGCGTTGTAATGACGCCGATTTATACTACGGAGTACTATATAATCTTTTTATTTTTTAAAGGCAACATCAACATTTTACTCCGTATTAATTAAAGAGCTACGAACAAACTTATAGAGAAGAGCGCATGCTTTCACTTTTCAGTGTAGAAACATGCACAACCAACACAACACATGAACTATACATGAAACGACCTAGACCAATTTTCAGAAAAACCACAATTTTCTTACAAGTGCTGAAGCAATTGATGCGGCACATCATCTGAACGATGTGGCGCATCCTCAACTTTCTATGAACAAACTGACAAAGAAGAGCACACTTTACAGAACTGATCTGATGCTTCTCGACCAATAAATGATTAAAGGAGAAAAGGATTTTAAATGAGTTTGGGTTTTTATTTTAATTGGTAATGGGTTTTATTTTAATTTGTGAGATGATTGATTATGTAGATGTAAATGATTAGTTTTATTAAAAAAGATAAGAATTTGAAGGTGAGTAAATGAAAATGAAAGGGAAAGAGGAATGGGAAGGTCTAATACCGAAAATACCTCACATGCAACCAATGTGAGGTGACTTTATCTGCTCTCATCAAAAGCCAACTTTGCTCTTTGGGAGGTGAAAGGGCGGTTGAAGCGGGCAGACCGCAACGGCGGTCACTTTCAAAGACTATACGTGCAAGAATGGTACACTACAAGGACTGACCATGCAAAAACAAATTTAGGAATTAAGAGTGAAATCTGAGCTTTCCATAGGGACTGTCCGCGTAATTATGTCATTCAAAAATGGATGGATTGTAAGATACAAGAATCCCATTATTTGGTACAGTATTAACATAACATATTCTAGTCCATCCAAAAGGTCCATTTTAAGATCTATTCACATAAACCATATTACCCATCAATGATATTGAACAAGAAATCATATTAAGTCCCTAACATAAAACCATCAATTAAGACACTGACATCTAATGAGTCCAGCTCGAACTAGACACGTGCTGCCTACACCAGAACCCATACATCAAGCAAATAACACATAAAATTTACAATCACAAATTTGAGGTGCATATAAATTAATCAACAAGAAATTTATGATCATGTATAAACAGTCTACTTTCATAATTTACATAAGAAGTAAGGGGGTATGGGTTTAAATTAATTCAAGAAACAATGCTTCCTGCTTGTTAGTCAAATCCAGTTCGTTCAAGGTTAAGTTGCTTTCTCCATCACCAAACGCACGTCGAGGAAATGGTCTTACCTGTCATAACAAGGCAGCAAGAGTTAAAACCACTATTAGGTTAGCCATTATAGAGCATTAAATCTAAAGGTAATTTCAAGCATTATCTATGATCGCCAAACAAATCGCATAAAACGTTAGTTTAAAATTGACATAAGAAATAAAAACAAGTGATTTACCAATCTGTATGTGCAAGGCTTGACCACTCTCCCAACATCAATGAAGTCGAAAAGATACTGATAAGAGACAAAAAAAGAAGAAACATAAGATATGGATATACGCACATGACAAATAACAGAACGCATGACATCATCACTATATTTTACCTGTAATTTGTCAGTCCTAAGAAAACGTCGACCCCGGCGGCTTCCATCTGGCATACGCACGAGAAGGGTCACCGCGTTCTCGTCATCAGATGCAGGTTCAGGCGAAAGCGAAACTTCCTTAACTGCTAACTGCCTTTCAATTTCCTACATTAAGATAGTCGGACATTTAATATATTTTAGTCTAGTCAGATTTTACCTGGAAAACGGGTCAGGTTGGGCTGGTTTGAGTAACGGGTCAAAACGGTTTTAAGTTGAAATGGGTCATTATGTCAAACGGGTCAGACTTTTGAAGAAGTCCAAATGGTTCAGGTTGGGGGTCAAGTTGGTTAATGGGCTGAAGCAGGTCATGAGTCAAATGGGTCAAAATAAATACTTTTGTTATATTTATTTATTATCTATATTATTTAATATATAAAAGGAAATATTGATTGATATACATTGGCATGCTTCTTTTTTTTTTCAAAGACCCAATTGACCCAAAAGCTTGAGAGTATGGGTCTCAATTTCCATGTATGAGTCAGATATCTAAAATCCCAACCTGTTCTTGTTCCAATTTTCTTTGTGCCTCTTGTTCCTTTTTAATTTCTTCTGCCTGTTCAAGTAACTCCTTTTCCCTGTCAGCTTGCAACGCTTCTAAATATTCATCATCCTGTAAAAAGTCAAACCTTTTGACTTAGACACAGATACTAAACTTAACTTAACCAGAGTTTAAGCTCTTATGGTTTACCTGTTGCTCCCTTATCAAGCGTTGAGCAGTAAGAGAAGGAGACGGTGGACGAGGTGTTGACCTAGTGTAGGGCCCACCAGTTGCATACGGTACATGATAAGCCGCTGCACCTTCAGGCACACCACCAAACATTGCCGCCTCGAGCATAACCGCTTCATCGTGCTCTTCAGACGAAATGCCTCCCCACTATTTAATAACAAGGAACCAAATAAAAATAACTAGCAATTAAATTAAAGAGAAATTTGTAGTATGAAATCGGGTAATAATACTTCATCGTGTTGTGTGGGACCCACGTCCAGTTGTTGTCTCATGATTCTAGAAGATCTACGTCGACTCCTGTGCCTAACTAGAGGTTGTTCGTCTGCTGCATCTTCAGTTAACCTATATAATGTTTTTGTAATGTCATAATAATAAGTTTATATATACTTCCAATTGTCTCGAGGTTTAAATAATAAAATGGTAAAAATAAGTAAATAAATAAATTAAACAGAATGGTACTCGTTTTTTACCTTCCGTTTGAAGATAATGCCAATGTGGCACCTTCTTCAACCTCAGCCCCTGTTTCCGATGGTCCAGCTTCAGATTCTAGTTCACGAGAGGTCTTCTCTTGCTATAAAAATTTAAGTAATATAAAAAAAATTATTTAAAAAAAAAAAAAAAAAAAAACATAAGGGTGGCATAAAACCTCCTAAATCTATCTAATAAAAGAATTGACAATTGAAAAAAATTATATATATATATATATATATATATATATATATATATATATATATATATATATATATATATATATATATATATATATATATATATTAATGGCAGCAACTGTTGAAATTTCATCTAATTTGCAATCATATTTGGCACGCAATTAATTAATTAAAAATATTGGGGACACGAGGTGAATAAAGTTAACCCAGCCCATTTCAACCTGTACCAAAGATGACCCATTTTTGACCTTTCACCCAACCTGTGTGATCATTTAACTTTAGCAATGGTGAAACTGGAACACAAACCTTTAAAGATGCATGTCCCGCATCATTAATTTCAGGATCATCTAACTGAGACTGCAATTGCAGAGGTAAATCAGCATTGACCGTTTGACTAATTTCAGCCTCGCGTTTGGATGCCTCGATTGCAGCTTTGATCATCTCCTCTTCTATACCAACTTCAGGTAAATGATCAATTGCGGGAGCACTTGGAGTCACACGAGCATCATCATCGTCGACAATCTGGGCCCCACGAGTTTCAGAAACGTTTCTTTGTAAAGTGTCGGTGATATCGTCAGATGGTCCCACAATTGGTTCGTCTATGTCCATTAAATCCTCCTGTTGAGCTGCAACATTGGTTTCATGTCTGTTGAAATCACGAAATCTTTGTGTCAGAAATAGATGATATAAACGAAAAGGTTTATTATTATTTTATCTTTTTTTTTCTAATTTTGTAATTTGACATAATAGGGGAATTTAATTTAATTGAAACTGACATGTTTGTATCTCCTTGAGTAAAATGAGAATTAACTGCTTGATTGAGATTGCCACCATGCTCCTGATAATCAAAAAGATAAATAGTACAAGACTGATATCCTAAAAATACTCAAATTTAAACTTATTAAACCTGTAAATTCATTATCAGTTCTAATATTCCAAACTTACAAGTTCCAAATTAAATATCAAAGTAAGTGACTTTCTTAGAACATAAGCAATATAAATATTTTACATCAATTCAACTACAAAATTATGATAGACAAATTATAAAAGTAAAAAAAGCCTAAAACCCCACATTCAATTAATCAAATCAAAATACAAATTACAATCTACAAAAAAATTGTATTAAAAATTAATAATAACCATAATAGCACAAATTAACAATAACAACGATCAAAAAACACATATTAAAACGATTCAATAAAACATACTCGTAGTAAACAAATAATAACAAGAAATTAATAAAACAAAAATAATAAGAAAAAAATGATACCGTGAGTTTTTGAATAGCAACCGGCTCAGACGAACCGGTGATACTCATAAACGTCTCGATTGATTGTTGATCAAGTGTTGTTTCCATTTTATGAAATTAGAGGGCCAAATTGATTCACTTACGCCACAGAATCTGCTCGTCTGTATTTATATACTTTATGTATTTGTATTGTATATATGTAATTTGTATAGGATCAAAATCGATTAAACAGGATGATTTCCTCTTGAGAAAAGTAAGGAATATATACTTATTTTTATATCAATCGTATACGTATATACGTATAAATCTTGTAAACAAGGTTTGATTTGGCCCCTGTACTGTTGTATTTTTACATTTTGAATATTTAGTTTGATAGCTTTACAACTTAACCACCGTCAAAGCATTATTCAGCTTAAACTTAACGGAAGTTCACCTTTTATTTATATTACTACCTTTGTTTATTTATATTAAAGGATGCCATTGCTATTACTTTTATGTCATTACTATTAACGGAAGTTCACCTTTTATGTCATTACTATTAATCGCGTTTTGGAAGTTAGTTTCGATGTAGATTGGATTATAAGTTTGAACAGTGAGTGTGATGGGGTTAATGTGGGTGAGTTTGTGCAGAAGGTAAGTGTTAGTGGGGTTGCCATTGACAAGGGTGTATCTAAGAGTGCTTCTAGATTAGAAGCGGATGAGGTTGTGGGTGTTAATGTGTCCTGTAGGTTCGAGTTCTGTTTTGGGATCGAGATTGGCTGCTACTGGCACTAACTGTTTGGGCAAGTCACCCTTGGTTTCGGATCAGACAACTTGTGGTGGGGATTCGGCTTCGGGTAAGGGGCTAATGAAAATAGGGGTTCAACTGTCTGATGTTAATTCGGGGGCAGGGTTGGAGTGATTTCAATTCCTTATGACGTTCATTATTTGGAGATAGATGTGGCGTTGGAAAATAATGGGTTCGTCAACAAAAAAGAAAATTGAGCGAGACCGTTAATGTTGTTGCATGGCCGGAAGTGTCTCGATCAGATAGGTTGGCTACGTCATGTTTGTTAGACAATTTATCCAAGGTTGCCATAGGTAATAGTGAGGGCAGGAGGCATTGTATTTGTACGGATGAAAAGTGTAAAGGTTTTTGTCGGGGTTGGTTCAGACATTCGAGTAAATTTCGTGGGCCCGGAGTGAAGAAATATGGTTCTAAAGACAAAGGTAAGGTGAATGAAAAGAAAAAGAATAAGCAGGTGTCGGACAACTCGTTTTGTTTACAGGATTGCAACGAAGATGATACGGATGGGAAAAGCTATACAAAATGCGTTTAAAGACGCTCAAGTAGATTGTAACGACCCGTCAAAAACGCTATTGACGCGGCACGTTAATCATTGATTCCACAGTGAGGTTTTGACCTCTATATTATACGTTTTGATAAAATATTGCATTCATTAAAATAAGTGACTTTCTAAACATAGAAAGTTATAAACATGTGGGCGAGTGCTTAGGTATAAGCAAAACCCCAAAATACATAAGTCTTTAATTTACAGGTTGACATCACAGTCCAATTATTTATTACACAACGCAGTTTTATTTAGAATGCAATAAACTTTATACAAAGCATGAGAGACTCCATGCAGGCAACAAGCATATCACAGCGGAAGCAGTCTAAGGACCTGAGAATAAAACATGATAAAAAGGTCAACACGAATGTTGGTGAGTTATAGGTTTAATTGCTCGAGTCATAAATATATAAAGATAGAGCACAAGATTTCATCAAAAGTTTATCAATAGATTCTACGTAACAGAGCACCCTGGTAACTAAACTTAACGCTATAGTGATAATTACCCCATTCGTTTTAATACACGCAAACCAACGTGTCTTAAACTCAAATAACATACGTCCGTTAAAAGGCTAGCGCTCTAGCTCGGACGGGGATGTCAAGCCCTATGGATCCATATACAATTATTCGCGCCCACCAGTCCATATCCTATGTACTGGCAGCTACTAGTTACCAAAGCTAAGGGATTTTCGGTTTAACTCAGTGTAGAATTTAGTATGTACTTGTGTCTTATCGCGTTTAAAATAAATTGCATGTATTCTCAGCCCAAAAATATATAAAGTATTTAAAAAGGGAGACTATAACTCACTGTTCAATATTGTGGTTCAATATTGTAGGCAAATTACGTAGACGTAAAGATAGCGGATGATTGTATGGATGGTCTTGGATTCACGAACAATACCCCGAACAATACCCAATATTTCCTTAGCTTAAAACGGTTTGAAACCCGAATTAAAACACCCGCGTATATACCTTATTATTATTAAACTTTAAATTATAAATTATAAATTATAAATATTATTATGGATTGCAGAAGAAAGAAAGAAAATAAGTATGATAAACTCGTCCGAATTCGTGGCTATTTATAGCACTTGGCCAGAATTTTGGGGCCATGCGATCGCATGGCTTTCCAGGCCATTTCCCATGCGATCGCATGGGGCGGTCTGCCAGCTCATTGGTGATTTGTTTTCTAGTTCGCCGACATCAAATAGTGTGTTACTGTAGCAAATAGTGTTTACTGTAGCAAATAGTCTTTACTTTAGCAAATAGTGTTTTACTGTAGCAAATAGTGTTACTGTAGCAAATAGTGTTTTCACTGTAGCACTGTAGCAAATACGGTTTCACTGTAGCAAATAGTATTTTACTGTAGCAAAGTCATTTTTACTGTAGTAAATAGTGTTTTACTGTAGGAAAGTCGTTTTTACTTGTACATATATATATATATATATATATACATACATATAATTGTTCATGAATCGTCGAGAGTAGTTAAAGGTAATTGTATATATGAAACAGTTCTAAAATTTTGAGACTCAATCTAACAGACTTTGTTTAACGTGTCAAAATAATAAATCGTATAGAGAATTGGTTTAAATAAGTCGAAATTTTTTGGGTCATCATAGTACCTCCCCGTTAAAGAAAATTTCGTCCCGAAAGTTTGAGTAGTACATGTTTCATGAGCGATATCAGTGAACAAATGTGGATACTTTTGCTTCATTTGATCTTCACGTTCCCAAGTAAACTCGGGTCCTCGTCTTGCGCTCCAACGAACTTTAACTATCAGTATTTTGCTTTGTTTTAATTGTTTGACCTCACGGTCCATGATTTCAATAGGTTCTTCGATAAAATGGAGTTTATCATTGATTCGTATTTCGTCAAGAGGAATTACGACATCCTCTTCAGCTAAACATTTCTTTAAATTTGACACGTGAAATGTGTCATGAACACTACTAAGTTCTTGCGGTAGCTTTAATCGATAAGCAACTGCTCCAATTCTTTCGGTGATTTCAAAGGGTCCTACGTACCTAGGACTTAGCTTTCCTCGTTTACCGAATTGTACAACGCCTTTCCAGGGTGACACTTTCAACATGACTTTGTCGCCCACTTGAAATTCTAGCGGTTTTCTTCTTACATCAGCATAACTCTTTTGGCGACTCATGGCCGTTTTCAATCGTTGTTGTATTTGAATGATCTTGTCGGTGGTTTCATGAATAATTTCTGGTCCAGTAAGTTGTCTTTCTCCTACTTCACTCCAACAGATAGGAGATCTGCACTTTCTACCGTAAAGTGCTTCAAATGGCGCTGCGTTGATGCTCGTATGATAGCTGTTATTGTATGAAAATTCTGCCAACGGTAAGTGTCGATCCCAACTGGTTCCAAAGTCAATCACGCATGCCCGTAACATATCTTCCAATGTTTGTATTGTTTTTTCACTTTGACCATCTGTCTGTGGGTAATAAGCGGTGCTCATATCTAATCGAGTTTCCAATGCTTTTTGTAATGACTGCCAAAAACGTGATGTGAATCGGGTGTCGCGATCAGATATGATGGAGATAGGTACACCATGCCTGGAAACTACTTCCTTCAAATATAGGCGTGCCAATCTTTCCATACTGTCTGTCTCCTTTATTGGTAGGAAGTGAGCTGATTTAGTTAGACGATCAACTATCACCCAAATAGTATCATGACTACTTGCAGTCCTTGGCAATTTCGTAATGAAATCCATGGTTATTCTTTCCTATTTCCACTGCGGAATTTCCGGTTGTTGCAGTAATCCTGACGGAGATTGGTGCTCAGCTTTGACCTTTGCACACGTCAAACATTTGCTTACATAAGTAGCAATTTCTGTCTTCATATTAGGCCACCAATAGAACTTCTTGAGATTGTGGTACATTTTTCCGTTTTCTGGATGAATTGAGTACCTCATTTTGTGTGCTTCATCCAGTACTAGTTGCCTTAGGTTACCATGTTTTGGTACCCATATCCTACCAGCAAAATACAGGGTTCCATCGGCTTTTACTTCAAGCTGTTTTTCTAACCCGCTGCTTATTTCGCCCTTTTCATTTTCTTCTTTTAAAGCCTCTAACTGTGCTGCTTGTATTTGCTTTGTGAGATCAGTACGAATTGTAATATTCAAAGCTCGGACCCTAATAGGTTTTACTCTTTCTTTCCGACTTAGGGCATCAGCTACAACATTAGCCTTTCCGGGGTGGTAACGGATTTCACAATCGTAATCGTTTAACAACTCTACCCAGCAACGTTGCCTCATATTGAGTTGTTTTTGATCAAAAATATGCTGAAGACTCTTATGGTCAGTGTACACTATACACTTGGTGCCATATAGATAGTGTCTCCATATTTTGAGTGCAAAAACTACTGCTCCAAGTTCCAAATCGTGCGTCGTATAGTTCTTTTCATGAATTTTTAGTTGTCGTGAGGCATATGCGATAACTTTTGTGCGTTGCATTAATACACATCCTAAACCTTGGCGCGAAGCGTCACAATAGATCACGAAATCATCATTTCCTTCCGGTAATGACAAAATGGGTGCAGACGTTAACTTCTTCTTTAATAACTGGAATGAGGATTCCTGTTTCGTGGACCAATCATACTTCTTTCCCTTTTGAGTCAATGCAGTTAAGGGTTTGGCGATTCTAGAGAAATCTTGAATGAATCTTCGGTAGTAACCAGCAAGACCTAAGAATTGGAGGATTTGTGTTGGAGTCTTCGGTGTTTCTCATTTACTAATGGCTTCGATCTTGGCAGGGTCAACTTTAATCCCATGTTTACTGACAACATGGCCCAAAAATTGTACTTCTTGTAATCAGAAATCACACTTCGAAAATTTTGCGTACAGTTCTTCTTTCTTGAGTACCTCCAGTACCAGTCTTAAGTGTTGCTCATGTTCTTCCTTGTTCTTCGAGTAAATCAATATGTCGTCGATAAAAACAATGACAAATTTGTCTAAATACGGTCTACAGATGCGATTCATTAGATCCATGAATACTGCTGAAGCATTAGTCAATCCAAAAGGCATGACTAAAAATTCATAGTGACCGTAACGGGTTCTGAACGCGGTTTTAGGAACATCTTCTTCCTTCACTCTCAGCTGATGATATCCGGAGCGTAGATCAATTTTGGAATAAACACTTGATCCTTACAATTGATCAAACAAATCATCAATCCTCGGTAATGGGTACCGATTTTTGATCGTTAATTTGTTTAATTCTCGGTAATCTATGCACATTCTCATAGATCCATCCTTCTTCTTGACAAACAGAATAGGAGCACCCCAAGGTGAAAAGCTGGGACGTATAAATCCACGGTCCGATAATTCTTGCAACTGATTTTGTAATTCTTGCATTTCTGAAGGTGCAAGTCTATATGGGGATCGGGCTACAGGTGCGGCTCCTAGTACGAGATCAATCTGGAATTCTACACATCTGTGTGGAGGTAGCCCCGGTAATTCTTCTGGAAATACTCCGGGATATTCTCTTACAACCGGCATGTCATCAATGCTTCTTTCTTTAGTATCGATCTTCTTTACGTGTGCCAGAATAGCATAACAACCTTTTCTTATAAGTTTCCGAGCCTTCATACAACTGATAAGATTCTGCTTCGAGTTGCTCTTCTCCCCATAAATCATTAATGACGTTTCATCCTTTCGAGGGATGCGGATCGTTTTCTCAGCGCAAACAACTTCCGCTCTTGTTTTGGACATCCAGTCCATGCTAACGATTACGTCAAAACTTCCTAATTCTACGGGTATCAAATCGATTTTGAAGGTTTCACCAGCGAGATTTATTTCGCAACCATGGCAAATTTTATCGGCTTTTATCAGTTTACCATTAGCTAATTCAATAGTATATTTATCGTCTAAAGGTAATGATGCACATTTTAGTTTAGAACTAAAGTCTTTACACATATAACTTCTATCAGCACCCATATCAAACATAATAGAAGCTAGTTGATTATTAACGGTAAACGTACCCGTGACAAGATTAGGATCCTCACGTGCTTCACTGGTACTAACATTAAATGCCCTCCCACGTGCGGGTTCTTTGTTCTTCTCCTTATCAGGGCATTGATTTATAAAGTGACCAGGCTTCCCGCATCGAAAACATTTATTGACATCGGTCGGTTTTGTCTTTACTTCAGAAATGGTGGCATAACAATCTTTCGCCACATGTCCTTTCTTGTTGCACTTATCACAGACCACTTGGCAATAACCTGCATGATGTGTGTAACATCTTTTGTAGAATGGATGGGGTCCCTTATAGTTTGGACTTGCAGTTTCCCCATCTTGTTTACCTTTAAAAGTTTCTTGTTTTCTTCAGGTGAGTACTTTTGCCCTTATAGTCTTCCCATTTCCTCTTTCCTTCAGTTGTCTTGACTTCGGTAATTGGTGCCTTAATCGAACTCTCTGTGATCTGGTCCATGAGTTGGTGTGCCATTGTCATGTGTAACACCGGCCATTTTTTTTTTTTTTAAACACAGCGGAAGACTTTATTAACAAACACACTATAAGTCGCGTCATTACATTAATCTGAGTAATTAAGTTTAAGTTTACACAACGGTGTTACGTTATCACAAAACATTATTTATACAAAAGACCACATCAGAGTTGGGTTGTCAAACATGTCTTCTGCAACAGCACCCATCCCGACTAGCAGTACCTAAACCTGCAAAATGGGGGAAACATGTGGGGGATTAGCGCACCGCTAAGTGAATGAAATCTATCTAACAGATATAGCTTAAGCCACACACAAGCTATATACTAACAACAACACTTGCTAACTACCAACTAGCATACAATAAGACAATACGAGGATCGGCGGCTTGTACGAGCACACGACTCTCAGCTGATCGGGCCTGAGTCTACCGATAGTCCCTGCTACTCAATTCACAGTATAGTTATCCAGATGCAGGGGATGCATCATTCACACTATACTCCACAATCAGTAGCCTATGGACCCAACCTCCCCTAGGCACGGTTGACCTCATACGGACTCTAACCTCTCCTAGACACGGTCTCGAGTCCCCAGTCTCCCTAGGCCTGACTGGTGCCATTCACACAGTGTACACATAATTCACATACAACATCAGGCAAACGATATTATTCTATCATAGCAATTCCTACACTATGCATGGTAAAAGAGTCAACCACAGTAGCATGATATGCTACTTAAACTCTATCCGTAGATAGACCCACTCACCAATTACCAGCAACTGCTCAGTTATTATTTCTGAGCTTCTTCCTTGTCCTTATCTCATGAGAACAGCAAAAATCAAGTTAGAATAGTGTTCCCATCAAGATTAGACACACTGACAGCGAATTATAGCAAATTCATAAAAAATGCGTCCGCTAAAATTTTCATGCTTAACACTTATGCACTTTCAAAATTTACATCCTGAACACCAAAATATAAACGGGCAGCATAACGGCTAGAAAAAGGCACTTTGGTAAAACATTCTGCCCTGGACACACAGTCGGTCGACTGTCTCCTCAATCGGTCGACTAATGTAGACAGTCGGTCGACTGTTGACACAACCGGTCGACTGACTTTTCCAATCGGTCAACTTATTTGGTATATCCACAATCGGCCGAAAGTCACACTCAGTCGGTCGGTTCACCCTCAGTCGGTTGGTTCACCCTAAGTCGGTCGACTGTCGACCGACAGTCGGCCGACTGTGTTCATCTTCCTCAGGAACTGAACAAATGCTACGGACTTCACGATGAAATCCTCAAATCTCGATCTAGAGCTCGTTTTAAACACCAAAATCGACCACAACTCGTTCACTACTTGTTATAGACTCAAAACCCACAACAATTTGACCATAACAACACTTAAATCACTAGTTATGACACAAATTCAAGCTTTTTACAAAACTCACACAAAAGCACGAATTTAACAACGAATTGAACACAAAAACACATGTTACTTACCTTGATAGACTCAGTAAACGATAACAAACACGATTCTAACACCAATTTGAGCTCAAGATCAATGTTTAAGGATTAGGGTTTGGTTAGGTGGGAGAGATGAAGGTACGGTGTATTTTCTAGAAATGGGAAGAAAATGAGAGAGTGGCAGCTGGTATAACACTTAATTGTGTTATATCACAATACCCCTCAACACACGGGTATTTACCAGTTATCTGAAATCTTTCGCACAAGATTAGGTAACCCAAACGAGGTCCAACTAAAATAAACAAACCTGTTCTGGGACCCTTGTCACAAACTGGACACAACACAAATATAATAAAACACTAATTAAATAATTAAAATAAAAGCATTTAAGACTAAGCACAAACCCTTAGGGCAAAATGGACAACTTACAACTAGCCCAGGTTTCAGTCTGTTACATCATGGCTTCCTGCATCGTATTCGGTTTGGACGATGTAACATTTCCTTTGATATTGATCGATAAACCATCAATATACATTTCTATCTTTCGTTTCTCGTTTGGCACCAATTCGGGACACAACAAGGCTAGTTCCATGAAACGCTTTTCATAGTTATTGAGATTCGCGCCGATAACCTTCAGATTACGTAACTCAGATTCCATTTTTCTGATCTCGTTTCGAGGACAGTACTCCTCGATTAGCATCTTTTTCAGTTCTTCCCAAGAGATATCATATGCCGTATCTATTCCTTCTGCTTTAGCATAATTGTTCCACCAAGTAAGTGCACCGTCTTGCAACGTGCACGAAGCATACTTTGACTTGTCTCCGTTCGCACAATTACTGATTTTGAAAACGGACTCCATCTTTTCAAACCATCGGGTTAGACTGACTGGTCCATCGGTTCCACTAAACGTCTGTGGTTTGCATCCTTGAAAAGTTTTGTATGAGCATCCGTTTCGTGAGTTTGTGTTTACGGCTGCTGCTTCAGCTGTTGCTTTTGCTGCCTCAGCTGCAGCAATTCTTTCATTCACACGTTTCTCGACTAGTTCCTCAAACTCAACATCCGACATTTGAGACATGTTTCTTCAATAAACACAACAGATATAATTTAATCATATAGAATATTATAGGTAAAATAAGTTGTCAATAGTTAATCGTAGCATATTACTAATATGAACCAATTATTATAAAAACCTTTTCTTCTTATTAGCATTTTATAATTATTTCTAGGGTATTACCTACCCGTTAAGTTCATACACAATAGCTAGTACAAGGAATTAACTACTAAAATCCTAATAATATTCCACTATGAAAAATTATAGCGAGTTACTACGTTATTATGTAATAATAATAATAAGAAGTAGTAATAATACAAATAATCATTCCATGCATTTATTATTAATAAACCAAAATAATACAATACCATACAATACCGATATTTTACATATGATTATTCTACATAACAAGATAGAGTAGCACACATAAGCAATAGAATAGCGCATGGAAGATTTATGGTTGCGAGGTCGTTTATTCAGAACTATCAGAAACTTCTTCCCATTTGGTTCTTTCTGCCAATTGTTTGTGTGCACATGGTCCGACAGACATTCTGGCAGTGTATTTAATTTTTGGTTGGGTTTTGAGGTGCCCGGTGCCTCAGTGGTGTAACGTCCTCCCAATAGGGTCTGGAAGAAACGTTACTAATATCAAATAAACCAACATATTATAATACGAGAACAATACTAAATGAGAAAATTTAACTTTATTGAGTACGCAGCGGAAAATGAAATGTCGTTACAATAAGGGAAATAACGATAAAGTAATTGTTCATATGCAGAAGTAATAAATGCGATATCTCTTGATCCTAAGTCCAAGTAGCATCACATAAGTAGTAGATAAGAAAGCTTGAATCAAACAGCACCTGAGACAAAACATGCTAAAGTGTCAACCAAAAAGGTTGAGTGAAGTTCATAGGTTTAACAAAAGTAGTTATCGTTGTTTTTAGACCAAAAGATTTAGTTGTAAAGTTGATCTCCCGCAGGATCAAAAAGTAGATCTCGCGGATCCAAAAGTAGTACTGATTCGTGATATTTTAGACTAAACGTTTGTTTTGTTGCCCCGATGATAAGTTGGCAGTACCTTATCACAATGTTTAAATCATTATTAAGTAATACAAAGACATCACGGTCAAATGTATCGGGGACGTTACTCCCGATAGGCCTACCCCCAATAATTAAGAATGCCTTATCCTAAAAGCAATTAAAAAATATCACTGTGGGGTCTTAGTAGCATAAGCTAGTCATAGTACAGTTTAGGTTCGTACTTGTGTCTAAGTTGTTTAAAGTATAAAAGCAGCATGTGTCTCACCCCAGTAAGTATAAAAAGTGCTATAGCAATAAGAGTGGGGCTATGAAAGTCACCTTAGTAATTCGGTGAGTGAAAGTATTCCTTAAAGAGAAAGTATGGATGATCGAAGCACAGAGAAGTCAACCTAAGAATAAGTTGAGAATAGTTTAGATGTTTTGCCCGTATTATGATAAGTGTAAGTATTTTCTTTTATAGTAAGTTTAAAGAAGGTTTATCGTTTTGGAAAGGCTTTTCATACTAGACAAGCTTCCAATCTAACACTTTCAATTTAAAATGGCCTTTTCAGGTCATAGGTTTCTGAGCCACAGGATCCTTTAACTCGGTAATCCAAACTCTCCGCCTAGACTTTCGAGCGTCCATCCACTCGAGAAAGATCAAGATCTATACCCATCTAATATACCGTTCCAATACGTTTTTAGGTGCGTATAGAAATACAACACTTTATATACTTTACTTATAAGTGTTTAATATATATATATTATATATATGTAAGGATACATATATATATATATATATATATATATATATATATATATATATATATATATATATATATATATATATATATATATAGAGTTTAAATTATGTTTTAGATCAATATAAGCACCAATAATTATCTAATGATGCTAACAAGTGTTTTATTGATTTCATAACAGTAAGTAACTTGTATAAAACATAATAAAAATTTTCTATACATTAATATTAAGTTTTGTGTATTAAATATTACTTTTTATAATTGTTTTAATAGTTAAAATGAAAATAAATAGGTAAACAAGTTTAACACCACATCTTATATTTTTCTTAGGTTCTACTGATCAAAATAAACTTAGAAAAATTTTATAAATTTTTGTTATGGTGTAAAAGTATTTATTGCTAATTTCTTTTTCGGTTTGCAATAAATCAAAGTTTATAAAGTAATAATTATTAAATCAACTAAATTAATTCAACCAATAATTTTCGTGAGCTTATATTAGTATATTAAGCTTAGAAAAATTATTTGTATAATTATATTAATAGTTTAACTATTTAATTCAACTTTTGTATTGTTATTAGTTTAAATTCGAAATTAACTAGAAATATATATTCATTAATTCAAAAAAATAATTTTTATAACTTTCTTAATAGTTCCAAAGTAGTTTCTATTAATTATTGTAGTCATAAAAATATTATACCATTTAGTTCTCTTTTTATTTAAAAAAACACTGTTTTCGGCTACTGTAGCAAAACTAAAGAAAATACAAATTAATTATTTAAAATGACAATTAAATCAAACATTAATTTTTATAATTACTTGCATAACATATGTGATAAGCGAAAATTGTAAAAACATATATATATAATCGTTTACTATTTATTTATTATATATCTATATATACCGAATATAAAAAAAATCAGTTTTTGATTTTTAATAAATATAAATTCGAATGTATAATTCATAAAAATAATTTTTATAGTCATTAGGATACTTAATACTAATTATCATGTATTTACATTATTTATTATAATTAATTTCATATTTATTTGGTATTTAACATAAAACTAGCACAAAAATATGATAAAAACTAAATAAAAACTATAAAAATAATATAGAGAACTTACAAAAATAATTTTTGCAGAGGTTTGAGAGAGAATTCTTCAAGTTTTTGGTGTACAAAATTTGTGAACTAGGCTATGGTATTTATAGTTACAATTTTTGGTAAAGAGAAAATAAAAAAATACAAAAGTTTATATAAAAAAATAACTAGTGTCTTGTAAAAAAATTAAAAGTATTTATGGCCAGTCATGCCACCATTTCAAAATATAAATAAATAAAAGTAAAGTTAAAAGTAGGAATAAAATAAATAAAAGTGGATCTAGATCTAGTTTATATATAAAAAAATACTACTTTTTAAAATATATATATATATATATATATATATATATATATATATATATATATATTTCATAGTTCTAAAAATGTTAACTAACTAAATTTCTATTTTTATTTAATTATTAAATACGAATTTTGATAAATATAAATATATATTCTGTATTTATAAAATTATAATTACTAAATGTGGTTTTTATTTAATTAAATTATTACTTTATAATTTTATTAGTTTTATATATGTTACTACATTTATATATACTTGTATTTATTAATTGTATAATATATTAACTAAATACAAAATTAATATAAGTATTTTATATATAATCATGTTATGACATAAATTTTTTTTTTATAAAAATTCTTACGCGTACGTTGTTGAATAAAATTTATTATTCGTTTAACGTTCGTTAATTTCGTATGTATATAACGACCTTTTATTAGTACTTAGAGTTTATTCATTATACTTAAATCTTTTGTTCGGGCATTATATAGATGGAAAAATGAGGGTCGTTATAGGGTTTACTATGGTAAGGGTGGTGACGAACCGAATGGACCTGTTCGTTTTTAATAATTAAGGAATTTTTATTATTGTGGTTGTTTTTGTTATCTATATCAAGTTGGAATTTCTCCTTAGTGACTTCTTTTATTCATTAGCGAAATCCTCCTCCTCACTGATCTCGTCTGATGACGAACTATCTGAGTCATGCGTAGGAGTATATGATGACGAACTGTCTGCATCATATGTACGAGAATATGTACCGGTGGTCATGAATCGAAATCTGCCAGGCGTAATATTCACAACCCGCCCGTCGGCGGTGTATCTGGCCCAATGTCCATGTTCGTTTAGAAATGGACGATCTTTGTTTACTCCAGGGATCATGGCTCCATGCCAACGATACTGTGGCTCCGGAAAACTAGAGTTGGGTGGAGCTGGAACCTCCTCTGGGTTTACCGGGAGTTGAGATTCCCCGACTAACACAATTTCTTCTTTAATAGGTATTGGAACGCCCTTTTCAGTTGTGGATATAATAGATTCAGTGTCCGATTCCGAGTCGTACAAAATGATAGGATTAGAAGAAGTCATCTATCACATAATTGAAATAACAATTACGTTAGCATATAAACATATCACATATAATGTTTTTGACAAAATGATAAGCAAAAATCGGTAAAAACAGATATGGTCATAGTCCAGACTCACTAATGCATACTAACAATTACCAGTTAAATACATTAATGCAAATTCTGGTTCCCTATAACCTCAAGCTCGGATACCAACTGTAACGACCCGTCAAAATCGCTATTGACACGGCACGTTAATCATTGCTTCCACAGTGAGGTTTTGACCTCTATATGATACGTTTTGATAAAATATTGCATTCATTAAAATAAGTGACTTTCTAAACATAGAAAGTTATAAACATGTGGGCGAGTGCTTAGGTATAAACAAAACCCCAAAATACATAAGTCTTTAATTTACAGGTTGACATCACAGTCCAATTATTTATTACACAACGCAGTTTTATTTAGAATGCAATAAACTTTATACAAAGCATGAAAGACTCCATGCAGGCAACAAGCATATCACAGCGGAAGCAGTCTAAGGACCTGAGAATAAAACATGATAAAAAGGTCAACACGAATGTTGGTGAGTTATAGGTTTAATTGCTCGAGTCATAAATATATAAAGATAGAGCACAAGATTTCATCAAAAGTTTATCAATAGATTCTACATAACAGAGCACCCTGGTAACTAAACTTAACGCTATAGTGATAATTACCCCATTCGTTTTAATACACGCAAACCAACGTGTCTTAAACTCAAATAACATACGTCCGTTAAAAGGCTAGCACTCTAGCTCGGACGGGGATGTCATGCCCTATGGATCCATATACAATTATTCGCGCCTACCAGTCCATATCCTATGTACTGGCAGCTACTAGTTACCAAAGCTAAGGGATTTTCGGTTTAACTCAGTGTAGAATTTAGTATGTACTTGTGTCTTATCGCGTTTAAAATAAATTGCATGTATTCTCAGCCCAAAAATATTTAAAGTATTTAAAAAGGGAGACTATAACTCACTGTTCAATATTGTGGTTCAATATTGTAGGCAAATTACGTAGACGTAAAGATAGCGGATGATTGTATGGATGGTCTTGGATTCACGAACAATACCACGAACAATACCCAATATTTCCTTAGCTTAAAACGGTTTGAAACCCGAATTAAAACACCCGCGTATATACCTTATTATTATTAAACTTTAAATTATAAATTATAAATATTATTATGGATTGCAGAAGAAAGAAAGAAAATAAGTAAGATAAACTCGTCCGAATTCGTGGCTATTTATAGCACTTGGCCAGAATTTTGGGGCCATGCGATCGCATGGCTTTCCAGGCCATTTCCCATGCGATCGCATGGGGCGGTCTGCCAGCTCATTGGTGATTTGTTTTCTAGTTCGTCGACATCAAATAGTGTGTTACTGTAGCAAATAGTGTTTACTGTAGTAAATAGTCTTTACTTTAGCAAATAGTGTTTTACTGTAGCAAATAGTGTACTGTAGCAAATAGTGTTTTCACTGTAGCACTGTAGCAAAATACGGTTTCACTGTAGCAAATAGTGTTTTACTGTAGCAAAGTCATTTTTACCGTAGCAAATAGTGTTTTACTGTAGGAAAGTCGTTTTTACTTGTACATATATATATATATATATATATATATATATATATATATATACATACATACATATAATTGTTCATGAATCGTCGAGAGTCGTTTTTACTTGTACATATAATTATTCCATAAACTCAAAACACCAAACCCTAAACTCTAAACCCTAAACCCTAAACTCTAAACCGTTCGTGTTAAAAAACTCAATCTAAACCCTAAATCTAAACCCTAAACCCTAAATTTCTAAACCCTAATATCTAAACCCTATAAACCCTAATATCTAAATCCCAATAGCTAAAACCTCAAAATACGCTCGAAAAACACGATAATTGTTATATATTACTTCTTCGAGCGTTTTTCCGTCAAAATAAAAACATTTATTACAAAGTGTCTCTACTAAATGTTCATATTTTCATCTCATCTATAATGTTCGTGAACACAGTTTTTTCAAAAAACGAAAAAAAAAAAAAAAAAAGTTTGCTTCACCCCGCTTC
This sequence comes from Rutidosis leptorrhynchoides, assembly GCF_046630445.1. Taxonomy (NCBI): domain Eukaryota; kingdom Viridiplantae; phylum Streptophyta; class Magnoliopsida; order Asterales; family Asteraceae; genus Rutidosis; species Rutidosis leptorrhynchoides. The sequence continues at coordinate 374,481,143 of NC_092339.1, read as the reverse complement.
TCCCCGAATGGTTACTTCCCTCTTGATCCTACCACTATATATATATATATATATATATATATATATATATATATATATATATATATATATATATATATATATATAAGGATAAGGATGTGCACTTTTACTTCGTTTTGTTCATCACCGACGTCGTTTGCTACTTCTTTATTCAACAATACTTCTCATTCTTGCATTCACTTCATGTACATATCGGAATCACGTATTGTTGCATACGATTTTTTGTCGCAAACTCGCAATGCGCCGCAACAATGCCCGAGATATTTTTTTCACTCGTTTTGATACTAACACTACGTATTTACCAATTTATAATTCAATATATTAATTAAAATAAAATAATTATAGGTATTTGATAGAAGATTGTCTACAGAAATTAAAATGAATAAATAAACAATAATAATAATAATAATAATAATAATAATAATAAGATGTCGTATTGAGTGTTTTATTGAAGCAAACGACACATTTTTGGGTGGTATTTAGTATATAATAATGATAATGATAATAATAATAATAATAATAATAATAATAATAATAATAATAATAATAATAAGATGTCGTATTGAGTGTTTTATTGAAGCAAACGACACATTTTTGGGTGAGATTTAGTATATAATAATAATAATAATAATAATAATAATAATAATAATAATAATAATGATGATAATAATAATAATAATGATAATAATAATAATAATAATAATAATAATAATAATAATAATAATAATAATAATAAGATGTCGTATTGAGTGTTTTATTGAAGCAAACGACACATTTTTGGGTGGGATTTAGTATATAAGGATAATGATAATAATAATAATAATAATAATAATAATAATAATAATAATAATAATAATAATAATAATAATAATATAGTTATTAGTTATGATGATGACAAAATTGTCCATTTCGTTCTTGTGTTTTTCCACTTTTTTCCCAATTCAACCCTGTATTTTATTAATAGTAATTTTCATCCTTAAAAGCATTTTGAAGTCTCAATTTTATCCCTCACTCTAACGAAGGTTAACTGAGTCCGTTAAAACTATTCACATGGACTATCTACGTAATCTTTAACTAATTAAATTATAAAAATTAATTCCTTCTTCCTCTCATGATGTTAGCTACGTGGTCCGTAAACAAATTAAGATCAAAAGGAAATGTTCTCCATTTTTAGCTCTGATGTGTCCTTTTCTTAGAATCAGATACAAGAAACATTAGTTGCAACAGAATCAAAGTTTCAATTCAAGTGAGTGGTGAAAATAGAAAGTCACCTAAAAATAGCTAGTCAAAAACGGCCATGGAGTAATTCGCTTAAGCCACGTACATCTGAATAAAAAATACTCTGAACTAGAAAAATCTTATATGTTTGCCTTAAAAATGAAAATGGCAATTGTTTACTCAATAATGCAAATTTTCATATGACATTGAGTGCAAAGGAAATTCATGTTTTTTTTTTTTTTTTTTTTTTTTTTTTTTTTTTTACCTTTGTGCCAATATAAAATGTTATAAGCAACCCAAAAAAGCTTTTTTAAAAAAAAATATAAGCAACCCAAAAAGAGTAGGTAGTCCTGAACAATTATAAAAGAATAATGTCAATTTCCAATACGAAACTGTGCATGAGTTGTAAAAAGGGATGAGTAAGAAAAAAAAAAAAAAAAACCCTTCAACCTGAAGAAATACAGATTTTAGCCAGCTTATGCCTGATGGAGTGATGGTCCAATTACAAAGCCAACAAGGTTAGCCACCTGCCAAAGAGAAAGCCATAAAATTGTCGCAAATTTTACACATTTTTTAATTTACTGTCAAATAAAACTACTGTCTATTTATTACGAAGAATGAATTAAAGATTACGAAGAATGAGAGGAAGAATAAAACTATTGTCTATTTATTTTGAAGAATGAGAGGAAGAATGAATTGATTTTTGTAGTTTAATTAGTTGAAGATTACGTGGATAGTCTATGTGAATAGTTTTAACGGACTCAGTTACCTTCGTTAGGGTGAGGGATGAAATTGGGACTTTAAAATGCTTTTAAGGATGAAAAATGCAGAAAATAAAATACATGAATAAAACGGGTAAAAAGTGAAAAACCCAATGACGAAATGGACAATTTTGTCTATAATAATAGTAGAACTTTAAAAATAATAATATAAATAATTAATAACATAAGGGTCAAGTAAGTAAGTTTAGTAAAGTGCAAGGGTTAAACTATGATATTTTACCATATATTATATTGTTTTTGGTTAAATAAGAGTTTCAAAAGCTTGGTGCTTCTCCAATGTCGCACGCTTCTTTTGGCGATCGCATTTTACTCACTCAGTTATAGGATAGGATATAAAATAATAAAATATTATTAAGCTAGAGTGTTACATTGCGTGTTATGTTAGATGTTTTAAATTAATTTTCCCGATGGATACGAATAAAAATGTAAAATTTCTTTATATGTTATACCCTTATATATTACTTTATAAGACGAAAATATAAGTAAAAATTAAGAGGTAAACAGTAAAGTAAATGAAAAATATAACGTAATGATAGAATTCCTTACAATGCGTATTTTTTGTTTGGTGACAATTAATATGAGACAGAAGGAGTATATAATAATATAAAACACTTGTGACCCAAAAGATTAGCATAAACCCGGCTTTCTAAAAAGCTCGGTTCCAAAATGGCTTGATATCCCGACGACAACGTATGTGCCTTAAAAACGCTCATTTCGATTTGTTTTCCTTTTCTCTTACAAAAATGGTTTTTCTGTTATCTTTTAAATTAAGACTTTTTTGTTTCGTTGGTCCCTGTATTATACCTCATATTGCTAGCAGCGTCCCTCAGATTTTTGCTTTGCTTTTAGGATCATTTGTTTTTAAATTATTTGCAATCAGCATCCCTCCGTCAACCTGTCATCCAAACCATCCGTTAAGTAACATCGCGTGAGTAACACGTGATGAATATTTTCGTCTTTTTAGTCTTCTTCTTCACTAAAAACGAGGGACCACCGACGCAAATTTATCTTTTTCAGAAAAACATCATAATTCAACCTGCTACTTTTTCAATACATACGACACACATACACTTCGATTGTTTAAATCACAAAAACCATATTTGTTGATTTATAAATCTGTTTGTGGTTGTGTTTGTTTATATTCATCATCGTCAAAACATCATATGTTTTTATTTGTTGAAAACCCACGAGACACCAAGAGCACCAACTATGACTTTGAATAAACGATTTGAACATGAAATCGAGCTAGAAAGTGAACCAAAAATTGGTATAAGAGTGTAAGAGATCTTCCTCATCGATCCATAGCTCAAATTTCGTGTTAAATTTACATAAAAACCGATTTAAATCATGTTTTGACTTTCTTTGACTTTTTAGTGGTCTTTGATTTCGATGTGTTTTAATGAATCTAAAATAGTAGAAAGATTCATCATCATCTCGTGATCATTTCCTCAAAACTTCAGGATCTAAATCTCATTTTTAATCGAGATCTCAGCAATAGTCTGTTCGATGATATTATCACTGAAATTGATTGTTTGATATCGGTTCATTTATACATTATTTCACTCGCGATATCGGGTTCTTTCAGGTATAATTTGGTGGATACTGAAGACTTTAGTTCGAGATTATAAAGGAAATGATAAAGTGAGCTTAAGAAGTCTTAATGTTGGTTTTATAAACGAATTCAGCAAGTTCTAACGTTAAAAGATCAAGACAAAGCATAAGACGGAAAAAATCAAATGAAGGTGCTGTGCAGGGCCCTATCACGGTCGCGATGGGGTATATCCTGGTCGTGATGTAGAGGCAGGTCGACATATTTCGAGCAGCAAAGGTATCACGGTCGCGAAGGTTTTAGTCGCGGTCGCGATGAGAAGGTCACGGGCGCAACGCGGGGTTGGTTAAGGCTCCAAATTTTCATCTATAAATACCCTTAATAAACCCCTAATCAAGGGTGACGAATTGTGGCCGGTTTTGGGCGATTTCCAAACGAATTTAGAGGTTCCAAACTCTATTTTTATCATCTTCAAGAGGGTTAAACATCTAGGATCAATGATTGATCATCTATAATCATTGGTAAATTTGTTTTCTTGATTTTTAGTGATATTATCATGAATACTTTTATTATCAATTTTTTAGTTGGTTTTTCTAGCATGTCATTCTAAAACCCCTTAGTGTTTACTCGAATGTATTAGCTTTTGATTATTGGATTGTTCTTTATTTTCTAGCATTCAGATTCTTGAAAGGAATTGGGTAGAATTTCTCAGTCATTGTCGGAGAGGGCATCGGGCACTCTTCCATCTAACACCCACTCCAATCCTAATGCTGCTAGTGGTCAGAATGCTAATTCTTCTCAGGTTTCGTTGAAGAAGAAGGAACCCCATGTCTACCATTGAACCCACATGTCCTGAAGAAGCACTTAAAGATCCTAGTTGAGTATGAGCAATGCAAGATGAACTTACTCAGTTTGATAGGAATAAAGTATGGAAATTGGTACCTGAACCAGAGGATAAGACCAAGAAAATCATTGGTACCAAGTGGGTGTTTAAGAACAAGATGGATGAAGATGGGATTGTGATCAGAAACAAAGCTAGAAGATTTTAGACACGAAGAAGGATCGGATTATGGGGAAACATATGCACCAGTGGCTAGGATGAAAGCTATCAGATTATTCTTGGCATATGCTGCTAAGATGAAATTTAGGGTATTCCAGATGAATGTTAAATCTGCATTTCTAAATGGGAAGCTGCAAGAAGAAGTTTTTGTCAAGCAGTCTCCTGGTTTTGTAAGCAGTAAATATCCAGACCATGTCTACAAATTAGACAAAGCTCTTTATGGCCTTAAACAGGCTCCAAAAGCATGGTATGAGACACTTCATGTGTATCTCACTGGTTTAGGCTTGAAAGTTGGAACAATTGATACCACTCTGTTCTCAAAAGAAATAGATGGTGATCTCTTGCTAGTACAGATATATGTGGATGATATTATTTATGGTTCTAAAAAAGAAACACATTGTCAAGAATTTTCAAAACTTATGTCAAAGACATATGAAATGAGTTTACAAAGAGATCTGCAATACTTTCTAGGATTGCAGATCAAACAACTTGATGATGGAATTTTTATAAGTCAAGATAAATATATCAAAGATATGTTAAAGAAATTTGGTCTGACCTGTTTAAAAGATATAGGGACCCCAATGGTAGCATCCATTAAAATAGATGATGATCCCAATGGTGAACCAGTCAATATCACTGAATATATAGGTATGATTGGATCCTTACTTTATCTCACAGCCAGCAGACCAGATATTATGTTTGCCACATGTCTCTGTGCCAGATATCAAGCTGATCCTAAAGAGTCACACTTGCTAGCAGTAAAAAAGATATTTAGGTATATGAAAGGTACTGCTAAACATGGTCTTTGGTATCCCAAAGACCAGGATTTTAAGCTAATTGGGTATTCAGATGCTGACTTTGCAGGATGTAAAATAGATAAAAAAAAGTACTACTGGTGGTTTCCAGTTACTGGGTGGTAGGCTAGTCAGCTGGACGAGCAAAAAGGAAAATACTGTGTCCGCATCTACCGCTGAGGTAGAATACGTCTCTGCTGGTAGCTGTACTGCTCAAGTACTATGAATGCAAAGCCAGCTGAAGGACTATGGGGTTCATATTATAAAAACTCCAATCTACTGTGACAACACAAGTGCAATTGCTATTACCAACAATCCTGTGATGCATTCTAGGACAAAGCACATTGACGTTCGATATCATTTCATAAGGGATCATGTTTAAAAAGGAGATGTAGAGCTACATTTTATTTCAACAGACCAGCAGTTGGTAGATCTCTTCATAAAGCCCTTAGATGAGAAACGTTTTAACTATCTCATCTCTGAGCTGGGTATGCTTGAACTCTAAAATAAAAGATAATTTTGTTGGTGTGATGGCTCTACAACATGTAGGGCAAACCAGTAAGTCACAACCATTTACTTACTGCCTACATGTCAAACAATCAGCACAACAAGATCTTTTATATAATGGTTATTCAATGTCTAAAATGAAATAATAAATAGCTTACTATACTTAAATGATACCTTAAAACTGAAACTCATTTACTTCCAACGATTTAATATTTAATTCACGACATATTAAATGTGACAAAGGATTTTTGTATTTAATACAAATTTTATTTTGTGATTTTTACATTCATTTTGAATTAAAACCTGCTGCATTTAATGCTTAATGGGAGGTATGAGTGTTCAAGCCGATTATACGTCATGCCAACAGTCTGTGTCCCCTCGAAAACGTGCCAGTCTGTCACATCTGCCCACGCGCATGCAGATGATAGTTGTTATTTTTCTCTCTACTGCACTTTTTCCACCAATTCGAAAGGTTAAATAAGGCGATCCATCTCTCATAATAACCTTCGGTTATTAACTCTTCAATTTACCTTTCAAAAACACACTCTTCTCCCTAAATCCCCAAATCTTCAAATCAATCATACATTCATCTTCTACAAAATTATCAATGACAGATCAACAACAATCACCACCCATCGAGAACCAACCGGAGGAACAACAACAACAGCAACAACAACAACCAGAACAACAACCTCCACCGGTCCTGGAGGAACAGGTTGAGCAGGGACCACTGTTCAATCTTCATCCAAGCCTAGGACTGTAAATGAGTCGAGCTACTCGTAAGCTACTCGAGCTCGGCTCGTCAAAAGCTCGATTCGAGTCGAGCCTAAACGAGCCCAAGCCCGAGTTTGAGCTTAACATAGGGCTCGTTTAATAATCGAGCTCGATCTCGAGCTTCACATGTCGAGCTCGTTTAAGCTCGCGAGCCTAAACGAGCTATATATATATATATATATATATATATATATATATATATATATATATATATATATATATATATATATATATATGTTAATGTTGTTTTATTTTACGGAGTAATTCAGTTCGAAATCTATGTCCATGCAATTCTCGAAATTGACTTTCCAACTTTCCAGTAAATTTCAATTTACCCCATTAAATCTCGATCACCACCCATATCAACCAATTAAATGTTTTCTAATTAATAATTACGGAGTAATAGTCGATACTAATATTAGAGAGGACAGAGATACTCTTTAATCTTTATTTGCTTCTTCATTTTACAAGTTTATCTCTTCAATTCTCACTCTCTTTATTTTCTTTCAAAAAATGTTTAACAAGGTTTCAAAGCTGCATGTTTGAAATTTCTAACAAGGTAGTTTTTTCGATCTCAATCATTTGTTTATATTTATTGTTTCTTATATATTATTCTAATTCTAAATTTATTGAACAAGGTAGGAAGAATCCAGGTAATTAATTTATTTTGAATTGATTCAAAATTATAAGCATATTTTAATGTGTGCATCTAAATTAATATTTGATGATTCAAACTAATGTTTTATTTTATATGATTCAAACTAATATTTTTGTTAATTTTGTTGATTCTGCACACGATTCATATTCTTCAGGGCATCTTACTATACACAAGACAAGATTACACATGGTGTTTAGCTTTTTGCAACACTAAGTATTACATTAGATCGTATGTTTAGATATTTTATTGGTGATTTTGGTATTTGATTATTGAAGGCAAAGATAGATCATATGTATTCTTTTATGTTTTTTTTTACTGTACAATTCATTGACTATCAAACAATTTATTGACTATCAATCAGAATGTTTTTTAATGTCATTTACATACTACTCATAAATTTGTTTATTTTCTTTAATAATGCAGATTATTTCAAGTGATTAGTCTTTTGGGCTAACTGAAGTTGAAATTTGAAGATACATAGTTTTATATTCTTTAGAGATGATTATTATAAATGTAAACGTGTTTTGAAAATAGTTCTAGCCTATTTAAATGCCTTGTGTAAGTTTGTAATTTTATGAGAAGGTCTTTAAATTTATAAGAAGCTACAAATTCTTCAATGGTGTTTGTACTTATTATTAACTTATTTTCTATTTCTAGTGTTAAGATATTGAGATTAAAGGATATTTAAATGCTTGCTTAACGAGCTCGAATATTGTTTAACGAGCTCGAGTATCGCTTAGCGAGCTTGAGTTCTTCGTTTTCTAAAAAAAGAGCTTATAACGAGCCGAGCTCGAGCTTTTCACATGAATCTCGAGCCGAGCTCGAGCTAAAAATCTAAGGCTCAAACTGAGCCGAGCTCGAGCTCGAGCTTTCTAAAAACTAAACGAACCAAGCTCGAACACTATCAAGCTCGGGCTCGGGCTCGGCTCGGCTCGTTTACAGCCCTATCCAAGCCTTGTCAAGGCTGCTAATGCACCAGATCATGCACTCATTCACCTATCCAGAGGCAATGCAGCTCATGCCCTTTCGATTCTAAAATCCAAAGCCAACATGGGCTATGACACCCTCATCGAGTACATAAGGCAATCACCTCTGGCTCGAGCAATCACCGGTGTTTCTTCTCGTCTATATCTAGCCTGCTTAGCCAGATTATGGTATACTACCACCATGGCCACCACTTAACAGAATGCTCCATGTATTTGTGGCATGGTTACTGAAACCCTAACCTACTCCATCATCGTTGACGCTATTCGACAGGCCCTTCAATTACCCGGTGGTCCATTTGTTAATTCACCGACTAGCGATGATTTCAGGAGAGAAGTGCTGGAAACTATTGGATATGCTGGTCCAATTGCTCATACGCCATTAAGGAAGAATATGCCACCGTTGTGGTACTACTTCTTCAGACTGCTGACCCAGTGCATCAGCCAGAAGTCTGGTATCTTTAATCAATGCTCAGAATTTGAGCTCAAGATTGGTCATGAATTGCTATTCAATAGGAACATTGATTATGCAGCTGAGATCTACCCCAGGTTAAGGGAAATGGTGCTTGCACCCAAAAGAACACACTTAATCCCTTTCCATGGTTCTTGAGCCTTATGTATTAAAATGAGCTGGCTGGTGATTACCAGCAGATTGCTGACGAATCAGTTGACCTGCCCATGAAACAACAGGGAATGGCAAAAGATGCTCCTGCTGCTCTATATACTAGTTTAACACCAGGCATTCTCGAGTATCTTGCTACTCGAGTTGGAGTTCACCAATCGACTGCCTCTCCTGTTGCACCAGCTGAGGGGGAGGGACCTCAGCGCAAGCCAGCTGTTAAAAGGAAGAAGCCATCTACCTCAACTAGTACAGCCACCGTCTCACATACTGGTGAAGCAGTAGTTGTATTAGAATCTAGTGTTCTCTGATAATAAAGAACAGCCCTAGTCTTATATACTGACTACCCACTTCTAGTATTGGAATCCGTTGCTTATCTATTTCTTGGTAACAGGCAAATCTAAACGTGGTAAAGCTGGCTCCAAGCAAACCACATGGGGGATTGCCCCAGTCTCAACTGCTGCTTCTAAAAAGAAGGCTGTTATGGAACCTGGTGTGTCTCTAGACCAATCAGTAGAAATTTCTAACTTAATTCAAAATATTTTAACTGCTGACTTAAAAAATGAAAGTGGAGTTAAAGGTATAACCTTGGCTCCCAAGCTGACTGGTTTAAAACTAGTGTTAAGAAGAGTAGCAACTCATACTCTTCTAACCAGGCACTTTCACAGTTTTTAAAACTATACTTCAAGAAATATCCTCTGCTGACAGTACAACCAGCAGAGAACATAATTGACCCCAAAGCAGGCTTGAGCTGGCTCCTCATCGTGTTGAATCAGCTCAGGCTATTGCACAACCTAAATATTACTTGGATCATGATAAGAGTCTCACTCCTACATCATTACCAGCCAGGTCTCTTACACAATCTGGGTCAACATGTGTTGCCAATGAGTCAGCAGAGTCACAGCTGCACTTATAGACACCTTACTCTGTCTCAATCAAAGGTCTGACTAAACCACCAGTCTGTCCCAGAGACCAACAACTGATGCAATTGTTGAGTCAAATTTATTTGGTTCTACAGTTGTTAACATAAAATGTTCTTTTGTTTCAGTTCTTAGCAGGGTAGATGAACAAGCAGAGGGGGAGCAAGAAAAGAATGTTAATGTTTCTACTGATGAGCTCTCTGTTTCTGCTACTGGTGTTGGTGCTACTGATTTGTCTACTGGTGGTGCTGATGCTAGTGCTGTTGCCTCTACTGCTGCTGGTACTACTGGAGATATTGTGGCTGCTGGTTCCACTGACCTTACTGTTAATGAGGAGTTAGCTACTGCTGATATTTCTACTACTCCTCCTCCTGTCTCCGGTATTGCTACTTCAACCACTGATTATGAGGTGGTTGATGACATGATAATGGAACCTCCTCCTGTTCTTGAAAAAGTTATTGATAATATTATTAAGGAGATTCTTGACTTTGATGCTGCTGGCTCTACCACTGTTACTCCTCCAGCTGCTGCTACTACGGAAGTGGTTACTAGTAGTGGCTTGAATGATGATGATGATTCATCTTGGCCTTCATTTCTTCAAGATTTCGGCTATGTTCCAAGGGAACCACAAATGGATACTGGTGCCTCTACACTTGTTATTCCATCTACTGAGCAGTCATCAACTGCTGCTACTGGTTCTACGGAACCCACTATGGATGTTGGTACCTCCACTGCTACTACTACTGACATTACTCAGGCTTCTGTTTCTAGTGATAAGCCCAAGTATGTGTGTCAGGTACTAGATCCAGATGAAGTTGTGCCCAACTTCATATACAGGGGAGCCTCTATCACTCCCAAGATTGCCTTACTGGTGGATCAACTGACTATTGATCCTCAAAGTGCTTTAGTCTCAGCCAGCAAACTACCTCAAGAAGAGCTGATTGAACTACTGTTCCAGCTTGATCGACCAGCAAGAGAAGAGGTATATGAGAGGCTGGCCACTCTACAACCAATCAATGAGCAGCCATACTGCTATTATTTTGGTATGGCTCCAGCTGCTTCTCCATAGCCTGGTACATGGAGGCCTCTCAAGTTCATCATTGATCCTACTACTGGTAAATGTGTCATGCAAAATGTTTCTGATTCACCAGTACCTTCTGATTCATCAGCTTCTTCCTCATCATCTTCTTCATCTGATGATGATGCTGATAAAGGTGCTGGTAAGGACGAGAAAGTCATTCATGATAATGCTACTGGTTCCAAAGACAAACCAGTGGATCTTACTGATGATGCTGATAATGATGCTGCAAAGGATACAAGTGGTTCTAAACCTTCGGGTGAAGGTAAAAATGATGGTGTTCATGGTGATGAGTCAGATTCTGACCTTCCACCTCCACCACCCCACGGAGGTACTCCTGTTGTTGCTGCCAGTGATCGCCCCTCAACCAGTAGTTTTGATCCTACTGAGGTGGCTGCCATTTCTACACTGGATGTTTATCGTACTGCAGCCAGAATCACACCAGAGATCCATCCGCGAAACACTTACTAATCGCATGACTAAAGCAATTCACAGAGCTGGGAATGTTACAACGTCTACTATTGAAAACCAGCTCAAACAAGTATGTGCTTTTGCTGATCTAGCGGTGGAAGCCATTGTCCAACACCATGAGGAAGAGGAGGACCTTAAGAGGCGAATCATCTCTCATAATGAATATGCTAATCATATTGCCCGTCTTCAAGCTGATCTTGATGTTGCTAATCGCAGGATTCTTTTTCTTAATGAGGAGAATAGGGTATTGGAAGAGAGATTGGATTCGCAGGAAAAGCAAATGGCCACAATGGTCCCTGCCTCTGCCTATGTTCAAATGGTGGAGACTATGCAACGAATGGCTGCCCTACAAGCTGATGTTAGGGAAAGTGTTAATCAGATGGCCATGGATGTTGCAAGGAATGAAGTCAGATCTTCAAACCTATGTTTCAGACAATATGGCGTGGATCATTGTGCCCATATATCTCCAGCTAATGTTGACTAGAACAACTTTGCCTATTATGTTCCTGAGTCAGATAGTGATCTTGATGCTCAAGTTTCCTCAGACCATCCTTCTGCCCTTGCTGATGACAAAAAAGGGGAGAAGAAATCTAAAAAGCATAAGAAGAGAAAACAAACTGAGGGGGAGCATGAGCATGAGAAGGCTCCAAAGCAACAAAGGAGAGATGGTGATGATGGTGGTGATGGTACTGGTCAAGGTACTAGCACTAAGCCCAGCAACGCTCATACTGAAGCAGGTGTAAAGAATGCTGGTGAATCTCAACCCAGTGTGTCTGCCATATCTGTGGATGATATTGGTTCTGGCAGTAAGCCCAGTGATATTTCTGAACTGGCTGTTGCTGAATCTTTTGTGGTTTCTCAAACTATTGAAAGAAAAATGAAAAGAAAGATGGAGAGACATCAGAAGAGACAGCAGGATGATATCTTTAATGCTAAATGGGAGGCCTATGCTGCTCGTAAATGACATATAATTGAGCATAGAAGTAGCCTAGACCCTAAAAAGATGGATATTCATGATGAACTTCTCAGCACAAACAAATACAAAAGAGATGCTCTAAAACAAAATGCTAAGTTCATGGTGAAATATGACAAAAAAAAGGCAAAGCTGTATGCTGAGCGAGCAGACAGGATTAAAAGAATGACACCTGAAGAGATGTAAGATTATTTGCAATCTACTGAGTCAGGAGGAGTTAGAGCTGAGGTGTTCATGAAATGGCTGGATGCTATCTTAGAAACCAGCTAATCCTCTCGACCAGCATCTTCCGATCTGCCAGCTGCACCACAACAGATAGCAGAAATCATCAACCTTGATGATGATGATGATGTTCAGGGGGAGTATCTTGCTATTACTCCATATCTGCCTCCACAAGAACCAGTATCAACACAAGAACCACCAGCTGAACCCAAACCTATTGATAAACAAAGGGTAAAATATGCCCCAAGGGACAATTAACCACTAAGAAAAGAGCTCTTATTTGAGACAGCTGGTGAAGATACTGTGGCAGTTGTGCCAGCTGATACTAATCAGTCAGCTGGTACTGAAGACACAACAAGGAGTGCTGTGAATGAAGACCCAGCCAGAAGTGTGCAGATGGGTGTAACAAGTGATGAAGACCCAGCAAAGGTGGATGAGCTGGGTGCTAACCAAGATACTGATTCTGTTGATCCTGCTGATTTCACAGTCTGAGGCAGAGGGAGTTCAACGTTTATTCAATCACCTATTCCTGCCCGGACTCTTGCTTACTTTGACAGGACACTGGATGAACGTATTAATTTTTATTCAGTGGGTCCCTCTGGCACAGCAGAATCACGTATGTATCCTCCATCTTCCCCAAAACGCCATGATAAACACACTACTTGGGAAGATGATTCAGCTGCACAGGGTGAGCCAGACTTAAGAAAGATGAATCCAGACAAAAGAGAGGCTTACAGGCTGGAGATCACTGTTCTGGAACTGCTTGAACAAAGAGCAGCAGCTATACCTGAAAGGATACGCCAAATCAGAATGTTGTACCATCCACTTGATCAGCAATTCTACATCAATGCTTTGGAATTCGGCATTGAAGTTGATGTGTATCTATACAACAGTGGTCAAAGGCTACATATTGATGCAGAGAAAGCTCTCTTTTATGAGGCTCTACAGTTGTACATGGATCTAAAGAAATACTGTGATGCCATGGCTACTAATGAAGGCAGAAAGTTGATTGCTACTGTAAAATCCCTCAACATTACTGCTAATGATTATCTTTTGAGAGTTCAACTTGAAAGGCAAAGAAGGGAATGTTGATGCTGAATATGCTGAGAGGCTGAGGCTTCAGGAAGAAGAAGCTAAGTTGGCTTCTGATAGAAAACAAGAGGTTGAGTCCCTCGAATTAGCTAAAGCTATTGTTAAGGAACAGGACAAGGCATTCGATGAACTGGAAGCTGCTGAGAAAGCACCTGCTGCTGCCCCTGAAGAAACTGAACGAACAATAGAATTATTTGATCATTACTATAGGAGCAAATATGGTGATGTGCTAACCAGAAGATCAAATCCTAGTAAGATCATCAAGGTGCACAAAGGCACAAAAAGGGCTTTCTCTGTCAGCAGGGAAGGTAATGTTCAGGAGAGGATAGACTACACTGAACTAAGAACCTTAGGGTTTAGTGAATGGATGGAGATACTGCAGTATTTTATTAGTAAAGGTAAAAGTGGTATTAAAGATACACTGAAACCTGAACTTCAAGAGCTCTTCAACAAAGAAGTAAAGTATGGGAACGCACCAGTAGTGAATGTAGAAGAAGTTCTCTCTCAAAAACCTAAAGGAAAGAAATCTACTGGTGATGGCCCACACAGAAGAGATCTCATCATTCTTGTGACGCCCCGTACAAAATCAATGTGTACGGATCATCAACAACAGGTCCATTACACGGTATAATACTACATGCTATTTTAAAACAAGTTTTGCATTCATGAAAAGGTAACGTTTTTACCAACGTCAAATGTTTTACAAGGATAACGTGCTTCTGCGAATAGAAAGCATTAACATAAGTACGTGACACAAAGGTCATTACAAAACCATAGCTCGTAAATATCATAAGTTGTGAATGCAAAGTAAAAGTTCCATGATTGAGACATCTCTAAACAATGCAGTGGAAGTCTAACACAGCGAGTCGGTAACAGCAAGTCTATAACACCAAGACTATAACAACAAGTCTAACGGTAGAAGCAACAATGTCTAAGCACCTGAGAAATACATGCTTAAAAAGTCAAAATGAATGTTGGTGAGCTATAGTTTGTTTGTAATCAGTAATGTAATGTAGACCACGAGATTTTGTATTCAAAACAGTATGAAAATTATATGCTTATCCGTGGGCACCCGGTAACTAACTTAACGTAATAATAATACCCCCTAAAAGTACACTTGGCGAGTACGTATGTCCTCAAAGTATTAAACACCCGTTAAATGCTAGCGCGACTAGCCCGAGTGGAGATGTCAAAAACCAATAGTTAAACGTTACCGTACTAAGGGGAAAGTTTATACCGTTATATAACCCACACATATGTCAAGTTTAAGTACTCGTGTCAAGTAAGTAAAACATAAAAAGCGCATGTATTCTCAGTCCCAAAAATAGTATAAGTAAAAAGGGAAGCTATAACTCATAGTGAATGTGCAGTAAAGTCGATAAGAAAAGTATGCAAGTAGTAAGTAGGTCCGAAAGTTCGTCAACCTAAGTCAAAGGTCACTAAGTCAGTATATTGTCCCTAAAAGTTTAAAAGTGAATAAATTAAGTCTTAAGTATCATCATCATCATCATCATCATCATTCGTAAAAGATAAAGTAAGTTTTCAACAAAAATTGAGATCGAAACAATAGGATGACTTTGGACAGCTGTTACAACCTATATACAAATCAAAAAGATGCGTGGTAAGTGGCCAAGGCTCCGTATGTGAGTCCTCTAACCGCTGTCCAATTTTCAGATCCTAACTCGATGTCGTTTGACCGTGGCAACAGTTCAAGCGCGAGTAGGTCAGAATTTTCAGCACGTCGTTACAAAGGCGTAGTGACTTTTGGAAGGCTATAAATCCTAAACCATATATCGGATTTAGGCGAGTCCTAAACAAAAAGTCATATAATCGAAACGAACTATCTAAAAATCAATTTTCTAGAAGTCTTAGGAGTCTGATCAGACCCCGAAAAACAGCAAACAAGTGCTCCGATGGGTTTCTTGGTGCTTGATGCTCATCACGGTTCTCATCCTTGATGCGTGTAAGCTTCAAGTGTACAACTCTTTGATGTTTTAGCATCACTTTGACCAAGTTTCAACTATAAATACACAAATAAGAGTAAAAGCTAACATTCTACAAGTTTTGAACATCAAGGTTGCCTCTTTATTGCATAAACCCAATAAAGCTTCAACCTTTGTCCTTTTGACACAAGTTTATGCATCTTCATCATATGAGATGATGAAGACTTGATCTTTATCATCACAAAAATCACAAAAAGGTTCCAAGTAAGTGAGATCTACAATGATAACTTAGATCTCAAGTATTTAGAAAACCCTAAGCTAGAAAGCTTGGATCTTTACATGATTAATGAGACCATAAGCTAGTAAGCTAAGATCGAGTAAAAGTAATGAGACCATAAGCTAAAAAGCTAAGATCTTAAACAAAATAATAAAACCCTAAGCTAGAAAGCTTGGATCTTTAATGTTCTTGAAGATCCTTGAAGCAAAAGGCTAGATCTTCAAGTTTCATGAAGATCATAAACACAAGTTTTGATCTTTTTAACAAAATAAAGAGATCATAAGCTAGAAAACTTAGATCCAATAAAGTAAATGAAGATTCAAAGCTAGAAAGCTTGAATCTTCCATGTTCTTGAAAGATTCAAATTAAAGTTTGAATCTTCAAGATATAACAAGATCAAGAAGCTGAAAAGCTTGATCCTTTAATGATGATGATGATGTCGTGTAGAAGAAGAGAAGAAGAAGAAGAAGAAGAAGAAGAAGAAAATTTAAAACTTACTATTTTTAGAGTGAGAAAGACTAGAGAGAAAATTAGAGAGTAAGTGTGTGTAAAATGAGGATGAGATCAAGTGTGAAATGGAAGGAATAAGCTTGGTATTTATAGTGGGGAGGGGGTGCATGGCTGTGGGTATTATGGGGGACAAGGGGGATAACTTTTTAATTTTTGGTTAGTGGTGGTCTATAGGTGGTGCTAGTTGTTAGGATCCCATGCAACATTTGTGATTATGGTTAACAAAAATGCTAGTATGTTCCCTCTTATAAATGGGTATTTGTCTTACATTTATATGAGTCATAAACTTATTAAAATTGGGCTAATTGAATGGTCCATTAGCTAGAGTAGGGTGGGCTAAAGTCCAACAAGGTAAAAAGTCCAACAAGACTAACTAGTGAGCATAAGAAAATTACTAAGCGTAATTAAGCAACCAAAAACCCAAGTAATTGTTATTAGGAAATAACAATTAGTATTACATAGTCGTAATATTCCAATTACGACAAAAGTTAAACGTGTACAAAGTACATAGCTCGTTCTAAACGTCAAGTGACACTAATGGTCATAAAAGCATTCGGGGATCAAGCTAAGTGATTACGCACTTAATAATACGTTGTAAGGTATTAACGAAAGTAATTAATCATGAATAAAGATCCCAGAGCATAAAATAGCTCAGTACGCACATATACGCAGATTCGTGAAAGTATAGAGCACAAAAATATAAGTCGAAAAAGTCGGGTCGTTACATTACCCACCTGTTAAAGAAAATTTCGTCCCGAAATTTTGAGGAGTGACTAACAACGGTACCTAATTTGAAGAAGAAGGAGCGTATCAAAGTTCCGAGAGACTCGTGGGCTCAGAAGTGAGTTATTTACCTTGAAAGGTACTTGGGCGTATAAAAGTAAGAATAGATATATGCCATTAGTTAAGCCTCTTGACCTTAAGATCAACAAATTGATTTCGTTTCTTGTTAACATGAATATGTCATCTGAATATATATCCACAAAAGGAAAGATGATGTTTTTAGCCTTACATGCGTCTTCAGTAAGCTGGATGCATGAAATGCATCATGAATGTTACCAAACCCATCTAAAACATTGAGCGCTTATGTCGCAATACAAAGCTGACAAATAGAATGGAGAACATGGCGATCACAACATACTGCATGTGAACTTATCCTTGGATGGAATGAAAGCACAGTTCCATAATGTAACTTTATCCTTTCAGTTACATGTTGAAGTTATGGTTAACATTAACTAGAATAACATATAGTTGCAACCAACGAAGGAAGGAATATGTATAGTAACCTCATATGAGTTATAGACGTTTTAAGCAGTCCCTTCCAAGCGGATAACAAGATTCATAGATTTTTAAAGTATTTTATATTACATTTCTGAAAGAAAATCGCACGAAAGGTGTGATCTTTGAACGAGAGTGAACTCTTCGAGCGGGTTGTTCTGGATTTATCCTTATACTTAAGGGGATGCGCGGATGAGAAGATACGTGAACTCTTGGTCATAAAGAATGGTTTACTCCAAGTGAAAAGAATCCCAAAATGATTTCTTGGACCTCAACATACTGATTCATAGAGATGATGTTTACGAGGGTGTCGCAATTAGCCGTGAAATATTGAGAGTAGAAACCTACCTAGTGCCTTTCCTACAATGGGGTGACCACTGAGTGTACCTCAGAAAACTGATTTATCGGCCCGCGTTTTTGTCATGTCTAACCTTAAAAGGAAGATTTTATGAGCGCAAAGACTTCCTAACAAATTTTATAAAACTGCCATCCAAAGTGGCTCAAGAGTTTTTAACAAAGATCTTAATGGTAAGCTTCATCCCTAAACGGAGGACGAGAAAAAGTGCGATCCATACATGGTGTAGACTAATACTGATAATGCTAAAAACGAACATATATTTCATAGCATTATTCCTCAAGAAAGACAAGCTTTTAGTTACAATTGTTCTATTTAAAAGTGATATTCGTTTAAATAATAAAAGGTGAAGACAAAAGACAGATTCGACGAATTGAAGACGCAAACGACCAAAAAGCTCAAAAGTACAAAATACAATCAATGAGGTTCCAATTATTGATAAGAAACGTCTCAAAATTACAAGAGTACAAGATTCAAAATGAAAGTACAAGATATTAAATTGTACGCAAGGACGTTCGAAAATCCGAAACCGGGACCAGAGTCAACTCTCGACGCTCGACGCAACGGACTAAAAATTACAAGTCAACTATGCATATGAATATAATATAATATATAATTAATTCTTAAAATTAATATATATATATTATATTATATTTATAAAACGTCGGCACAAGAAAACAAGCAACATGTGAGCTCTCCCAGCTGGCCATGCGATCGCATGGCCAGGAAGAAGAAAGTCCATGCGATCGCATGGCATGAAAAGTCAGGCCACATCTCCTATAAATTCGCAGTTTGGTGAACGCAAATCCATAATCTATCTCTCTCTCAATATATACATAAATAAATATATATATATATATAATTTATATTTTAATTTTAAATCCTAATAATAAGGGTATGTTAGCAAATGTTGTAAGGGTGTAAGTCGAAATTCTGTCCGTGTAACGCTACGCCATTTTTAATCATTGTAAGTTATGTCCAACCTTTTTAATTTAATGTCTCGTAGCTAAGTTATTATTATGCTTATTTAATCCGAAGTAATCATGATGTTGGGCTAATTACTAAAATTGGGTAATTGGGCTTTGTACCATAATTGGGGTTTGGACAAAAGAACGACACTTGTGGAAATTAGACTATGGGCTATTAATGGGCTTTATATTTGTTTAACCAAATGATAGTTTGTTAATGTTAATATAAAGATTTACAATTGGGCGTCCCTATAAATAACCATTTACACTCGATCGGACACGATGGGCGGGGTATTTATATGTACAAATAATCGTTCATTTAACCGGACACGGGAATTGTAACGACCCTGGTTTTTCCAACGTTATTTATTAATAATTATTATTATTAATACGCTTGATTAAACGAATGTATGTTATTACATTTGCATGTTGCTTTGATTGCCCGTACTTGAACTTTAAATGCCCGAAACGTCTTTGTGACACCCGGAACTTGCACGAATAATATTTTAAGATATTATTTACATTCATGATTAATTTTATTAATCATTTTAATTAACTAAGGCTTTTAGTTAGTTACTTGGGCTTAAGATGGACTTTTATTGGATTACTTGCTAACTACTTGCAACTTGGGCCTTTTAAGTGTTAATGGACTAGTGTAAGCCCACCCTACTTATATTTATGAATTAGTTAGCCCATGATGACTTGTAAGTAGCAAATTTAAATGGAACTAGCTAGTTAAAGGCTTTAGGAATCTTGTTGGCTCATTATCCCCATGAAACCCCATGCATTAACCACCTTTTATGATCTTTACTTGCAAGAGACCACAAAACAAACCCATTCCCCTTGCTTTTTGCTGCAGGCCGTTGGTTTAGGCACTCTTAAGGAGTGTTTTGTTGTTTCAAATTTCATTACCTCATTCCTTGTATCTCTCATTCAAACACACACACACTTGACTTGCATTTTCTCTCAACATTTTTCTCTCATCTTTTTCTCTTTAACCTTGTAAGTATCATGAGTTCTTCTTCCTTTTCTTGACAACAAAACCGAAATCCTAAAGGCTTTCATCATCATCATTTGTTGTTCTTTGTTGTTTAAAAGTTACTTGTCTTTGATTACTTGTTAATTACTAGTTATTATTTACTTACTTACTTGTCTTTATTTACTAAGTTACAAGATCAAACTTTCTAGTTTTGATTCTTCATCTTTATCTTGTATTTATCAAGAACATCCAAGAACATAATCTATCTAGTTATGTTCTACATATTTTGTTTCAAAAGATTTAAAGTTTATAATCTTTATAATTGTTACTTGTGTTCTTGGTTGTTGTATGTTACTAGAATACCACCTTCATGGTTGGTTTAGGCTTATCATTCATTTTCTTTATTTCTTATTGTTAGTTGCTTACTACACATTTGAACAAGGACATGAAACCAACAAGAGCTTACACTTTGGTGCAAGTATCATGGATCCAACACTTGGTTGTGATCTTTCTTAGTGTTCATGAACTTGTTCATAAACTTACATGTAACCTTGGTTCATCAAACACTTACAACACTTGCACTTGAGTTATGATGGACAAACCTTGGTCAAAATGATGTTAACACATCAACGAGTTGTACACTTGAAGCTATACGCATCAAGGATGAGAACCGTGATGAACATCAAG
The DNA here is from genome assembly GCF_046630445.1 of Rutidosis leptorrhynchoides. Lineage (NCBI taxonomy): Eukaryota > Viridiplantae > Streptophyta > Magnoliopsida > Asterales > Asteraceae > Rutidosis > Rutidosis leptorrhynchoides. The sequence goes on along the minus strand of NC_092339.1, from coordinate 374,460,428 downwards.
CACCGAGACAACCGGAACTCTCCAAAACCCACTGTTCTGTCCAAAACCTACTGACCTGATGCTTCTGGAACAGACCAGTAGACCTGGGCTGTTCTAACCTTGATTTTTAGATAGAACTTTTCGAGTAGATAACTTTTCATATAGGACTCGTCTTAATCCGAGTTACGGTTTAGGATTTATGGCCCTCCGATCGTTACCATGTCCTTTAACGTTGTGCAGAAATTTCTGACCTACTCGCACTTAGACCGTCGCCACGGTCAAACCAAGACGAGTTTGCTTCTGTAAATTTTACCACACTTAAGGGACTCATAGACGGAGCCATGACCACTGGTCTCACCTTAATTCAGTAAGGGTGGAGGCCGTGGTGACTGACCGAAGTCAGCCTTTGTTTTAAACGACTTTCATAAACGAGTCTTACTTGTTACCTTTTGTTTAATGATGATTGATGATGACCCTTATGACCTTAATTACGTACTTGTAAACCTTTTGAGACGACTTATTGACTTAGTGCTATTTGACTTAGGTTGAGGACGTTTGGACCGTTACTTGCACACCACTTTCCGACTACTACCTTACCGTTACTACTAATCATTGTGAGTTATAGCATTCCCTTTTTACTTTAACTTATTTTGGGAACTGAGAATACATGCGGATTTTATGTTTTACATACTAGGCACGAGTACTTAAACTTTATATATGTGTGGTTTATATAACGGCAGAAACATTCCCTTTAGCTCGGTAACGTTTAATCATCGGTTTTTGAACCGTGAACGCGAATCTTAGATATGGATCCATAGGGTTTGACATCCCCACTCGGGCTAGTAGCGCTAGCATTTAACGAGTGTTTAATACTTCGAGGTTATACGCACTTGCCAAGTGCACTTTAAGGGGGTACATTAAACGTTAAGTTAGTTACCGGGTGCCCACGGTTAAGCATATACTTTTACATACTTTTGAAACGCTCGTTGTAGCACTGAAATCTCGTGGCCTACTTACATTACTGTTATACTTAAACTATAGCTCACCAACCTTTGTGTTAACCTTTTTAAGCATGTATTTTCTCAGGTGCTTGAAGTCGCTTCCGCTATCTTACTAGTCGTGCTGTAGAACCCGCTGCCTAGAGTTGTTATCGCATGACTACTTATGTTGCATTCAAACTTTTTACTTATGAACTTATGTTATGTAACGACCATTATGGTCACGTACACTTATTTAATGCTTCTACTTAGCGAAGCATACTTTTGATTTGTAAAACAATTGACGTATGTTATGACGTCACTTTTATTTATGAATGTAAACTCTGTTTTGAAAACGCATATAGTACTTAACCTTGTAATGATCCTGTTGATGATGGTCCGTACATGATGATTTAGTACGGGGCGTCACATTTGGTATCAGAGCATTGGTTGTAGGGAATTAGGATGCATTAGTGAGTCTAAGACCGACCCGAGTAGGATTCACTAATAGGGCTAATCTACAACTTGTTAGTTTACTTGTTTCCGCTGAACTTACTGCATGCTGCTGCTTACTGTTACTGCTATATGCCGTATGCTACTACGTGATTTCACTACTGCATGCTAATACTTACTTTCGATTGCATGCTAGCTTCGTACGATTACTGATATTGCCATGCTACTTATTGTTATACATGATTTAAACTGTTGGCCTATTATTTGCTTGCTTTATGACATACTGACATGGAAAATTTATTTTTCCTTGTTCAGATGTCGGACGTTCCACCTACTGACATCCCGAGCGGCTCAGGCCCCGTTGTTCCACCCACTACTGCACATGTTGCTGCTGCTGCTGCCGACATTCCGGCCCCGACACCCACTGGCGACCCCGGCGCCTCTAGTTCTGGAGCTAGCTCTAGTGTGCCTATCCCGGCGTCTTCTTCCAGACCCCTGAGACAACTGGCTCGCATTGGTGGCATGGAGATCCCCGCGGAGTTCGGGGAAGGACCCTTCCGTAATCACTGGCGCACACCTTGCCGACGCACTGCCGACGGCCGCTTAGCCGTGATTACGCCAGGCCGACACCGACAGATGTTGGCCGCTTTCGGATATGTTGAGCCACCCGCGCCACCACCGCATGATTCAGACGACGGTTCTTCCACCGATGCTTCTTCAGACGACACCTCATCTGACGACTCCAGTGATGAGGAGGATCCCGCTGACCGACCGATTCAGGCACCTTCTACCCCGCCGAAGAAGCGGTATCGCTTCGCTGGCATAATTCCTGGTCGTACTGTCACTGACGCTTATGGTCGGCGTCGTAGGATCACTGCACGTAAACGGCTGGTGCCGTACCCCGCCGACCCACAGATATTACCGTCCCCACCCAGAGCCGGACCATCCACTTCAGCACCACCGGCTCCACCTGCACCGCCAGCACCACCTGCCCCACCATCTTCCTCTAATGAGGAAATGAGGCGGGAGATTGAGATTCTCCAGACTCGAGTTACTGAGCTCGAGGAGCAGTTGGCTCATGTTTTGGACATCTTGTACCCACCATCGCCGTAGGACTTTGTACTAGATTCTGTATTGTAATCTCTTTTGTAATTTCATATTTCACTTATGTAATGCACGAACTTATTGTAATGTATGAACTTATTATCATTAATGAATGGAATCTGTGTTGCTTACTTCTTGCGCAAGTGTTCTATTTACGTTATCATCTCATGGTTTTGTGGTACCTATATCTGCTTGCGTTATTTAATCAACATGTGTTGTGCTGTTTTCATGTTGGTTGTTATATAATGTACTATTATTATTTGCATAATGGATTTTGACTTGAGTCAAAATGTTTGTATAGAACATCATGGCCAACGGGAGATCTATCCCCACCGCGGCACAAATTGAGGAAATGATTAACGAGCGAGTCGCTGCTGCACTAGCTGAAAGACAACCCCAAGTTCCACCACCACCGCCGGTCAATCCACCTGTCGTCCGAGATGGGTGTACTTACAAGGAATTTCAAAACTGCAAGCCACACTACTTCAGTGGCACTGAGGGACCCGTCGGTCTCACCAGATGGTTCGAAAAGTTGGAATCGGTATTCAGGGTTAGCAATTGTTCTGAGGCTAACAAAACGAAATTTGCATCTTGCACGCTGTCTGATGGCGCGCTCACATGGTGGAATACCATGGCCCAAGCGAAAGGAATTGATGAGGAGTATGCTACGCCTTGGGAAGAATTTAAATGTGCTATGATCGAGGAATACTGTCCGAGAACCGAGATTCAAAAGATGGAAATCGAATTTATGCAATTGAAGACCGTAGGGAACGACCTTAACAGCTACAACCGTAGGTTTTTGGAATTGGCTCTTATGTGTCCAACCATGGTCACCCCCGAATTTAAGCGTTTGGAGAAATACTTCTCGGGACTTCCTAAGTCCATCAAGGGTAATGTTACCTCATCCAAACCACCAAGTGTTCCCGAAGCAATGCGCATGGCGCATACTCTCTTGAATCAAATCATCCTGGACGAGCCGGAGAAGGCTAAGTTCGAAACTGTTAGTGGTGAAAAGAGGAAATGGGACAACAACCACAACAACAACAGGGGTAGGAACTATGATCAAAACCCGGCAAAACGACATGAAGGGTTCAGGCAAAACAACAACATGCACAACAACAACACCAACCCCAACAACAACAACCGCACCAATCCGAACTACAAAGGAACCTTACCACAATGCAATAGGTGCTACAAGCACCACACTGGGTATTGCAATGTTATCTGTGAGAAGTGCCAACGATCTGGACATGTTGGCAAGGATTGCAAGGTTACCACTTTGAATGTGAAGCCAGGCCCCGGACCAAACGTGCACAGCGAGGACGCTGTGTCCCATTAGGGGGGAGGATTGTAACACCCGTGTTACATCCGTCCCACATCGGTTGGAGAGGGGAACGAAGCATGCCTTATAAGGGTGTGGAGACCTTTCCTAGCATGACGCGTTTTGGGACCACAAGCGCAGCAGATCCCATGAGAACTCTGCAGTTAAGCGTGCTCAGGCGAGAGCACTACCAGGATGGGTGACCTCCTGGGAAAGTGCTCGTCGTGTTTGGTCGCCAAGAAAAATCCGTGAGCAACCTACGGGGGAGACAAGGGTACGTCCCTATCTCTGCAAAGCGGACAATATCATGCTACGGGGAACGTTTTACCTGGGGTGTTACAGAATGGTATCAGAGCCTAAGAAGTGGGCCTAAGAAGTGTTATGAATGTGGAAAGACGGGCCATTTCAGAAGTGTTAAGAAGTGTTATGTTGTGTTATGAAGCCAAACCACAACAACAATGGGCCTAAGAAGTGTTATGAATGTGGAAAGACGGGCCATTTCAGAAACGAGTGTCCTAACAAGCGTAAGGATGGCGGACCACCACGTGCTAGAGCCTTCAATGTTAATGCAAGGGACGCTCGCGACAACCCCGACTTGGTGACAGGTATATTCAAGATCAACAATCTTTTAGCTTCTGTCCTATTTGATACTGGTGCCGATAGGAGCTATGTGTGTAGACATTTTTGTGATAAGTTAGATTGGTCGTTAGTTCCTTTGAAGGAAAGTATGCTTGTTGAGGTCGCCAATGGAAAACTTGAAAAGGTTGACCATATTAGTCGTGGAGCTATTATCAACATAGCTGGTGCAGATTTCGAAATTGATTTGATACCTATCAAACTGGGAAGTTTTGACGTGATCGTCGGTATGGATTGGTTGAGCAAGATAAAGGCCGATGTTATCTGTGGAGATAAAGCACTTCGCATACCACAAGGAGATGGCGAACCACTGGTTATCTATGGAGAGAGATGTACCTCGAAGTTGAACCTCATTAGTTGCGTGAAAGCGCAAAAGATTATGAAGAAGGGACGCTTTGCTGTCCTAGCACATGTGAAAGCGGTAGAAACTGAGGTGAAGAACGTGAACGACGTTCGAATTGTGAACGAATTTTCTGATGTCTTCCCAGAGGAATTGCCTGGATTACCGCCGCAGAGAGCAGTAGAGTTTCAGATTGACTTAGTGCCAGGAGCTGCACCTGTAGCTCGCGCACCTTATAGACTCGCACCTTCCGAGATGCAAGAATTACAGAGTCAACTACAAGAGCTATTAGATCGAGGGTTTATCCAACCAAGCTTCTCGCCTTGGGGCGCACCTGTGTTGTTTGTAAAGAAGAAGGATGGATCCTTCCGTATGTGTATCGACTACCGTGAACTCAACAAATTGACTATCAAGAATCGATATCCTCTTCCACGAATTGATGATCTTTTTGATCAACTACAAGGATCGAGCGTTTATTCAAAGATCGATTTGCGATCCGGATATCACCAGCTGAGGGTGAAGGAAAGTGACGTGATGAAAACTGCATTCAGGACCCGTTATGGTCATTATGAGTTCCTCGTGATGCCATTCGGTTTGACAAATGCACCTGCCGTGTTCATGGATCTCATGAATCGTGTCTGCAAGCCTTACTTGGATAAGTTTGTTATCGTCTTCATAGATGATATCCTCATCTACTCTAAGAGTGAAGAAGAACATGAGCAACACCTTCGGCTAGTGCTTGAACTCTTAAGACAAGAGCAACTTTACGCCAAATTCTCCAAGTGCGAATTTTGGTTGAAGGAAGTACAGTTTTTGGGTCATGTTGTGAGCGACCAGGGTATCAAAGTTGATCCCGCCAAGATTGAAGCCATCAGCAAGTGGGAGACCCCCACTACTCCAACGCATATCCGCCAATTTCTAGGTCTCGCCGGTTATTATCGAAGGTTTATCGAAGGATTTTCTCTGATTGCGCGTCCTTTGACCGCACTGACTCACAAGGGCAAGAAGTTCATTTGGGAACCCACACACGAATCAGCATTCCAAATTTTGAAGAAGAAGTTAACCTCCGCACCTATCCTATCACTTCCTGAAGGCAGTGACGACTTTGTTGTTTATTGCGATGCATCGAAGAGTGGTTTTGGTTGTGTACTGATGCAACGATCAAAGGTTATTGCCTATGCCTCCCGCCAATTGAAGATTCACGAGCGGAACTACACTACACATGATCTTGAACTTGGAGCCGTTGTCTTTGCACTCAAATTGTGGAGACATTATTTGTATGGAACTAAGAGCACTATCTTCACCGATCACAAGAGTCTCCAGCACATCTTCGATCAAAAGCAATTGAATATGAGACAGCGTCGATGGATCGAGACGCTCAACGACTACGATTGTGAACTCCGTTATCACCCTGGCAAGGCCAATGTTGTAGCTGACGCTTTAAGCCGAAAGGAGAGGACGGCACCTCTCCGTGTTAGGGCTCTGAACATCACCATCCATTCGAACCTCAACAGCCAGATCAGAGTAGCCCAAGTTGAGGCTCTCAAGGAGGAGAACATATCTCACGAGCATTTGAACATACTTGTCTCTCGATTCGAGGTTAGAGAGTCTGGACTCCGATGTTATGCCGGAAGAATTTGGGTACCTTACTATGGAGATCTACGAAGCCTGATACTTGATGAAGCACACAAATCGAGATATTCGATTCACCCCGGTGCAGGTAAGATGTACCACGACCTTAAAGAACAGTATTGGTGGCCGAATCTTAAGAAGGACGTTGCGACTTATGTTGGTAAGTGTTTGACTTGCTCGAAGGTTAAAGCCGAGCATCAGAGACCTTCTGGGTTACTTCAACAGCCGGAAATCCCACAATGGAAGTGGGAAAGGATCACAATGGATTTCATTACTAAGCTGCCGAAGACGGTGGGCGGATGCGATACTATTTGGGTTATTGTTGACCGCCTCACCAAATCTGCACACTTCCTAGCGATGAAGGAAACTGATACAATGGAAAGACTTGCTCAGCTGTACATCAAAGAGGTTGTATCTCGTCATGGTGTACCTTTATCAATCATCTCCGATCGCGATCCCCGTTTTGCTTCCAGATTTTGGCGTTCTTTGCAAGAAGCCATGGGGACTCGTCTTGACATGAGTACTGCTTATCATCCTCAGACTGACGGGCAAAGTGAACGAACGATTCAGACCTTGGAGGACATGCTGCGTGCATGTGTCATTGATTTTGGAAAGGCCTGGGAAAGGCATTTGCCACTCGCCGAATTCTCGTACAATAACAGTTATCACTCAAGCATTAATGCTGCACCTTTTGAAGCATTGTATGGTCGTAAGTGCCGATCTCCTATTTGTTGGGCCGAAGTAGGCGAAAAGCAAATCACCGGACCCGAGGTAGTTCACGAAACCACGGAGAAGATCGCTCAGATCCAAGCTAGACTTAAGACTGCCCGTGATCGCCAAAAGAGCTATGCCGATCTTAAACGGAAAGACTTTGAATTTAATGTTGGTGATCGTGTAATGTTGAAGGTTGCACCTTGGAAAGGTGTGATCCGTTTTGGAAAACGTGGAAAGTTGAACCCACGATACATTGGTCCTTTCGAAATCTTGGAACGTGTTGGACCAGTTGCTTACCGTTTGGATCTACCAGCACAATTGAGCTCAGTTCATCCTACCTTCCATGTGTCAAACTTGAAGAAGTGTCTTGCTGCACCCGAACTCATCATACCATTGGAAGAACTTACTATTGATGACAAACTCCACTTTGTGGAGGAACCTGTTGAAATTATGGATCGTGAGATCAAAACTTTGAAACGCAACAAAATTCCGATTGTACGAGTACGATGGAATGCCAAACGAGGACCTGAGTTTACTTGGGAACGAGAGGATCAAATGATGCGGAAATATCCTCATCTTTTCCCGACTCCTCCATCTACTTCAGCTTAAATTTCGGGACGAAATTTTCTTTAACAGGTGGGTAATGTAACGACCCTGGTTTTTCCAACGTTATTTATTAATAATTATTATTATTAATACGCTTGATTAAACGAATGTATGTTATTACATTTGCATGTTGCTTTGATTGCCCGTACTTGAACTTTAAATGCCCGAAACGTCTTTGTGACACCCGGAACTTGCACGAATAATATTTTAAGATATTATTTACATTCATGATTAATTTTATTAATCATTTTAATTAACTAAGGCTTTTAGTTAGTTACTTGGGCTTAAGATGGACTTTTATTGGATTACTTGCTAACTACTTGCAACTTGGGCCTTTTAAGTGTTAATGGACTAGTGTAAGCCCACCCTACTTATATTTATGAATTAGTTAGCCCATGATGACTTGTAAGTAGCAAATTTAAATGGAACTAGCTAGTTAAAGGCTTTAGGAATCTTGTTGGCTCATTATCCCCATGAAACCCCATGCATTAACCACCTTTTATGATCTTTACTTGCAAGAGACCACAAAACAAACCCATTCCCCTTGCTTTTTGCTGCAGGCCGTTGGTTTAGGCACTCTTAAGGAGTGTTTTGTTGTTTCAAATTTCATTACCTCATTCCTTGTATCTCTCATTCAAACACACACACACTTGACTTGCATTTTCTCTCAACATTTTTCTCTCATCTTTTTCTCTTTAACCTTGTAAGTATCATGAGTTCTTCTTCCTTTTCTTGACAACAAAACCGAAATCCTAAAGGCTTTCATCATCATCATTTGTTGTTCTTTGTTGTTTAAAAGTTACTTGTCTTTGATTACTTGTTAATTACTAGTTATTATTTACTTACTTACTTGTCTTTATTTACTAAGTTACAAGATCAAACTTTCTAGTTTTGATTCTTCATCTTTATCTTGTATTTATCAAGAACATCCAAGAACATAATCTATCTAGTTATGTTCTACATATTTTGTTTCAAAAGATTTAAAGTTTATAATCTTTATAATTGTTACTTGTGTTCTTGGTTGTTGTATGTTACTAGAATACCACCTTCATGGTTGGTTTAGGCTTATCATTCATTTTCTTTATTTCTTATTGTTAGTTGCTTACTACACATTTGAACAAGGACATGAAACCAACAAGAGCTTACACTTTGGTGCAAGTATCATGGATCCAACACTTGGTTGTGATCTTTCTTAGTGTTCATGAACTTGTTCATAAACTTACATGTAACCTTGGTTCATCAAACACTTACAACACTTGCACTTGAGTTATGATGGACAAACCTTGGTCAAAATGATGTTAACACATCAACGAGTTGTACACTTGAAGCTATACGCATCAAGGATGAGAACCGTGATGAACATCAAGCACCGAGACAACCGGAACTCTCCAAAACCCACTGTTCTGTCCAAAACCTACTGACCTGATGCTTCTGGAACAGACCAGTAGACCTGGGCTGTTCTAACCTTGATTTTTAGATAGAACTTTTCGAGTAGATAACTTTTCATATAGGACTCGTCTTAATCCGAGTTACGGTTTAGGATTTATGGCCCTCCGATCGTTACCATGTCCTTTAACGTTGTGCAGAAATTTCTGACCTACTCGCACTTAGACCGTCGCCACGGTCAAACCAAGACGAGTTTGCTTCTGTAAATTTTACCACACTTAAGGGACTCATAGACGGAGCCATGACCACTGGTCTCACCTTAATTCAGTAAGGGTGGAGGCCGTGGTGACTGACCGAAGTCAGCCTTTGTTTTAAACGACTTTCATAAACGAGTCTTACTTGTTACCTTTTGTTTAATGATGATTGATGATGACCCTTATGACCTTAATTACGTACTTGTAAACCTTTTGAGACGACTTATTGACTTAGTGCTATTTGACTTAGGTTGAGGACGTTTGGACCGTTACTTGCACACCACTTTCCGACTACTACCTTACCGTTACTACTAATCATTGTGAGTTATAGCATTCCCTTTTTACTTTAACTTATTTTGGGAACTGAGAATACATGCGGATTTTATGTTTTACATACTAGGTACGAGTACTTAAACTTTATATATGTGTGGTTTATATAACGGCAGAAACATTCCCTTTAGCTCGGTAACGTTTAATCATCGGTTTTTGAACCGTGAACGCGAATCTTAGATATGGATCCATAGGGTTTGACATCCCCACTCGGGCTAGTAGCGCTAGCATTTAACGAGTGTTTAATACTTCGAGGTTATACGCACTTGCCAAGTGCACTTTAAGGGGGTACATTAAACGTTAAGTTAGTTACCGGGTGCCCACGGTTAAGCATATACTTTTACATACTTTTGAAACGCTCGTTGTAGCACTGAAATCTCGTGGCCTACTTACATTACTGTTATACTTAAACTATAGCTCACCAACCTTTGTGTTGACCTTTTTAAGCATGTATTTTCTCAGGTGCTTGAAGTCGCTTCCGCTATCTTACTAGTCGTGCTGTAGAACCCGCTGCCTAGAGTTGTTATCGCATGACTACTTATGTTGCATTCAAACTTTTTACTTATGAACTTATGTTATGTAACAACCATTATGGTCACGTACACTTATTTAATGCTTCTACTTAGCGAAGCATACTTTTGATTTGTAAAACAATTGACGTATGTTATGACGTCACTTTTATTTATGAATGTAAACTCTGTTTTGAAAACGCATATAGTACTTAACCTTGTAATGATCCTGTTGATGATGGTCCGTACATGATGATTTAGTACGGGGCGTCACAGGAATGGATTAATAGCCACTAGAATTATTAAAACAGGGGTGAAATTATGTATAAGGACACTTGGCATAATTGTTAACAAAGTATTAAAATCTTGGGTTACACTCAGTCAACATCCTGGTGTAATTATTAAACAAAGTAATAAAACCTTGTTACAGTTTAAGTCCCCAATTAGTTGGAATATTTAACTTCGGGTATAAGGATAATTTGACGAGGACACTCGCACTTTATATTTATGACTGATGGACTGTTATGGACAAAAACCAGACGGACATATTAAATAATCCAGGACAAAGGACAATTAACCCATGGGCATAAAACTAAAATCAACACGTCAAACATCATGATTACGGAAGTTTAAATAAGCATAATTCTTTTATTTCATATTTAATTTCCTTTATTTCATATTTAAATGCACTTCTAATTATAGCACTTTTATTTATTGTTATTGTATTTAATTGCACTTTTAATTATCATACTTTTTAATTATCGCAAGTTTATTTTATCGCACTTTTATTATTCGCAATTTCATTATCGTTATTTACTTTACGCTTTAAATTAAGTCTTGTATTTATTTATTATTTTACATTTGGTTTTAACTGCGACTGAAGAATTAAAATCGACAAACCGGTCATTAAACGGTAAAAACCCCCTTTATAATAATAATATTACTTTTATATATATTTGTATTTTTATAAAAGTAAACTAATATAGCGTTAAGCTTTGTTTAAAGATTTTCCCTGTGGAACGAACCGGACTTACTAAAAACTACACTACTGTACGATTAGGTACACTGCCTATAAGTGTTGTAGCAAGGTTTAAGTATATCCATTCTCTAAATAAATAAATATCTCGTGTAAAATTGTATCGTATTTAATAGTATTTTCTGCTAAAATATAAAGCTATTTTATATACACCTCGCATAACATCAAGTTATTTTTGGCGCCGCTGCCGGGGACAAATCTAGATTAAAAGCCGGAAGCGCAACGCTATATAAAAAAAAAAATTTATTTTTAAGTTTACTTTTATAAAAAAATACGCTTTTGTAAAAATACGTTTTAAATATTCTAAAATATAAAAAGAAAAATAAAAATATAAATATTTTTAAGAGTTTGTTAAATATTTAAGTTCTATAAAATTTTCTTTATCTTTATTTTATAAAAATATAAGTTTTATTTAATTTATATAAATATATTATATAAATATATAAAACAGAAAAATAAAACACAAATCAGAAAAAGAAAAAAAATATATTAAAACTCGAGTCCGGTACTGTAGCAGCCCACTCTGTGGCCCGAAACCCTAGCCCATGCGATCGCATGGCCGGGTAGCTTAGGACTCATGCGATCGCATGAAGCCAACTGACACGCCAGGTTTGACTCTGCAACTGCATTAATTACGGAGTATAGTTTAATTATTATTATTAAAACCCTAATTAGGGTTTATTAGTTAATTAATATTAATTAGTTTAGTTTTATTTATTTAATTTGTATTTTTAAGTTTAATTAGTTTTATAAATTATAAAATTAATACTTTTATAAAAATAAATAATATAAAAATAATATTTTTATAAAAAATTGTAATTTTTACAACTTTTTGTATATTTTTATATTTTATCCCTTTTTAATAGTTTTAGCGTAATTTTTGTATTTTTCACTCGTATTTATTTTTAACTCATAGTTTTTGCCATAGTTATTTTTACTTCTAGATTTTTAGGCTTTGCCGTAAAATTCCTTAAGTACTTTTTCTTTAGACTAAGATTTAGGTGCTTTAGAATTTTGCGACGCCTTTTTAAGTTTTAGTTTCTTTTTAAGTTATTCCCATTTGGGATAAAGTTTTTCTTGTAAGTTTTAATATTTTTAGACACCTTTTACCTATGTATCAATTATCATTCCAATTAGTAATTTCAATTTGCGATTATAATTTTAAGTTAGTTGTAGTAATAAGGTTAGGTTAGTCAAGTGTTTTTAAGTTTTATAAGTTTCTTTTATTTTTCCGTCACCTTTTATTTTTCAACCATTTTTCTTTTTCGACCTTTTTTGACGCACTCTTTTTCTTTCTTATTTCTCGCCATTCTAGTTTTTAGGACATAGATTTTTAATCTACTTCTTATCTAAATTTCTTAAAATTACGAAAATTTATTTTAAGTGGTTAAATTAATAGACATCAAAATTTTCTGGTTCGTAGTAATAGTTGGATTTGTACGTGGACCGGGTTATTGGAGCCAAACAGTCCTCAATTATATTGAGACCAAACGAATCCCGCCCCTCTGCTGCATCTTTTGGCTATTCGAAACGTGGGCAAAATCAGAAAAGTCTATTAATTGGATAACTTATATAATTTTTCTTTCCTTTTAAAAACTAATAGGATATTCAGTGAATGCACCGAGCAACACGTTCACCACCTTTTGTACGTTCACCACCTGTAACTAGATCAAGACATTTAGCAAATATTACCGCCGTTGATTTTTCTTTAGAATCGTCATCCAGTCGACCAAGTACTCCAGTTCAAATTTCCGATAATCCATTTTTTGAACCCGATCTCACAATTGAGAATCCGGAGAATATTCAGGGACGATTCATAGATCCTGAACCATTAAATTTTCCTCCGGAACCACCAATCATTCAAACAGAGATTGTTGAGGAACGAACCATTAAATCAGAATCCTCTAGTGATTCCGATTTAACAAATTCAATTATGGAGAATCTGGAACCTTTAAGTATGGAAGACCGAATGAGAGCTAAACGCACTGGCCAAGGTCACGCAATTACTCATCCAGACATTAATGCGCCAGATTATGAAATCAAGGTCACGCCAATTTAGTGGTGCGCCGAAGGAAGATCCAAATGAACATCTACGTACCTTTAATAGGATCTGCACACTATTTAAAATCCGAGAAGTGGAGGATGAACAGATATATCTCATGTTATTTCCCTGGACTTTAAAGGGAGAAGCCAAAGATTGGTTGGAATCGTTACCTGAAGGGGCGATTGATACATGGGACGTTTTAGTTAAAAAATTTCTTAAACAATTCTTTCCGGCATCTAAAGCCGTAAGACTTCAAGCAGAAATTGTTACGTTTACACAGAAGCCGAATGAAACTCTATATGAGGCGTGGACAAGATTTGAAAAGTTATTAAGAGGATGTCCGCAACATGGTTTAGACACCTGTCAAATAGTACAAATATTCTACCAAGGATGCGACATCACTACAAGGAAAGACATCGATATAAGAAAACCGAAACTGATGCTTATAAAATTATTGATAACACTGCTCCCCACTCACATGAGTGGCACCAAGAAAAAGATATCGTTAGATCATCTAAAGCAGCTAGAGCCGATTCTAGCCATGACTTAGATTTCATTTCTGCAAAGATAGATGCTGTCGAGAGATGAATGGAAAAGATGACTAAGGATATACACTCAATACGAATTAGTTGTGAGCAGTGTGGAGGACCACATTTGACAAAAGATTGTCTCAGTATTGAATTAACAATGGAACAAAGAGATAATATTTCATACATAAACCAAAGGGCTGAAAATAATTATTAGAATAATTATCAACCGCCAAGACCTATTTACAATCAAAATCAGAACTATAACCGAAATATTCCATACAACAACCAACAACGTCCTAGCAATCAACAAGTATCCAACAATACTTACAATCAGCAAAGACCTAATTTTCAAAACAAACCACCACAACAAACCGATGATAAAAAGCCGAATTTAGAAGATATGATGACGAAGCTAGTTGAAACTCAAACGCAGTTTTTCACATCTCAGAAACAAACCAATGAACAAAATGCTCAAGCATTTAGAAATCAACAAGCTTCTATTCAAAATCTGGAACAAGAAGTAAGCAACCTAGCAAGATTATTAGGTGAAAGAAAACCGGGAAGTCTACCTAGTGATACAAATGCTAACCCCCAGAATGAAACAGCTAAAGCCATTACCACAAGAAGTGGTACAACACTTAAACCACCTGAAATACCTGTAACTTCTGATGAAGCTATTCCTACTCCACAAGAACCACAACCTGATCAAGATAAGGAAAAAGAACCGGTAGTTGAGAAGGTTAATGAAGATAACAAAGTTAAGGATAAACCTTATGTTAAACCATACCAACCACCACTTCCTTACCCGAGTAAAATGAAGAAAGAGAAACTTGAAGCCGAGCAATCCAAATTCTTGGATATGTTTAAACAGATAAATGTAAATCTTCCTTTCATTGATGTGATTTCAGGAATGCCTAGATATGCTAAATTCTTGAAAGATCTAATCTCAAATAGAAAGAAAATGGAAGAACTCTCGGCTGTTACTATGAATGCTAATTGTTCAGCAGTGCTGTTGAATAAGATACCAGAAAAACTATCTGATCCAGGAAGTTTCACAATTCCATGTTTTCTGGGTAGTCTTAGTTCAATAGAAGCATTGGCAGACTTAGGTGCTAGTATAAATCTAATGCCATATTCACTATACGCTAAACTAGACCTTGGAGAATTGAAACCAACAAGAATAAGCATACAACTAGCCGATAGATCAATAAAATATCCTAGAGGGATAATGGAGAACATGCTAGTTAAAGTTGGTACTTTAGTATTTCCAGTAGATTTTGTTGTTCTGGACATGGAAGAAGATTCTCAAGTTCCTCTCATATTAGGAAGACCATTCTTAAACACGGCTAAAGCAATGATAGACGTGTTCGGTAAGAAATTGACCCTAAGTATAGAGGACGAGAGTGTTACCTTTTCAGTTGATAGAGCAATGCAATAACCGCAATCTGCAGATGATACATGTTATTATATTCAAACTATAGATTCACATGCAGAATTATTAGAAGAATTTCCAGAATTACAAGGAACAGGAGAATGTTCTTTAGGAGAAGGAACAGAACAAATTGATGAAGCTGAAATGTTAGCTACACTAATAGCTAATGGATATGAACCAACAACAGAAGAAATCCAAATGCTAAAAGAAGAAGACAGATATCGATACAAATCATCGATAGAAGAACCTCCGAAATTAGAGTTAAAGCCACTTCCAAACCATTTGGAATACGCTTATTTACATGGTGAATCTGAATTACCTGTAATAATATCGTCTTCTCTTACTGAAAATGAGAAATCGCAACTCATTTCTGTGTTGAAAGCTCATAAACCAGCCATTGCATGGAAGATTCATGATATTAAAGGAATAAGTCCTTCGTATTGCACACATAAAATCCTTATGGAAGAAGGTCATAAAACGTATGTGCAACGCCAACGAAGACTAAATCCTAATATGCAAGATGTAGTTAAAAAAGAAATTATTAAACTGCTAGACGCAGGTCTAATTTATCCAATTTCTGATAGTCCATGGGTAAGCCCAGTTCAATGCGTGCCTAAGAAGGGTGGCATGACTGTCATTACAAATGAAAAAAATGAACTTATTCCTACTAGAACTGTAACAGGATGGCGTGTGTGTATTGATTATAGAAAATTAAATGACGCCACCAGAAAAGATCACTTTCCCTTACCTTTCATTGATCAAATGTTGGAAAGATTAGCCGGAAATAGTTACTATTGTTTTCTAGATGGATTTTCCGGATATTTTCAAATTTCAATAGCACCCGAGGACCAAGAGAAAACCACATTCACGTGCCCTTATGGTACTTTTGCTTACAAACGCATGCCATTTAGACTTTGCAACGCCCCTGCAACCTTTCAAAGGTGTATGATGGCGATTTTTCATGACATGATAGAAGAATGCATGGAAGTTTTCATGGATGACTTTTCAGTCTTCGGTGATATATTTGAAACATGTCTAGCTAATCTGGAATGAATGCTTATTAGATGCGAACAATCAAATCTAGTACTTAATTGGGAGAAATGCCATTTCATGGTTAAAGAATGCATTGTTCTTGGACATAAAATTTCAAAAGAAGGAATTGAAGTGGATAGAGCTAAAGTAGATGTAATTGCTAAACTTCCACATCCCACCAATGTTAGAGGAGTTAGGAGTTTTCTAGGGCATGCTGGTTTTTACCGACGTTTCATAAAATATTTTTCTAAAATTTCCACTCCTATGAATAAACTCCTAGAAAAGGATGCTCCATTCATCTTTTCAGATGAGTGTATCAAATCTTTTAATATTCTTAAAGAGAAACTAACTAATGCGCCGATCATAATAACACCAAATTGGAATCTACCATTTGAACTAATGTGCGATGCAAGTGATTTTGCAATGGGAGCCGTTTTAGGACAAAGGATTGAAAAACGATTTCAACCTATATATTATGCTAGTAAGATGTTACAAGGAGCACAAACGAACTATACAACTACTGAAAAAGAACTCCTTGCTATTGTCTTTGCTTTTGACAAATTTCGATCATATCTCGTTCTAGCAAAAACGGTGGTCTATACCGACCATTCTGCTCTTAGATACCTATTTTCGAAACAAGATGCCAAACCAAGATTAATCCGTTGGATCTTACTCTTACAAGAGTTTGATATTGAAATCCGAGATAAAAAAGGAGCAGAAAATCTCGCCGCTGATCATCTTTCTCGTCTTGAAAATCCTGAGTTAGAAGTTCTAAATGAATCGGCCATACAAGAAAACTTTCCTGATGAATATCTATTGAAGATAGATTATAAAGAAATTCCATGGTTTGTAGACTGTGCAAACTACTTAGTTTGTGAATTCCTTGAAAAAGGATTATCGTACCAAAGACGAAAGAAATTCTTCAGTGATATAAAACACTATTTTTGGGAAGATCCACATCTGTTTAAAAGTTGTCCCGATGGAATAATACGCCGATGTGTATTTGGAGATGAAGCTAGTAAAATTTTAAACCATTGTCACACAGGACCAACAGGAGGGCATTATGGGCCTCAACTAACAGCAAGAAAATTTTATGATGCTGGATTCTATTGGCCTACAATTTACAAAGACTCACACCTTCTTTGCAAATCCTGTGATGCTTGTCAAAGGGCCGGAAAAATAAGTCAACGTGATGAAATGCCACAAAATGTCATACAAGTATGTGAAGTATTTGACATTTGGGGTATTGACTTTATGGGTCCATTTCCAAAATCTCATAATAATCTCTATATTCTTGTAGCCATTGATTATGTATCTAAATGGGCGGAAGCACAAGCTCTCCCAACTAACGATGCACGAGTTGTAGTCAACTTTTTAAAACATCTTTTTTCAAGGTTTGGAACACCGAAAGCTTTAATAAGTGATCGGGGTACTCATTTCTGTAATAATCAACTTGAAAAAGTTCTTAAAAGATATGGAGTAACTCATAAAATCTCCACCGCATATCATCCACAAACAAGTGGACAAGTTGAAAATACCAACTGAGCTTTAAAACGTATTCTAGAGAAAACCGTAGGATCAAATTCGAAGGAATGGTCCATTAAATTGGAGGATGCACTCTGGGCTTTTAGAACAGCCTACAAAACTCCAATTGGAACCACACCTTTTAGACTTGTTTATGGAAAAGCATGTCATCTTCCAGTAGAAATTGAACACAAAGCATTTTGGGCTTTGAAGACATGTAATCTTGATGTACATGAAGCTGGACGTCTACGGTTAAGTCAACTAAACAAATTAGAAGAATTAAGACATGAAGCATACGATAATTCATTAATCTATAAGGAAAGAACGAAGAAATGGCATGATAAAAGAATCAGAAGTTTAAAAGAATTTAAAGAAGGAGACAGAGTTCTTCTTTTCAATTCACGATTCAAGCTATTTCCTGGAAAATTGAAATCAAGATGGTCTGGACCATTCATAGTCAAAAGAGTTTTCCCATACGGAACGATAGAATTAATAAATTCAAATGGGATTGAATTTAAAGTTAATGGTCATAGAGTTAAACACTACATAGATAGTCCAATGGAATTCGACAATGAAGTTAATCACAATTTCGATACCACAGCTAACTAAGTGTGGGGAGAATCAAGTCTTTAAAGGATAATATGTATTTCTGTTAGAGTTAGATTGTCTGTTTTCGTGTAGTTCTCGAAAATGGAACCCGAATGGTCTTTCCCTAGCAGACCCTAAAGAACTAGTCTTCTCCCCCCATTCTGAATTTTTATTTTTTTAGGAAATGAAGACTGCCTGTGAACTAAACCATGGTCTAATGCTACACGCTTTGATCACTAAACGTAATAATGACACACTACCGAGTGAAATAGTATCAGTAATCAGAGAAAGATTGGACGGAGTAAGAAAAGAATCCAGATGCGAAGATAATAAGTCACAATTTGGTAAAGGAAAATCAAAATCCGTAGCGAAAAGAAGAGCACGACACCTAGAAAGATGTCACAAATGCGGAAAATGGTCACATGGAGGTAAATGTTCAAATAATCAAACCTATTCAAATACCGAATTTGTTACTTTATGCAGAGACGGACCGTTCATATGTTTAGAAGAAAAGACACTGAATGCTCGAGGTTACGCCTATGTAGCTATGGAAAACTAATTAAACCGACTATCTTATGAATGGGATAGATCATATAACTAAGAATACTATCTCACAGGTAAGTCTGTACAGTTTTTATTTTTTATTTATTTTTATTTTTAACCTTTTGATTATAAACGCTAATTTGTTCGCTATAAAGTATTAAATTGGTATTAAATAAAATTAGGTTTGGCGACCGAAATTATTGATATCATCCAAAAATTTATTACATCACTGCGAAATTTAACGTTTATTCTTAAGGTATAAATATCTTTAATCAATCAACCCAAAATATTTCAAAAATTCGTCAGGAGTTAAATTAGGTCATGGAACCGAAATTACTTTACCGAAAAGAGGGGCGCATATTTTTGATAATATTTGATTGATAAAAGTGGGATAAAAAGCCAAAAAAAATTTTTAATTTTATTTTTACCATGTTTTTAAAATTAATATATAAATCTTAAATTAATATTGTAAACTTTGTAAAAACAATATATTTAAAATTGTAAATATTTGAAAAATATAATATAAGTTTGGAGTGAATTTTTAATTTTTAAAATAAGAATTTTTAATTTTATGCATTTCAAATTTTAAGTTTGGTGTGAATTTTTAATATTAATTTTGAATTTTATGTATTTTTATTTTAAGTTTGGTGTGAATTTAAAAACAAAAATTTACTTTATCTCATTAAGTTAAAAATATGATTTTTAAAATTCGTCGTAAGTTGAAGACTAGGTCATTGAACCGAAATTGCTTTACCCGAGGGAGGGACGAGAACTTTTATTATCATTATTTTTAATCTTATTGAATTAAGGTATGCCAAAAAAATTTTAAAAACCCAAAAATCTAAGCTTTTAAAACAATCGCTTGAAAAAGACAAATTTTAAAATTTTGTCGAAGGACGGACTAGGACATCGATCCGAAACGACCTCGTCCTAAGACAAAGGGAAACAAAATTTTAAAATTAATCACTTAATTGTTTTATAAGTTAAAGTTTAAAAAAAAAAAAAAAAAAAAAGCCAAAAACACTGTAGCCGGGTACCCATGCGATCGTATGGGAATCACCCTATCCATCCATGTGATCGCATGGAGGCCAATTACAGGCCTGATACATACAGTAGACTGGTCTGTTTCTTCTCCACAAAATACACACATTCACGAAACTCACCCAAAAATTCACCAATTTTCGCCATTTTTCCACCGTAATTCATCAAATTTCTTGCTCTAATCATGCCTAGATTCTCATTCTTCAGCAAATTGGTAAAAATTACACCCCTAAACTCTATAAATTCCTAGTTTTTGTGATAATTACCAATTTTTTACCTAATGCAATTTTCTTAATTTCTAGTATAATTAGTGTTAAATTGTTAGTATTTTATGCATGTATAACCTAGATTGATGATATTTAACATGATTTGAAGCCAAAAACTTCAAAATTTTTAGAAATCTAGGGTTTGTGTTCTTGAGCAATTTGGAGCTTTTTGATATAAACATGTTATGGCCGATTTTTATCATGAATTATTGCTAAATTGAGTAGTGTAACATGTTTAGATAGTTAAATGATCCAAACATTGATCCTAAACATGATTTTTGGAGATTAAAGTGGACTTTTTAAGTCCAAAATTCATGAACTTGATTAATTTGATATATTTGCCATTTGAGACTTGTTTAATTATTAGTAATGAATATTTTGATATGTTATTTAAGTTAAATACTTATGAACTTTGTATACATTTTCATATGTGCTTCTTTGAAGAGTGTAGAATTGTGAAAAAATTGTGAAAATGTGTATAAGTTTAATTTTGATTTAACATGTTATAGTAATTGTTTTAAGTTGTTATTTTGCTAACACTAATGCATATTTGAATGCACAAATTTTGTGTTTAATGTGTTTTGCAGAAAGCCGATACTGGAGGTTCAGGAGCATCATCATCTAGACGACCAGCACCAGAACCAGAACCAGAAATGCAACACGAACAAGAACCACAACAGGAACAACAACAACAGCCTGATCAGCACATACCTTATTATGATCCGGTACAGTTTGTTGATGAATTTATAGTATTCCCAATGAGGCCACCAGTAGAATTCCCAACGATTCCTGAGCACACTCTGCATCCTAATCTGAGATTTGATAGGAGATGGAGAGATTACGAGACATATCAAAAGAACAAATTCAAATTGGTAACAAAAAATGTAGAGGTGCCAAGGGTAATCGATTGGGCCCCTTTGGAAACGGTCCATCTAGCTGACCGTGTTAGACAGCTTTTAGTTCAAAGGTATGGCAGTTCTTCTTTTACAGATTGGGAACGTCTTTTCACCATTCGTAGACCTGTATATAAGGAATGGTGTGTTGAGTTGATGAGTACTGTATCACTTGATACAAATATAGTTAGAATAGATGATATAAGATTTCTTAGGTTTATCCTTGGCGGTAGGATGTACAGAATGTTCATGCTGAACATGGCCATGGCCTTACAGATATATACTCCTGGTGAGTTGCTATTACCCGATTGTACAAATTTGATTCATTATGGTGAAAGGGTAGATAGTAACTTTGACGCTGACGCCATTTGGAGGTGTATGTCACATTTTGATGTTTTTACATGAGCAGGAGGACACTCCTATACACATATTGACAGAGCCGAGCTTCGTATTATTCATAGATTTTTGGCTAACTCGATTACACAGAGAGGTCATAATAAAGAAAAAATTACCTTACATGATTTATTCTACCTAAAGTGTTGATGTTAAGCGAGGTGTATATAAAATAGTTATTATTTTACTAGGAAAATACTATTAAATACGATACAATTTTACACAAGATATTTATTTATTTATAGAATGGATATACTTAAACCTTGCTACAACACTTATAGGCAGTGTACCTAATCGTTCAGTAGTGTAGTTTTTAGTAAGTCCGGTTCGTTCCACAGGGAAATCTTTAAACAAAGCTCAACGCTATATTAGTTTACTTTTATAAAAATACAAACATATATATAAATAATATTATTATTATAAAGGGGGGTTTTTTACCGTTTAATGACCGGTTTGTCGATTTTAAAACTTTAGTCGCAGTTAAAACCTAATGTAAAATATAAAATAAATACAAGACTTAAATTAAAGCGTAAAGTAAATAACGATAATGAAATTGCGAATAATAAAAATGCGATAAAATAAAATTGCGATAATTAAAAAGTACGATAATTAAAAGTGCGATTAAATAACAATAAATAAAAGTGCGATAATTAGAAGTGCAATTAAATATAAAATAAAGGAAATTAAATATGAAATAAAAGAATTATGCTTATTTAAACTTCCGTAATCATGATGTTTGACGTGTTGATTTTAGTTTTATGCCCATGGGTTAATTGTCCTTTGTCCTGGATTATTTAATATGTCCGTCTGGTTTTTGTCCATAACAGTCCATCAGTCATAAATATAAAGTGCGAGTGTCCTCATCAAATTATTCTTATACCCGAAGTTAAATATTCCAACTAATTGGGGATTCGAATTGTAACAAGGTTTTAATATTTTGTTTAATGAATACACCAGGTTATCGACTGCGTGTAAACCAAGGTTTTACTACTTTGTTAACAATTACACCAATTACCCTTGAATGTAATTTCACCCCTGTTTTAATTATTCTAGTGGCTATTAATTCATTCCCGTGTCCGGTTAAATGAACGATTATTCGTACATATAAATACCCCGCCCATCGTGTCCGATCGAGTGTATATGGTAATTTATAGGGACGCCCAATTGTAAATCTTTATATTAACATTAACAAACTTTCATTTAGTTAAACAAATATAAAGCCCATTAATAGCCCATAGTCTAATTTCCACAAGTGTCGTTCTTTTGTCCAAACCCCAATTATGGTACAAAGCCCAATTACCCAATTTTAGTAATTAGCCCAACATCATGATTACTTCGTTTTAAATAAGCATAATAATAACTTAGCTACGAGACATTAATGTAAAAAGGTTGAACATAACTTACAATGATTAAAAATAGCGTAGCGTTACACGGACAGAATTTCGACTTACACCCTTACAACATTCGCTAACATAACCTTATTATTAGGATTTAAAATTAAAATTAAAATTAAAATATAAATTATATATATATATTACGTATATATTGAGAGAGAGATTGAAAATAGAATTATGAAATTTGATCAGAATTCGGTTTGCTTTATAGCCAGAGTTGAATTTTGGGGCTCCGCGACTCGCGGCAAAAACCCCTTCAATCTCCGCGAGTCGCGGAGATAGTATTTACAGCTCAGTCCTTGGAGTTTTCTCTGCCGACGGTTTTATATATATAAATATAATATATATATATAATTAATATAATTAATTATATATTATATTATATTTATATACATAGTTAACTTGTAATTTTTAGTCCGTTGCGTCGAGCGTTAAGAGTTGACTCTGGTCCCGGTTCCGGATTTTCGAACGTCCTTGCGTACAATTTTATATTTTGTACTTTGCGTTTTGAATCTTGTACTTTTGTAATTTCGAGACGTTTCTTATCAATAATTGGAACCTTTTTGATTGTCTTTTGTACTTTTGAGCTTTTTTGGTCGTTTGCGTCTTCAATTCGTCGAATCTGTCTTTTGTCTTCACCTTTTATTATTTAAACGAATATCACTTGTAAATAGAACAATTGCAACTAAAAGCTTGTCTTTCTTGAGGAATA
The DNA here is from genome assembly GCF_046630445.1 of Rutidosis leptorrhynchoides. Lineage (NCBI taxonomy): Eukaryota > Viridiplantae > Streptophyta > Magnoliopsida > Asterales > Asteraceae > Rutidosis > Rutidosis leptorrhynchoides. Next base: position 374,436,759 of record NC_092339.1, on the reverse strand, counting down.
ATGCTATGAAATATATGTTCGTTTTTAGCATTATCAAATATTCCCACACTTGAGCGTTGCTTGTCCTCAAGCAATATTGTCTTGAAATACTAGAATCACTTCTTTATTCTTCACACTTTGTACATCAGTGATTTCTATATGGCGGTATAAACAATGGTAGTAACGATATGGTTTACAGTCCCACATGACTATAAAAATTTAGATCCATTAAGGAAATTGGATCTTTATGAAAACATTTGATCTTTTGAAATCTAGTTTTTACCCTAGATAAGTTTTCCGGGATAACCCTTTACCGGTGTTTGCAAAATATTTTTGTGGGTTTGGTGGGTTTCAGATTTGAAAATTTTAGCTCAAAACTTGCGGTTTTGTGTCACCCACTTGCTAACCTTGTATTTGGAAAGCAACACGTCCAGTTTACTTGTCCCGTATATTACCTTTCGGTAAACTACCGTCCGGTTGTAAAGGAAAGCGTTGAACAAGCAACTGTTAAGGCAATGTCCCGTGACATGCTTTTGATTATGGTCTATAACGTGTCGGACGCAATTACTATCCTTGGTAGGAGCAATAGTAAAGCTCACCCTTATAATTTTTTCGGTCTGGCACAAGGTCCTGTCTTTGACCACTATGCAACCACCGTTCTTACGGTTGACACCCGATTTAGTTCAGGTGACCTAATGAATTCCAGGTGAATTCCTAGGATTTTACGTTCAATGGTAATGAACGCATTGAAAATAGGGTTTTCAGAAAACAAATCGGTTTGTAATTTTTGATCAAAATATTTTCTCGTTTAAGCTCGAGTTTAGATATCATTGAATTCCATGAGTTTGAATTCTCAATCTTTAAGGTCAATCTCTAGGATTGAGTAATATCAGTCTTAAAAGCTGATTTTTAATCTTTAAGGAGATTATCCTTTCTGGGGATCTGATTCATTAGTCTTATCCAGCTAATTTGCATGGTGCCCCCCCATTGTACGAGATAGATCCTTCTCATGGTTAGGATAAATTTGACCACTTGGCGACCCTGTTTAATGCTGAGGTCCGTGGATTTCCTGCTGATTTTAGTGATGACTTTTCTAGATTTTTCGTCAACCTACAGCTGGTCTGGACGACAACTTCATGACCTAAATCAAGAAGCGCGTGTCTTTTTCGGAAGACTTTACTTCCTTTTAATGATGGAATTGATTCATCGTGTAGATCCATCTCTTCTTTTCTTTCATCGGGTAAAACAGTTTAGTTTAGTCCAAAGCAAAAGTATTTTCAGTTATTTGTTACAGATATATGTGACATATGTTTAAAATAATTTGGTAAATTTTCCCACACTTGGCTTTTATTTTCCTTTTTATCGTCCTCTATTCCATTTTAAATGAATTTTAACATTTTAGTTTGTTTCTCAATTTATGTCCTTTCCGAGGTAACAATAATTTCGGTGTTAAAACCTAGTTTTATCGTTCATAAATATGTATAAACATGATTTGAATTCATTTAATTGAAAATTTTGAAAAATTTTACTAGAATTGGGTAGTCAGTATATAAGACTACGGCTGTTCTTTATTATCCGAGAGCACTAGATTCTAATACAACTACTGCTTTACTAGTATTTTTAATGGTAACCAAGTTGTTTAATATAAAAATTTTAAAATCCGAAAGAATTTAACCCCTTCCCACACTTAAGATCTTGCAATGCCCTCATTTGCAAGAAATCAGTAACAATTTAAATTATTGAGGGTGATTTGTGTGAAAATGATTAAATTTTTACCAAAGTTTCCAAATATATTGGCGTTTGTTTGCTGAATGATAAATGGTGCACATCATTTGTTCATTCCGTCTTGTTGTTATTTCACATATATTTTGCATCTTGTCGTCAAAATTAGTTGCTTTTGCTGAACTTAATGCCAGTCTTTGAAAATGCGTTGTTTTACCCTGTTGTCTACATAAGATAAACTGCAAACATATATACATATTTTTGAAGTTTGGTTTATTACCCCACATTCAAAAATTATTAAAATCTAAGAATAAAAGTTAGATAATTATAAAAATGATTACAATATTAACAAAAATATTAAATGTATCAATAATTACAAATTACAAAATAAAAAAAAAATAAAAAAAACTAAGGATGATATTGGTACCAATAGGGGTTCCAGGCATAACCATAAGTGCTATAGAATGCTTCGGCAGGGTCATACGTAGGATATGGTGGCTGCATCTCTATCGACCAAGGAGGGAAGACGGGTTTCGGTGTAGGAATATAGTTTCTACCTATATGTTGGCAATGCGCTATGATCTGGTTCTGATGAACTTGCCAATCTTCAAATGCTCTCTGTCTAGCATTTTCGTATTCCTGAGAAGCTATAAACCTATGCATTTCTTGCATCTCATTCCCCCCTCCTACATTACCTTGCTCCTGGTTTCTCTCCACCTGTGGATGTCTACCATGGTATCGTACTGCGGCGTTATTTCGCCTCTTCAAAACTTTCGCACCATGGTATACATTTAAACCTATAGTGTCGCGGGGTTCCGGCTCTTCTAGTAATAATCCCCCCCGACTTATATCCACACCGAGATATTCACCAATCAAAGTAATAAAAATACCACCTCCTATTATGCTATGTGGACGCATCCCCCGAACCATAGCTGATAAATAATAACCCACACAATATGGTATACTTACAGCGCTTTGTGGGTCTCGAATACACATATGGTAAAACAAATCTTGTTCATTTACTTTTTCTTTGTTCTTACCCCTTTGTGTAATCGAATTAGCTAAAAACCTATGTATTACTCTTAATTCGGCTCTATCTATATCCAAATAAGAGTAATTTCCCCCTTTGAAACGGTGATGGCTTGTCATTTGACTCCACACACCGTGTGTATCAAAATTCTCATCTATTTTTCTACCGTTTAGTATCAATCCTCTACAATCGGCAGACGCTAACTCCTCAGGCGTATATATACGTAAAGCCTGAGCCATGTCCAGTAAAGACATGTGGCGCATCGAACCGCCTAACAAAAATCTAATAAAAGAACGATCGGTTAAACTAGCTACCCGATCATTCAACTCTATACTACATAACAACTCTTCACACCATACTTTATATACAGGTCTGCGTATGGTGAATAAACATATCCAGTCATTAAAAGAAGAATTACCATACCTTTGTACAAGTAATTCCCTAATTGGCCCGGCCAATTCTACAGCTTCTAAGGGTCCCCATTCTATGACCCTCGGTACCTCAACAACCTTAGAGTGAAGAGTATGCAAACCCCGTTGATATTTTGGATAATCTATCCAAAGTCTGTCAAATCTCAGGTTCGGGTGCAACTCTTCCAAATGCATATCGGAAAAGGTCATGACTGGATGAGGTACATCCTGCTTGTAGTAGTTATCTACCTCCTGTTGTTCCAAATTCTCGGCAGGAGCATTGCGGACTTGGGATGAAGATTCACCCCTTTCATTCTGCAAAACACATCAAACACAAATTTTGTGCATCCAAATATGCATTAGTGTCAGCAAAATCATCAATCAAAATAATTACAATGACATTATCAATTTATATCAAACTTAAGCTTATTTTCACATTTTTATCAAATCTACACTTTTTCAAATAAGCATATACGAAAATTTTCGCCAAGTTCATAAGCATTCAACTCAAATAACATGTCAAAATAATCATTACTAGCAATCAAACAAGTCTCAAATGGCATTATCTTTCAAAAATCAAGTTCATGAATTTTGGACTTGAAAAAGTCCACTTTAATTCTCAAAATCATGTTTAGGCTCAAAGTTTGGATCATTTAACTACCTAGACATGTTACACTACTCAATTTAGCAACAATTCATGACAAAAATCGGCCATAACCTGTTTATATCAAAAAGCCCCAAATTGCTCAAGAACACAAACCCTAGATTACTCAAAATTTGAAGTTTAAGGCTTCTAATCATGTTAAACAGTATCAATCTAGGTTATACAAGCATAATACATAAACAATTTAAGCTTAATTACACTAAAAAGCATCAAAATCAAATTGGGGAAAAAATAGCTCAAGAACATCAAATTTCGAATTAAATGGTGTTTAGGTGTAGAAATTTACCGTTTTTCTTGAGTAATTCTTAGATAGCATCCTTCTCAACATGATTTTAGCAAAAAATTTGGTGATTAACGGTTAAAAATTGAGATTTTTGGGGTTGATTTTCGGGTTTTTTCGCAGCTATTTCGCAGTGTTTTTCGTTTTGGGGAGTAAACTGATCAGTTTTTGCGTTTTATTTTTTTTCTGAGTTTTGGTCCCTCCGCGAGTCGCGGAGGTTTTGTACTTCAAACTCCGCGAGTCGCGGAGTTTGCTTTTTTTTTTTTTTTTTTTTTTTATATATATAATCTTTAACTTATAAAACAATTAAGTATTTAATTTTAAAATTTTGTTTCCCTTGTTATTTAGGACGAGGTCGTTTCGGATCGATGTCCTAGTCCGTCCCTCGACAAAATTTTAAAATTTGTCTTTTTGTAGCGATTGTTTTAAAAGCTAAGATTTTTGGGTTTTTTAAATGTTTTTGGCATACTCTAATTCAATAAGATTAAAAATAATGATAATAAAAGTTCTCGTCCCTCCCTCGGGTAAAGCAATTTCGGTTCAAAGACCTAGTCTTCAACTTACGACGAATTTTAAAAATCATATTCTTAACTTAATGAGATAAAGTAAATTTTTGTTTTTTAAATTCACACAACTTAAATATAAAATTCAAAATTAATATTAAAAATTTAAAATTCACACCAAACTTAAAATTTGAAATGCATACAATTAAAATTTCATATTTTAAAAATTAAAAATTCATACCAAACTTAATTTAAAAATTTATAAATTCATATCAAACTTATATTAATTTTTCAAATATTTACAATTTTAAATATATTGTTTTTACAAAGTTTACAATATTAATTTAAGATTTAAATATTAATTTTAAAAAACATGGTAAAAATAAAATTAAAAATCTTTTTGTCTTTTTATCCCACTTTAATCAATCAAATATTATCAAAAATATGCGCCCCTCTTTTCGGTAAAGTAATTTCGGTTCCAAGACCTAATTTAACTCATGACGAATTTTTGAAATATTTTGGGTTGATTGATTAAAGATATTTATACCTTAAGAATAAACGTTAAATTTCGCAGTGATGTAATAAATTTTTGAATGATATCAATAATTTCGGTCGCCAAACCTAATTTTATTCAATACCAATTTAATACTTTTTAGCGAACAAATTAGCGTTTATTATCAAAAGGTTAAAAATAAAAATAAAAACTAAAAACTGTACAGACATACCTGTGAAATAGATTTCTTAGTTATATGATCTATTCCATTCATAAGATAGTCGGTTTAATTGATTTTCCATGGCTCCAAAGGCGTAACCTCGAGCATTCAATGTCTTTTCTTCTAAACATATGAACGGTCCGTCTCTGCATAAAGTAACAAATTCAGTATTTGAATAGGTTTGATTATTTGAACATTTACCTCCATGTGACCATTTTCCGCATTTGTGACATCGTTCTAGGTGTCGTGCTCTTCTTTTCGCTGCGGATTTTGATTTTCCTTTACCAAATTGTAACTTATTATCTTCGCATCTGGATCCTTTTCTAACTCCGTCCATTCTTTCTCTGATTACTGATACTAATTCGCTCGGTAGTATGTCATTATTACGTTTAGTGATCAAAGCGTGTAGCATTAGACCATGGTTTAGTTCACAGGCAGTCTTCATTTTGTAAAAACCTAAAAAAAATAAAAATTCAGAATGGGGGGAGAAGACTAGTTCTTTAGGGTCTGCTAGGGAAAGACCATACGTGTTCCATTTTCGAGAACTACACGAAAACAGACAATCTAACTCTAATAGTAATACATATTATCCTTTAAAGACTTGATTCTCCCCACACTTAGTTAGCTGTGGTATCGAAATTGTGATTAACTTCGTTGTCGACTTCCATCGGACCATGTATGTAATGTTTAACTCTGTGACCATTAACTTTAAATTCAATCCCATTTGAATTTATTAATTCTATCGTTCCGTATGGGAAAACTCTTTTGACTATGAATGGTCCAGACCATCTTGATTTCAATTTTCCAGGAAATAGCTTGAATCGTGAATTGAAAAGAAGAACTCTGTCTCCTTCTTTAAATTCTTTTGAACTTCTGATTCTTTTATCATGCCATTTCTTCGTTCTTTCTTTATAGATTAACGAATTTTCGTATGCTTCATGTCTTAATTCTTCTAATTCGTTTAGTTGACTTAATCGTAGACGTCCGGCTTCATGTAAATCAAGATTACATGTCTTCAAAGCCCAAAATGCTTTGTGTTCAATTTCTACTGGAAGATGACATGCTTTTCCATAAACAAGTCTAAAAGGTGTCGTTCCAATTGGAGTTTTGTAGGCTGTTCTAAAAGCCCAGAGTGCATCCTCCAATTTAATGGACCATTCCTTCGGATTTGATCCTACGGTTTTCTCTAGAATACGTTTTAAAGCTCGGTTGGTATTTTCAACTTGTCCACTTGTTTGTGGATGATATGCTGTGGAGATTTTATGAGTTACTCCATATCTTTTAAGAACTTTCTCAAGTTGATTATTACAGAAATGAGTACCCCGATCACTTATTAAAGCTTTCGGTGTTCCAAACCTTGCAAAAAGACGTTTTAAAAAGTTGACTACAACTCGTGCATTGTTAGTTGGGAGAGCTTGTGCTTCCGCCCATTTAGATACATAATAAATGGCTACGAGTATATATAGATTATTATGAGATTTTGGAAATGGACCCATAAAGTCAATACCCCAAATGTCAAATACTTCACATACTTGGATGACATTTTGTGGCATTTCATCACGTTGACTTATTTTTTCGGCCCTTTGACATGCATCACAGGATTTGCAAAGAAGGTGTGCGTCTTTGTAAATTGTAGGCCAATAGAATCCAGCTTCATAAACTTTTCTTGCTGTTAGTTGAGGCCCATAATGCCCTCCTGTTGGTCCTGTGTGACAATGGTTTAAAATTTTACTAGCTTCATCTCCAAATACACATCGGCGTATTATTCCATCGGGACAACTTTTAAACAGGTGTGGATCTTCCCAGAAATAGTGTTTTATATCACTGAAGAATTTCTTTCGTCTTTGGTACGATAATCCTTTTTCAAGGAATCCACAAACTAAGTAGTTTGCATAGTCTGCAAACCATGGGATTTCTTTATAATCTATCTTCAATAGATATTCATCAGGAAAGTTGTCTTGTATGGCTGATTCATTTAGAACTTCTAATTCGGGATTTTCAAGACGAGAAAGATGATCAGCGGCGAGATTTTCTGCTCCTCTTTTATCTCTGATTTCAATATCAAACTCTTGTAAGAGTAAGATCCAACGGATTAATCTTGGTTTAGCATCTTGTTTTGAAAATAGGTATCTAAGAGCAGAATGGTCGGTATAGACCACCGTTTTTGCTAGAACGAGATATGATCGAAATTTGTCAAAAGCAAAGACAATAGCAAGGAGTTCTTTTTCAGTAGTTGTATAGTTTGTTTGTGCTCCTTGTAATGTCTTACTAGCATAATATATAGGTTGAAATCGTTTTTCAATTCTTTGTCCTAAAACGGCTCCCATTGCAAAATCACTTGCATCGCACATTAGTTCAAATGGTAGATTCCAATTTGGTGTTATCATGATCGGTGCATTAGTGAGTTTTTCTTTAAGAATATTAAAAGATTTGATACACTCATCTGAAAAGATGAATGGCGCATCCTTTTCTAGGAGTTTATTCATAGGAGTGGCAATTTTAGAAAAATCTTTTATGAAACGTCGGTAAAAACCGGCATGCCCTAGAAAACTCCTAACTCCTCTAACATTGGTGGGATGTAGAAGTTTAGCAATTACATCTACTTTAGCTCTATCCACCTCAATTCCTTCTTTTGAAATTTTATGTCCAAGAACGATGCCTTCTTTAACCATGAAATGGCATTTCTCCCAATTAAGTACTAGATTTGATTTTTCGCATCTAATTAGCATTCATTCCAGATTAACTAGACATGATTTAAATGTATCACCGAAGACTGAAAAGTCATCCATGAATACTTCCATGCATTCTTCTATCATGTCGTGAAAAATCGCCATCATACACCTTTGAAAGGTTGCAGGGGCGTTACAAAGTCCAAATGGCATGCGTTTGTAAGCAAAAGTACCATAAGGGCACGTGAATGTGGTTTTCTCTTGGTCCTCGGGTGCTATTGGAATTTGAAAATATCCGGAAAATCCATCTAGAAAACAATAGTAACTATTTCCGGCTAATCTTTCCAACATTTGATCTATGAAAGGTAAGGGAAAGTGATCTTTTCTGGTGGCGTCATTTAATTTTCTATAATCAATACATACACGCCATCCTGTTACAGTCCTAGTAGGAATAAGCTCATTTTTCTCATTTGTAATGACAGTCATGCCACCCTTCTTAGGTACGCATTGAACTGGGCTTACCCATGGACTATCAGAGATTGGATATATAAAACCTGCATCTAGCAGTTTAATAATCTCTTTCTTAACTACATCTTGCATATTAGGATTTAGTCTTCGTTGGCGTTGCACATACGTTTTATGACCTTCTTCCATAAGGATTTTATGTGTGCAATACGAAGGACTTATTCCTTTAATATCATGAATCTTCCATGCAATGGCTGGTTTATGAGCTTTCAACATAGAAATGAGTTGTGATTTCTCATTTTCAGTAAGAGAAGACGATATTATTACAGGTAATTCAGATTCACCATGTAAATAAGCGTATTCCAAATGGTTTGGAAGTGGCTTTAACTCTAATTTCGGAGGTTCTTCTATCGATGATTTATATCGATATCTGTCTTCTTCTTTTAGCATTTGAATTTCTTCTGTTGTTGGTTCATATCCATTAGCTATAAGTGTAGCTAACATTTCAGCTTCATCAATTGGTTCATTACCTTCTCCTAAAGAACATTCTCCCGTTCCTTGTAATTCTGGAAATTCTTCTAATAATTCTGCATGTGCATCTATAGTTTGAATATAATAACATGTATCATCTGCAGATTGTGGTTGTTGCATTGCTCTATCAACTGAAAAGGTAACACTCTCATCCTCTATACTTAGGGTCAGTTTCTTACCGAACACGTCTATCATTGCTTTAGCCGTGTTTAAGAATGGTCTTCCTAATATGAGAGGAACTTGAGAATCTTCTTCCATGTCTAAAACAACAAAATCTACTGGAAATACTAAAGTACCAACTTTAACTAGCATGTTCTCCATTATCCCTCTAGGATATTTTATTGATCTATCGGCTAGTTGTATGCTTATTCTGGTTGGTTTCAATTCTCCAAGGTCTAGTTTAGCGTATAGTGAATACGGCATTAGATTTATACTAGCACCTAAGTCTGCCAATGCTTCTATTGAACTAAGACTACCCAGAAAACATGGAATTGTGAAACTTCCTGGATCAGATAGTTTTTCTGGTATCTTATTCAACAGCACTGCTGAACAATTAGCATTCATAGTAACAGCCGAGAGTTCTTCCATTTTCTTTCTATTCGTGATTAGATCTTTCAAGAATTTAGCATATCTTGGCATTCCTGAAATTACATCAATGAAAGGAAGATTTACATTTATCTGTTTAAACATATCCAAGAATTTGGATTGCTCGGCTTCAAGTTTTTCTTTCTTCATTTTACTCGGGTAAGGAAGTGGTGGTTGGTATGGTTTAACATAAGGTTTATCCTTAACTGTGTTATCTTCATTAACCTTTTCAACTACCGGTTCTTTTTCCTTATCTTGATCAGGTTGTGGTTCTTGTGGAGTAGGAATGGTTTCATCAGAAGTTACAGGTATTTCAGGTGGTTTAAGTGTTGTACCACTTCTTGTGGTAATAGCTTTAGCTGTTTCATTCCGTGGGTTAGCATTTGTATCACTAGGTAGACTTCCCGGTTTTCTTTCACCTATTAACCTTGCTAGGTTACTTACTTCTTGTTCCAGATTTTGAATAGAAGCTTGTTGATTTCTAAATGCTTGAGCATTTTGTTCATTTGTTTGTTTTTGAGATGTGAAAAACTGCGTTTGAGTTTCAACTAGCTTCGTCATCATATCTTCTAAATTCGGCTTTTTATCATCGGTTTGTTGTGGTGGTTTGTTTTGAAAATTTGGTCTTTGCTGATTATAAGTATTATTGGATACTTGTTGATTGCTAGGACCTTGTTGGTTGTTGTATGGAATATTTCGGTTATAATTCTGGTTTTGATTGTAAATCGGTCTTGGCGGTTGATAATTATTCTGATAATTATTTCCAGGCCTTTGGTTTATGTATGAAATATTCTCTCTTTGTTCCATTGTTAATTCAATACTGAGACAATCTTTTGTCAAATGTGGTCCTCCACACTGCTTACAACTAATTCGTATTGAGTGAATATCCTTAGTCATCTTTTCCATTCGTCTCTCGAAAGCATCTATCTTTGCGGAAATGGAATCTAAGTCATGGCTAGAATCGGCTCTAGCTGCTTTAGATGATCTAACGATGTCTTTTTCTTGGTGCCACTCATGCGAGTGGGAAGCAGTATTATCAATAATTTTGTAAGCATCAGTTTCGGTTTTCTTCATAATAGAACCACCAGCTGCTATATCTATGTCTTTCCTTGTAGTGATGTCGCATCCTCGGTAGAATATTTGTACTATTTGACAGGTGTCTAAACCATGTTGCGGATATCCTCTTAATAACTTTCCATATCTTGTCCACGCCTCATATAGAGTTTCATTTGGTTTCTGTGTGAACGTAACAATTTCTGCTTGAAGTCTTACGGCTTTAGATGCAGGAAAGAATTGTTTAAGAAATTTGTCAATTAAAACATCCCATGTATCGATCGCTCCTTCAGGTAACGATTCCAACCAATCTTTGGCTTCTCCCTTTAAAGTCCAGGGAAATAACATGAGATATATCTGTTCATCCTCCACTTCTCGGATTTTAAATAGTGTGCAGATCCTATTAAAGGTACGTAGATGTTCATTCGGATCTTCCTTCGGCGCACCACTAAATTGGCATTGATTAGTCACCATGTGTAGAATTTGTCCTTTGATTTCATAATCTGGCGCATTAATGTCTGGATGAGTAATTGCGTGACCTTGGCCAGTGCGTTTAGCTCTCATTCGGTCTTCCATACTTAAAGGTTCCAGATTCTCCATAATTGAATTTGTTGAATCGGTATCACTAGATGATTCTGATTTAATGGTTCATTCCTCAACAATCTCTGTTTGAATGATTGGTGGTTCCGGAGGAAAGTTTAGTAGTTCAGGATCTACGAACCGTTCCTGAATATTCTCCGGATTCTCAATTGTGAGGTTGGGTTCAAAAAATGGATTATCGGAAATTTGAACTGAAGTACTTGGTTGACTAGATGACGATTCTAAAGAAAAATCAACGGCGGTTATATTTGTTAAACGATGTCTTGATCGAGTTACAGGTGGTGAACGTACAAAAGGTGATGAACGTCTTGCTCGGTGCATTCACTGAATATCCTATTAGTTTTTAAAAGGAAAGAAAAATTATAATAAGTTATCCAATTAATAGACTTTTCTGATTTTGCCCACGTTTCGAATAGCCAAAAGATGCAGCAGAGGGGCAGGATTCGTTTGGTCTCAATATAATTGAGGACTGTTTGGCTCCAATAACCCGGTCCACGTACAAATCCAACTATTACTACGAACCAGAAAATTTTGATGTCTATTAATTTAACCACTCAAAATAAATTTTCGTAATTTTAAGAAATTTAGATAAGAAGTAGAATAAAAATCTATGTCCTAAAACTAGAATAGCGAGAAATAAGAAAGAAAAAGAGTTCGTCGCAAAAGGTCGAAAAAGAAAAAAAAAATGGTTGAAAAATAAAAAGTGACGGAAAAATAAAAGAAACTTATAAAAACTTAAAAATACTTGACTAACCTAATCTTATTACTACAACTAACTTAAAATTATAATCGCAAATTGATATTACTAATTGGAATGATAATTGGTACATAGTAAAAGGTCTAAAAATATTAAAGCTTACAAGGAAAAATTAAATCCCAAATGGAAATAACTTAAAAAGAAACTAAAACTTAAAAAGGCGTCGCAAAATTCTAAAGCACCTAAATCTTAGTCTTAAAGAAAAAGCACTTAAGGAATTCTACGGCAAAGCCTAAAAATCTAAGAGTAAAAATAACTATAGCTAAAACTAAGTTTAAAATTAAATATGAGCTAAAAAAATACAAATATTACGCTACAACGATTAAAAAGGTACAAAATATAAAAATATACAAAAAGTTGTAAAAAGTATAATTTTTATAAAAATATTATTTTTATATTATTTATTTAATAAAACTACTAATTTTACAATTTAATAAAACTAATTTAACTAAAATATATAAATAAAAAGTAAAAGTAAAAATAAAACTAATAATAATAATAATAATAATTAGGTTTAAATATTAATAATAATTAATTAAAAATCGTAATTAATGCAGGATTAGGGTTTCTGTTCGCGTGTCAGATGGTCTCCGCGAGTTGCGGCAATTAAAGAATAAAACCCCGCGAGTCGCGGGGTTCAGAATTTCAGCTGACAGGTTTGAAATTTTTACGCGTTTTTCTTTATTTTTTTTTTATTTTATGTTTTCTGTTTTTTTAAATAAATAAAAGATTTTAAAATAAAACTTATATTTTTATAAACTAAAATAGAAATAAAGAAACTTATAAAACTTAAATATTTAACAAAATCTTAAAAATACTTATATTTTTGTTTTTTCTTTTTATATTTTTAAAACGTATTTTTACAAAAACGAATTTTAATAAAAGTAAACTAAAAAATCTTTTTTTTTTTTATATTAGCGTTGCGCTTCCGGCTTTTAAGAGTGTTCCCCGGCAGCGGCGCCAAAAATACTTGATGTTAAGCGAGGTGTATATAAAATAGTTATTATTTTACTAGGAAAATACTATTAAATACGATACAATTTTACACAAGATATTTATTTATTTATAGAATGGATATACTTAAACCTTGCTACAACACTTATAGGCAGTGTACCTAATCGTTCAGTAGTGTAGTTTTTAGTAAGTCCGGTTCGTTCCACAGGGAAATCTTTAAACAAAGCTCAACGCTATATTAGTTTACTTTTATAAAAATACAAACATATATATAAATAATATTATTATTATAAAGGGGGGTTTTTTACCGTTTAATGACCGGTTTGTCGATTTTAAAACTTTAGTCGCAGTTAAAACCTAATGTAAAATATAAAATAAATACAAGACTTAAATTAAAGCGTAAAGTAAATAACGATAATGAAATTGCGAATAATAAAAATGCGATAAAATAAAATTGCGAGAATTAAAAAGTACGATAATTAAAAGTGCGATTAAATAACAATAAATAAAAGTGCGATAATTAGAAGTGCAATTAAATATAAAATAAAGGAAATTAAATATGAAATAAAAGAATTATGCTTATTTAAACTTCCGTAATCATGATGTTTGACGTGTTGATTTTAGTTTTATGCCCATGGGTTAATTGTCCTTTGTCCTGGATTATTTAATATGTCCGTCTGGTTTTTGTCCATAACAGTCCATCAGTCATAAATATAAAGTGCGAGTGTCCTCATCAAATTATTCTTATACCCGAAGTTAAATATTCCAACTAATTGGGGATTCGAATTGTAACAAGGTTTTAATACTTTGTTTAATGAATACACCAGGTTATCGACTGCGTGTAAACCAAGGTTTTACTACTTTGTTAACAATTACACCAATTACCCTTGAATGTAATTTCACCCCTGTTTTAATTATTCTAGTGGCTATTAATTCATTCCCGTGTCCGGTTAAATGAACGATTATTCGTACATATAAATACCCCGCCCATCGTGTCCGATCGAGTGTATATGGTAATTTATAGGGACGCCCAATTGTAAATCTTTATATTAACATTAACAAACTTTCATTTAGTTAAACAAATATAAAGCCCATTAATAGCCCATAGTCTAATTTCCACAAGTGTCGTTCTTTTGTCCAAACCCCAATTATGGTACAAAGCCCAATTACCCAATTTTAGTAATTAGCCCAACATCATGATTACTTCGTTTTAAATAAGCATAATAATAACTTAGCTACGAGACATTAATGTAAAAAGGTTGAACATAACTTACAATGATTAAAAATAGCGTAGCGTTACACGGACAGAATTTCGACTTACACCCTTACAACATTCGCTAACATAACCTTATTATTAGGATTTAAAATTAAAATTAAAATTAAAATATAAATTATATATATATATTACGTATATATTGAGAGAGAGATTGAAAATAGAATTATGAAATTTGATCAGAATTCGGTTTGCTTTATAGCCAGAGTTGAATTTTGGGGCTCCGCGACTCGCGGCAAAAACCCCTTCAATCTCCGCGAGTCGCGGAGATAGTATTTACAGCTCAGTCCTTGGAGTTTTCTCTGCCGACGGTTTTATATATATAAATATAATATATATATAATTAATATAATTAATTATATATTATATTATATTTATATACATAGTTAACTTGTAATTTTTAGTCCGTTGCGTCGAGCGTTAAGAGTTGACTCTGGTCCCGGTTCCGGATTTTCGAACGTCCTTGCGTACAATTTTATATTTTGTACTTTGCATTTTGAATCTTGTACTTTTGTAATTTCGAGACGTTTCTTATCAATAATTGGAACCTTTTTGATTGTCTTTTGTACTTTTGAGCTTTTTTGGTCGTTTGCGTCTTCAATTCGTCGAATCTGTCTTTTGTCTTCACCTTTTATTATTTAAACGAATATCACTTGTAAATAGAACAATTGCAACTAAAAGCTTGTCTTTCTTGAGGAATAATGCTATGAAATATATGTTCGTTTTTAGCATTATCAAGTGTATTCGGGATCCTAGAAGCTTTGTCAATATCCCTTACTGTGTTGCTTTTTATTTATCTAAAATGGTAGAGGGAATGCAGGACGGGAGTATAATAGGAGGAGGTATTTTTGTTACTCTCATTGGAGAGTATTTAGGTGTTGATAGGAACCAAGGGGGTCCATTACAGCTTTGTAGAGAACAGGTTGAGCCCTTAGGATTGAAAGTTTATGTGGGTGCTGAGGCATTGAAAAGTAGACGTAACCAGGCAGTACCCTATGAGGGATCTCATCCTCAGGTAGAGAGAGGCTCAGACGAGGAAATGGAGGAGGCGGAAGACATTAGGGATGTCTTTCGAGATGCTATTCTTGACATCCACGTTCGTATAGATGAGGAAGCAATGACGAACGCGGCCAGACATAGTATGTATGAGCAGTGGAACTCCGAGCGAGTATACGAGGATTATAGGCGACACCAACACGATAGCTGGTTGGTTCATCAGCACCAAATCATGAGCCAGCTATCATATCAGGTACCAAATAACTATGTACCTACTCGACCTGCTCATTTTCCGCCACATAGCCCCGATATCCGACCACCCTTTAACCGGTATGACTATAACCCAGCCTATCAAAACACCTATAACCAACAATGGAACCCACCTGACGAGATGAACTGGAACCCATATCCAGACTGATTTAGTTCCATTTGGTTATTTTTATGATTTTTATGTTTTTATCTTTTGACTTTTTCATGTTTAAACTTATGTTATTGGATATATTTGTGTAATTTTTATTATTTTTATTATTATTGTGTACTAATATTTCATATTTAGAATTTGAAAGTAGGATATTAAGTCCCATTTCAAATTGCCATGCATGATTATATTTGTATGTATGTATATTGTCGATTGTACAAAACAGGGTAAAACAGCGCATTTTCAAAGACTGGCATTAAGTTCAGCAAAAGCTACTAATTTTGACGACAAGATGACAAATAAATGTGATGTAACAACAGACGAAATGAACAAATGATATGCACCATTTATCATTCAGCAACCAAACGCCAATATGTTTGGAAACTTTGGTAAAATTTAATCATTTTTACGCTAATCACCCTCAATAATTTAAATTATTACTGATTTCTTGCAAATGAGGGCATTGCAAGATCTTAAGTGTGGGAAGGGGTTAAATTCTTTCGGATTTTTAAAATTTTTATCTTAAACACTTGGTTGCCATTAAAAATACTAGTAACGTAGTAGTTGTATTAGAATCTAGTGCTCTCTGATGATAAAGAACAACCCTAGTCTTATATACTGACTACCCAAATCTAGTAAAATTTTTCAAAATTTTCAATTAAATGAACTCAAAATCATGTTTATACATATTTATGAACGATAAAACTAGGTGTTAACACCGAAATTATTGTTAGCTCAGAAAGGACATAAATTGAAAAACAAACCAAAATGTTAAAATTCATTTAAAATGGAATAGATGACAATAAAAAAAGAAAATAAAAGCCAAGTGTGGTAAAAATTACCAAGTTATCTTAAAACATATGTCACATATTTCTGTAACAAATAACTGAAAATACTTTTGCTTTGGACTAAACTAAACTATTTTACCCGATGAAAGAAAAGAAGAGATGGATCTACACGATGAATCAATTCCATCATTAAAAAGAAGTAAAGTCTTCCGAAAAAGAAACGCGCTTCTTGATTTAGGTCAAGAAGTTGTCGTCCAGACCAGCTGTAGGTTGACGAAAAATCTAGAAAAGTCATCACTAAAATCAGCAGGAAATCCACGGACCTCAGCATTAAACAGGGTTGCCAAGTGGTCAGATTTATCCTAACCATGAGAGGATCTGTCTCGTAAAATGGGGAGGGTGCCGTGAAAATTAGCTGGATAAGACTAATGAATCAGATCCCCAGAAAGGATAATCTCCTTAAAGATTAAAAATCAGCTTTTAAGCCTGATATTACTCAATCCTAGATATTGACCTTAAAGATTGAGAATTCAAACTCATGGAATTCAATGATATCTAAACTCGAGCTTGAACGAGAAAATATTTTGATCAAATTATAAACCGATTTGTTTTCTGAAAACTCATTTTCAATGCGTTCATTACCATTGAACGTAAAATCCTAGGAATTCACATGGAATTCATTAGGTCATCTGAACCAAATCGGGTGTCAACCGTAAGAACGGTGGTTGCATAGCATGGTTAAAGATAAGACCTTGTGCCAGACCGACAAATTATAAGGGTGATCTTTACTATTGCTCCTACAAAGGATAGTAATTGCGTCTGACACGTTATAGACCATAATTAAAAGCATGTCAGGGGACATTGCCTTAACAGTTGCTTGTTCAACGCTTTCCTTTACAACCGGACGGTAGTTTACCAAAAGGTAATATACGGGACAAGTAAACTGGACGTGTTGCTTTCCTAATACAAGGTTAGCAAGTGGGTGACACAAAACCGCAAGTTTTGAGCTAAAATTTTCAAATCTGAAACCCACCAAACCCACAAAAATATTTTGCAAACACCGGTGAAGGGTTATTCCGTAAAACTTATCTAGGGTAAAAACTAGATTTAATTTTCAAAAGATCAAATGTTTTCATAAAGATCCAATTTCCTTAATGGATCTAAATTTTTATAGTCATGTGGGACTGTAAACCATATCGTTACTACCATTGTTTATACCGCCGTATAGAAATCACTGATGTACAAAGAGTGAAGAATAAAGAAGTGATTATAGTATTTCAAGACGATATTGCTTGAGGACAAGCAACGCTCAAGTGTGAGAATATTTGATAATGCTAAAAACGAACATATATTTCATAGCATTATTCCTCAAGAAAGACAAGCTTTTAGTTGCAATTGTTCTATTTAAAAGTGATATTCGTTTAAATAATAAAAGGTGAAGACAAAAGACAGATTCGACGAATTGAAGACGCAAACGACCAAAAAGCTCAAAAGTACAAAATACAATCAATGAGGTTCCAATTATTGATAAGAAACGTCTCAAAATTACAAGAGTACAAGATTCAAAACGCAAAGTACAAGATATTAAATTGTACGCAAGGACGTTCGAAAATCCGAAACCGGGACCAGAGTCAACTCTCAACGCTGAACGCAACGGACTAAAAATTACAAGTCAACTATGCATATGAATATAATATAATATATAATTAATTCTTAAAATTAATATATATATTATATTATATTTATAAAACGTCGGCACAAGAAAACAAGCAACATGTGAGCTCTCCCAGCTGGCCATGCGATCGCATGGCCAGGAAGAAGAAAGTCCATGCGATCGCATGGCATGAAAAGTCAGGCCACATCTCCTATAAATTCGCAGTTTGGTGAACGCAAATCCATAATCTATCTCTCTCTCAATATATACGTAAATATATATATATATATATAATTTATATTTTAATTTTAATTTTAATTTTAAATTCTAATAATAAGGGTATGTTAGCAAATGTTGTAAGGGTGTAAGTCGAAATTCTGTCCGTGTAACGCTACGCCATTTTTAATCATTGTAAGTTATGTCCAACCTTTTTAATTTAATGTCTCGTAGCTAAGTTATTATTATGCTTATTTAATCCGAAGTAATCATGATGTTGGGCTAATTACTAAAATTGGGTAATTGGGCTTTGTACCATAATTGGGGTTTGGACAAAAGAACGACACTTGTGGAAATTAGACTATGGGTTATTAATGGGCTTTATATTTGTTTAACTAAATGATAGTTTGTTAATGTTAATATAAAGATTTACAATTGGGCGTCCCTATAAATAACCATTTACACTCGATCGGACACGATGGGCGGGGTATTTATATGTACAGATAATCGTTCATTTAACCGGACACGGGAATGGATTAATAGCCACTAGAATTATTAAAACAGGGGTGAAATTATGTACAAGGACACTTGGCATAATTGTTAACAAAGTATTAAAATCTTGGGTTACACTCAGTCGACATCCTGGTGTAATTATTAAACAAAGTAATAAAACCTTGTTACAGTTTAAGTCCCCAATTAGTTGGAATATTTAACTTCGGGTATAAGGATAATTTTACGAGGACACTCGCACTTTATATTTATGACTGATGGACTGTTATGGACAAAAACCAGACGGACATATTAAATAATTCAGGACAAAGGACAATTAACCCATGGGCATAAAACTAAAATCAACACGTCAAACATCATGATTACGGAAGTTTAAATAAGCATAATTCTTTTATTTCATATTTAATTTCCTTTATTTCATATTTAATTGCACTTCTAATTATAGCACTTTTATTTATTGTTATTGTATTTAATTGCACTTTTAATTATCGTACTTTTTAATTATCGCAAGTTTATTTTATCGCACTTTTATTATTCGCAATTTCATTATCGTTATTTACTTTACGCTTTAAATTAAGTCTTGTATTTATTTATTATTTTACATTTGGTTTTAACTGCGACTGAAGAATTAAAATCGATAAACCGGTCATTAAACGGTAAAAACCCCCCTTTATAATAATAATATTACTTATATATATATATATTTGTATTTTTATAAAAGTAAACTAATATAGCGTTAAGCTTTGTTTAAAGATTTTCCCTGTGGAACGAACCGAACTTACTAAAAACTACACTACTGTACGATTAGGTACACTGCCTATAAGTGTTGTAGCAAGGTTTAAGTATATCCATTCTCTAAATAAATAAATATCTCGTGTGAAATTGTATCGTATTTAATAGTATTTTCTGCTAAAATATAAAGCTATTTTATATACACCTCGCATAACATCAAATACGAAAACCTTTAATAAAATCAACCAAGGAAGTTTTGAAAACCCTTTACACGTTTAATGTGACAACATGATAGAACGAAGTTCTTAGTAAATTTAGAAGCATGTACAACGTGTACCATTTTGCACAAAACTATTTGACTTAAGTTAAATAACTCAATAAATGAGCGATTTTTAAAGAATTTGAAGGTATCACTTAGTATGTACTAACCAAAAAAAGTAAAGGTAAACTTGTTAACTTAATTATATACATACATATATGATTTTATAAATCACATAAGTGACAGAAAATTTTTTTATTACTTTCATTTGTCCATAAATCTCGTGAGGACCGCACAATTAAACGTGTAAAATTTTTGATAAACATAGTTTTTCTTATTTCAGAGGTTACGAGTTGAAAAAGATTGAGTGAAAAATCTTTGAATCATTGGGTGACATGTTACTAGGTAATGAAAACTAATAAATTAAATGTAGTTTTGATAACATAAGTCTTTGGGCCATAAATGTTCACGTGTGAAGCCGTGGCTAAAAAGTGAGGTTGAAGGATAGAGCATGAGGATGAAAAGTTAATCGCTTCTTGACTTTGCATAATGCCAAACAGGTTACGGCTAATATTAAAGTCGGAATACTGATGGTGTTAATATCACTAAATGAGAATCTCTTGAAATAAGTCAGGACTTAGAGTTATGTAAGAAAGAGCATCGTTCCAACAGGAGTGACAAATAAGATCCTTGGGGTAACGCAATAATTTTGAATGGTTTAAGTGTTAGTGGATGCCCGAAGGCTCTGCATGACATGGTAGTAAGTGCCTTCATCGCATACACACACACACACACACACATGAATCTCTCAATTTTGATGGTTGTAAAGTCTTCATGATGACTTGAATACGAATAAGCAACGAAAATCTTTTATATAATAAGCAACAAAAATTTTATACAAATTGTTTAAGATGATAATATAAGAAAAGAAACGAAGTTCTTAATAAATATAGACTACTCTAAGTGAAATATCTTTTGATTAAAAAGAATTGATTTGTAAAAGTGAAAGTAAAATTTTACATGTACTAGTCAAAAATAAGTAATTATTTACTTTATTATATATACGGTTTCTAAAATTTGTACGAATGGTAATAAAATAAATTTATTTTTATAAGACTTTGAGAGGGTCGCACAGTAAAATAGTGTGAGTAAAATTTTGGCAAACAAAAATTTTCATATTTCGGAGGTTACAAGTTGGAAACAGATTAATGAGGATTGAGTAAAAGATTTTTGAAAATTTCGGGTGATATTTGAGGTAATAAAAACTATTGAATTTAAATGTGGTTGATGACTATTAGTAGGGCATAAGTCCTTTGACCAAAAATGCTTAAGTGTGAAGTTGTTGCTTATAAGTGAGATACGAATTGGAGAGTATGAGGATGGGAATTAACCACCCATTGATTTTGGAAAATCTCGAACTGGTATGACTAATATCGAAGTAAGAAAGATGATGGTGCGATTATCATCGATTAAGAAATCTCTGGGAATAAGTTAGGATTCAGAGTCGCGTAAGAATAAGTATCAAACAAGATTCTTGGGTAGTCTTTAATATAGAATCTGAATTGCTGAAGTGACGGGATACAATTTTCTTTATGTATAGTTGTGAAAGTTTATCCATTGCATCGGTTTCTTTCATGGTTAGAAAGTGAGCAGTTTTGGTGAGACGGTCAACAATAACCCAGATAGTGTCATAACCGCCTACCGTTTTCGGTAGCTTCGTGATAAAATCCATTGTTATTCCTTCCCACTTCTATTGTGGGATTTCGGGCTGTTGAAGTAACCCAGATGGCTTTTGTTGTTCGGATTTGACCTTGAAATAAGTCAGACACTTCCTACCATAAGTAGCAATGTCCTTTTCTCATGGCCTTTTGTGCCTTCATGCAACTAATAAGGTTTGGCTTCGGGCTACTCCTCTCCCGTAAACTATTAATGGCTCACCATTCTCGCGAGGTGTATACGAATAATCTTCTTATTATAAATAACTTTCGCATTCATCCTTGAAAGCCATTCCGTTCCAACTATCTCATCAAAGCTTCCTAACTTGATGAGTATTAGGTTAATCCTAAAGTCCATTCCAACCAAATCTTATTATACTGCCGTGAAAAATTCTATCAATCTTCTCTAATAACATCTGCTTGTGCGTAGGTAACTAATCCTATCCAACTGCTACTTTAAAACTTCCAAGTTTTGTTGGCATGAGGTCATCTCCAAATGACCCACCTGTTAATTTTGAGGTACTACCTTAAATTATTCCTCTATTTCTGCCAGCTTACCATTAGCTTGTCCTATAGAATACTTAACTATCATGGTTGTTAATGGCTTATTAGTCATAACACTAAGGTTCTTAGATATAAGGTTTATATCGCTCTAGTATTAAACAATTTCAAGATAATAAAATGTTGTGGCGAAACGTACCCTAACTAAAATCAGGATCCATGCGAGCCTCCATAGCTGAGATAACGATTTCTCTACCGCAAGTAAGTCCAAAGTTTTTCCTATTATGAACTTTTTCCTTAAGTGTTCAGAGTGTCTATATCTATAACAAATTTTCAGGTTATCAATTCTGCAATCAAGGCCCTTCTTGTACAGTATCTGGGCTAAGTGGTTATTCTTTCCCTACCTCTAACAGACCATAATGCGTATACTCAAGTGGTTCCTACCAAAATTTTCTTTGAATCACTTCATATTCCTTATATAGTAACATTGGGACTTCTGCATGATTTACTTCAATATAATCACGCTGGCCTGGTGTCATTATATTGTACTAAATCATACGTTCATTCCAATATCACTTCATATGGTCAATGTAACGTGATCACTTCAAGTTCTACTCAATTTCATCTAATGGTGCTTTATCTATGCTATCTCAAAACAAAATCTACATAATTAATCTCACGGCTTCTCGGTGTGGGTGCGTAGGTTCCGTAGGTCATGCATCAATGCCTAAATGTCCCGAAATTTCTTCAAAATGTTCGGGTTCAGGTAACATCGTTAGGTTCCTTTCTAGAAATTCAATCTGGGTCTCGTGTCTAGTTGTACGTGTAGCAGGTAGTAATACAATATGTCTTGAGGCAACTCCCAAGTCTTTGGGTATGGCTGTGCATCAGTAGAAGACACTCTGACCTTGTGAAAGAAGATGCCTTCCCGACTTCTCCAATGCCTAAGAGTGTTAGGGACCTAAGTCCAGAAGTGTCGTTAGATCGTCGAGCAGTGGTGAAGGATGAAAGAGATAAGTGACGGTCATGAAAGCGTACATGATACGGGTTAACTTGAGGAAAATGAACAACCTTTTGAAGTTCATACGTTGTACGTGGCTAATTAGGGTGAGCTCGGGGTGCGGTTACTCCGACAAGTCCTCAAATATTTCCTCCTTCGAGGATCAACTTTAGCGGGCGTGGAATCCGAGGGGTACTCTTCCTAGATTGCGTAAAGTAATGTTTCAATCTCTGGAACGTTGGAACGGTAGTAACAGGTGGATTACAATACTGGTCCTCAGGGTTAGACGAGTGGGGAAAGGGTTCAGAAAAACATCTGAAAGAGGAAAGATAAATTTACCAAGTCGGTACAGCGAATAGCAGACATGAAGCAAGCACGTAATCAGGTTTAATAACTACAGCAGCCTAGATTGTCTACAGCAGTGCATAGCATGGCAATAATAACAGTATTAAGCAGAAGTAACATGCAATCAAAAGCAGATAGTAGCATGCAGTAACGAGAATAAGCAATAGCATACAACAAGTTCACATAGCAGTAAAAGTAAGCAGTAGCATGTAGCAAGTTCATATGGCAGTAAAAGTAATCAGTAGCATACAGCAGTTCTGCAGAAACAAGTAAACGAGCAAGTTATAGATTAGTCCTATTAGAGAATCCTACTCGACTCGGTCAAGACTCACTTATGCAACCTAATTCTCTACAACCAATGCTCTGATACCAAATGTGACACTCCGTACAAAATCAACGTGTACGGATCATCAACAACAGGTCCATTACACGGTATAATACTACATGCTGTTTTAAAACAAGTTTTGCATTCATGAAAAGGTAACGTTTTACCAACGTCAAATGTTTTACAAGGATAACGTGCTTCTACGAATAGAAAGCATTAACATAAGTACGTGACAAAAGGTCATTACAAAACCATAGCTCGTAAATATCATAAGTTGTGAATGCAAAGTAAAAGTTTAATGATTGAGACATCTCTAAACAATGCAGCGGAAGTCTAACACAGCGAGTCTGTAACAGCAAGTCTATAACACCAAGACTATAACAGCAAGTCTAAAAGCAGAAGCAACAACGTCTAAGCACCTGAGAAATACATGCTTAAAAAGTCAATACGAATGTTGGTGAGCTATAGTTTGTTTGTAATTAGTAATGTAATGTAGACCACGAGATTTCATATTCAAAACAGTATGAAAAGTATATGCTTATCCGTGGGCACCCGGTAACTAACTTAACGTAATAATAATACCCCCTAAAAGTACATTTGGTGAGTGCGTATATCCTCGAAGTATTAAACACCCGTTAAATGCTAGCGCGACTAGCCCGAGTGGGGATGTCAAACCCTATGGATCCATATCTAAGATTCGCGTCTACCGGTTCAAAAACCAATAGTTAAACGTTACCGTGCTAAGGGTAAAGTTTATGCCGTTATATAACCCACACACATGTCAAGTTTAAGTACTCATGTCAAGTAAGTAAAACATAAAAAAGCGCATGCATTCTCAGTCCCAAAAAGAGTATAAGTAAAAAGGGAAGCTATAACTCACAGTGAATGTGCAGTAAAGTCGATATGAAAAGTATGCAAGTAGTAAGTCGGTCCGAAAGGTCGTCGACCTAAGTCAAAGGTCACTAAGTCGGTATATTGTCCATAAAAGTTTAAAAGTGAATAAATTAAGTCTTAAGTATCATCATCATCATTCGTAAAAGATAAAGTAAGTTTTCAACAAGAATAGAGATCGAAACAATAGGCTGACATTGGACAGCTGTTACGACCTCTATACAAATCAAAAAGACACGTGGTCAGTGGCCAAAGCTCCGTATGTGAGTTCTCTAACCTCTATCCAAATTTTAGATCCTAACTCGATGTCGTTTGATCGTGGCGACGGTTCAAGCGCGAGTAGGTCAGAATTTTTAGCACGTCGTTACAAAGGCGTAGTGACTTTCGGAAGGCTATAACTCCTAAACCGTATATCGGATTTAGGCGAGTCCTAAACAAAAAGTCATCTACTCGAAACGAACTATTTGAAAATAAATTTTTCAGAAGTCCTAGGAGTCTGATCAGACCCCAAAAAATAGCAAACAAGTGCTCCGGTGGGTTTCTTGGTGCTTGATGCTCATCACGGTTCTCATCCTTGATGCGTGTAAGCTTCAAGTGTACAAATCTTTGATGTTTTAGCATCACTTTGACCAAGTTTCAATCATCAACACATAACTAAGAGTAAAAGCTAACATTCTACAAGTTTTGAACATCAAGGTTGCCTCTTTATTGCATAAACCCAATAAAGCTTTAACCTTTGTCCTTTTGACACAAGTTTATAGCTACCCGACCAAAACATGTTTTACAGTGCCGACTACTTAGGTCCCGTTGCATGGTCATAAGTCTTTATCATGACGTTTGACCAAAATATGTCGCATTCATTTCATAAGTAAAAGGATGTTTCAAGTTTACAAATGTAGTTCAAAGACTAGTTACATTACAAAGTTTAACGTACGAATGAAACCTATGCGACACAATTTAAAGTAGTCAAAAGACGCTCCAACTATGCATGTATACTCGACATCCAAGCAAGTATCAAAAAGAGTGCGGAAGCATGTATCAAGTAGCTTTCAAGGACCTGAGAAAACATATAGAAAACTGTCAACGAAAACGTTGGTGAAATCATAGGTATTTTAGTAAACGTTGCATTTGAACCACAAGATTTAATATAATATGATTATCTAAATCATTTGCATTCCAAAGTTGTTATTTGTTTCGCGGGCACCCAATTATCAAACTTAACTGTTTTGCACCGTTTGCGTAGTGTTAGAACATACACTAGACCCGAAAATATATTTCATCCGCTAACGGTAGCGAACCGTCCGAATGAGGCTCCTCAAGCCCATGTGATCACATAATATAAGTTCACGTTTACACCCTGCAAGTGTAACTAATGATAATTGAATTGAGGCTTTTTGTTCAAACCCGTACGTGGAATGTTCGTTTTCGTACTTGTGTTCAAAGTGTAAAAGTATGATACGTATATGTTTCTCATCCCATAGTTTAAAGCATAAAAGTTGTTTGAAAGATGGGACTATGATCTCACCTTGAGTGCACGTACGAAAGTACTTCACAAAGTAACGTGTGAGAAGGATAGTGCTAGTCTTGACCTAAACAAATAGGTCGTATCAATAACGGTAAACACGATAGGTCAAAGATGTTCAATTAGTCCTATGGCTCGTTACGACTCGATTATGTAGCATGTGAAATCAAATTGTCAAATTTCATGCAAGATACAAGTATAGAAACAAGTTAGGAAGGTTGCATAATCATTTGGTTAAGTTTGACAAAAAGTCAAACTTTGGTCGGTCAAAGTCAACGAAAAAGTCAACACGTTCGGGTCGGGTCCCGAACTATTTTTCTGAGGTTTTTATTCATATATAAACATGTTAGAACAAGTCTCATGTGAATCGGAGGTCCATAGGGTGCCAAACATTTTTCATAATTTGACCAAGGAGGTCAGAACCTGACCACGGCTTAGGCCGCGCCGCGACCCAGGATTGTCGCGCCGCGACAATACACGGGAGCTGGTGCCTGGTTAGTCTCAAATGTCCAAGTCTTTTTCCGAACTTCGGTCGAACACAAAACACAAACCGCAAACACTTATGACTCGCATTTTATATCGTTGGAAAGCTAATTTGACAAAGAACACAACCAAACACATTTCACCAACCGAAAACATTATTTGCAATAACCGACATTTCAAATCAAATGATCAATCAATGCACACATTTAATGCAAGTGCACATTTGTGATTCGGGCATTTAATGCATACATACAACACGCCGTTTTGTAGGTAATCGAGCATACAATACAACTAACTACTTACTAACAACAATTCATGGCATTCAATGCATCAAATATTCATTTCAAGCTTATCGAACCCTAACCCGAATTCACCAAAATCACAAATCAAGTTTATGGAGTTTTCTCAAGCAACCTACACATCAAATTGAAACTAGTGATACTAGGAATACATTTAATACATGCATTTATAACATTTAACAACATTCAAGCAACCAAATCACCAAATCAAACACACCAAAGTTCATACTCAAGCTAGTTACTTCAAATAACGAAATCGAGCATATAAATCATATATTCATGTTAGACTTGAGCCATAGACACTAATTAACAACTTTATAAGTTAAAAACATCAAGAACACGAAATCTAGTGATTTTAGAAAGTTACCCAAATGTAATGAAATCAGTATGGAATCGAAGAGGAAGTTGTAAGGATTCCAAATATGTAATTTGTTTTTATTGATGCTTGCTCGATTTGATTTAGATGATGATTCTTCAAATTGGAGAATTGAGAGAAAATATAGAAGTAGAAGAAGAAAAGGGAAATGAAAAAGAAAAGATGGGGGTGGGGGTTGACTAGTCAAAGGCTAGTCACCTCTTTGGCATTTTGGCCAAACTCGTCCCTCAAGTTCGGTTGCGGGTGCGTGAAATACCTAGACGAGATATTTTTAAAACATGTATTAACGGAAGATGTTATAAACATATAACGGGATTTAAATAGTTAAACGGAAAAGTAAACAGAAAAAGGCGGGATGTTACAAAGTTTATGCATCTTCATCATATCAGATGATGAAGACTTGATATTTATCATCACAAAAATCACAAAAAGGTTCCAAGTAAGTGAGATCTACAATGATAACTTAGATCTCAAGTATTAAGAAAACCCTAAGCTAGAAAGCTTGGATCTCTACAAGATTAATGAGACCATAAGCTAAAAAGCTAAGATCTAGTAAAAGTAATGAGACCATAAGCTAAAAGGCTAAGATCTTAAACAAAATAATGAAACCCTAAGCTAGAAAGCTTGGATCTTTAATGTTCTTGAAGATCCTTGAAGCAAAAGGCTAGATCTTCAAGTTTCATGAAGATCATAAACACAAGTTTTGATCTTTTTAACAAAATAAAGGGATCATAAGCTAGAAAACTTAGATCCAACAAAGTAAATGAAGATTCAAAGCTAGAAAGCTTGAATCTTCCATGTTCTTGAAGGATTGAAATCAAAGTTTAAATCTTCAAGATATAACAAGATCAAGAAGCTAAAAAGCTTGATCCTTTAATGATGATGATGATGTCGTGTAGAAGAAGAGAAGAAGAAAATTTAAAACTTACCATTTTTAGAGTGAGAAAGACTAGAGAGAAAATTAGAGAGTAAGTGTGTGTAAAATGAGGATGAGATCAAGTGTAAAATGGAAGGAATAAGCTTGGTATTTATAGTGGGGAGGGGGTACATGGCTGTGGGTATTATGGGGGACAAGAGGGATAACTTTTTACTTTTTGGTTAGTGGTGGTCTAAAGGTGGTGCTAGTTGTTAGGATCCCATGCAACATTTGTGATTATGGTTAACAAAAATGCTAGTATGTTCCCTCTTGTAAATGGGTATTTGTCTTACATTTATATGGGTGGGCTAATTAAATGGTCCATTAGCTAGAGTAGGGTGGGCTAAAGTCCAACAAGGTAAAAAGTCCAACAAGACTAACTAGCGAGCATAAGTAAATTACTAAGCGTAATTAAGCAACCAAAAACCCAAGTAATTGTTATTAGGAAATAACAATTAGTATTACGTAGTCATAATATTCCAATTAAGATAAAAGTTAAATGTGTACAAAGTGCATAGCTCGTTCTAAACGTCAAGTGACACTAACGGTCATAAAAGCATTCGGGGATCAAGTTAAGTGATTACGCACTTAATAACATGTTGTAAGGTATTAACGAAAGTAATTAATCATGAATAAAGATCCCAGAGCATAAACTAGCTCAGTACGCACATATACGCAGATTCGTGAAAGTATAGAGCACAAAAATATATGTCGAAAAAGTTGGGTCGTTACAATTCTATCTCCTCAGATTCCAATATTCGATCCTGCTGAAGTGCCTTACTTATTTCCTGAAGCCTGGACAGCCCTCAAAGTAAATGAAGAAGAGCTATCTGAAGATGAGCAAGAGAAAGATAAAGATAAAGACAGATAGCGTTCTAGTGATTTAATTGTATCTTTTGTTAGTTCATTTTTCATTATACTATTTTGTAAATGTTTGTATATACTCTGCTGTAATAAAAATGAAATGAGTTTATCTTCAAAATAATATCAATTTATAAGATATAGATAACTTAGCAAAAGATCCCAAAACAAACCAAAAAAGGGACAAATTTACTGCCTAATTTTCATTAGGTCCCTCAGTGCTGGCTTTAGTGTTTTCTCTATATGTCATAGGTTTTGTCATCATCAAATAGGGGGAGATTGTTGAGTCCCCAAAATAATTAAGGATTTAATTATGACAAAACTGTAATTATTTGTACTAAAATGTTATGTGCAGCCAGCACAAGTTTGTTTATGTATAGACAGCAGATATTACTGTGTCGAGTATTTAGTTTACTGCTTAGTTTACCAGCACAAGGTAGACAGTATTCTTCAATCAGCACATGATGTGTACACAGCAATTCAAGAATATCAAGTGACTCAGCAATAAAGAACCAGCATAGCTGGAATGCAGCTTACTACACAAGACAACTATGCTCCATTACAAGCATAGTGGTTTCCTGAGTGGTCTACATCAATTGTAATATTCAACAGAAGTCAAAGACAAAGTTGAATAGAAAAGGACACGCTTCGGAGGCTGACAAGTGACCTTACAAGACCACGTGGGAATGCAGAAGTTTAACGCATGTGCAGACATGTGTTATGCTTTGTCAATGCCTAGGGAACACAACATTCTACTTGTTTAAACAAATAGTGGTGCCAAACCGAATTGGGGTGTTCCTGCAAATAGCTACCAAAGAGGAAAGAGGAGAGCATGCTCTGATGCAGTTGTTTCCACAAGTACAGACATCCTATGTACCAGGGGACAATAGAACAATTACACGGTTAATAGGACTACTATAAATTGTTGTATCCACTATTGTAACTACAGGTGGTGTGGGTTTATTTATTTAGAGTCCAATATGTGTAAAAGCTTAGAATATCCTCTATAGCTATACTTAGGTAAAATCTGTATCAACCATCTATCATTCCGCCAAGGATAGTTGTAATTCTTTGTGATTTAATCAATAAAGAATAAACCGTTGAAAATTACCTTTGACTCTATTTAAATTACATGCTTGAATACTAAATTATGTTTAACTGTTAAGTTAATTAAAAAGAATTGTATTCACCCCCTCTACAATACTCCTGTTGTTTATCAAGGGACCAACACTTTTATTATCAATTACTTAGTTGGTTTTTCTAGTATGCCAGGCTAAAACCCCTTAGTGTTTACTCGGATGTATTAGCTTTTGATTGTTGGATTATTCTTTATTTTAAGGATTAAATGTTTGAATAATTTATTCTCATTAAGTTTGATCATAGAACCATTGTTATGCATGCTTGTTACTTTAATTTAATTATACAAGTTATCAACTGGATTTTGTGAGATAAAAAGCGATAAGTTACTTGTACTTCAACGCATTTAGTGATCTAGACGATTAGATATTTGATATCAAGTGATTGAATTAAGTGTCTATTCGGTAATTGAATGTTAATTTGGCATCATAATTGTGTAATTACATTGAGTGATCTTTGTAGTTAGGATTTTAAGTAATTTTAATCCGGATCAAATCTTAATAGCTTAATCTTATCGGTTAATAATTATTGTGCTTAATCAAAAGAACAATTTTGTGTGAATCAGTTACTTTACTTTAGTTACATAATCTATTAATTAGTTTACGTGAGATAATTAGTGATAAACAGGTTGTGCTTTAACTCTCAGGAGATTTAGACATTTACATGTGATTGTGAATGATGATTAATTGCTAATTTGATAGCACGGTCGTGTAGTTACTTCAAGTAATTGTGGTAATTAAGGTCTTATGTGAGTTTGACCTAGGTTGAGTCACAGTAGTTTAGCCATTTATCAGACATTTAATCGGTTTTAACTGAAAGAACAGTCCACGTCATTAGTGAATCATCTGAGTGAACTTTGCTTCGTATATTTGGTAATTCGTTTTATTTATTTTCGTCATTAGTTTAATTACAAAACTCCCTTTTAATATCTTTCACTTTAGAATAATTATCAGTATTAAAATCTTAACAACCGCTCCCTATGGACGAATTTGTAATTTATATTACAATAAAAGTAGGTGTGGTCTTACTATATCATTGTTCTTACCAAATTTTGTGATGTTATTTAAAAATACAAAATTGGAGATGTGTTAGAATCATTACAACTAGGGTTGTATGTAGCGACCCGACAAAAACGTCATTGACGGCGCCTTCTACTTAGGTCCCGTTACGTGGTCATAAGTCTTTAAAACAATGTTTGACCAAAAGTATGTCGCATTCATTTCAAATGTAAAGATTGTTTCAAAGTTTACAAGAATAGTTCAACCACAAGTTACGTTATAAGTACCAATGAAACCTATGCGACACAATTTAAAAGTAGCCAAAAGACGCTCCATAAATGCATATATACTCGACATCCCATGCAAGTATCAAAATAATGAGCGGAAGCATGTATCACATATCGTTCAAACACCTGAGAAAAACATAGAAATCTGTCAACGAAAACGTTGGTGAAATCATAGGTTTAAGTAAATAAGTGAGTAAGTAAAATGAACCACAAGATTTATAACATTTCAATAATAGTAAACCATTCCAAAAATTGTTATCACGAGCACCCAATTATCAAGGTTTAACTTTCCTTCCATAGAACCCCATCACAATAGTGTTATAACATACACTTTTTCTCGAAAATATATTTCATCCGAAGTAACGGTAGCGAACCGTCCGAATGAGGGTTTGTCAAACCCATATGGCCATACAACATAAGTTCTCGCTTACACCCGGCAAGTGTAACTAATGATAATCGAATTGAGGATTTTGTTCTAACTCGTATGTAGAATGTTTATTTTCATACTTGTGTTCACTTTGTAAAATGGAACGTTTATATTTTCTCATCCCAAATGTAAGTTTAAAAGAGTAAAAGTGGGACTATGATCTCACCTTGAGTGCACGAGTAATAAAGTACTTCACAAGTAAATGTGTGCAAGGACAATTGCTAGTTTTGACCTAAACAAGTAGGTTGTATCAATAACGGTAAACACGATTGGTTAAAGTGCTCAATTAGTCCTATGGCTCATTACGACTCGATAAATATAGCATGTGAGTCAACTTGTCAAGTTTCATGCAAGATACAAAGATAAAAGCATGTTAGAATGATTGCATAAGTATTTGGTTAAGTTTGGGCAAAAGTCAACTTTGGTCAAGTCAAAGTCAACGAAAAAGTCAACACGTTCGGGTCGGGTCCCGAACTATTTTTCTAAGTCTAATAATCATATATGAGCATGTTACAACAAGTTTCATATTAATCGGAGGTGCGTAGCATAGTTAGAATTAAACGAAAAATGACAATTTTAGACAGACCAAAATGTTACGACCGCAATGGCGTGGGTTACGGCCGCAATGGCCTGGGTTACGCCCACAATGGCTTGGGTTACGGCCGCAATTTGGGTCCTCCAGGTGCTGAAATGCTGAATTTTTCCAAGCGTCGAGCCAAACTTCTTTCAAACATAAATCAAGAACCGAAAACACTCAAAACACGTATCCTATATCGTTGGAAAGGTAATTTAACAAGGAATACAACTAAACACTTTTCATCAAACAAAAACATCATTTACGATAATAGAATTCTCGTCGATTGATCATTTAAAGCTCATTATCAAGGTTTCAAGTTCGTAAAACGCATAAGATGATTCGGGAACTTACTACACATATATAATACGCCGTTTCGTAGGTAATCACTCATACAATACTATCAAACACTTACAAATAACATTGCAAAGCATTCAATGCATTAAAAGTCCATTTTACTTCTATCAAACCTTAATTCAAAATCACAAATTTAACAATTATGATTATAAAGCTTTTCCATGTCAACCTACATACCAAATTGAAGCTAGTGATGCTAGGAACACATTTAATACATGCACTTTTAACATCTAACAACATTTAAGCAACCAAATCTCAAAATCAAACACACCCATTTCAAGTTTAAGCTAGTTACATCAAAATGACAAGAACAAGCATATAAATCACATATTCTCTCTTCCTTTCGGTTAGACTACAACTTGAAAGATGATTATTATGATCGTAAGATAGATATATGATGATGATAGTTAAGATTATGATAGATGATTTAGCCTCATGATGATGATTATAATGATGGTTATGGTGATAACGATATTAAGATGATAATAGATATGAATAGATGATAAATAATATTGATGATGCTGATGCTTTGATGACAACAGCCGATGATAGAATGATGATGATAATAATAAGTTAAATCGAACGATTAAAAGATGATGATATTATTCACGATGCCATGTTAAAGATATAATGATGAGGAAGAACAGAAATAACCAGGTTGTTCACGGCTGTCACCAGGGATCGATGCAGTTATAGGTTTATGTATTGGGCTAATTAAATGAGTACTAACTTGGGACTTTTATACTTTCCTAGTTGGGCACCAAAAATCGAATCAGGCTTTCATTAAATTGGGCTGTTATTGAGCTTCAAAAGTAACAAGGTGTTGGGCCAAAGTAGACGAGTTAGATTATAGGCTTGAAAATGATACAATGACGTTGATTAGGAGTTCACTGTGTCAAAAACTGTCTTCCTATAGCAGCAGCCACTATCTGATATTTAGGCTTGTTGAATTTGATATATGAACTTCAATTAGATCTATATGTTGTGCCTAATTCATAGGATAAAATAATTAAGAGTGTAAATTGAATCAAAAAGTGTTGAGCAGTTCAATGGTTGAGCTTGGGTGTACTTATTCGAGAGGTCGCGGGTTCGAGTCCGGGCAGAGACATTATCTTTTTAGAATCCATTTCTTTAAGGTAGTATACTTATTATTCCTATTATTTTTATTATTTATTATTATTATTATTATTATTATTATTATTATTATTATTTTTACTACTAATATCATTATTATTATTATTATTATTATTATTATTATTATTATTATTATTATTATTATTATTATTATTATTATTAACGTTACTAACTATAACTTTAGTTTTAAATGTATTTTGTATATAAAATTTAACTATATTTTTATGATCTTGAACTAAAAAAATAGATATTATAAGATAAATACAAACATTACATAGATAGAAGTATATATAATAAGTATACTACTTTTATTAATAAAATACTTTTTATTCATTTACGTTGTAATATAACTCGAATTTATTAAAAATAATATCATATTAAAAATTATGGGTATTAAAAAATATTAATACTAAGTATTTATCCAAAATATATTAATAAAGTATATAATATATTATTATGATAATTTAATAAAATAAAAATATTTAAGTGATTATTAATATTGAATTTAATATCACAAGTATAATAATAATATCAAAATATATATTTATTTGAATATTATTAAAAGTGTTAATATACATACTTAATATAGGTTCGTGAATTCGAGGCTAACCTTGCATTGTTCAGTTCCGTCGTATGAATATTTTTACTACAAAATATCGTATGCTGTGTTCATTTGATTCCCTTTTACTCTTTACATTTTTGGGACTGAGAATACATGCGCTACTTTTACAACTGCTTTATTAAATGCTTTTTGAAATACATTTTGAACTACGAATACATGAAATGCTCTTATAAATATTTGACAAGATAGACACAAGAAAAACATTCCTCGAATGAATTATGTGGACGTGATAATTGCCACCATTGAATTATGTGGGCGTGATAATTGCCACAATTGATATGAATATTTTTCTCCTGATTATTATTGGTTGGTAACCTAAGAATTAGAATCGGGTATGGCCCTAATTCACGAGAATCCTAAAGGTAGCTACCGGTTTTAACACCCCCACCCAGAATGTTCATTAGACGGAAGGGCTAGTGGGCGTGGTGTTTAGTACTACGAAAGTTTATATTATTATTATACAGACGAGATGTTCTGTTTTGGGGATATTATTATGCGCATTATATGTTAAGGTCGGTTACTAAGCCAAGCTATGAAAGCAATGAAAAGTGAATGTTATGTATCGAGAGAATGATTTTATACACAGGTTATGTATATGTTATTTTTGTGCACGAGATATGTGTACGGTTACTAAGATTTATGAAAGATGATTTCGTACACGAGAAATGTGTACTGTATTTAAAAGATATCGCATGTACATTACAGGTGGGTAAAGGATTCAGGCCCATTTGTACCATGCAGCATTTAAATCTTGTGGTCTAACAAAATGATGAATTTTATTATTTTATGATAAACCTATGAACTCACCAACCTTTTGGTTGACACTTGAAAGCATGTTTATTCTCAGGTATGAAAGAAATCTTTAGCTGTGCATTTGCTCATTTAGAGATATTACATGGAGTCGTTCATGGCATATAGAGTTCAGTACCTCGCAATGGGACCAGCTGTTGAAGACTTCGTCCAGGTGGATTAGGACGGGTCACTACAGGTTACGGCCGCAATGGCTTGGGTTATGGCCGCAATTTGGGTCCTCCAGGTGCTGAAATGCTGAATTTTTCCAAGTGTCGAGCCAAACTTCTTTCAAACATAAATCAAGAACCGAAAACACTCAAAACACGTATCCTATATCATTGGAAAGGTAATTTAACAAGAAATACAACTAAACACTTTTCATCAAACAAAAACATCATTTACAATAATCGAATTCTCGTCGATTGATCATTTAAAGCTCGTTATCAAGGTTTCAAGTTCGTAAAACGCATAAGATGATTCGGGAACTTACTACACACATATAATACGCCGTTTCATAGGTAATCACGCATACAATACTATCAAACACTTACAAATAACAATGCAAGCATTCAATGCATTAAAAGTCCATTTTACTTCTATCAAACCCTAATTCAAAATCACAAATTTAACAATTATGATTATGAAGCTTTTCCATGTCAACCTACATACCAAATTGAAGCTAGTGATGCTAGTAACACATTTAATACATGCACTTTTAACATCTAACAACATTTAAACAACCAAATCTCAAAATCAAACACCCATTTTAAGTTTAAGCTAGTTACATCAAAATGACAAGAACAAGCATATAAATCACATATTCATGTTAGACTTGAGCCATAGACACTAATTAACACTAACAAAGAATCTAGTATTTTTAGAAAGTTACCCAAAATAGATGAAGTTGGTATGAAATTGAAGAGGAAGATGCAAGGATTCCAAATATGTAGTTTTTTTAGTTGATGCTTGCTAGATTCAAAATGGATGATGATTTAATGAAATGGGTGTTTGAGAGTAAAAATGGAAGTAGTAGAGAAAGATGGAGGTGATGAATGAAATGAATGGTGGTGGTGGATGTTGACTAGTCCAACTAGTCACATCTTTGATCAAATAACGAAATTAGTCCCTCGAGTTCGGATGCGGGTGCATGAGTTAATCAAACGAATTATTTCGAAATACACGAGAGTAAACGGGAGATGTTATAATCCAATAATGAAAATATTAAGAACATTAGCTAACGGAGGATACGAATCTAGATACGAAAGATAATATATATATAAAAAAAACACGGGCGTTAAAATAATTTAACGGAAAAATGTGGGATGTTACACTGTAAACGAGCCGAGCCGAGCCCACGCTTGATAGTGTTCGAGCTCGGCTCGTTTTGTTTTCAGAAAGCTGGAGCTCGAGCTCGGCTCGGTTCGAGCTTTAGATTTTTAGCTCGAGCTCGGCTCGAGATTCATGTGAAAAGCTCGAGCTCGACTCGTTATAAGCTCGTTTTTTTTCGAAAACGAAGAACTCAAGCTCGTTAAGCGATACTCGAGCTCGTTAAACAATATTCGAGCTCGTTAAGCAAGCATTTAAATATCCTTTAATCTCAATATCTCAACACTAGAAATAGAAAATAAGTTAATAATAAGCACAAATACCATTGAATAATTTGTAGCTTCTTATAAATTTAAAGACCTTCTCATAAAATTAAAAACTCACAAAAGGCATTTAAATAGGCTAGAACTATTTTCAAAACACGTTACATTTATAATAATCATCTCTAAAGAATATAAAACTATGTATCTTCAAATTTCAACTTCAGTTAGTCCAAAAGAGTAATCACTTTAAATAATCTGCATTATTAAAGAAAATAAATAAATTTATGAGTAGTATGTAAATGACATTAAAAACATTTTAATTGATAGTCAATAATTTGTGGATATAACTTTCCTCGATTTCCCGAAACGGATTACACCTTTCCAAGGTGCGGTTTTTTTTTCAATATTACGCGGTTACTCACTTAGAATTCGAGAGATTTACATCTAACATCGGCATAGCTCTTTTGGTGACTACGGGCCGTCTTGAGCCCTTCTCGGACTTGAACGATCTTAACGGTTATTTCCTGCATGAGCTCGGATCCGGTGATTTGCTTGTCACCTACTTCGGTCTAACAAATAGGAGAGCAACATTTGCGGTCATATAAGGTTTCGAAAAGTGCGGCGTTAATACACGAGTGGTAACTACTGTTGTAAGAGGAAACAACTAAAGGCAACAATACGAGTTTGTACCATGTCTTTCCAAGATTTGAATTGTACGTTTGCTTGGTCTGTCGGTTTGTGGATGATACGCGGTACTCATGTTTAAAAGTGTTCCTAAGGCTTCTTGTAAAACTAGAAGTGAAACGAGTATTTCAATCTGGGATAAGGGACCATGGTACACCGTGTTGGAATAGAATTCTTTAAGATATGTTTGAGCAGTTAGTTAGGGCTCGAATACGTTTGTTGGAACAAGTTTCTTATCGGCTACTAAAAACGTTCGTCAGGGCTACTCACCCTCGTGGTGAATACTAGTAATACGTGAAGAGTCTCTCTCTCCATTGAGAATTTAGATAAAAGGTTTCCTTATATGGATGTACGAGCGAAAAGATAGGAGTGAAATGAGGATTTAGAATAGGATGAGTTTTCACCTCGATGTAGCCATATCGCGCATCTTGTGGCCAAACGCTGAGACTTGGTGGGAACGAGATAGTACACGTAGTTGTATAGTCCGGAGTTGAGTAGTAGTTGGCCATATATCAGAAGCATAAGGACGATAAGTCAAAGAAGAAAGAGGTATCCTTGGGTTGTGTATTATCTTGGGTCCCAGTAATATCAGACGGTAATAGTGAAATAACAGAGTTATGTAACGTGGTACGTGGTGATAAGAAAAATTGATTGGGTCCATAATTAAGTATTCAAATTCTTCGTGCAAAATAATGAATTTCAGTTTCCTTGAATTTCAAGTCGAGAGAGTATGCCTTTCAGGCGTTCACGTAGAAATATTTCCATATTTGAGTTCCATCTCGTGCTACATGAATTTAGCTAGTCATGTTGGTGTGGATAGTCACGTTCGAGGTTCGGACACGGAGAGATTTAAGGATGAACGATACAGGGAAAGTCAGAAATGAATCTTCGGTAATAACCGGCGAGATCCAAGATTTTACGAATACTAGTCGGAGTAGTGAGGGTTTTCCCGATTTTGTGTGACTTTGATTTTTGCGAGATCTACTTTAATACCTTGACCACTAACAACATGGTTTAGAATTTGGGCTTCGTTTAACCAAAATTCTCACTTGGAGAATTCGGCATAGAGTTGCTCTTTTCTCAAGAGTTCGAGCGTAGGACGGAGACGTTGTTCGTTTTCTTCTTCGCTTGAATTGAATAAGTTAAGTCATCACCTTTGGATAAGATAACGGATTTGTCTAGATGAGTTTGCATACGCGGTTTATAAGGCCCATGAATACGGACGAAGCCTTAGTTAAGCTGAACGACACTAAAAGAAATTCATAACTATCGTAACGAGTTTGGAAAATGGTTTTGGAGATACCTTCTCCCTTAACCCTCAATTGTTGATAACTGGAATGGAGGTCGATTTTGGAATACATACGGAATCCTTTTAATTGATCAAGAGGTCGTTAACACGGGGAAGAGGATATCGGTTCTCAACCACAAATTATTTAGTTCACGAAAATTGATACATATTTGTGGGGAAACATTTTCTTTTTAACGGATGGTTTTGAGCTCCCTAGTTCTATAGGTATCAAGTCAATTTCAAATTCTTTACCCAACAAGTTTAACGTATACCCTCCGATAAGATTTGTAGGCACGAAATAGTTTTCCGTTGATCACTTAAATAGCCTAAGTAGTATTTAGGGGAAAATGGTGGAGTGCAACGAGTACAAGTCAAAGCCTTAGTTATAAAACATTTATCGGCACCTGAATTGATTTAAACAAGAAACATAAGAGTTGTTGAGAAGGAACGTACCCGTGACTAGTTCATTATCATCTCGGGAATCCTAAGTGTTGAGGTTGAAAGCTCATTCTCGTACATTGGGGTTTGCTTTCTTCTTTGGACACACATTCCTAAAATGACCCGGTTGGCCACATTCGAAACAAACACCCGCTTTTGGCGCATTGGGCCCCTTTTGAGCGACGATAACGATATTCTTACAAACATGGGCCACATGGCCACTTCCTTGACACTTGATTCAAAATGGCTTGCCACATTTTCCATAATGATGGTTGCGGCACTTGTTGCAAAATGGTTTGCTACATTCACCATAATGATGTTTGTGGCACTTGTTGCAAAAAGGTCGAGTTCCGGCATAACTTTTCCTGCCGCCGGGGGTGAAAGGCTTCTTGGTGGAGTTGTTGTGGTTGTGGTTGCTTGATTGAGAGGCTTCCCGTTTTCTTTTGTTGTTACCCGGTTGGTCCTCGGCCGTTGGTGCCGGCCCTTCAATTTCATCCACCGTTTTTATAAATCGGTGGGCCATCGTCAAAGCCTCTTGTAGGTTGGCGGGTCTTGATGGCATTACCCCGTGTGGAATGCTCTTAGGGAGGCCATCCATGTAAAATTCAACTCCTTGGGGCCCGGGAGCCATGAGGTTTAGACAAATTGAGGCTAGTTCGGCAAACCGTTGATTATAAGCTTCGAGGTCATTTCGGGCCATTTTTAAATTTCTTGGCCCCTGTTCGAGCCTTCGAGTCTTTTCGCGCGAAAAGTATTCGGTGATTATTCTTTCTCTTAATTCGGTCCAAGCGAGTGTATGGGCTTCATCGGTACCCACCGATTGTACATACATGTTCCACCATGAGAGAGCAATACCGGAGAAAGTGAGGGTGGAAAACTTGACCTTATCTTGGTCCCAGCAGCCTTTTATTCTAAAAACGGCTTCCGTTTGTTCGAGCCATCGGGTGAGAGTAATCGGTCCCCCGGTTCCATCGAAAGTGGGAGGTTTGTACTCCATGAAGTTTTTGTAGGAGCACCCCTCGTTTGAATCACCGGATCCATGATTGTTGTTGTTGTTGTTGTTGTTGTTGTTGGAGAAGTGACCGGCCACGGCCGCACCCACGGCGATGGCTATCATTCGTTGAAGAGCTTGTTCTAGAGTTTCGGGAGGAGTATTGTGTTGACCTTGGTGAGCCATTGTTCCTTGAAAATACAAGAATATCGTTGATTAGTATCCTCAATAATACTAACCGTGATATGGAATTATGATAGAGATAAGATTTTTCTTGACTCGCCTTAAATTCTTTATGTCATAATGTCGGAACGTTCAAATGAGTCACCGTAATATAATCCTGGAAATTATATTACCCTGATTCATATGTGCATTCGACATTATTCCATATAGTCAAGGTGGCGTGTCAATAAAATTAAACAACGTGAGATTTAGATGGAATAAAACTTAGATGGGAATATAAGAGTTCGAGTATAAATGCACAAGTAGTCAAGTAATTCCTACTTGTAGTCTATATGCCGGTTGTAGTCTAGACTCACTAATGTACCCTATGACTCGGGGTCGACACCAATGAACTCTAAATCCCTACAACCAACGCTCTGATACCATCTGTAGTGACCCGACAAAAACGTCATTGACAGCGCCGTCTACTTAGGTCCCGTTACGTGGTCATAAGTCTTTAAAATAACATTTGACCAAAAGTATGTCGCATTCATTTCAAATGTAAAGATTGTTTCAAAGTTTACAAGAATAGTTCAACCACTAGTTACGTGATAAGTACCAATGAAACCTATGCGACACAATTTAAAAGTAGCCAAAAGACGCTCCATAAATGCATATATACTCGACATCCCATGCAAGTATCAAAATAATGAGCGGAAGCATGTATCACATATCGTTCAAACACCTGAGAAAAACATAGAAATCTGTCAACGAAAACGTTGGTGAAATCATAGGTTTAAGTAAGTAAGTGAGTAAGTAAAATGAACCACAAGATTTATAACATTTCAATAATAGTAAACCATTCCAAAAATTGTTATCACGAGCACCCAATTATCAAGGCTTAACTTTCCTTCCATAGAACCCCATCACAATAGTGTTAGAACATACACTGTTTCTCGAAAATATATTTCATCCGAAGTAACGGTAGCGAACCGTCTGAATGAGGGTTTGTCAAACCCATATGGCCATATAACATAAGTTCTAGCTTACACCCGACAAGTGTAACTGATGATAATCGAATTGAGGATTTTGTTCTAACTCGTATGTAGAATGTTTGTTTTCATACTTGTGTTCACTTTGTAAAATGAAACGTTTATGTTTTTTCATCCCAAATGTAAGTTTAAAAGAGTAAAAGTGGGACTATGGTCTCACCTTGAGTGCACGAGTAATAAAGTACTTCACAAGTAAACGTGTGCAAGGACAATGGCTAGTCTTGACCTAAACAAGTAGGTTGTATCAATAACGGTAAACACGATTGATCAAAGTGCTCAATTAGTCCTATGGCTCGTTACGACTCGATAAATATAGCATGTGAGTCAACTTGTCAAGTTTCATGCAAGATACAAAGATAAAAGCATGTTAGAATGATTGCATAAGTATTTGGTTAAGTTTGGGCAAAAGTCACCTTTGGTCAAGTAA
Source organism: Rutidosis leptorrhynchoides (assembly GCF_046630445.1). Taxonomy (NCBI): domain Eukaryota; kingdom Viridiplantae; phylum Streptophyta; class Magnoliopsida; order Asterales; family Asteraceae; genus Rutidosis; species Rutidosis leptorrhynchoides. The sequence continues at coordinate 374,394,805 of NC_092339.1, read as the reverse complement.
AAGTCAACAAAAAAGTCAACACATTCGGGTCGGGTCCCGAACTATTTTTCTAAGTCTAATAATCATATATGAGCATGTTAGAACAAGTTTCATGTTAATCGGAGGTGCGTAGCATAGTTAGAATTAAATGAAAAATGACAATTTTAGACAGACCAAAATGTTACGGCCACAATGGCGTGGGTTACGGCCGCAATGGCCTGGGTTACGGCCAAAATGGCTTGGGTTACGGCCGCAATTTGGGTCCTCCAGTGCTGAAATGCTGAATTTTTACAAGTGTCGAGCCAAACTTCTTTCAAACTTAAATCAAGAACCGAAAACACTCAAAACACGTATCCTATATCGTTGGAAAGGTAATTTAACAAGGAATACAACTAAACACTTTTCATCAAACAAAAACATCATTTACAATAATCGAATTCTCGTCGATTGATCATTTAAAGCTCGTTATCAAGGTTTCAAGTTCGTAAAACGCATAAGATGATTCGGGAACTTACTACACACATATAATACGCCGTTTCGTAGGTAATCACGCATACAATACTATCAAACACTTACAAATAACATTGCAAAGCATTCAATGCATTAAAAGTTCATTTTACTTCGATCAAACCCTAATTCAAAATCACAAATTTAACAATTATGATTATGAAGCTTTTCCATGTCAACCTACATACCAAATTGAAGCTAGTGATGCTAGTAACACATTTAATACATGCACTTTTAACATTGAACAACATTTAAGAAACCAAAAATCAAAATCAAACACATCCATTTCAAGTTTAAGCTAGTTACATCAAAATGACAAGAACAAGCATATAAATCACAAATTCATGTTAGACTTGAGCCATAGACACTAATTAACACTTTTACAAGTTAAAAACATCAAGAACAAAGAATCTAGTGTTTTTAGAAAGTTACCCAAAATAGATGAAGTTGGTATGGAATTGAAGATGAAGATGCAAGGATTCCAAATATGTAGTTTGTTTTAGTTGATGCTTGCTAGATTCAAAATGGATGATGATTTAGTGAAATGGGTGTTTGAGAGTAAAAATGGAAGTAGTAGAGAAAGATGGGAGGTGATGAATGAAATGAATGGTGGTGGTGGATGTTGACTAGTCCAACTAGTCACATCTTTGATTAAATGACGAAATTAGTCCCTCGAGTTCGGATGCGGGTGCGTGAGTTAACCAAACGAATTATTTCAAAATACACGAGAGTAAACGGGAGATGTTATAATCCAATAACGAAAATATTAAGAACGTTAGCTAACGGAGGATACGAATCTAGATACGAAAGATAATATATATATATATATATATATATATATATATATATATATATATATATATATATATATATATATAAGACGGGCGTTAAAATAATTTAACGGAAAAATGCGGGATGTTACACTATAAACGAGCCGAGCTGAGCTCGAGCTTGATAGTGTTCGTGCTCGGCTCGTTTAGTTTTCAGAAAGCTGGAGCTCGAGCTCGGCTCGGTTCGAGATTTAGATTTTTAGCTCGAGCTCGGCTCGAGATTCATGTGAAAAGCTCAAGCTCGGCTAGTTATAAGCTCGGCTCGTTATAAGCTCGTTTTTTTTAGAAAACGAAGAACTCAAGCTCGTTAAGCGATACTCGAGCTCGTTAAGCAATATTCGAGCTCGTTAAGCAAGCATTTAAATATCCTTTAATCTCAATATCTCAACACTAGAAATAGAAAATAAGTTAATAATAAGTACAAATACCATTGAAGAATTTGTAGCTTCTTATAAATTTAAAGACCTTCTCATAAAATTACAAACTCACACAAGGCATTTAAATAGGCTAGAACTATTTTCAAAACACGTTACATTTATAATAATCATCTCTAAAGAATATAAAACTATGTATCTTCAAATTTCAACTTCAGTTAGCCCAAAAGAGTAATCACTTGAAATAATCTGCATTATTAAAGAAAATAAACAAATTTATGAGTAGTATGTAAATGACATTAAAAAACATTCTGATTGATAGTCAATAATTTGTACAGTAAAAAAAACATAAAAGAATACATATGATCTATCTTTGACTTCAATAATCAAATACCAAAATCACCAACAAAATATCTAAACATACGATCTACTGTAATACTTAGTGTTGCAAAAAGCTAAACACCATGTGTAATATTGTCTTGTGTATAGTAAGATGCCCTGAAGAATATAAATCGTGTGCAGAATCAACAAAATTAACAAAAATATTAGTTTGAATCATATAAAATAAAACATTAGTTTGAATCATCAAATATTAATTTGGATGCATACATTAAAATATGCTTATAATTTTGAATCGATTCAAAATAAATTAATTACCTGGATTCTTCCTACCTTGTTCAACAAATTTAGAATTAGAACAATATATAAGAAACAATAAATATAAACAAATGATTGAGATCGAAAAAACTACCTTGTTAGAAATTTCAAACTTGCCTCGATAATTGGTGAAGAAAAAAGTGCATATATTCAAGGCCAACACATACTTGATAGTATACTTGTGGCCAACAAATCGATAAATGATCTAGTAGGGCGGAAGAAAAAAAGTTTTATCTTTAAGGCGGACTTCGAGAAAGTTTTTGATAGCTTGCATTGGGAGTATTTATTTGAAGTTATGGATGCTATGGGGTTTGGAAGTAAATGGATAGGGTGGATCAAAGCATGTCTCTCATCAGCGACGGTCTCGGTTCTAGTCAACGGGGCTACTACAAAAGAATTCAAAATTGAAAAGGGCGTAAGGCAAGGAGATCCCTTATCTCCTTATTTATTTATTATTGCGGTCGAAGGGTTGAATGTGATGATAAAAAATGCTATCGGTTCACAAATGCTAAAAGGGGTTGAAATTGGAGGAAGCAAAGTCTTACTTTCACATCTCCAATACGCCGATGACATGGTTTTCTTCGAAGAATGGAGCAAAAGAAATCTGCGAAACTTGATTAAATTACTCAAGTGCTTCGAACAAGCTTCAGGTCTTAAGGTAAATCTGCAAAAAAGCTGTGTTCTTGGCATTGGAGTTAGTGATAATGAAATTGATGAAATGGCATCTTGGCTCGGTTGTAATATGGAGAAATTTCCGTTCATGTATTTGGGACTTCCCATTGGAGGCAATATGAAAAAATCAATGAATGGGATCCGGTTGTGAGTAAATTCTGCAAAAGATTGGCCGATTGGAAAGCATGTGCGATGTCTTTTGGGGGACATTTGACCTTAGTGAAATCAGTCTTGAGTAGCCTACCACTGTACTTCTTCTCTCTATTCCGTGCTCCTTCTTGCGTTGTCAAAAAACTCGAAGGTATGAGAAGTCGTTTCTTTTGGGGGGGATCGAGTGAATCAAAAAAGATCTCGTGGGTTAAATGGAAGTCTATTATGTTACCATATAACGAGGGGGGTTTAAATGTGGGTTCATTAAAATTAAAAAACTTAGCTTTACTAGGTAAGTGGTGGTGGAAATTTCTTTCAAATGGCGACGTATTATGGGTGCGGATAATCAAAAGCATTTTTGGGAGGGACGGGGGGTTGGGTTTAAACAATGTTTGCAAACCGAAAGCCAATAACTCCACGTGGAAAGTTATCCTGGAGGCAGGCAGATTAATCAATGCTTATGGCATCGATTTTTCTAACTCCTTTAGGAAACTTCTTTGTGACGGTTCTCTTACATCGTTTTGGGAAGACTTGTGGTGTGGTAATTGTAGTCTCAAGAATAGGTTTCCAAGACTTTACAGGGTAGATTCGAACAAAGATAGTGCGGTTTGTGAAAAGGTGCGAAAAATTGACAACATGATACAATTCTCCTGGAGCTGGTCTCGTTCATTAACAGGCAGGTTGTCAAGCGAAGTTCAAAAAATGGAGGACGAAATTTCAAGTATTTCATTCGATGGTGTAGGATCAGATTCTTGGGTATGGGTGCTCGCTTCAAATGGCAAATGGTCTACAAAAACTCTAACTTCATTACTTGTGTCTCATTCGATAGATCGAGGTAACTGTCTTCCAGAAACCATTATCAACAGATTGATACCTTCTAAGGTTGGTTTGTTTATTTGGCGGGCAACAAAAAGTAGAATTCCTTGTCGTGTGGAGCTAGATAAACGGGGTGTTGATATGGACTCGGGTAGGTGTCCGGTTTGCGATGATAACATTGAAACTTCCGAACACTCACTAGTTTTATGTAAAAGAGCTAGGGAGGTTTGGGAACAAATATACAAATGGTGGAACATTCCATTTCCTACAAACAGCAACTTTGTCGATTGGTTTAAAGGCTGCGGTTACCCTTTCAAGTCCGACTTTGGTAAATCTCTATGGCATGCGGTGATTTGGGTATCCAGTTACATCATTTGGAAGCACCGGAATGAAGTGGTCTTCAAAAGAAACAGGCTGTGCAGTGCGGCAATAGTAAGCGAAATTCAAGTATTAAGTCATTTATGGATCTCCAATAGAGTGAGAGGCTTCGAGATTGGTTGGACAAGCTGGCTTCTTAATCCATTATCCTTTGATTCGATGTGTCAAATTAGAACAGGCATTGGTTAATATTTAGATCATTAGTGCTGTCAAGTAAATCGTGTGTCATGTATTTAGGGGTTTAGTGCTAATAGTTTCAACCATGTACATATTGTGACTTTTGTATGCATCCCTGCATATATGTATATATTGATGGTAATAAAATGTTGCTTTTCAAAAAAAAAAAAAAAAAAAGAAATTTCAAACTTGCAGCTTTGAAACCTTGTTAAACATTTTTTGAAAGAAAATAAAGAGAGTGAGAATTGAAGAGATAAACTTGTAAAATGAAGCAGCAAATAAAGTTTAAAGAGTATCTCTGTCCTCTCTCATATTAGTATCGACTATTACTCCGTAATTATTAATTAGAAAACATTTAATTGGTTGATATGGGTGGTGACAGAGATTTAATGAGGTAAATTGAAATTTATTGAAAAGTTGGTAAGTCGATTTCGAGAATTGCATGGACATAGATTTCGAACTGAATTACTCCGTAAAATATATATATATATATATATATATATATATATATATATATATATATATATATATATATATATATATATATATATATATATATATATATATATATATATATATATATATATATATATATAGTGGTAGGATCAAGAGTGAAGTAACCATTTGGGGGGAAGCGGGGGGAAGTAAAAACTTTTTTTTTTCGTTTTTTGAAAAAACTTTGTTCATGAACATTATAGATAAGATGAAAATATAAACATTTAGTAGAGACACTTTGTGATAAATGTTTTTATCTTGACGAGAAAACACTCGAAGAAGTAATATATAACAATTATCGTGTTTTTCGAGCGTATTTTGAGGTTTTAGCTATTGGGGTTTATATATTAGGGTTTAGATATTAGGGTTTAGATATTAGGGTTTAGAAATTTAGGGTTTAGGGTTTAGATTTAGGGTTTAGATTTATGATTTAGATTGAGTTTTTAACACGAACGGTTTAGAGTTTAGGGTTTAGGGTTTGGTGTTTTGAGTTTATTCATAAACTCAAAACACCAAACCCTAAACCCTAAACTCTAAAGGGGTGTTTGTCTTTGCGATTAAAACTGATTTTTTGATTATCACGTTTACCAAATCACAAAAGATCTATTTTTAGTGTTTGGCCAAGATGTGACAAAAATTGATTTTTTTGCGTTTATAAAGCTCCAAAACGTGATTTTGCAGACGTATGTGGGGACTTACTGCCAAGAAAACGCAATTCTCAAAAACATTTCCCACCAATGCAGATTACTATTATACCCAATTTAAAAATCATTTCTATTTACCGTACCTTTATTCCAATTCTGTTCCTTCAAACTGCTACTTTTCTTTTTGTCTACGCCTCTACGTTGTCTCATCTCCTCTATGAATTTTTCTCTTATAAATATAGATAATTTTTTTCTTACAAGTATATAATACACTAACTCCAATACGTTTGAGCAACCTTGCTTGTTTTTTTATTTTTATTTATTTATGTTTATGCATATAATCAATAATCAAATGTCAAATGGATGAATGAATTATTCGTATTTATTTGTGTACCATGATTACAACGATTGCTCAAACGTTTATGATTTTATTGTTTACGATTTTTTATGTATGTATTTTATTTGTGTATTTTTTTTATGTTATCTATGTATTTTATTTTTCTTAACGAATGTACTTTTTAGTAATTTTACATGTTATAGGTTATCAAATTATAAGATTTCCTAAACACTCAGGAAATTGATTATCTGATTATTCCGGTATCAAACAGCATAATCAAATCCAAACACTATAAAACTAAATCACGTTTTGATACAGCTGATTATTTGATTCTGATTATTTAAAACGCATAATCAATTTTCAAAACGCAAATCCAAACACCCCCTAACTCCTTTATACGAATCCCACTGAAAGTACTATATTATCCCTGCTACAGTAATCAAATCCCTAACTCCTTTTTTTTTTTTTTTTTTACTATTTTTATAAATAAATAAAAAAGGCCGGAGGTCCACTCGGAAGCAATCTCTTTATCCGCCGAATAAAGAGAGGGATGACTTTCTCTACTTTTCTGGGTGGAGAAATGACTTGTTTTTATTCTCGGATAAGGGAAGGATTGTCTACATCTCACCTCCCCCATACACCACTCAAGTGGTATTGGGTACTGTTGTTGTTGTTGTTGTTGTATATATATATATATATATATGGGCATGATCAATGAGGAAGTAACCAATCGGAGGGAAGCGGGGGGAAGTAAAAATTTTTTTTTTTCGCTTTTTTCGAATTTTTTTTTCCCGCATCAAGATCACACGAAAATATGAACATTTAGAATAGACACTTCGTAATGAATGTTACTACCTCCGTCTCATTCCAATAGTCCATTATTCCATTTTGGGCTGTCCCAAATTAATAGTACACTTCCATAAATATAAAGGAAAGAAGATATTTCATTGGTGGATATGGAGAGAGAAGATATTTCATTGGTAGAGAAATGAAGTTAGTGGGATTTCCTAAAACTACGTGTTTTTTGTCTGTGGACTATTGGAATGAGACGGATGGAGTATTATTTAAGCGGGAAAATGATCGACAAAAATAACATTCAAGATAATATTGTTTCTGTGATCCAGTACTCGTCGGCTTTAGCTCTTCCAATGGCTGCTATTGAGGTCCACTTCTCATCTCTTTTTTGTTCCCATCCTTCTACTCAATTTTCTTTTATTTCTTTTATCTTTTATTTCTTTTTTCTTTTAGTTTTCTCTCGAAATATCTCTCAAATAAATACACCCGATGCTGTCAATTTGACAAGTGCTTCTTAGCTGTTCATGGTTTACGACATCTGGTCTTGTAAATCGACACGTGGTCTTTCCCGATTGATGACTCAGTCCATCCCTGTACTTAATTTGTTGTCATCTCTTCCGCCATAATTTTGTAACGTATTCCTCTCCAACATACGGAGTAATCTTGTAAGGTATTCTTCCTTTTTCCTTTTTGTTTTTGTTTTGTAAACCCTCCATCTATAATTTTTCACGGTTAATTTTTTTTGTACTTATGTGTAGGACTTTACTATACGCCTTCTGCTTATTGTTTCAGTATTCCTTCCAAATTTGTTTATAACGCTTGCCTTCTATCATCGTAAATCATCTGGCACCGAAGATGTAAATTAGGTATATTTTATTTCTTGTGCCTCCAATTGATTTGTTGTTGTCTTTAAATAGACGAATTGAATTTGAATCATTCATTAGGTTTTCTTCATAGTTACTCATTTTCTTTTCGATTTCACTTATGTGTTTTTCATTGATTGCTACTGATTATTGTTTCCGTATGATGTATTTCAAAATATGTGTTCACTTACTTATATGATGCTACGGATTTTTTGGAGCACTATTTGAGCATAGAAGAATTCATCAAGTTGTTGGTTTGAATTTCATTTCAGTTTTATGAGGTAAAAGGACTTTTGTGTTCTTTATTCAGTTCTTATCATCCAATAAAATATCTATTTTCTTGTTTGCATCAGGGACCATACGGATTATTATTGACCAACCCTTCTTTATTGTATAAATTAGTTTCCAAAAATCAATAAGGCCATCCTTACTTTTGCTATTTATTTGTTAACTACGTAGGGGCTGATTTTGAGGAGCATATAATTTGAAGATGGTAGGAATCAAATTGGGATAGATCGTGGGGAAGGTTCAACTATTATTTTCTTCTTTCTAACTTTGTCATATCTATTTGTTTTTGTTTATCCTGTTCTATTTTACTGGCGTGATAATAAATGTTCAAGTTTAAATTATTTGTATGTTTTATTTTGCTATTCTATTTTATTTATTGTTGATAAGTGCAGCTGCATAAGTTACTAACCCTTTTAAGGTTTAACTGTTATCTTTTTAAATTTTTTTACTTGTTTGTTATATTTATGTGATTATCTAGAGGTATAAGTTAATTGGGTCGGTACCAACTCCATCAAAATTGTTTGTTAGATGGAACAGTAAAAATATACATATCGATGGAAACAAGGATATGCAGTTTCATACATAGCAAAAGTCAGGCAATCCATACATAGCCGACGAAAAAACAAGGGATGAAAGGGTCTGCGTACTTTTGATGTTGAATCATGGGATTGGGTTCAGAGTCATACTGACAATGAGCTGTGACAATGAGCTGTGTACTCTTAATATATTTACTTTCAAAAAGTGTAGACCAGTAAGTTTAGCTCAATCTAATTTCTTACGGAGTATTTGATTAGTTAAGTTGTAATAAAGTTTGTAGTGTTGCCTTCTCATTACAGACAACATATTTGGTCATAACTGTGAGGTTAGTTATCAAAGTCATTGGCGATAAAGCTCTGATTCTACTTGTTGAAATTATTAAACTACATACTTGTACATCATGTAGTCGGTTGCACTATTTAAACATGCAGATAACGATATTTGACGGCTATTTATTTTGCATCAATTAAGATGGTGGTTCACGTCCTATGTGTTTGAGGTGGCTTAATGTTTACTACATTTTATCTTATACAGATAACGTTGGGATGTGAATCTTACTTGCATCATTTTACTGAACCTTTTGAATCCTTTTGATGACAACGTACCCATTATTCAGTAACGTAACGTACCCATTTTATGATACACCATAACATAAACTCCCGTGCATTTTTCCAGCTCCGAGTTCAGAGGCCATTCAGATTGTTGGTTCACATTCAAATATCACAATCTGGGCTGTGCATTTGCACAGCCTAAGACTCACTAGTGTGTGTGTGTGTATATATATATATATATATATATATATATATATATATATATATATATATATATATATATATAGGGGCAGGATCAATGGGGAAGTAACCAAACGGGGGAAGCAAAAATTTTTTTTTTTTCGTTTTTTTTGAATTTTTTTTTCCGGCATCAAGATCACACGAAAATATGAACATTTAGAAGAGACACTTCGTGATGAATGTTATTATTTAGGCGGGAAAACGATCGACAAAAATAACATTCAAGATAATATTGTTCGTGAAGAATATGAACGTTTTTTTTCCATGTTTTGTGAAGTAAAATTTAGCCGGGTTTAGGGTTTGGTGTTTTGGGTTTATTCCATAAACCCAAAACTCAAAACTCTAAACCGTTCGTGTTAAAAACTCAATCTAAATCCTAAATCTAAACCCTAAACCCTAAATTTCTAAACCCTAATATCTAAACCCTATAAACCCTAATATCTAAACCCTAATATCTAAACCCCAATAGCTAAAACCTCAAAATACGCTCGAAAAACACGATAATTGTTATATATTACTTCTTCGAGCGTTTTTTCGCCAATATAAAAACATTTATCACAAAGTGTCTCTACTAAATGTTCATATTTTCATCTCATCTATAATGTTCGTGAACAAAGTTTTTTCAAAAAACGAAAAAAAAAAAAAAATTTTGCTTCCTCCCGCTTCTCCCCGAATGGTTACTTCCCTCTTGATCCTACCACTATATATATATATATATATATATATATATATATATATATATATATATATATATATATATATATATATAAAGCTCGTTTAGGCTCGCGAGCTTAAACGAGCTCGACATGTGAAGCTCGAGATCGAGCTCGATTATTAAACGAGCCCTATATTAAGCTCGAACTCGAGCTCGAGCTCCTTTAGGCTCGGCTCGAATCGAGCTTTTGACGAGCCGAGCTCGAGTAGCTTGCGAGTAGCTCGGCTCATTTACAGCCCTAATTACAACGCATCTTTCTGCTAATTTTTGTGGTTTGATTTAATGCTTTGAGCCATTTGCCATTTGTGTCGGCGTCACAACCACCAAGTCGTCGGATTCTGTAAAACACCAAGAACACCAACCATGACTTGGAATAAACGATTTAAACACGAAACCGAGCTGATCTGAAAATATATATTTTGAATAAACTTTTTGTACTGAATATCTAGTCAAGATGAATAAAAAATCGGACATCATCTTCTTTCATAAAAACGAACGCCTGATTTTTTTCAAATCATTAATGAAATCCGGATTGCAGTTCATTTGTAAACAGATCTGTAAGTCCAAAAATGGTCATATGCATTTGCTTCATCTTCATTAACATGTTCATCATGAAAGTTGACTTTTTTGCGACGGTGATCTCTCGTTTATAGTGAAGAATGGAGTAAAAAGCCGAATTTACCCTCACATGCAAGGCACATGTCAAAGGTTAATAGACATTTTTAATGGAATTCAGACGGAGGGATGCTGACTAAAAATACGTACATTGATAACTAAATAATACAGTAATTCATTTTACCTAAAAATTTACTTTCTGACAACAGTGACACTTATCCTAAAATTTTATATGGTTAAAGCATTTGGAGAATAATATAGACTCGATGGTAGTACAGCATGATGCATATATTTATTTTTTAAATTGACATAGTTGCACGGATGGTCCATCATGTTTGTATTAAAATTCACGGTTAACTTTTATCTTTTTTTTCGGCCTAGATGACTTTGAACTATCACTTTTCGGCATGGATGACCCAACCACTAAATCCCGTTAGTTTTTGAACGTTAAATCCGATCACGTGACAAGCATGTGAGGGCAATTTTGTCCCCACACATTTTGCAATCGATGTATAAAAATAGATGGGGGATATGTACAAACCAAGTACCCAAGGAAAGAATTAATGTTCTCTTTAATTTCAATGAAGTGACAGCGATTATGGTGGTTCTACTTTGAAGAGGAATCATATTCAAATACATACAAACCAAATTCCACACAGTCCTCTTTACACAAACAAAAACCAGTCAAAGAAACAATAGCCTCCACCACCACCGTAGCCTACAACCACCGCCGTCGCCGCCATAGCCTACAACCACAACCCCCATCACCGTAGCCTACAACGACCACCGTCGCCGCCATAGCTTACAGCCATCACCACCGTCACCGTAGCCTACAGCCACTACCACCGTCACCGTATCCTACAGTCGCCACCTCCACCACCACCACAACCACCGTCACCGTAGCCTACAACCGCCACCACCACCGTCGTAGCCTACAACTCCGATCAAATTCCCTTCGAGATCTCTTTAACTCTGACATGGGTTTCATCCGATTGTGATAAATTTCTAAACTTTGTGACATGGGTATCTTGAATCTGTGATGAATTATTGATATGTGAGACATGGCCGGGCAACATCAATTTGTGATAAATTACTAAAACTTGTAACATGGGTATCATCTTTTTGAGATAAATTACTGAAAAATTATGACTTGGGTGTCTTCATTTTGATCTACAGAATTTAGTAATTTGATGTCTTGAATACTCTTGACGATGATCAGAGTCCGATTGGAACTAGAGGGTGTCAGATTTTGAAAAATCTAGATGAAATGAACGAGTTAAAATAACGAATCAATGTTTGCAAAATCAAACCGATTGAGTGTTTAACTAAATCGACTGAGGATTTAACCGACTAGATCTGAAGGTAGCTTATTGACGGTGGTGGTTGATGTTCTAATTCCGGCTGAATTTCATTCGGATACTTTACCAGATTAAGAGTCCACCGTGAAGAACAACTGCAGTCATATCATGATTGTGTGTGGACAAAATTGAATTATGATATGAAAATGAATTATGTTTGTGGACAAAATTGCCCTCACATGCTTGTCACGTGAGCGAATTTAACGTCCAAAAGTTAACGGGGTTTAATGGTTGGGTCATTCATGCCGACAAGTGATAGTTCAAGGTCATCTAGGTCACAAAAATAAATAAAGGTTAACCATGCATTTTTATACAAACATGATGGACCATTCTCGCAATTTTGTCTTTTAAATTCGTTCTTGGTTCTAGATTCAATATTGGTCATTGACAGATTATTTGACAAAGTGTGTATCGGGATTAGGGATGACAATAGATACCCGATCCAGTGGATATCCATCCGATCCACATGATTATTCGTGGATATGGACAATCTAAATGGATATGGATATGGATGTGGATGAAAAAATTTCATTCATGGATGAACCCGCTTTCACCCGAAATAACTAAATATATAAATTTATCACTCAAATTAGTATTATTTATGTAATGATATTTCATTAATTATATTCATATTCATCTTTCTTTATATTTTCTCTAAAAATATAACTTTCTTCTTATATTTTGTTTTGTTTAAATAATCAAATGTATTTATCGTACATTGGTGGTTCAAATGTGATTCCATGTAACTAAAAGTAAGCAACTTACATGTCGATATCTTTACACGTTTAATAGGTTATCTATTGAATATTTGTTATATAGATTAGTAAAATGTGACTTTCGATCGCATAAACTATTAAAAATATTACTTTTGATCGTATATAGTGAACCACCGCTTATAATTGTTAAAAATAAAATAAATTTAAACGGATATGGATAATTATCCATTAACCCGCTTCACCCGACTGATATGGATATGGATGAAAAGTAAAAAAAAATGGATATGGATATGGATACGGCCTCACCCGATCTATATCCGATCCATTGCTATCCTTAATCGGGATATCTTGACAATTACGTACTTTAACTTTAACTTTAGCATGAGTTACGTGGGAACTACAAAGTATATTATTATTATTATTATTATTATTATTATTATTATTATTATTATTATTATTATTATTATTATTATTATTATTATTACAGTTTATAGCCTTTAAATATTATTTTTGTATCTATATGTAAATTATGTAACACTACTGACATTATTGAATCGAGTTAATACTATTTAACATATAATAATTGTAACAAGTCAACATAGATTAATAACTTAAAAAATCTCGCAAATTCGCGAGTCTTCAACTAGTTGTTAACTTTTAGAGATACATACGAAATCTATATAGTCATATAAACCTCTAAAATGATGATGTCATTATTAAGCTAATTACGCTTTAATTTTCATAATGATAACGTCATAATTATATATTAATTTAATTAAAAAAATAATATAAAATATTTTATAAAAGGAAATACTAATCTCTCCTAAATTGTAATTTTATTTTTTTTAAAAAAATTAAAAGACATTTATTATTACTAATAATAATTATAATTATTGTTATTAAAAATATAAATACTCAACTAGAGCGAACTTTATTATTATTATTTACTTTTAATATAATAATTATAATTATAATTATATATATTATTAATATTCACATATGAAATCTTTTTACGAAATTAATTACGTTACATATGTATCCGAAAATACATGTCTCTATATATTTGTAAAAACAACGACAAGTTTCTTAGTCAAACAGGTCATTAAAATAAATAACTATAGTGTTTACATTCACTTAATACTTAAAATATGTTATTAAATTGTTTCTTCAGGTCATTAAAATAAATAACTATAGTATTTACATTCACTTAATACTTAAAATATGTTATTAAATTGTTTATTTTAAACAAATCCGTAATTTCACGAGTCATTTCACTGGTTATATTTTACATTTGTAATTTTTTATATTATTTGCCAAGATAAGTACCAAAGTACGGAGTAATAAAGAAAAAATAATGCGATAATTAAGGAAGGAAATCAAATTGAATACTTACAAATTACGTAATACGGAGTGATATAATACACAGTTGAACTCTTCGCGAAAGTACGCATTACCTTTGTCAAACTCCTTTACGCAAAATAAAAAAATTAAAATAAGGGTTTCTGTTTCTCTGTCGAGCTAGGATGACGGCGAATTTCAGAATTCATGGTTTTATGAAAGCAATTAGAAGAAAAGGTAATTTTACTCACAATAATCTCAGTCGTTTTATTGTTCAACTATCTTCATCGTGTTTCAGTAATTATCACTCTAAATCTTCTTCTTCTTGTGAGCATCCGATTTATGACGTTATCAAAGAGTTTGATAATATGATAGAGACACGACCTCTGCCTCCTGTTGAAGAGTTTAATATCATTTTACATAATCTTCTTGCTGCCGAAAAAACATATGATTCTTGTACCCTTGTTCTTGAAAGGTTCAAACGAATGTGTGCAGTTGGAATTCCTGTTAATTCTTCCACTGCTGATAGTGTAATAAGGTGTTATTGTCAACTGCAACAAACCAAACTTAGTTTCACTGTCCTAGGTTGTTGCTTTAAACTAGGGATCGTACCAACAGATGTGTCGTTATACAATATGATCTTAGACAGGTTTATCAGTCAAGATAGGACTCACGAGGCCGAAAGATTGTTCAAAAATATGTTCATCTTTAACAACATCAACAAAAACAACGATGAATCAGCAGATCAACTACTACTTTGTGAGCTTGATATTGTCACTTACAACACTATGCTTAAAGGGCTTTGTAAGGTTGGTAATAACTTTACTGCCATTGCTTTGCTTAGATTAATGGACGGAAGAGGTTGTAAACCCGATATAGTTTCGTATAATACTGTCATCGATGGTCTTTGTAGAGACCCAGGGGTAGTAAATACGATAGATAATGCTTTAAAGGTCTTTAATGAAATGTTTATTATAAAAGGTATACCTCCCGATGGGAATACATACAAGTCGTTGATTTTTGCCTTTACTAAGTTGGGTCGTTGGGATGAGTTGCATAAGATGGTAAAGCAAATGGAGGATGAGAGTATCTGTCTAGATATGCAATTATTAAATATAATAGTTGGTGAGCTTTCCAAACAAGATAACTTTATAGAGGCCACAAATGTTATAATATGTATGTGGGAGAGTAAGAAGTTTCAGCCCGACTTAATCACATACAAATGGCTTATTCACGTGCTATCTTCTGACGGTCAAATGAGCTTGGCGTGGAAACAATATCGATTCTTGAAGAGAAAGGGAATGAAGAATATGGGAATGAAACCCGATAATGTTACCTACAACACGTTATTAGACGGGTTTATAAAGCATATGAAAGAAGATGTGGCTATGAATATCTTTAGTTTTATGCCCAAAGAATATATGAATAAAGTGGCTCACTACCTTTTAACAAGGCTAATCACTAGGACTAAACCTGATAATTATCAATCCGAAGAAGAATATAATCGAGATATCAAGTGCATTTATTTATATCATTTATATATGCACGGGAACTCTTATGAAAATGCACTAGATTTGTTTTATTTCATGGAGGATCGACACGATGAGCTAAACTCAAATATTGAAGTGTACAATATCCTCATCTTTGGTGCGAACAAATGCGGAAGGTTTGATATTGCTAGACAATTTTTCCATGAGCTAAGTGTTAAAGGTTTGGAACCTGATGATGTGACGTATACATTGATTATTCGCGGTTTTTGTCGGGAAGGTATGGTTAAGAATGCGAAAAGGATGTTTAATAGAATGAAACGAAGCGGTTTCTTGTCGGACAGTGTAGTAGATGTCAATCAGATACCTTTATGCTATTTGGAGGAAGATGCCTTTTCTAGAGTGGCTTGCCTTTATGCTGACATGAGCGGAGTAGGGTACGGATCTAGGCCTCCTCCACTTGTTGCAACTCTTCTAAGGTTAAATCTTACGGAACATGCAGTTTATAAAGCCACCAACTCATACCCATTTGTTCCCTCTTAGTAGTAGTAATAGTAACTTGCTTGTGCCGGTTGATCCTCACACCTAGTATACTTCTGAATTCAAGTTGCAACAACTTCCCTTTTGGTGTTATAACTAATCTAGACATTTTTTGATGTTTTTACTTATTACTCCGTATTATTATTATTATTGAATTGTTTTATTATTCATTATAAATATAATTGATTAATGATGAATGATGATGATGTTGTTATCATTATTTTTTTTGTTGGTTTGAATTGAGGTGCTTTTTGGTGTGTCGGCTAGATTTTGGTCTGAGCTAGGACGGACCTCGAGAGTCGAGACCCGTATCATCTTTTGGTTTTTGGTATTGGTTCCGGTTCCTTTTTGAAACTTCTATACCACTCATAGTGGTAACACTGACTTTTTGTTTGATTATCGATTCCTCCAAATTTTGACCCTGAACAGTAAGCTTTTAGACTTAAAGTATTTGAACTGATATTTTAAATGTTGTTGGGGGTTTATGTCTTAAATTGCTTTGCATTTTTTGCTATGTTAGAATCAGTTTGTGTTTTCTTTATGTTTCATCTCTTTATCATATGGTATGTAAAGTTACTCGTAACTTTGAATATACTATACTTTTGTAGCATATGTAAGACAAGGAAAATCATGCGGGAAATGTCAAAGGTATTGGTAAGGTTGTTGTGGATGAGTGGTGGTGGTTTTAACGAAACTGATGTAGGTTTGCCGGTGGGTAAGGAGGTTGGTTTGGTTTCCGCTGTGTCAACATCTCATAATACTCCTGTTACTACAAGTAGCAAACAAGTGAGTAATAATTGTCTTAAAGTTGGTGACAATTTAGGTAATATTTTGAAGAGTCAATGGAAGGGGCACAAGACAGGTGGAATTTAGGTGACTGTTGTGTATTATGTTCATTATCTTTGTTGGTTTATGTCATACTGATGCACTTGGTGTTAGTAATGAATGTGTGTCCCCTGAGGTTGGTGGTGTTGGTTTTGTGTCAAATTTCGCTTCACAAAGACACCGCTCAACGGGTGTATTGTAACATGCTAACCGTCTAAATCGAATCCCCTATAGTACTTTATCAGAACCTGTATTAGTCTCTCCTTCTCCTGTTGTTTCTCTACTGTAAACATCATCTTCATCTGCCATCAGCTTCCTGTCTAGAGACCAGCCATTTTATGCTGAAGGTCTCCTTGGTCCACGTCTTGGTACTTTTCAGTAAACGACAGTGTGTCACGGTTTCAGGTTTAATCGCCTAATTTCATCGTTGTTTATGCATCTGTAACATTTTGGTACTTCCAGTAAACGACAGTATAATGGCTGGAAGAAAAGATAGCTTTTGAGATGTAATAAACTCTACGAAAACACAAAGTCAACATTGCCTATTGTAAGTTCTGTTTTATAGTTTTTGTTTATCTTTATATGATGTAAAATGTATATGATTTGTTTAATAAAATGTATGATAGAACAAAAGAATATTATATTATATAAACCTTAATTAAATTTGAAAATTTGATGTATTAATGTTATTTTAGGGGTTAGTTTGTTTGGGTTTAAATTTCTGGTGGTAGATCTAAGCCAGATCTGGTTTCGAGGGAGGTTGTTTGGCATTGATCAACTAAGAGGAACCATCAATATTCACATGATAGGAGGGGTATGTTTTAGGCTATATCAACTACTCAATTATTTTACTTATGATATTAATAACTAGAATCTAATTGAATTGTTATACAAATGTGTTGAAACACAATTTAGTTCATGCAAAAGTTAATAGGTTTCAATATACAAACGTGTTAAAGCACTATTTAATCCACGCATAAGTTAATAGGTTTGTATGATGTTGTTCCAAAGTTTGGTATTTTTTTACTTATGCACACATTCATCCATATGATATCTAATAAGCTGCTAAATTCCTCCTTGAAGCTATAAATGGGTACACGGATGGATATATGTTATAAGAAAACTGTTACTATGCTTCACGGTGATAAGACTGATATGGTACATATATTTGTTGTCTAAATATATGTATCACATAACTTTATCTTTTTATTGTTTGAAAAATGACTTGCAGGCATCTGTGCTCACACATGTATTATCCCTAACTCCTAACGACGATAGTTTTTTCTTAGTAAACAAGCAGCTAAGCCAATAATATACAACTTTTCAGCTGTGAACATATACATCTTCACATGACGAAAAACACGAATACAGTAATTTGATTGCCACAATTACAGTTGTTATGTGATTCTGCAGGTTTCTCACCCTATACATGACCAGAACTTTTACCCAAACTTAAATCATTAAAGGAAGCTCAAAAAATGAACATGGTTAGTATCTTCCGTTCTTGCTAATCACTCCTTATATAAAGACAGATCTATTGATTACGTTTAACGCTGATTAGGAATTGAACCATGGACCGTCCAACAAATGCTGGGTGATACACTTTTTGTACATGCTGGGTTTTCATATCAACTTAGAAACTTGAAGGTCAGATTATAAATTACAAACTTTATCTTATTTTCTTACGTAACCAGTTTATAATCGTCAATATTTTATACTTTGTATTTATTTTGCTGCCAGTCAATTACTAAAGGTTTAACTCACCTATTTGGTATTCAGATAACATTTAGAGGTATGTTACGCTTAACTATGAATTTACATTCGTTTAATTTTTTGTTATGAGATTATATTTCATACATATACATATTAGTTGTTGGATGACATACTTGCTGTAAATTAGTTTTGTTAGTATTCTATTTAAAGGGCAAATGACCCGAAAATGTAACCTAAGTTACCCAATTTGACAATCAAGGTAATCTCCATTTTGCCTAAGCCTGAAAAGGATTTCGATTTTTAATTTGCTCAAGAAAAGGTCTACGATTTGAATTAGTGTTAAATTGGTGGTAAACTTGAATTGCGGTTTTGTTATATACAATTTTTAGCTTCATCTCGATTTTGTCTAATCTCTATTCTACAATTGTTTATAGGATTTGTATTTGGTTTTAGATTTGACGATGATGGGCTCATGGAGTTTTTGTGAGTATGTTGCAAGGAAAAAGATGCAACAGATATTGCAAAGGTAAGTTATTGAAAAGGTATAGAAATTATGTTATTTTAGGTAAATTGTATTATTGTATAGTAACAATATCAATTATAAGTTTTTTTTTTCTCTTTTTGCTCAGGAGAATTTCACAGGTTCTAGCACTTAAAAAGCTTATGAATTTATGTATCTTTGAATGATTAGGTATCTTTGAATTTATGTAGCTCGCTATGGTATCTGCTACTTGAATCAGGAAATGTTCTTCCAATAAAGACAAGTCTAATATTGTTTGCTTTTGAGACAGGTTATCGAGTTGTATAGTTTATTTGGCTTACATCAGGGATCGGCCCTTAGTCCATATCTTTTCGCTTTGATCCTAGACGAACTAACTCAAAGGATACAAGATGACATCCCATGGTGCCTAATATTCGTCGACGATATTGTATTAGTTTCGGATTCTCAGGATGAGCTTAACAGAAGGCTAGAGCAATGGAGGATCGCCCTAGAATCAAATGGCCTACGGATTAGCAGACTTAAATCGGAGTACCTTAGATGCGATTTCAAGACGAGCGAAGAGGAACAAGAGGATATAGTGGATGTCCGAATTGGGGATCAGACTTTACCTCCACAAGAGTCCTTTAGATATCTAGGCTCGATGCTTCACAAATCGGGAAGGATAGATGAGGACGTAGTATACGAGCAGGATGGTTGAAGTGGAGGGCAGCGAAAGGGGTGTTGTGCTACAAGAAGATACCCCTCAAATTGAAAGGGAAATTCTACAAGGTGGCAATCAGACCAGCCATGCTGTACGGATCAGAGTGTTGGCCAATGACGAAAGCCCAAGAGATATTCATATTAAGAGATATTCATACATGATAATATCATGATAATATAATAATTTAAAATCTCATTTGATATTATAAACATTGGGTTAACAACATTTAACAAGATCGTTAACCTAAAGGTTTCAAAACAACATTTACATGTAACGACTAACGATGACTTAACGACTCAGTTAAAATGTATATACATGTAGTGTTTTAATATGTATTTATACACTTTTGAAAGACTTAAATACACTTATCAAAATACTTCTACTTAACAAAAATGCTTACAATTACATCCTCGTTCAGTTTCATCAACAATTCTACTCGTATGCACCCGTATTCGTACTCGTACAATACACAGCTTTTAGATGTATGTACTATTGGTATATACACTCCAATGATCAGCTCTTAGCAGCCCATGTGAGTCACCTAACACATGTGGGAACCATCATTTGGCAACTAGCATGAAATATCTCATAAAATTACAAAAATATGAGTAATCATTCATGACTTATTTACATGAAAACAAAATTACATATCCTTTATATCTAATCCATACACCAACGACCAAAAACACCTACAAACACTTTCATTCTTCAATTTTCTTCATCTAATTGATCTCTCTCAAGTTCTATCTTCAAGTTCTAAGTGTTCTTCATATATTCTACAAGTTCTAGTTACATAAAATCAAGAATACTTTCAAGTTTGCTAGCTCACTTCCAATCTTGTAAGGTGATCATCCAACCTCAAGAAATCTTTGTTTCTTACAGCAGGTTATCATTCTAATACAAGAACTTCGAGCCATCCAAGGATCCGTTGAAGCTAGATCCATTTTTCTCTTTTCCAGTAGGTTTATCCAAGGAACTTAAGGTTCGTGAATCAACCAGTGGCCAAGTCTTACTTCCCGACGAAGTAAAAATCTGTGAAAGTGAGTTATAGTCCCACTTTTAAAATCTAATATTTTGGGATGAGAATACATGCAGGTTTTATAAATGATTTACAAAATAGACCCAAGCACGTGAAACTACATTCTATGGTTGAATTATCGAAATCGAATATGCCCCTTTTTATTAAGTCTGGTAATCTAAGAATTAGGGAACAGACACCCTAATTGACGCGAATCCTAAAGATAGATCTATTGGGCCTAACAAACCCCATCCAAAGTACCGGATGCTTTAGTACTTCGAAATTTATATCATATCCGAAGGGTGTCCCGGAATGATGGGGATATTCTTATATATGCATCTTGTTAATGTCGGTTACCAGGTGTTCACCATATGAATGATTTTTATCTCTATGTATGGGATGTGTATTGAAATATGAAATCTTGTGGTCTATTATTACGATTTGATATATATAGGTTAAACCTATAACTCACCAACATTTTTTGTTGACGTTTAAAGCAAGTTTATTCTCAGGTGAATATTAAGAGCTTCCGCTGTTGCATACTAAAATAAGGACAAGATTTGGAGTCCATGTTTGTATGATATTGTGTAAAAACTGCATTCAAGAAACTGATTTCGATGTAACATATTTGTATTGTAAACCATTATGTAATGGTCGTGTGTAAACAGGATATTTTAGATTATCATTATTTGATAATCTACGTAAAGCTTTTTAAACCTTTATTTATGAAATAAAGGTTATGGTTTGTTTTAAAAATGAATGCAGTCTTTGAAAAACGTCTCATATAGTGGTCAAAACCTCGCAACGAAATCAATTAATATGGAACGTTTTTAATCAATAAGAACGGGACATTTCACTACGGACCTCCGATTCACATGTAACTTGTTCTAACATGCTCATATATGATTAAAAACCTCAGAAAAATAGTTCGGGACCCGACCCGAACGTGTTGACTTTTTTGTTGACTTTGACCCGACCCAAGTTGACTTTTAATCCAACTTAACCAAATGTTTGTGCAATCGTTCTAACATGCTTTTATACTTGTATCTTGCATGAAACATGACAATTTGATTCACATGCTATTACAATCGAGTCTTAACGAGCCATAGGACTAATTGAACACTTTGACCGACCGTGTTTACCGATATTGATATAAACCTATTTGTTTAGGTCAAGACTAGCATTCGTTCTTGCACACGTTTACTTGTTGAAGTACTTTTACATACGTGCACTCAAGGTGAGATCATAGTCCCACTTTTACTCTTTTTGAACATACATTTGGGATGAGAAAACATAAACGTTTCTTTTACTAAGTGAACACAAGTACAGGAAAACAAACATTCTACATACGAGTTTAGAACAAAATCCTCAATTCGATTATCATTAGTTACACTTGCCGGGTGTAAGCGAGAACTTATGTTGTATGGATCCATATGGGTTTGACAAACCCTCATTCAAACGGTTCGCTACCGTTTACGAATGGAATATATTTCCGAGAAACAGTGTATGTTCTAACACTATTGTGATGGGGTTCTATGGAAGGAATGTTAAGCATTGATAATTGGGTGCTCGTGAATATTAACTTTTAGAATGTATTACTATTATATCAATGTTACAAATCTTGTGGTTCACTTGTACTTACTTACTTAAACCTATTATTTCACCAACGTTTTCGTTGACGAATTTCTATGTTTTTCTCAGGTCCTTGAACGTTTTGTGATACATGCTTCCGCTCATTACTTTTGATACTTATTTGGATGTCGAGTATACATGCATACGTGGAGCGTCTTTTGGCTACTTTCAAATTGTGTCGCATATGTTTCAATTGTACTTTAAACTTTGTTATGTAACTAGTCGTCGAACTACTTTGTAAACCTTGAAACATCTTTACTTTTGAAATGAATGCGACATACTTTTTGGTCAAACGTTGTTTTAAAGACTTATGACAACGTAACGGGACCTAAGTAGACGGCGCCGTCAATGACGATTTTGTCGGGTCGCTACATCACCTACACTGAAATTAGTGACAATTAGACCTAATAAAACAGTTATTTTCACCCAAGAAATATGCCTTATCATCAATGGTAATTAACACAGGAAAAAGATGATGTTACGGCTTAATTTATTGTATAAAATGTATTGACTTGTAGCTAGGATTTAATTGTAAAGGATGTCAAGTATTGTTCCTATAATTTATTTAAAAAAAAATACCTTAAGCCCGCCACTTGTTGAAAAATGATACATATAACTAAAATGTCAACCTGGTGCGTTTGTTTGCCTCTTAATAGAATGGTTCAGTGCTGAATGCTGAACCATTCAGCATTCAGTGCGTTTGTTTCCGACCTCTGAATGACATATGGTGCTGAATGGTTCAGAATTCAGTGCTGAACCATTCAGAGATGAAACATTCTCTTAACCATTAAGAGCCTAAATTTTCTGTAATTTTCTTCTCAAATCTTATCCTGAACACTTAACTAACAAGTATATTTAATATTTTATTCATGTTACACTTTGATAAGGTAATTTTACACCGTTTATATCGTTCATTTTAAATGATTATCAAACAGCTTATTTTCATTCAGAACAAACTTTATTCAGAGGCTTTGAATCATTCAGATTCTGAACCATTCAGCGCTAAATCATTCAGTTTTATCAAACGCACCAGTGTGTGCTTGATATAAAAAAGACAAAATTATGATGTTGGTCTCTCACGTTATCTCCAGATTTTACATTAGTTATTTCTTTTTTTTCGACTCTGTTGGTCACCTAAATTTAGTTAATTACATCGTTGGTCCCTTAATTTAACAATCATCAGCTCAGGTCCGTTAAAGTGTCATGTGCTAACCTTGTGATGGGCATAATAGGTAATTCGATTTTATGTACATGTATCATCTGTATAAGAACGGTTAGAGCCCCACGAAGACATCTCATTTTTTCCCCAAATTACTTTCCCTCCAACCAAGAACCCTAATTCCATCCAATCTGCGATTTCTTTTTAATTAACAAGAACATGATGGACTGATCGCAATCCTGGTCGTCGGTATTTTGGCTGCCCAATTAAGGTAGGTTTTAATTGGTTTTCGCAAAATTTCGACTAAATACTGAATCGTTTCTGTTTTGTAATTCGATCAATCGCTTAAATTGATTATGTTTGTGATCGTGCAGTTCAAATTATTCTAGGTGTATTGCGGTCAAAAAACCAGCTAGAAGCACAATTAGAAATGTCATAAAGTAAAGCCCGAAGGTGGAAGATTGTTGTTTATCTGTACTTGGATAGTAGTTGGCTTGTATTTATTTTTATTGTAAGCTATCAGTCAAATTTGATGAATGTTGGTAGCAGTATCATTTGCAATTGAAGATGAAGGTTCATTTGTATTACATTTTCAGCACATTACAAGTTATGAATACAACCTATTCTTTAATATATCCCAAGCATGCTTTTTTACTTTTGGTGGCTGTGCAAAAAAGATTAGTTACTCAAGATAAATTGATGAAATGGTATCCTAATCTGAGGCTTAAATGTGTGTTGTGTGATCAGTGTGCTGACTCACATGAACATTTGTTTTTTAGTTGCAAGTATGCAAAGGAGGTTTGGGATATATTAAAGAATAGGTTGCTGTTCAAAGGGCTGCCTGGTGATCTGAGTGTGGTGGTGAATATACTGTCTGGTTACCCGTTTACAAATCATATATGGAATGTTATTACTAGAGTGGTGGTTGCTGTTGTGGTCTACTATGTATGGCAAGAGAGAAATTGGAGGATTTTAAGGCTAAAAAGAGGAATGTCAATGAATTGGTAAGGTTATTGTGCAACATGTTCAAGTCAAAATGTTGACTCTAAAAGTCAAGAAGAGCCCTGCTGTGATTAAAGCAGCTGAGGTTTGGGAGCTTAAGTGGAGGGATATGAGATTTCATTATGAGTTTGATAAGTGAGCCTAGAGGTAGCGCGTCATGAAAGATGAGACGGCTTAATTTAGGTTGGTGATGGTGTATTGTGTTTGTGGTGTATTGTGTATTGTGTTTTTGTTGGTGTTGTATTGGTTTTTTGGGCAGGTTGATCCTGTGCCTTGTAATGTAATGGTTGTGTTATTAATATAATTCTCCTTTTGCCCCCCCCCCCCCCCCCCCCCCCCCCCCCAAAAAAAAGTTATGAATACAATGGTTATATGTTTGGTTCATTTGTGTTGTGTTGATTTGTTTGTGATGGTTCATTTGTGAGGTAACCGTAGATGGGTCATTCTGGTACTGATGTACATAAAGTAGTGATGAACCCAGTAGTCCATTTGAGTTAACTTATTATGTTTTGAAAATTTGTGTTGCTTCATTTGGCTTCATTTGTGATGTAACATTAAATGGGTCATTTGGGTACTGATTTGCATAAACTAGGGAATACAATGGTTCTTTGTCAATATGTCTAGATTGTACATATAACCAATTGCGTAATTTGTAGACATATAGTTTAATCAGTGAAGGAATACAATGGTTATATGTACAATGAATACATATGGGTTGTTATCAAACCATATAAATGACAATATGCATAATAATCTGATTACAGGGTTGTTATGAGATAACATGGTTCAATGTTGAATCAATATACCATGTGGAGCTTATTAACTTGTAATTTTGGTGATACATTATTTGATATTCAATAATATTTGGGCACAGCATACAACAGAACGAATGAGTCTAGGTAAGGTTTACCACTTGTGACCTAATATTTGGATTCACAGCCATTTATATCAGAAGAAATAAGAATACATGGTTCATCCATCTTACTTTGTTATATACGATATGTGTCAAAGAATGGAAAAACAAAAATGAAAACTCATGTAACGCACCTTGTCAATGGCAAGTACAGAGCATCATAAAGTGAGTTATTTTGACCCACAGTCAATGGCAAGTAGGGAGTTATTTTGACCCACAATTAATGAAATATCATACTATGTACAACACTTAGTTGACCTATGATAATCAACTTTAGTAATATCATTACTTTATTTGTGTAAATTGAACCCAAACGTAATCACAAAACTATTTGTGATCAAGCACTTGTGACAATTGAACCCAAACGTAATCACAAAACTATTTGTGATCAAGCACTTGTGACAATGGCAAAGATCATCTAGACATTTGAGATGGTCCTGTTATTAATTATTACTTTTGTGAATCATCTATTTCCCAGCCAAATATTCATGTTAGTCATTTAATTAACATCAAACAAAATATTTGTTTTTGAAAAAGGCAGAAATTTTGTTAGTTTGACTAAAAAGTCCAACTTTGACTTTACGATTGCGTACGACATTTTGTTGCCACATGTCGCCGGTAAGGGAGCAAAGTCGTCGGGCATACTAAGTGTGACCAGAATGGTAAATTTGGGACAATTACCCCTAAAATAAAAACTTCTCTCAGTTAGTATCATATATCGATATTTCTATAATTGATTTACCACATGAGTGATTGAATGTATGTACTAAATATTAATCATGTGTATGATCTTGGTGACACAAGCTTGAAACTAACTGATATTCAACTATAAAAATAGGCTTGTGTTTACTAAATGTTGATCGATGGTGACACATAGAAAATAAAAATTGTGTTAGACGTGTAAGTTTGTCTTTAACAGGGAAAACAAAATAACCCAACAAATTATCAATATAACCTAACAACCAATTATACTAGATTATCAAACAAAATAACTCAACCAACAATTATTCTAAGTCATCAAAGTAACCCAACAGTTAATATTTGACCCACTTCCAAAAGTCTTAATTCGGCCAAGGCATTACAAAATTTTTAATAAGTACTTAGCATCATCAATTATCTTCTTTTCCCCCCGATGGTGATGGTGATGGTGATGGTGGTGGTGGTGGTGGTGGTGGTGGTGGTGGTGGTGGTGTCTTATCTTTTTTTCCTCCCTTTTTTGGTGGTGGTGATTGGGATTTCTTGTTATCTTTTTTGGGCAAATGGTTTGGTGACTCTGATCTGAATCTCTTCACCCAAACCGACCTCTCCTTGTAGTCAACATCCTCCTTTGTCCATTTCTTAACATTCGACAGGCCACCGTCTTCCTCTTCAGTCTGTTTTGATTTTCTTTTAATGTAACTGGTGTTTTTCTCCTTCTTCCATGTGCGCCCAGAAGCCTTCTTGGCTTTGGCGTACTTGCGTTTTTCTTTCTCATGTTGTTTCCAGTACAACATGGCTTCATGAGGATCTGAAGGGGGCTTCTTTGCCTTGTTCTTCTTGTGGGAGGATCCAGAATCTTCATCATCCTGTGACAAGTAATAAAAAACTGTAAATTAACAGAAAATCATAATCAATTTCACCTATAATTGCTGCTGTAAATATGGTTTATATATGGTCGTTTGAGAAAGTCTATCTCCTAAATAGTCATAGTGTACACAAATTTATTAACACAAATATGCAGACCATATTGATTGATTATGATTTTCTGTTGATCAAGGTGTAAATTCTAAACATCTATGATACATTTAATTTCTTATTCCTTCGTGCTTCTTCGGAGGATGTTAAAAAATGGCCGAATCAAAATAATCCAACAAATACTAGCAATGGAGAAAACATGTTACTTTACTCCCACGAAACGTCAAGTTCTACCAACTGTGCTAGTCTACTACCGATTAACAGCGCAGTTTCTAGTCAACGTGAATCTACAAGTTATTCGTATACATGTGAATGTTTCTTTATGACTGCACGGGTCTTAAATTTGGGCCTGCTGAAAGATTTTTCAGACTTAAAGCAACTTGTGCAGGTAACAAAACCTTCATATAATCTGATTGTGAAATTCCTTTGCTAATATATGTGTATATATATACTGATATGAAGGACATTTCATGATGTGATGATAGCCTTTCAACCTTAAAAAACATGCAGTTACAAGCACATACACCACGATTGGTTCAAGACATTGCCCGAATTGAGAATGAAATTGATTCATATACACAAGAGAAACTATGTTATGAAGCTCAGATACTGAGGGTAAGTTGGTCTTTTTTGTAGGGTGTTGCTTAAAGTACGTAGTAGTTGTCAAATACTTAGGTAAGTAACTTTTACTACCCCTTGAAAAACCATCTTATTTAAAAAAAAAAAAAAAAAACATGATGATTTAAGATAACAAATGAGCTGTGATATACAAGGAAGTAATTAATGCACATGTAGAATAGAAAGAAAAATAACACCAACAGCAAACATAACCTAAGTAAACACATTACCTTTTCACTTGATGAATCATCGCTACCATTTTTGGGGTTTTGAGTCCCCTCCTTATCTGCCTTCCCATCCTCCTGTGAGAAGTAATAAAAAACTGTAAATTAAAACATCTTGGACACCAGAAAATCATATATATACTCTCTGTACAAAGAGATCTTTACAATCAGATTAAAAATCATAATCAATCCCTATATTTGATTATATGAAGGTTTTGGGCCTGCTGAAAGCTTCATATTAAATTTGGGCCTGCTGAAAGCTTTTTCATACTTAAAGCAACTTGTGAGGTAACAAAACCTTCATATAATCTGTACAAAGAGATCTTTACAATCTGATTGTAAATTAAAAAACTGCTAATATATATATATATACAACAGAAAATCATAATCAATCCCTATATTTGATGCTGTTGTATATGGTGTGCATATTTATATACTCTCTGTACAAAGAGATCTTTACAATTTATGAAAGTGTATCACCTAAATAGGAAAAATATATAATATACAAAAATTGATTAAGACAGATATAAAAGACCATATTGATTATGATTTTCTGTTGACTAACAACATATCTAGTTAAGGTCTAAAGTTTAAACATCTTGGACACATTACTTAATTTCTTATTGAGCTGTGATATACAAGGAGGTGATGGAATGCACATGCAGAATCAAAAAAAAAAAAAAAAAAAACATAACTTGATTAATTAAGCACATTACCTTTTCATTTAATGAATCATCCACACCATTGTTGGGGTTATCAGCCTTCCCTTCATCCTGTGAAATTTAATATAATAAACTGTAAATTAAAACAATATCTTCTATACATTTACAACATGTGTTAAGGCAAAATAAAATCATAATCAATCCCTTATAACTGAGCTGTGAAAATCATATACATCCCATATACAAACCATATTTACAGCAGAATCAATAGAAAAAAAAACATAACCGATTAATTATTCACATTACCTTTTCACTTGATGAATCATCACTACCATTTTGGGGGTTTTGAGTACCCTCCTTATCTGCCTTCCCATCATCTGCAAATTTTGGGTCAGTTTTGCAGCTAAGATTCCTTAAACTGACATGTAGCTTCTTGCCCATGTTCATTAAGGGCGAGGTAATGATTGCTTTTGCCTTTCGAAGAGACATGCCTGAAGACACAATAAGTTATCAAAATTAAGCTTATTACTCAAAGGCATGCCAGAAACAAACCATCAAAATCACGGGCAACAAGTCAAAATGGAAACCGAATTTCAAAAAGAAGCAAGCAGTCTAAATAAAAACAAATGCATCATTAAGCATGTATTAACTCAAAACCAAACCAAATCATGCAAAATTAACAACCTAAACAAAAGAGTAAGTTAGCAGATTAAACAAAAGATTATTCAAGTACACAAAACCTTCAATTCATTATAGATGAATGGCCATGTCACAATATATAGTTGTAAGGCTCTGTAATGTTCAAGTGTACATTAGACAATTACACCAATAGGCAATTATAAGATCATTTAGCGACCAAAGTAGTTCTTTAATCTGTAAAACAAATCATAATGGCCACAAAAATATTTCATTCTCATTTTTTGTGCATGATAGACTAGGGATATGAGCAAAAAGCGAAACCGAAACCGAACGGTGGTACCGGTACCGAAAACCGAATTGATAGGGATCGGTTTCGGTTTCAACTCAATCAATAAAACTCAAAAAATTTATGGTACAAACCTATAAAAAGAACAAATTAAGTCCAATTAAGTCTTAATCAAGTAAACAAAATTAGGTCGGAAACAATAAGCCGGCGTCCTTGCCGGAAAAGAAGTTGCCGGAAATGAAAAAAACCGAACTCCGACTAAATAGCAAAGATTACAACCATACACTACACACAACCAGTAGCTAGCAGCAGAGTAGGTTGGATAAGTCACCCTACTGGCAGCCTGATTCTGTCTAAGCGAAGGAGCACGGATGGCCGGAAACCTCAGACACAAAGCATATAAAACAGAGACAGTTGAGCACGGATTAATAAACTTAGACAGTTGAGCATATAAACCGGACCACCTACGGTGAGCAAGTGCCGGAGACTGAAAACAATAAACAAATAAGTCTAATTATTAAATCCTAAGTAAACAAAACCCTAAATTATGATTTATACATTTTTGCCAACATTTTAATTATGAATTGAAGTATTTCAAATATTAATGGATATACATGATTAAGAAAATGAATTGTACGTGTGTGAAGTTGAAACATACCTATTGCAGTGCTTGAAAAAATCGAATGCTTGAAAAGAGGAATGCTTAAAAGTTAAGTGATGGGAAGAATACTGCAAAACTACCTGAATTTGTTGTATTTGTAATGAAGAGGAGAGAGGAGGGTACTGTGCTAAAATCACGGAGCATTCTGCATGCCATTGGTCATTCTAATTTATTTAATTTTAATTTTATTTTATGTAAAGGCTGTAAATACTACACTTTTTTTTGGCTTCATTAGGATATAACTGTATTCTCGAGTTTATTACCGTATTTTTTAGGGAAAAAGAGTGGAAAAAAATGGAATCGGAGTGTTTTACTATTCTTGTTAATCCGTTTAAATATGGACGGAGAGTTTTATTAACAAAATATAACGGTACTATCCTTTCTAATCTTATATTCTCTTTTCGTTTTCGCTTAAAATAAAAATTCAAGAATCACTATTGTTTTTTAATCTGTCTGTTTCCTTTTCTTTTTGTTAAAAAAAAAAAAAACTCGAGAATGCAGCGTAAAAGTTGCAATTCTATTAACGATATATAATCTGCACATGAGCTGCACGTGTATTAAGCCTCAACTTCACATATTATGGAGTCAACAACTTACTCAACTTACTCTCCTATTAGTTTGTATTTATCTTATTAGTTGTTGTATCCCTGTAACTATATATTATGTACAAATGCTTCACTGTAAATCAACGAAATCAATAGAATTTCCTTCAATCCATTGATAGGCTTATATGGTATCAAGAGCACCAACAGCTTAAATCGCTATCTTTTCCGATCCCTATCATCACTATCACCATTATTCTCATGGCATCATCACGCTATGAGATCGTCCAAATACAGGCGCCTACTCACTTACCTACAAAGCTAACCCACATAACTTTGTGGTATGGCGTCGCCAACTTTTCTCAACCCTCATCGGTTACGACTTGCTCGGATTCATCGATGGCACTATAACAGCACCGCCCAAAACCCTTGAAAACAAACCCAACCGGCTTATCTGCATTGGCATCGCCAAGAACATGTTCTCGTGAATGCTATGCTTGGGAGTTCGACTCCTACAATCCAAACACATATTGCCTCTGTCTCAACCTCGAAAGAGGCTTGGGATCATTTATCTGTACTATATGCAAATAAATCGCGAACCCGCATATTATCACTCAAACAACATCTCATTGAAAACCCGGCTGAAGACAAATCTGTCTCCACTTATCTCCAAGAAATGCGAAGCATCGCAGATGAACTCGCCTTTGCTGATTCACCAGTCAATGATAATGATGTGATTATTCACATTCTACACCGCCTCGGTAATGATTTTAAGGAGATATGTGATGTTGTACGTGCTCGGGAGAAACCCATAACATTTGATGAACTTCATGATATGCTAGTCGATTTTGAAAAACAACACAAGAACTCCACCAAAACAGTTGTTCCTATCATTCCTACTGCCAACTACACTCAACGAGGACAAAGGTCTGCACGATACAGTAATACATCTTCAACTTCAACTCTCACAAAACCAACCCAAACAACTGACTACACTCGCTCAAATAACTCTAAATGTTGGAGATATGGAGAACTTTAAACAATTAGAGGGAAGATTCCAGGAAACTCACACGAAGCTTCCACGAAGTTGTTAGGAAACTCACATGTAGCTTCCATGAAGTTGTGAGAAAATTCACATGTAGCTTCCACGAAGCTGTCAGGAAACTCACATGTAGCCTCCATGAAGCTGTCAGGAAACTCACATGAAGCTTCAAGGAATTGTTTTTAGCTTACTCCTTAAATCATTCTATAAATAGACCCTCTTGTAACTCATTGTAAACACACCACAAATATTCAGTAAATACATTCTCTAGTTGGTCCGTGAACTAAAGCAATCACAACGATTGCATATAACCACGTTATCTCTTGTGTCGATTTACATTTCTTGCATTTATAATCTTTCGTTCATTAAATGGGTTAGTAATCTTGTAGAATTACTATCGGTGAGTGATCTTGTTGAATCATTTGCGTTGTTTTGGGTCCTAATATCCTTACAACTGGTATCAGAGCTCAAGGTTTCGACTTTGGGTACGATGGCAGAAGACGGGAAGTTTAGAATCGACCGATTCGATGGGAGAGACATTGGCTTTTGGAAGATGCAAATTGAAGATTACTTGTATCAAAAGATGCTACATCAACCTCTGTTAGAGACCAAGCCTGAAAGCATGAGCGATGCCGATTGGACGCTTTTGGATCGTCAAGCTTTGGGTGCGATTCGTCTTTCACTTGCTAAGAACGTTGCATACAACGTTGTGAATGAGAAGACGACATTTGCTTGCTTAAAAGCACTCTCTAACATGTATGAGAAACCTACCGCTTCTAATAAGGTTTTTCTCATACGACAATTGTTCAATACGAAGATGAAGGAAGGTACGAGTGCAACAGATCATATCAACGAGTTCAACAACATCATATCGAGGTTAGCATCGGTAGATATTGTGTTTGATAATGAGTTAAAGGCACTAATCTTGCTTTCATCATTACCGGAAAGTTGGTCGGGTACGGTTACCGCAGTTAGTAGCTCTACGGGAACTACTAAGCTAGCGTTCGAAGGAATAAGGGATTTGATTCTAGGTGAAGATACTCGTAGGAGAAACTCGGGGGAATCAACATCTGGTTCTTTGTTAAGTACTGACA
Organism: Rutidosis leptorrhynchoides; assembly: GCF_046630445.1. Lineage (NCBI taxonomy): Eukaryota > Viridiplantae > Streptophyta > Magnoliopsida > Asterales > Asteraceae > Rutidosis > Rutidosis leptorrhynchoides. The sequence continues at coordinate 374,361,840 of NC_092339.1, read as the reverse complement.
ACCGTGGTAGGAAATTTGAACGCGGTGAGAAGAATGGTAGAAAGAAGTCTAAGAAGAGGTATCCATCGAAAGATAGAAGTGAAGCTGTTTGTTGGGGTTGCAATCAAAAAGGACACTTTCAAAGGAATTGTAAAAATGGTCCGGCGAAAGGTGTGAACTTGACCGCGGAAGAAAGTGATGATGCACTTTTTGTAGTGTTGAAAATTCTATGGAGTCTTGGATTTTGGATTCGGGAGCTTCGTTTCATGCTACTCATGTCAAAAGCATGATGAAGAATTTTCGTTCATATCAAGGCAAGGTGAGATTAGCGGGCGACAAACAACTCAATATAAAGGGCATTGGAGATGTTGTATTGAAGACTACTCTTCGCTCTAATTGGACCTTGAAAAACGTAAGGTACATTCCTAAATTAAAAAGGAAACTTATTTCGGTTGGTCAATTAGATGATGAAGGTAACGCGGTTACTTTTGAAAACCGCCAATGGAAGGTGGTTAAAGGTAGTTGTGTAGTGGCTCGTGGACATAAAAGGGGAACTCTTTATATGGTTGAAGTGTTTGATGAAGACACGGTGGTTGCTACGGTTAATGTTGAGTCTGAATCAACTCTATGGCACCGAAGACTCGGTCATATGAGTGAGAAGGGTATGAAGAAGCTTGTTTCGAGTGGGAGAATTCCGGGTTTGAAAAAGGTAGAACTTGGGTTTTGCGAACCATGTGTATATGGGAAGCAAAAGAAGGCGACTTTTGGGAAATCGGGAAATGCTCCTAAGTTGGAGAAATTGGAGCTTGTTCATACGGATGTGTTTGGTCCAACCAATATAGAATCACATGGAGGTTCTCGCTATTATGTCACCTTCATTGACGACTCCACTCGAAATGTATGGGTTTATTTTCTTAAAGCTAAATCTGATGTATTTAATACATTTGTGAAGTAGAAAGCTATGGTAGAAAATGAGACTAACTTGAAGGTCAAGTGCTTGAAGTCAGATAATGGAGGGGAATATGGTAGTCTTTGTAACACCCTAGGCAAATCCCACATCGCCCACGAACATGAGTGATCATGGGATTATAAGGTAATACTCACGCTTAAATGACACAACGCGTTTTGGGACCACATGCAAAGCAGATGTGTGAATACGCTGCAGTTAAGCATGCTCGGGCGAGAGTACTATCAGGATGGGTGACCTCTTGGGAAAGTGCTTCTCGTGTGTGGTCGCCAAGAAAAATCCGTGCGCCTGCGGGCAAAGCGGACAATATTGTGGTCATGTTAAGCTGGGGTGTTACAGAATGGTATCAGAGCCACTCATGTGCCGGTGGGGGTGGTGGGGCAAACCTCATCGAGGACGATGAGTGCCTAAGGGGGGTGAATGTAACACCCTAGGCAAATCCCACATCGCCCACGAACATGAGTGATCATGGGATTATAAGGTAATACTCACGCTTAAATGACACAACGCGTTTTGGGACCACATGCAGAGCAGATGTGTGAGCACGCTGCAGTTAAGCGTGCTCGGGCGAGAGTACTATCAGGATGGGTGACCTCTTGGGAAAGTGCTTCTCGTGTGTGGTCGCCAAGAAAAAGCCATGCGCCTGCGGGCAAAGCGGACAATATTGTGGTCATGTTAAGCTGGGGTGTTACAGTTTTGAGTTTAAAGACCATTGTGTAAAGCTCGGTATTAGAATGTTAAAAACGGTACCAGAGACACCGCAACACAATGGGGTCGCCAAACGTATGAATCGTACGTTAAATGAAAGGGCTAAGAGTATGAGACTACATGCCGGTTTGTGTGACGATCGCTCCAAATCCATATGGACGAACACGTCATTCATTGATTTCATTGCGAGGTATTTGACCTCTATATGATACGTTTTGTAAATATTGCATTCTTTTCAAAAGGTACACAATAAATGAATATCAATTTCTAAGGTTTTCAAAGTTTGATGATTTCTACATATAGACAATCACCATAAATAATAGTTTACCATAATACATCCGTTGACAATGAAGTCAAAATAAGATACACGGTGATGATTTTGTGAATGCAAAGTTTTCTTGAATAAATCATGTATGACTCCATGCACATAGCTTGTATCACATATAAGTAAACAGCGGAAGACTTCTAAGAAACCTGAGAATAAACATGCTAACAAGTGTCATCACAAAGGTTGGTGAGTTCATAGTTTTAATGTTTCATATAATCTGTATATAAAGGTGGATCACAAGATTTCAGTTGTTTCATCCAGAAACGTTTATCAAAATATTCTACGAAATTGAGCACCCTGGTAACTAAACTTACCGTATATATAATTTGTACCCTTTGTATAATCATCTTAATAATACACGCAAACCAACGTGTACGCTTCTCAAATAGCATACGTCCGTTAAAAGGCTAGTGCTCTAGCTCGGACGGGGATATCAAGCCCTATGGATCCATATACTGTTATTCGCGCCCACCAGTCCATATCCTATGTACTGGCAGTTACTAGTTACCAAATCTAAGGGATTTTCGGTTTAAACTCAGTGTAGAATTAAGTATGTACTTGTATCCATTGCGTTTTAAAATAAAGTGCATGTATTCTCAGCCCAAAAATATATTGCAAAAGCAATTAAAAAGAGAGCAATGAAACTCACCTTAGCAGCATATAAAGTCGTTCACCAAAATGTGACCGAAACTCGGATTACCAAATAACCGTAGATCTCAACCTAGAGAATATATGTTGGTCAATAAATGTTTATCAAGCTAGGTCAGGTCATAATGTATCATGATCCTAATGCTCGAGATCGACATACAAAAGTTATCCAAAGTCGTTTCAAAAGTCAATTTTGACAATAGTTTAACAAAACGAGACGTACCTTATTTAAGGTTTCATTTACTCGGTTGGTAATATTCAAAAATCCAATTTATCAATCTTACAAGCAAGTTGTTTAAATATTAATTGCAGATTTAAAGGCAATTCCAATTAACGTCAATTATAATTCAGTTGACCATATCTTTTAATCCGTTCATCGAAGCTATTCGATATCTAAATGAAAAGTTATTGATTTTTCACCAGCTTTCCAGAAACATGTATATCATATACCTTTTACCAGTAATATATGTATTTAATTTGTGATTGATTATAAACTGTTTAACGACGAAATTTAGCATACAAGCATGTATAAATATATACACTCGAGCACTAGTATGTATACACTATTAATTTATAAAATATAAAATATAAATGCTTACGTATTATTATTGTGATTCAATATTTCAGAAAAGTACGTAGACGTAACGGAGATGATAAACACTAGGTTTGACTTGTGAATATTACCTACGAATATTACCCCTAACCTCCATAGCTATAACTCATAGTTTCCTTAGCTTTATCCCGCTCGAAAAACTTGTTTTGAAGTGACACGCTCATGACCTCGTCGTAGTATTTTATGTATAATATTAATTAATAATAATACTAATAATAGTATTAAAATTAATTATAATATTAATTAATTAATTAATTAATAATAATAATAATAATAATAATAATAATAATAATAATAATAATAATAATAATATATAAATATATATTACAGAGGGAGATAGATGGATTGGTGTGTGTGTCTCGAAGCAAAACGAATTCAATTTATAAACTTTTCCTGAAATCTGACCCCATGCGATCGCATGGGTTTTATGCCTATTTTCCATGCGATCGCATGGCTTCAAAATCCAGCTCACATTTTTTTGTATTTTTGTTTGTCGACATAATTATTAATAATATATATAATATATTTAATTTATATAATTAATTATATATTATATTAAATTCACATGCATAGTTAACTTGTAATTTTTGTTCCGATAAGTCGTACGTTGTTACGCGACTTATGTCCCGGTTCCGGTTTTTCGAGTGTCCCTTCGTACGCTGAGAAAACTTGTAATTTACATTCTGGGACACGTACCTTTGTCAAAATATAGCCTTAAATTATCCCTAAATTATACCACCCAAAGTATATCTTAAACTTTCGAGTATTTTGGTCATTTACTTCTATAAATCATTGTCTCGTTATTTATTAATATAATAGTATTTATCAAACGTTTCATAACCAAGTTAATATCTATTCTCAATATTTATAAACACGTTTTAAAATACGTATCGCAAGTTATTCATATAATTAATTCTTAACAGTTAATATTCCTTATTATTGTATGTGTCCAAATTACGTTATTTAAACAAATAATTCACCATTTATTTCGAATACCGTTAAAAATGAATGATTTCTCAAATCAACGTGGACCTCTCAACAGAGACACGTAATAATATCATAATTCTTAAGAGACTCAGTAAATATCTTTTACTTGAATCGTTTGTCATAATCTTTTAACTCTGTAGTTAAATATATCAATCAGATAATCAAACCAATAAATTTAATGCACAGTATCATATCCTCAACACTTTGTTACGTTTTCAAGTTATAGTATATGTATCTATATATAATTGTTCGTGTTTCGTTGAGAACAATCGAAGGTTAATTGAACAGTTCAAAATTTTGAGATTTAACTTCATAGACTTTGTTTATCGTGTTGAAAACGTTAATCATACAAGATTAAGTTTAAATTTGGTCAGAATTTTCCGGGTCATCACAGTACCTACCCGTTAAAGAAATTTCGTCCCGAAATTTGAGTGAGGTTGTCATGACTAACAATAAAAATGTTTTTATGACGAATATGAGTCGATAAATAGAGTTTTATCACCGTTGAATAATATGGATAAAACAATCCAATTACTTGAAGCGTATGAGGGAAGCTATCGTAATAAAGTGAAATAGAGAATAGAGATGCATCTTATCTCTTGACTTAGTAACGATTGATTTTTCGGAATTTAAGGAATAGAAAGTCTTCATAATCTAAATAAGATTTGATTCTTCGGGAATTAAGGAGATTAAGATCTTCTTTAATTATATGCGGTCATCTGTCTTGATTGCTCTGTCTGTTATTTCGCTATAAATTGACCTCTTCCGTTTCATTATTTTCACCACTCCTACATCTTCTTCCTCATTTCATACTTCCAAAAGATTGTGAAATGCTTCATCCAGTTCTGATTCTTGATATACTCCTAACTTTTATATCTGTCATTCTTCTTTTTCATCTACCACCAGAGGAAGTTACTTTCTTTTACCATTACCTTGGGGTTATAGTGTTTTTCATTCTCCCGTGTCTTTATATTTCTATGCGCATTGATATACACGATTTGTAAATTTGTTATCGGGCTTATATTCTCCTTTTTATTTCAGAGCTCCATGCTTTCGATTTCTCTTCCCGACCTTATGTCAAGCGGATAATGGTCCAGAATTTGTAGGTATGAATTTCGGATGAACATAATTAATGTTCTAAGAAATAAATTGTAATGGCACGATCTTGATTTGTCAAATTACCAGAATATCTGGAAAAGACCGAATTATCAAGAAGTATAATTTCTTGATATATTTAGAGATTATATAGAATGAAAGAGTTATGTAACATGGTTTATGATGAGGGTGTGATCTGTGAACCTTTATCACGTTCCATTAGAAACTCAGCATGACTTACTGTAATATAATCACGTTGATCAAGTGTCATTATATTATACTAACTCATGCTTCAGCTCCAACACCACTTCAAAAATATTCATATTTTAAACTCGAAGGTTTCAGAATTTAGAAACTAAAATAGTTTCTTTTATGATGTTACACAGATATCGCAAGGAGAAAATTGATTTCTGATAAGAATGATTATGGAATTATCTCCAGAAATATGGAGGATATTTATAATGAAAGATACGATGATATCTTAGAATTTCTAATATCAGAGGATGATGAAGAATATTGTCCGCAAGGGTTTAGATTCGGAAGTAAGGTATTCGTTAATGGCTTCAGCAGATACTGAATCATTTGGATTCTTTGAAGGCAGGTTTATTCTTTGTGATTTGTCCACAGCCTCCTTCATACTTTGCTCAATCCGTTTTTCAGTACCAAACTTTCTCTTTTTCTGTGCTTTTCCAACACACTACTCTTTATCATCAAACTTTTGACTGTTAAGGTCGTTTACAGTTTTTGCTGCTTCATCAACATTTTTCAAGATTCAGAGTATTGATTCATAGACTGGCTGCTTTTCAGATTTTCAGAATGAAAGCTCATAATTCTAAGAGATGAATGTTATATATATATACATATGATGTTCTAGTACAGTTTTGAAGTCAAAGTATAGATTTAAAAGATGTAAGAATCTAAGAATGATGTCACCCGTTAAATCTTGACTTGGATTCTGATCCGCCAATATCAGAATATGTAATTGAATTTGTATGGAAATGATTGTATATCACTGTGAGCATAGTTAATAATTTTTGAATCAAAGTTGAAGAATGTACAGTATAACATATTAATTGTGAACTTATATATTTCCCGGGAATTACCTACCCGTTAAAGATTTCACAAGTAATATTTTGTACAAAAGAATTTTTATTACCGTCTTTATGAAAATATATGTATGTATATTTTCTTCAAATGTAATACAGATTTTATGAGTTAATATTATATTAAGCTCATTTGATTTTTGACTTGAATTAGAAATGAATAATCTCTAAAACATTAAAGATTTAATAATCTTTACGGAGTATTTCACTAATGTAATCAATACTCAGTTTTATTGATATTTTCTCAGTGAATCATGTTGGTGCTCATGGAACTCTTGCTAACTTTGCAAGGTATGAATGATGTTTTCTAGAAAGTTTCGAATACATCGAAGATGAAAGTATAAAATCAACCATATAATTGAATAATATACTTAGTTTATAATGAAATGGAATTCATTGAGTTGGAAACAGAGATTGTAGTTAACGATGGTTAAGTCATTAACGAAGGATGTACATCATAGCATATTAGTAATATGAATTAACCGAGTAGTACCAACCAGTTAAGATTCACACGTAATAACTTGGTACGAAAAGATTTATTTTGATTTCAAAATTCATATTTATTAAATATACATAAAATTTCTTCAGGGGAAATGAGTTAATACTTCATCAGTTATTGTTGCTGGTATTTCTTGGTAACTACGGTGCGTATGACGTTGATGCTCGTGGAACAGATTGTGAAGTTGAGGTTTGCGATGCGGATGTTGTTGGTGGTGGTAATGGTACTGTTGGTGTTGTTGTCGGTGGTACTGTTGATGCCGGTGATGCTGCTGGTGCTTGTAACCTTTGCACCATATTCTCCAAAGCCACTACCCGAGCGTGAAGCTCGTTGACTTCTTCTACTACACCGGGATGATTGGCGGTTCGGACGAGCGGATGAATAAGATCCAGAATTTGATAGAGTATATGATCATGACGAGATATTCTGAAGATGAGAGAGAAAATGGTATTACAAACAGGTTCGCCGGTAAGTGCTTCAGGTTCTTCGCCAAGAGGGCAATGTGGTGGATGGAAGGGATCGCCTTCTTCTTGTCTCCAATAATTAAGTAGGCTACGAACCCATCCCCAATTCATCCAGAATAGATGATAGCTAATTGGTTGATCCATTCCGGTTACACTTTCTTCAGAGTTCAGGTGAATATCCATATCGGAATAGCTGTCGGAATTTAAGGAATTTGAATTGGATACGGGATCCATCTTGTATAATTAGATAGATGATTTTTGATATGAAATAGATTATAGAATTTAGATTGGTACTCTTCAATACATAATTTACATATGTATATATAATACCAAAATTTCGTAAATTACGGAGAAATTTTTGGAAGATGGCAGTCAGAGTTTATACTAACAGATACGCTAAGATATAAATTTTGTCTATACACTATTCATGCAATCAATGCAGTAAAACGTGTCTAGACTTAAGAATGATAAGCATGTAATTTCTGACAAGAAATGATAAGCAAAACTTTTAACATGCAGACACGGTCGAAGTCCAGACTTACTAATGCATCTTAATAACTATCAGTTAGACACACTCATGCAAGACCTGGTTCGCTAGGACCAACGCTCTGATACCAACTGTGACGATCGCTCCAAATCCATATGGACGAACACGTCATTCATTGATTTCATTGCGAGGTATTTGACCTCTATATGATACGTTTTGTAAATATTGCATTCTTTTCAAAAGGTACACAATAAATGAATATCAATTTCTAAGGTTTTCAAAGTTTGATGATTTCTACATATAGACAATCACCATAAATAATAGTTTACCATAATACATCCGTTGACAATGAAGTCAAAATAAGATACACGGTGATGATTTTGTGAATGCAAAGTTTTCTTGAATAAAGCATGTATGACTCCATGCACATAGCTTGTATCACATATAAGTAAACAGCGGAAGACTTCTAAGAAACCTGAGAATAAACATGCTAACAAGTGTCAACACAAAGGTTGGTGAGTTCATAGTTTTAATGTTTCATATAATCTGTATATAAAGGTGGATCACAAGATTTCAGTTGTTTCATCCAGAAATGTTTATCAAAATATTCTACGAAATTGAGCACCCTGGTAACTAAACTTACCGTATAAATAATTTGTACCCTTTGTATAATCATCTTAATAATACACGCAAACCAACGTGTACGCTTCTCAAATAGCATTCGTCCATTAAAAGGCTAGTGCTCTAGCTCGGACGGGGATATCAAGCCCTATGGATCCATATACTGTTATTCACGCCCACCAGTCCATATCCTATGTACTGGCAGTTACTAGTTACCAAAGCTAAGGGATTTTCGGTTTAAACTCAGTGTAGAATTAAGTATGTACTTGTATCCATTGCATTTTAAAATAAAGTGCATGTATTCTCAGCCCAAAAATATATTGCAAAAGCAATTAAAAAGGGAGCAATGAAACTCACCTTAGCAGCATATAAAGTCGTTCACCAAAATGTGACCGAAACTCGGATTACCAAATAACCGTAGATCTCAACCTAGAGAATATATGTTGGTCAATAAATGTTTATCAAGCTAGGTCAGGTCATAATGTATCATGATCCTAATGCTCGAGATCGACATACAATAGTTATCCAAAGTCGTTTCAAAAGTCAATTTTGACAATAGTTTAACAAAACGAGACGTACCTTATTTAAGGTTTCATTTACTCGGTTGGTAATATTCAAAAATCCAATTTATCAATCTTACAAGCAAGTTGTTTAAATATTAATTGCAGATTTAAAGGCAATTCCAATTAACGTCAATTATAATTCAGTTGACCATATCTTTTAATCCGTTCATCGAAGCTATTCGATATCTAAATGAAAAGTTATTGATTTTTCACCAGCTTTCCAGAAACATGTATATCATATACCTTTTACCAGTAATATATGTATTTAATTTGTGATTGATTATAAACTGTTTAACGACGAAATTTAGCATACAAGCATGTATAAATATATACACTCGAGCACTAGTATGTATACACTATTAATTTATAAAATATAAAATATAAATGCTTACGTATTATTATTGTGATTCAATATTTCAGAAAAGTACGTAGAAGTAACGGAGATGATAAACACTAGGTTTGACTTGTGAATATTACCCACGAATATTACCCCTAACCTCCATAGCTATAACTCATAGTTTCCTTAGCTTTATCCCGCTCGAAAAACTTGTTTTGAAGTGACACGCTCATGACCTCGTCGTAGTATTTTATGTATAATATTAATTAATAATAATACTAATAATAGTATTAAAATTAATTATAATAATAATAATAATAATAATAATAATAATAATAATAATAATAATAATAATAATAATAATAATATATAAATATATATTACAGAGGGAGATAGATGGATTGGTGTGTGTGTCTCGAAGCAAAACGAATTCAATTTATAAACTTTTCCTGAAATCTGACCCCATGCGATCGCATGGGTTTTATGTCTATTTTCCATGCGATCGCATGGCCTCAAAATCCAGCTCACATTTTTTTGTATTTTTGTTTGTCGACATAATTATTAATAATATATATAATATATTTAATTTATATAATTAATTATATATTATATTAAATTCACATGCATAGTTAACTTGTAATTTTTGTTCCGATAAGTCGTACGTTGTTACGCGACCTATGTCCCGGTTCCGGTTTTTCAAGTGTCCCTTCGTACGCTGAGAAAACTTGTAATTTACATTCTGGGACACGTACCTTTGTCAAAATATAGCCTTAAATTATCCCTAAATTATACCACCCAAAGTATATCTTAAACTTTCGAGTATTTTGGTCATTTACTTCTATAAATCATTGTCTCGTTATTTATTAATATAATAGTATTTATCAAACGTTTCATAACCAAGTTAATATCTATTCTCAATATTTATAAACACATTTTAAAATACGTATCGCAAGTTATTCATATAATTAATTCTTAACAGTTAATATTCCTTATTATTGTATGTGTCCAAATTACGTTATTTAAACAAATAATTCACCATTTATTTCGAATACCGTTAAAAATGAATGATTTCTCAAATCAACGTGGACCTCTCAACAGAGACACGTAATAATATCATAATTCTTAAGAGACTCAGTAAATATCTTTTACTTGAATCGTTTGTCATAATCTTTTAACTCTGTAGTTAAATATATCAATCAGATAATCAAACCAATAAATTTAATGCACAGTATCATATCCTCAACACTTTGTTACGTTTTCAAGTTATAGTATATGTATCTATATATAATTGTTCGTGTTTCGTTGAGAACAATCGAAGGTTAATTGAACAGTTCAAAATTTTGAGATTTAACTTCATAGACTTTGTTTATCGTGTTGAAAACGTTAATCATACAAGATTAAGTTTAAATTTGGTCAGAATTTTTCGGGTCATCACAGTTTGCCTAAAATGTTTTGGGCGGATGCGGTTAACACGACGGCTTATTTGATAAATAGGGGACCCTCAACACCGTTGGGTTTCCGAATTCCCGAGGAAGAATGGCAAGGTAAGAAGGTGAGTTATGGTCACCTTAGGATCTTTGGGTGTAATGCATATGTGAAGACCAAAGATGCGGATAGAGACAAGCTTGAAGCTAAGTCAAAGAAGTGTATTTTCATAGGCTACAGGTCGGATGAAATGGGTTATCGTTGTTGGGATAACGAGGCTAGAAAAGTAATTCGTTCTCGCGATGTTACTTTTGATGAAGATTCGGTCTATGGCAAACCGGAAACGGGGAGTCCTAAACCGGGTCATGTTACTTTTGACGATGTTTTTATTGATGATCTTACAGGTTCTAGTGGGCGTACAGGAAACAATGAATTGCCAATGAACGGTGAGGCGTCGAAAAATGCTAATGATGGGGATGGTTCGGAAAGCGGTGATGATTCCGAACATAGTGCGAGTTCTAGTGATGAGGAGGACACAAATGAAACCGGTCCAACCATTTCGGTTGCTCCTACACTAAGACGCTCGACTAGAGTGCCCAAACCTAATCCTAGGTATTCTCCATCAACAAACTACTTGCTCTATACCGAGAATGGTGAACCCGAAAGTTACTTTGAGGCAAGGAAGACAAAAGAATCCATACAATGGGAGCTTGCCATGAAAGAAGAGATGGGGTCACTTGAGAAAAATAAAACTTGGTCACTAGTGAAGTTACCTCATGATAAAAGGGCGTTGCAAAGTAAATGGGTGTATCGAATCAAGAATGAGTTGGATGGCAAGAAAAGGTACAAGGCTCGTTTTGTGGTTAAAGGCTTTCAACAAAAGAAAGGAGTTGACTACCAAGAGATATTTTCACCGGTGGTGAAGATGACTACTATTCGTTTGGTATTTTCTATGGTTGCATTCGAAGACTTACATCTAGAGCAACTAGATGTGAAGACCGCATTCTTGCATGGTGATCTTGTTGAAGAGATCTACATGAGGCAACCCGAGGGCTTTGAGGTAAAGGGTAAAGAGAAGTGGGTTTGTAAGCTAAAGAAAAGTTTGTATGGATTGAAGCAAGCACCTCGGCAATGGTACTTGAAGTTTGACGAGTTTATGAAGAAGATTGGTTTCTTAAGATGTGAAGCGGATCATTGTTGCTACTTGAAGAAATTCAAGTCTTCTTACATAATCTTATTGTTGTATGTTGATGACATGTTACTTGCAGGTTCCAACATGTACGAAATCAACAAGTTGAAAGGATTACTTTCTCATGAGTTCGAGATGAAAGATCTTGGTGGTGCTAGGCAAACACTTGGCATGAGTATTGTGCGTGATCGTGTGAAGGGTACTCTATACTTGTCTCAATCCAAATATATTGAGAAAGTTGTAGAGAGGTTTAACATGGAAAATTCAAAGGCTCGTTCTATGCCTTTGGGTAGCACGATAAAGCTATCGAAAAGTCAATCACCTAAAACGGAAGAAGACAAAATGGAGATGGAAAAGGTTCCATATGCATCGGCCATGGGTAGTGTTATGTATGTCATGGTTTGTACAAGACCCGATATTGCTCACGCAGTGGGAGTTGTAAGTCGTTATATGTCTAATCCGGGGAAAGAGCATTGGGAAGCGGTTAAATGGTTACTTCGTTATTTGAAAGGTACTTCTAATATGGGATTGTGCTTCTCTAAAAGCAATGTCATACTTAGAGGTTATGCGGATGCTAATTTGGGTGGATGTGACGATTCGGGGAAAAGCACTACGGGTTATGTTTTCACAATAGGGAAGACGGCGGTTAGTTGGATGTCTCGACTACAAAAGAATGTTGCTTTATCAACCACCGAAGCCGAATATATGGCTATTGCAGAAGCTTCTAAAGAGCTTGTTTGGTTGAAAAACTTCTTAGGTGAGTTGGGTAAAAGACAAGACTATTGCGTCTTGAATTGTGATAATCAAAGTGCGGTTCATCTTGGGAAGAATCCGGTGTTTCATAGTCGTACGAAACACATCAAGATAAGGTATCATTTTATTCGATAACATATAAATGATGGTACTTTATTATTGGAGAAAATCCTTGGTACGAAGCATCCTGCTGATATGTTTACTAAGGTTGTTACGACAGAGAAATTGAGGTTTTGCATTACCTCAATTGGTCTTCTAATGAATTGTTGAGAGAAGACCCCAACTAGAGAATTAGAGAGTTAATATTCTAACAAGTAGTGTTGAAGACCTTGTATCAAAAGTCTGCTCATCCGAAGTATGTGTTGAGTGTGCATGTCCCAAATGGAGTTTGGCGGTATAATGGTGGTTTACCGTTCTTGGTTAGATCGTTGATATTTTGGGTTGACGAAGGTTGGGTTTGTTCAAAGTCTCAAAGTGGGAGATTGTTGGAGATATGGAGAACTTTAAACAATTAGAGGGAAGATTCCAGAAAACTCACACGAAGCTTCCACGAAGTTGTTAGGAAACTCACATGTAGCTTCCACGAAGTTGTGAGAAAATTCACATGTAGCTTTCACGAAGCTGTCAGGAAACTCACATGTAGCCTCCATGAAGCTGTCAGGAAACTCACATGAAGCTTCAAGGAATTGTTTTTAGCTTACTCCTTAAATCATTCTATAAATAGACCCTCTTGTAACTCATTGTAAACACACCACAAATATTCAGTAAATACATTCTCTAGTTGGTCCGTGGACTAAAGCAATCACAACGATTGCATATAACCACGTTATCTCTTGTGTCGATTTACATTTCTTGCATTTATAATCTTTCGTTCATTAAGTGGGTTAGTAATCTTGTAGAATTACTATCGGTGAGTGATCTTGTTGAATCACTTGCGTTGTTTTGGGTCCTAATATCCTTACACTAAACAGTCATGGCAGCCAAAAACCAACACCACTTCTCCTGCCTACAATAAGGATGTGAAGTGTAATTTTTTTTCAAGAGTGGGCCACTACACAAAGGACCGTCGAACCTTAGCCCGTTTCCTACGTGACAATGAAGTTGCACCAAGCATCAACTACACAAATGCGTCCTCTTCCTCGTCACCACATTGGATATTTGATCCTGGTGCATCGCACCATGTCACATCAAACACTAGCCATCTTCAGTCATTTTCTGACTATGGAGGCCCGGAGGAAATCATCTTAGGGGACGGCACAGGTTTAACCATTACTCACCTTGGTCACTCCTCGTTATTTTCTAATAAACGATCTTTTTCATTAAATTACGTTTTGTGTGTCCCTTCATGTCGTCGTAACCTTATTTCAGTTTCCAAATTTGCTAAAGCTAACAATGTTTCTCTTGAATTCTTTCCTTCTTATTTCAATTTGAAGGACCTGGAAACGCGAACAGTACTGCTTCAAGGGGGAAACTACAATGATCTAAATGTATTTCACTCATCAAGCTCCCACAAATCAACTCTGTCTCCATCAATAAAGCTGACACATGGCACCACAGATTGGGTCATCTGTCATCCAGTGTGTTTAAATTAGTTATCAATTTTTCTAGGTTGCAATGTACTTGTAGTTCTCTAAATCATTGTAATTCTTGTTTTTGCAATAAAAGTCAGAGATTGTCATTTGGTGAATCATCTTTGTCAAGTACCAAACCTCTACAAATTGTCTTCTCTGATGTGTGGGGACCAACTCAATTTATCTCATGACCAATTTAAATACTATTTGTCCTTTATTGATCATTTTTCAAAGTACATCTGGATTTATCCTATCAAAAACAAAAGTGATGTTGTTATTCTATTCCCTCAGTACAACAAAAAATGGTCGAAACCCATTTCCAACTCCCACTTCTTACTCTCTATTCAGACAATGAGGGTTAATACAAAGGGCTTAGTTCCTACCTTGCAGCTAACGGCATAACCCATCTCACCACACCACCTTACACACCTGAACACAATGGCATGGCGGAACGCCGCCATCAAAATCTTATATCCACCACTCTCGTAATGCTTCAACATGTAGGTCTACCCGTTTTTTTTGGTCATACGCAGTTATGACAGCCGCTTATCTTATTAATAGGCTACCCACTCCTACACTTCAAAATCGATCTCCACTTGAAGTGTTATTCAACCGAAAACTAAATTACCACCGTTTAAAGGTATTTGGGTGTTTATGCTACCCTTGGTTACAACCCTACAACACCTCAAAGTTACAACCGTGCTCCACTCCGTGTGTATTCCTAGGATATTCCTTGTCTCAATCCGCCTACAAATGCTATGATCCTACCAATCACAAACTCTATATCTCTCGACACGTGAGATTTATTGAGAAAGAATATCCACTAAAACAACCTCATGTCGATTATTCTAACTTTCCTGGCATTAAATCCTCGTATCCACCAACTGTCATCGAGGATCAGAATTCTTACCACTCCACAGACACCTCAACTGAGTCACTACCATCCACCTTACCTACTCCAAATCCGTGTACAATTACTCCAACCATCACTACTGCTACGGACGCCACTAATGATCCACTCACACCACAACCTACTATAACAAACGGTACATCTCCTACTACAACTGCAACTACTTCACACACTGAGCCACAAACTCTTACTACCACCCATTCTGCACCACCACATACAACTGAACCCAGCACCACTAATTCATGCACATCATGTATAAGACACAAGAACCCAAAATATTGTGGCCCTAAGTTCATCAATCACACCACAGCCTATCCACTACCAACTGATATTGAACCCACATGTTATACACAAGCTCTCAAACAGTCACATTAGCGTGCAACAATATCTGCTGAATTCAATGCATTAATTAATGGCCAACAAAACGTGGGATCTAGTACCAAATACTAATCAGAATTAGGTTGGTAACAAATGGGTGTTTCAAGTCAAGCGTTTACCTGATGGATTGATCGAAAAATACAAAGCTCTACTTGTTGTCAAAGGCTTTCACCAACGCCCGGGCATCGACTACTCCGAGACATTCAGTCCAGTTATCAAACCAGTTACAATTCAGGTGGTTCTTTGTCTCGCTTTGGCTAAAAACTGGAAAATCCGCCAACTAGACATCAACAATGCATTCCTAAATGGAACCCTTCATGAAGATGTATATATGGATCAACCCCCGGGCTTTGTTAACTCTGATTATCCCACCTATATCTGTAAGCTTCGTAAGGCAATCTACAGTCTGAAACAAGCTCCTCGAGCCTGGTACACCTAGTTGAAAACTCACTTGCTCTCTCTAGGATTTATTAACTCCATCTCCGATGCATCACTGTTCATTTACAACACCAAAGGTGTGTCTATATATCCTCTTGTATACGTAGACGACATCCTCATTACCGGGGATGATGCGCGCGTTATTTACAAACTGGTCACTCAACTTCATGCGAATTTACCATAAAAGACGTTGGTGAATTGCATAATTTCCTTGGAGTAGAAGTGATCTCTACTAACAATGGTCTCTTTTTGTCCTAACATAAACACATTCGTGACATCTTGGTAGCTCAGGATATGGATGGTGCCAAAGAAGTAACCACTCCAATGACCACATCTACACCCTTACCCCCACCTGATACGGACTCATCCCATGATTCGACTGCCTTTCGCCGCATAGTGGGTCAACTACAATACTTGGCAATGACTCGACCCAACATCTCGTATGCAACAAATAAATTGTCTCAATATATGCATAGTCCATCAGAGGAGCATTGGAACTCTATTAAACGGCTTCTTCGTTATCTCAAAGGCACTATCTATCATGGCCTGTTCTTATGCCGAGGTAAATCACTCACTTTACAGGCCTTTAGTGACTCTGATTGGGGCGGGACAAACGAATTTGTACGCTCCACAACGGGTTACAATCTCTACCTTGGTGGTAATGTCATCTCATGGAAGTCATCCGTCAAAAACCAGTTTCCCATTCCTCAACGGAAGTTGAATACAAAGCCATTGCGAATGCCACTTCTGAAATCTTATGGATTCGGAATTTACTCACTGAATTGGGTGTTCATTAGACGCAAGTTCCCTCACTATTTTGTGATAACATCGGGGCGACTTATTTGTGTGCCAACCCGGTGAAAGGACCCGTTCATATACATTATAAACGATTCACAATAGTTGATTACATCGCGAGGTATTTGACCTCTATATGATACATTTTATAAACATTGCATTCGTTTTTAAAAGATAAACTTTATTCACATCTAAAGTTGACGGCATGCATACCATGTCATAATACATCCAACTATAATTGACTTAATAATAATCTTGATGAAATCAATGACTCGAATGCAACGTCTTTCGAAATATGCCATGAATGACTCCAAGTAATATCCTTAAAATGAGCTAATGCACAGCGGAAGATTTCTTTCAAACCTGAGAATAAACATGCTTTCAAGTGTCAACCAAAAGGTTGGTGAGTTCATTAATTTATCATAATCATTCATTTCTATTATTTTAATAAACCACTAGATTTTTATTAAACATAATTCCAATAGCAGAATCCTCTCGTCTGCATAAAGGTAAAATCATTTCCAATAATATAATAGACCACAAGATTTTCATTTTTCATAAACATAATCCTCAAGCAGAATCCTCTCGTCTGCATTAAGGTAAAATCATTCATATGGTGAACACCTGGTAACCGACATTAACAAGATGCATATAGAATATCCCCAAAACATAATCCTCTTGTCTGTATAACAGAATCCTCTCGTCTGTATAAAAATCGAAGTACTAAAGTATCCGTACCTCGGATGGGGTTTGTGAGGCCCATAGATCTATCTTTAGGATTCGCGTCAATTATGGGTACTGTTCTAAATTCTTAGATTACCAAGCTAAAAAGGGGCATATTCAATTTAGATAATCCAACCATAGAATGTAGTTTTAAGTTGTGATGATCCTTTCAAATCTATTTGGACGAATACATCATTCATCGATTTCATAGTGAGGTACTGACCTCTACATGATACGTTTTGTAAACATTGCATTCTTTTCAAAAGCTACACAATAAAAGAATATTAATTTCTAAGGTTTTCAACGTTTGATGATTTTTACATATAGACAATCACCATAAATAATAGTTTACCATAATACATCCGTTGACAATGCAGTCAAAATACGATACACGGTGATGATTTTGTGAATGCAAAGTTTTCTCGAATAAAGCATGTATGACTCCATGCACATAGCTTGTATCACATATAAACAAATAGCGGAAGACTTCTAGAAACCTGAGAATAAACATGCTTAAAAGTGTCAACACAAAGGTTGGTGAGTTCATAGTTTTAATGTTGCGCATAATCTGTATATAAAGGTGGATCACAAGATTTTAGTTATTTCATCCAGAAAGGTTTATCAAAGATTCTACGTAACAGAGCACCCTGGTAACTAAACTTTAACGTCTATATAATAAGTACCCTTTGTATAATAATCTTAATAATACACGTAAACCAACGTATACGCTTCTCAAATAGCATACGTCCGTTAAAAGGCTAGTGCTCTAGCTCAGACGGGGATGTCAAGCCCTATGGATCCATATACTACTACTCGCATCCACCAGTTCTTATAACCGGCAGTTACTAGTTACCAAAGCTAAGGGATTTTCGGTTCAAACTCAGTGTAGAATTAAGTATGTACTTGTATCCATTGCGTTTAAATATATTGCATGTATTCTCAGCCCAAAAATATATATTGCAAAAGCAATTAAAAAGGGATCTATAAACTCACCTTAGCAGCACATAAGGTCATTCACCAAAAAGTGACAAAAACTCGAAATGCAAAATTAACCGTAGATCTCAACCTATAGAACATATGTTGGTCAATACATGTCTAATAAGCTAGGTTGGGTCATAGTGTATCACAATCCTAATGCTCGAGACCGACATGCAGAAGTTTAACAAAAGTCATCTCAAAAGTCATCTCGACCCAATATGATCTTTAAATCTATACATGTTTATTAACATAGTATAAGTCTTGATAATTGAACGAATTTATAGTTTATCAAACTCAAAATATTATTTATTTCAGGGGCTATATTATATTTGAATTATCATGGCAATCGAACATGATTTTCATATAGTTTTTCAATACTTGAAAAATCAGATTATAGTGTTTATAAAGCTTTAAAACATGATAAGACAGTCAACTTTGACAATTGTTCAACAAGATGAGACGTGCCTTTTATAGAAATTCATTTACTCGATTAGTAATATTTGAAAATCCAAATTATCAATTTTATAAACAAGTTGTTTAAATATCAATTAAAGATTCAAAAGCAATTTCAATTAATGTTAATTATAATTCAGTTGACCATAACTTTTAATCCGTTCATCGAAAACATACGATTTCTAAATGAAAAGTTATTAATTTTTCGACAGCTTTTCAATGACATGCATATCATATACCTTTTATCAATAATATATGTATTAAATTCGTGATCTATCATAAACTATTTAACGACAAAATTAATCGTACTAGCATGCATAATCCTATATACTCGAGCACTAGTCAGGGATACACTATTAATATATAATAGATAAGATATAAATGCTTACGTATCAATATTGTGATTCAATATTGTAGGAAAGTACGTAGACGCGACGGAAATGATAAATGCTAGGTTGACCTTTGACTCATGATCATAACCCCCAAGTAATACCCATAACCTCTATAGCTATAACCCATAATTTCCTTAGCTCTATCCCGCTCGAAAAGCTTGTTTTGAAAATAACTTGCTCATGACCTCGTCGTAGTATTTTATGTATAATAATACTAATAATAATACTAACACTAATAATAATAATAATAATAAGATTTATAATAATAATAATAATAATAATAATAATAATAAAAATAATAATAATAATAATAATAATAATAATAATAATAATAATAATAAATAATAATAATAAATATAGAGAGCATAGATGGAGAGATATATGTGTGTGCGTGTCAACAAACTGTCCA
The DNA here is from genome assembly GCF_046630445.1 of Rutidosis leptorrhynchoides. Classification (NCBI taxonomy): domain Eukaryota; kingdom Viridiplantae; phylum Streptophyta; class Magnoliopsida; order Asterales; family Asteraceae; genus Rutidosis; species Rutidosis leptorrhynchoides. Next base: position 374,342,027 of record NC_092339.1, on the reverse strand, counting down.
ATTTATAGAAGAATTCTGATTTCTGACCCCCATGCGATCGCATGGGTTTTATGCCTATTTCTCATACGATCGCATGACCCTCTGATACAGCTCATAATCATTTGTTGTTTTGTTTGTCGACATATTTAAATATAATATATATAATATATATAATTTAAATAATTAATTATATATTATATTAAATTCATGTGCATAGTTGACTTGTAATTTTCGTTCCGATGACTCGTACGTTGTCACTCGACTTATGTTCCGGTTTCGGTTTCTAGAACGCATTTTCGTACGCTTAGAAAACTCGCAATTTACGTTTTGTGACTCGTACCTTTGTCAAAATATAATCTTAAATTATCAATAAACTATATCATTCAAAGTGTATCTTAAACTTTCGAGTGTTTTGGTCATTTACTTCTATAAATCATTGTCTCGCTATTTGTTAATATATATATAATAACAAATCATTTTATGACCAAGTTAATATATATTTTCAACATTCATAAACACGTTTTAAATATGCGTCGCAAGTTATTCATACAATTAATATTCCAACTTATCATATATATTCAAATAAATATTTAAACCAATAAGTTTAATGTACGGTATCAAAAAATTAATACATTGTTACGTTTTCAAGTTATAGTATATATATATATGTATCTGCTTCTGTCTTCTATAATTATTTTCATCCCCAGTTAATGCTTTCTTTTATTTACTGCGATTTATACCCCAATTTCTATTTCGGAGTTTTGTCCCTTCGTTTGTTCTTCTTGTGACTAAGTATTGCTTGTAATGGTCCAGAATTCGCAGATATGAATTTCGGAATGAACATTGTTAATGTTCTAAGAAGAAAATGGTAATGGCACGATTTTGATTTGTTAAATTACCAGAATACCCTGGAAAAGACAGAATCATCAAGAAATATTTTCTTGATATTTTAGATATTAACTAGAATACAAGAGTAGTATGACATAGCACATGATGACGTTATGATCTGTGAATCGTCACGTTCCATTTAGAAACTCAGTATGACTTACTGTAATATAATCACGTTGATCAAGTGTCATTATATTATACTAACTCATGCTTCAGCTCCCAACACCACTTCAAAAATATTCATATTTTAAACTCGAAGGTTTCAGAATTTAGAAACTAAAATAGTTTCTTTTATGATGTAACACAGATATCATAAGGAGAAAATTGATTTCCGATAAGAATGATTATGGAATTATCTCCAGAAATATGGAGGATATTTATAATGAAAGATACGATGATATCTTAGAATTTCTAATATCAGAGGATGATGAAGAATATTATCCGCAAGGGTTTAGATTCGGAAGCAAGGTATTCGTTAATGTCTTCAGCAGATACTGAATCATTTGGATTCTTTGAAGGCAAGTTTCGTCCTTGTGATTTATCCACAGCCTCCTTCATACTTTGCTCAATCCGTTTTCCAGTTCCAAACTTTCTCTTTTTTCTGAGCTTTGCCAGCACACTATCCTTTATCATCAAACTTTTTACTGTTAAGGTCGTTTACAGTTTTTGCTGCTTCAACAGCATTTTTCAAGATTTCGAGAACTAGTTCGCGGTTTAAGGTGTTTTTCAGAAACTTCACATTCAAAGTCTGTAAGTCTTGGAGGTAGACTTTATATGTATATATATAACTATTGGCATAAATTGCTACGAGATTCAAAAGACTGATTGCTAATTCTCGATGAGTCGTATGCCAATTCTCGTTACAAGATGCGGATGAGTAAATGATAAGATTTTGATAAATATAACAATTTTTCAGAAAATCCTAGATCATTATGGTTGCTGATAAGTTTACTGCTAATGTGGTGGAATACGAAAGGTTCTCCAGTAACAATGATGAAGGGGTAATCGTTATAATAAGGCTTATTCGAATGAACAATTGAAGGTGATTTGCTGAAGTAGTGACAAAACTGTCTATTTTGAAAAGGGATTGAAAAGTTATTTTAGCTAATACATGCCAAAGGGTCTGACACGGATACGTGTTAAACTATGACTTTAGTTTCGAGGGTTTTTCAGGTACAAGACCGCGGTTAACATGTGGTTGGATCATCATCTTGATGATTCATTATTTGAAGTGTCTTCAGGAATTTTGAGGAATTTGAACATAGATTGTAATTGTTAATATTCTTATGATGTTCTAGGATTTTGAATGATACAAATACTTTTCTAGGTTCTATGAATAGAAATGATATTCTAGCACAGTTTTGAAGTCAAAGTATAACTTCGAAAGATGTAGGAATCTAAGAATGATGTCTTTTGTTAAATCTTGACTTGGATTTTGATTTGTCAAAATCAAAATATGTAATCAATTTGGATGAGGATGGTTGTTTTGATTTTTATAAAAGAATATCTATTGTTGTGAAAGTAGTGAGTATAGTTGATGATTTGTTGAATCAGAATCGAAGAATGTAACATATTAATTGTGAATTTATATATCCCTCGGGTATTACCTACCCGTTAAAATATTCTCACCATTAACAGTTTGTACAAAATAATTTTCTTAATTACAATCTTTATGAAAATATACCTATATATATAGTTTCCTTAGATGTAATCATGGATTTAATGAGTTAACATAATATTAATCTCATCTGGTTTTCGACTAAGACTAGAATATATAATCTCTAAAACTTTTAGAAATTACATATTCTCTGCAGAATATTTCTTTGATGAAGTTATGAATCAATACTTCATCGTTTGTTGTTGTTGGTATTCCTTGGTATCTATGGTGCGTATGACGTTGATGTTCGAGGTACAGATTGTGATGTTGAGGTGTGGGATGTGGATGTTGTTGGTGGTGGTTGTAATGATACTGTTGGTGTTGATGATGGTGGTACTGTTGATGTCGGTTATGCTGTTGGTGCTTGTAAACCTTGCACCATATTCTCTAAAGTCACTACCCGAGCGCGAAGCTCGTTGACTTCTTCTATTACACCGGGATGATTGTTGGTTCGGATGAGCGGACGAATAATATTTAGAATGTGAGATTGTATATAATCATGACTAGATACTCTGAAAATGAGAGAGAAAATGGTATTACGAACAGGTTCGCCGGTAAGTGCTTCAGGTTCTTCGCCAAGAGGGCAATGTGGTGGATGGAAGGGATCGCCTTCTTCTTGTCTCCAATGACTAAGTAAGCTACGAACCCATCCCAAATTCATCCAGAATAGATGATGGGTAATTGGTTGATCCATTCCGGTTACACTGTCTTCGGAGTTCAGGTGAATATCCATATCGGAATAGCTGTCGGAGTTTAAGGAATTTGAACTAGATACGTGATCCATCTTGTATAATCAGGGAATTGATTTTTGATATAAGATAGATTATAGAATTTAGATTGGTACTCTTCAATACATAATTTACATATGTATATATAATACAAAAATCCCGTAAATTACGGAGAAATTTTCGGAAGATGTCAGGAAAAGTTTACAGTAACCGATACACTAAGATATGAATTAGTAGATACGCTAAGATATGAATTTTGTCTATACACTATTCATGCAATAATTGCAGGTAAACGTGTCTAGACTTAAGAATGATAAACATGTAATTTCTGACAAGAAATGATAAGCAAAACTCGGTAAAAACAGATACGGTCATTGATATTGCTCTAAACATACATATTATTCGACGCAATATCACTTATATTTCATAGGTTTTTACCATCTACAAAGACATTCAATGAGCATTTCACGAGAAAAACGATAAAAGTAGACAAGAGCTTGCTATTCGAAGAAACGACGATAAAACGATAGTTTTAACCAAATTTATATCAAGAAAAGTTTATCTGAATGAAAGTACAAGATAGATGAAGAAAAGAGTTCAAATGGAAAGTGCCAAGTCAGTACACGTCGATACGGGATCAACAAAGAATAAACAAAAATAAAAAAATGAAGAAAACTGTCGATTGGTCTTACACGAATCGTGTAACACTACACGAAACGTGTAGCCTTTTGGTCATACGCGAATCGTGTAGCCATACACGAAACGCATAATGTTAGGCCAGATTACTGTTCCAGTTTCCAGAAGGGGGCGGCTACTTTTATGTTTTTAAAACAATTCTTTTGTCTAAGTGCTTCAGCAAGTGGAGCTTTTTGACTCAACTACTACTTCAAGTTCAATGATAAATACGGAGTACTATCAACACAAAAAAGGGAGAATACAACACAAGTTTACACATATCAATTACTATACATAATTACTACTGTCATTTTATTACTATGTAAAATTAGTTTCAAATATTTAAGGGTGTATTATTCGTGATTAAGGGTGTTATTGTACGCGTGAAAGGGGTGTTATTATTGTAATTTTCTACCGTTTGAAGTTAATGAAAGTGAAGATATTTTAGTAAGTTTACTCTGTTAAAATTAGCGTTGTTATTATGTTTGCATATCTATATTTTTATGTTTACCCTAGTGTAATGAATAGCTAAATTTCCCTAGTGTTTGCTTAAATGTAGAGCCCCTAGTGAAATGGATTGTTACCATTTGTAAAAGTTAAAAATGTAACTTTAGTATTCTTAATATTGAGCCTAGTTAAAAGAACCATTATTGTGTAATTAGGTATTTAACCCTTGCCACTTAATTTATTAAATTTAAATAACGAAAGTTGTTTTTATTTACATAAATTAAGCTTCAACATTAAAATGATCTAGACGAATTTATGGATAAGTTATTAACACCAATTTAGAAATAAACTTCGGTGGTTTGGGTAATATCAATAATTATATGGTAGTGAAATTATAAAAAGGGAAACCGTTATGATTTGGGTTTTGGCGAAAGTCAAAACTAGGCTAGGTCTCAATTTAAATACTTGGGGAATAGTAGCTTTCTAAATAAAATCCGATGAAAATTAGATTTTAATTAGTTAGTCGTAACCTTATATTTTTTCGAAAGAAAAATGTAAAGTTTATTACTAAAACATTTTAATAGGGCTTAAACTCAAAACAATCCATGGACCTAGAGGTGACACATTTAAGTAAACACTCCCATTTATCCCATTATTATTTCTTGTAAACGTATTATTATCATTATTTACGAATTATTATTTTAAAATATAAAAAGAATACATAAAAGTACTTAAAATTCGCAACAGACTGTTTGTCACATCGTATAAGTCATACGCGAATCGTGTATGGTATACGCGAAACGCGTATGCCTGTAAATCAAACTGTACGACCAGATTCACACAATTCGTGTAGGTTTTAAATTATACGCGATACGCGTATAAATACGCGAAACGCGTACGGTCTACAACGCGGCTACAGTACCAGTAGGGTTAAAATTAGGGTTTTAATTATTTAATTATTTATATTTAGGTTATTACTATATAATTAATATTAGTTATTATAAAATACTTTAATACATGTTTTAACCTTATAATTAGTGTTAATTAAAAGTTTATAATTTATAATTAGTTTGTAATTAGTTAAATTACTATTCCTAATAATTTATATTAATATAATTAAAACTTGTCATTTAGTTAATTTAAATAAGTTTATATTATAATTACTCAAAACAAAATTCTAAACATATAGTTTTATTAAAAATTACTATTTTACTAATTACCATTTAGTAATATAATTAATGCATCATAATTAGCATAATTTCATTTAGTTCCTTTTTAAGTTATTTATTGTAATCTTGTAATTTTATTTATGAAGTAAATTAGTTAAGTTATTTTCTGTTACTGTTATATTATAAATTCCTAATCCAAAACCCCCTTTAATTAAGTTTGACATCAAAGACTATTAAAAACCATTAAACACTCCATCTCCCTGTGGAACGAATCGGATTTACCAACAAACTAAACTACACGGATAGGACTAGTTGCCTATATATGTGTGAAATCAACCTGAATTCAATAAAATACCACATATACAATAAATCAATTCGTGTAACAAAACAACTCAAATCCGTTCATAAATAAAGGTTACGATTCAGCACATCAACTTTTTGGCGCCGCTGCCGAGGAGTTGGCAGTTAAATAAATAGATAATTTTTCTGATTCGTAGTAGTAGTTGGATTTGTACGTGGACCGGGTTGTTGGATCACCAATTTTATTGGTCAATAGAAGGATCCTGCCCCTCTGCTGCATCTTTTGGCTATTCAAAACGTGGGCAAAATCAGAAGAAAAATCTGTTTGTTTAAGGGTTTTTATCATTGTTTTTATGATATTCGATCCTCTCGAGGAAATTCATTTCCAAGAAAGTTCAAAGTTTATGAATAAATCCTTTAGTTCTTTGTACAATTTCCCAAATTGTATGATCCGTTCAATCCTAAACTCGTTAAACTTAATCCGGAACCTCAAAGAATTAATAAAGGACAAAAACAACAAAAAGAAATAGGAAGTACTAGTAATTTTAAAACACCGAAATAAAAAAAAAAAAACACTAAAAAAAAAGAGAAACAAGTAGGTAACCCTAGATAAACCTTTAGTAAAGTGATCTCATAATAGAAATTAATGTATGAACTTACGTTCCTCCAACGCTGAATTAACTCCTTCACATCCTGAGCCCGAAAGAAAATTCCACGAACGCTTAAGAGCTCAAGAAGTAGAATCTCTTGCTAAAAATTTAGAGTCACTTTCCTTAGAATCCGACTCTGAACCAATAATTCAACCAATCATAGAGCCGATTATTAAAGAAGAAGAAGAAATGGCTGATACAAATCAAACGATGGAAGCATTAATGAAGGCCACAAGAAAAGGTCAAGGCCACGCAATCATCCAACCCACGATGACTGATGGCTTTGAAATAAAAGGTCAATTTTTACACATGGTGACTAATACATGTCAATTCGGTGGAGCCCCAAATGAGGATGCTAACGAGCATCTTCGTAAGTTTGTAAGCATTTGCAAGCTTTTCAAAATCAAAGATGTCACCGATGAAGTTGCATGTTTAAAAATCTTTCCATGGTCCTTAAAAGATGATGCAAGAGATTGGCTAGACTCATTACCAGAAGGTTATATTGAAAATTGGAATGATATGATGGATAAATTTTTGTCAGAATTCTTTCCTGCTTCAAAAGCAGCAAAATTACAAAGTGACATAAATCACTTTAAACAAAAGCCTAATGAAACTCTTTATGAAGCTTGGACCCGATTCAATAAAATGCTTCGAATATGTCCTCAACACGGGTTGAATACATTCCAAAAGGTCCAAATATTCTATAAAGGAGTCAATGTGGCAACTAGAAAAGATATAGATGTTGCAGCCGGAGGTTCGATCATGAAGAAAACACCTGAAGACGCTCACACAATCATTGCTGATTTAGCTTCCCATTCCCATAATTGGCATCAAGAAATAGAATTCTCTAGATCATCAAATGTTGCTAGAATTGAAAGCAATGATGAAATTGCTTCCTTAAAAGTTCAAATAGCAAATCAAGCAAGGCAAATCGAGAAAGTAACCAAGGAAATGCATGCTATCAGAGTAGGATGTGAACTATGCCAAGGTCCCCATCTTACTAGAGATTGTGATCAAAGTACAATGGAAGAGCAAGCAAATTTCTTAGGTTACTTACGAAAAGGTGAAATGAACTTCAGTGATTTTCCAGCTATAGAAGCAAACAACCGAAAATATCCTCCTATAAACAGCTATCAAGTAGGAGGACCTTCAGGATCAAATAATAATAACTATCAAAATAATAATAACTATCAAGGAGGAAATCCAGGTTACCAAAATAACCGGAATTTCCCAAATCAAAATCAAAGAAATCCGCCACCAGGTTATAATAACCGAAATCAACCTCAACGAAATTATCAAAATAATTTCCAACACAATCAACCACAACCATTAGCAATTATGCAACCTCAACCTGAGAGGAAATCTGGTTTAGAAGATCTCTTAAGAGATTTTATGGTTAAGTACGAGCAAAATGCAGAGCTCCAAACTCAGCAAATCCGAAATCAACAAGCCACAATACAAAACTTAGAAAGGAATGTTGGAAGGATATCACAGTTACTATCAGAGAGACCACCAGGTACTCTCCCCTTAAATACTCAAGTGAATCCCAACAACCCCCAACAAGGAACGAGCATGTAAATGCTATAACTACTAGAAGTGGTTTAACTACTAAACCGGAGACTCTTAAGTCCCCGGAAGTTCCTTTATCTCCTTCTGTTTTACAAATACCGGTTGATGAAAATGAGCAAGTTGACAAAGAACAAGAGAAAGATGATCCACCTGAGGTCATACCAAAGAAAAGTGAAGAACCACCAGTAAAGGTGCATAAGGAACCTATTCCTTACCCAAAAGCATTAAAGAAAGACAGACTCGCGAGGCGATATGAGAAATTTGCGGACATGATTAAGCAAATTAGCATTAACATGCCACTCGCGGAGGTTCTTAGGGATATGCCCAATTACGGGAAGTTTTTAAAGGATCTCATATCCTCGAAGGGTAAATACCACGACGTTTCTGCCACATTCCTCCATGAGGAATGTTCGGCCATCTTAAAGAAACAAAATGTACCTCCAAAATTAGGAGACCCTGGTAGTTTTATCATACCATGTATGATGGGTGATTTGGTGGTGTACGATGCACTAGCCGACCTAGGTGCAAGTGTTAACTTAATGCCTTACTCGTTATATTTAAAACTTGACTTAGGAGACTTAAAACCAACCTGAATGGGTATTCGATTAGCAAACCAATCATTTGATACTCCCATAGGTATAGCCGAGGATATACTTGTAAAAGTTGGCTCACTTATCTTTCCCGTCGACTTTGTTATTTTAGAAATGCAAGAGGACACAAAAGTTCCTATCATTTTAGGACGTCCTTTCCTAAACACTGTAGATGCTATCATTAATGTCCAAAAAGAACAATTGAGTCTAGGTGTGGGAAACGAGAGAATAATTTGTCACATTGACAAAGCCATGAAAAGACCCACTTCTACCGATGACTCTTATTTTCAAATTGATGTTATAGATCTTTGTGTCGAGAACGAATTGAAGGAGCTACTTGAAATTGATATCCCGGGGTTAGCCCCGGTAAGTGAGAATGAATACTTCAATATTGATAAAGATTTTGATGAGTTGATGAAGGTGGTCACGGATGACGAGACCATAATAGAAGAAATTCCCATGGAAGAGGAATCGTTTGAGGAAATCAAAAATGAAGATAGATTCCGTATAAAAAATTCCTTAGAAGAACCACCCGTACTAGAGCTTAAAGAGCTACCCAAACACTTGGAGTATGCTTATCTCGAAGGTACATCTCAATTACCAGTAATTATTGCTTCAAATCTTTCAGATAATGAGAAGGATAAACTAATTTCTGTATTAAAAACCCATAAAAAGGCTATAGCCTGGAAAACAACCGACATTCCGGGAATAAACCCGTCTTATTGTACACATAAAATTCTCCTTGAGAATGACTACAAACCCGTAGTACAAAGACAATGCAGGCTAAATCCCAACATGAAAGAGGTTGTTAAAAAGGAGGTCGTCAAGCTTCTTGATGCCGGGTTAATCTACCCCATCTCCGATAGTCCATGGGTTAGTCCAGTACAAGTAGTACCCAAAAAGGGGGGTACAACCGTTATATTAAATGAAAAGGACGAACTCGTCCCAACTAGAACAATTACTGGCTGGAGAGTCTGTATTGATTACAGACGTCTAAATGATGCCACTAGAAAGGATCATTTCCCGTTACCTTTTATTGATCAAATGCTTGAACGATTAGCGGGAAAAGAATATTATTGCTTTCTAGATGGTTTCTCCGGTTACTTCCAAATTCCAATTGATCCCAACGACCAAGAAAAGACCACATTCACTTGTCCTTTCGGTACCTTTGCCTATCGCCGCATGCCGTTTGGTTTATGCAATGCACCCGGAACCTTTCAAAGGTGCATGATGGCAATCTTTGATGATATGGTAGAGGATTGTATGGAAGTCTTCATGGATGACTTTTCCGTATTTGGAGACTCCTTTGAATCGTGTCTTTTCAACCTTGAACGTATGCTTATCCGATGTGAGAAAGCAAACTTGGTCCTAAATTGGGAAAAATGCCACTTCATGGTGAAAGAAGGCATTGTACTTGGTCACAAAATATCTCGTGCGGGAATAGAGGTAGATAAAGCTAAAATTGAAGTTATCTCTAAACTACCTAAACCATCAAATGTTAAAGCAATTAGATGCTTTCTTGGTCACGCAGGATTCTATAGGCGATTTATCAAAGATTTTTCTAAAATCGCCCGCCCATTGACCAAACTTCTTGAAAAGGATGCTCCATTTGACTTTGACACTAATTGCGAGAATGCATTCTCGATTCTAAATTCAAAACTCACACAAGCTCCCATTATGGTATCTCCGGATTGGAGCATGCCATTTGAGCTAATGTGTGACGCAAGCGATTATGCTTTAGGTGCTGTCTTAGGACAACGACCGGATAATCATTTTCTCCCGATTTATTATGCAAGTAAAACTCTAACAGGAGCCCAAATTAATTATACCACCACGGAAAAAGAACTCCTAGCGGTTGTTTATGCATTCGATAAATTTCGGTCATATTTGGTGTTGTCCAAGACCATTGTTTACACGGACCATTCGGCACTTAGGTATTTATTCTCGAAACTAGATGCAAAACATCGTCTCATACGTTGGGTTCTTTTACTTCAAGAATTTGACATTGAGATACGTGATAAGAAAGGAGCCGAGAATCTAGCTGCCGATCATTTATCCCGACTTGAAAACCCCGAATTAGATAAACTTGATGATACAATCATCAAAGATACATTTCCTGACGAATCTCTAATGAGGGTTGAAAAAGAATCTGAAATCCCATGGTTTGCCCATTTTGCAAACTATCTTGCTTCAGGCATTCTACAAAAAGGACTTACTTATCAGCAAAAGAAGAAATTCTTTGCGGATTTAAAGTCTTATTTCTGGGAATACCCAGACCTATTTCGTGTTGGTGCGGATCAAATAATTCGCCGTTGTGTGTACGGACAAGAAGCTCAACAAATTCTTGAGCATTGCCATCAAGGGCCAACCGGCGGTCATTTCGGACCAAACCACACTGCAAGAAAAATCCTTGAATCGGGCTTTTATTGGCCCACAATCTTTAAAGATGCCCATGATTTCGTTCGGACTTGTAACGCATGCCAACGAACGGGTAACATCACGAAAAAGGATGAGATGCCTCAAACCGGCATCCAAGTTTGTGAAATCTTTGACATTTGGGGAATCGATTTCATGGGACCCTTTCCAAGTTCACATAAGTGCAAGTACATACTAGTAGCCGTTGACTATGTATCCAAGTGGGCTGAAGCAAAAGCTTTGCCTACAAATGATGCTAGGGTGGTGGTAAACTTCTTGAAAAATCTCTTCTCACGCTTTGGAATCCCAAAAGCACTCATATCCGACCGAGGAACACATTTTACCAACAACCTTCTTGAAAAGGTGTTGAAGAAGTATGGCGTAACTCATCGTTTCTCTACTTCGTACCACCCGCAAACAAGTGGTCAAGTGGAGAACACGAATCGTGCTTTAAAACGCATACTTGAGAAGACGGTTAATAACAACCCTAAAATCTGGCAACGCAAGTTAGATGACGCGTTGTGGGCTTTTAGGACTGCGTATAAAACACCAATAGGTACCACACCATTTAGACTTGTATACGGTAAAGCGTGTCATCTACCTGTTGAAGTTGAACACAAGGCGTACTGGGCTATGAGAGAATGTAATACTGACCTTGTACAAGCCGGAGAAAATAGGTTATCACAACTTAACGAACTAGATGAATTAAGATTACAAGCCTACGAAAATTCTAAAACATATAAAGAAAAAACTAAAGTATGGAACGATGCACGATTAAAAAAGAAAGAATTTGAACAAGGGGATAAAGTATTGGTATTCCAATCACGTTTCAAGTTTTCACCTGGTAAACTTAGATCCCGATGGAATGGGCCATATATAATAAAACAGGTTTTTCCATCTGGATATGCAGAGTTGTATGGTAAAGACGGTGGAACTTTCAAAGTGAACGGACACAGACTCAAGTTATACTTTGAAGAAATCAATACTACAGAAAGAGACGAAACCACCTTCTACCCTAAGGACAAATAAATTCAGGGTAACTCTAAGGTTTTAAACTCCATTCTCGATTTTTATTCTTATCTTTAAGAGTGGGGTTAGATTGGTTTTTCCCTAGCAGACCCTAAAGAACTAGTCTTCTCCCTCCATTCTACCTTTTTAATTTCTTTTTGTTTTTATTGTGTAATTTCAAGATGCGCAGTCAGTATATCTACAACCATTTCATTTTAAAGTGCGATAAGATTTTACCGAGGGATGTGGTGTTAGATATTAAGAAAAGATGCGATAAGGCGAGGAAAGAAGAAAGACAGAAACTAAATGAGACAAACTATGCAAGAGGAAAATCTAAATCAGCTAAAAGGCGTAGAGCACGTCATTTGGGTAAATGTGTAAAATGTGGAAAACCGACTCACTCCAGAGATTGCCCAAAGAACCAAACGGACTCTAATTACGAGTACGTAACCTTATGCCGAGAAGGGCCTTTAAAATGTGCAGAAGAAAACCTCTTAAACCAGCGAGGTTACGCCTACGAAGCAATGGGGAGCGAAATAATGCGACTCCACTACGAGGCGAGCCAACGAGGCTTCACTCTTTAAATCTTTTTCTCGCCAATTGTGTGTTTGTGCATTTTTGTGTGTAATGTTTTGGTGTGTTTGGTTTGTTTTTGTTTGTTGTATGTTCTATTAAAACGGTCTACCATTTAAAAGTGATGAACCTTGAGTTCAATATGTTTTCATTAAAAACGATAAATGTTAAGTGTTACAACTGAATTATCGTTTTTCAAATTGCACGAAATTTCTTGTTGGATTCATAAGATATCTGTTAAATAGTAAACCACGAAAACAAAATAAAAAAAAAAAAAATCCTTTCTACTAAATTGAAGGTGAAACGCCTTGAGTTTAACTTGTTTCTTTGAAAATGAAAATGTTTAGGTGTCACAACTGAATTTTCATTCTTCAAATTGCACAAAATTTTTTGTTGTTGTTAAATTCTAAAAGTCTACAGTAGATTGCAAAATATACCTTTTTATCAATAACCGTAAAAATATATAACTTGTAAATCTTTGTCGTGGATAATGATAGGTTTGACGACCGAATTTATCTCTACCTAATCGATAGGAAACAAAGTTTTATGTTTGAAAATTAGTTGATTTAAGGGTATACAAAAAAAATAGAGTGTATTTTAATTTGTGTAATTTTTATTTTTCATATACTTGTTTTAAAATTAAAAAATGTTAATAATTTTAACACAAAAATAGAGTGTTTTTATTTTATTTTAAATTTGTTTTCGAAAAACATTAAAAACTTTAACTTTTAATGGATTGAATTTTATAAATTGAAATTAAAAATTTATAAACGGATTAAGATCAGGTGTAACAACCGAATTTCCGTTACAAATATAAATCTATAAAAGATATTTTAAAATCAATTGTTTATAAGTTGAAAAAAAAAAAAAATACAGACAAAGCATACGCGAATCGTGTAGACCTACACGAAACGCGTGGAATACAAAGCTTACGCGAATCGCGTAGACCTACGCGAAACGCGTAGGGTAAAAAATAGTTGAACATAACAGACGAGCAGCAGTCTGTTCTTTACACACTCTTTTCATTATTCAGGCTGCTGTAAACGAGAGGAAACCCCAAAAATCGCCAAAATCACACCCAAAACTTAAATTAACACTTCCAATCTTCTCCAATTCTTCAATCTTTCAACATACCTAGATTGGTATGGGTCCTAAACCCATTTTACCTCATGTTCTTCAAATTTTTCATTATATTTCTTTATGGCTTTAATCCGAATTATATGCATGTTCTTGTTGATTTTTGCTTGATTATTGCTATATCTATGTTGTTAGTAAGATAATAAACCCGATTAGCATGAAAAATTGATGTTTAATTGGTTATTGAAAAATTAGGGTTTATACAAATTGGGGATAATTGAGAAATTGCTACTGAGGTGTGTTATTTTGGTTGTAATTAGATGTTTTTAAGTGTTTTGTCAGTAGTTATAACTCTTGAACATGTTTTTGTTTGTTTGATTTTGTAATTTTTAATTTTAGTATGATTTTGATAGTTTTTGTCATTTTAATGAATCAAGTATGAACTTTAATGTTGTTAAGGATTATTTAGAAGCTGAAATACACGCAATGTGATTGAATTGAATTCGATATACTTAGAAAAATTGCGTGTTTTCACTTGTGAATTAAACTTTGCATATGAAACTTGATTTTTGATTTATGATTTTTGGTTTGTTTCTGCTTTATTTTGAATTATAGAACTAAATCTTCCAATGTTGTTGAAATAGATTGATTCATGTGGTGATGAAACAAGCTTGTTTGTTGAATTTAAACTCTTTGCTAACATTGACACATCCTATTGGGATGATTTCCTTGTTTTTAAAATGTTATGCAGGGACCATTTAGAATGAGGGCATTTAACCAACAACAAGCACAAGATCAAGTTACCCCCGAAATGGAACAACAACTCTTGAACCTACACCCGATCCTGCAATTTCCTAACGAAGTACATCAAAGGGTGCAAAAAGTTAAGGATTTACTCATTCTGGTAAATCGAACCATCTCTCCAGTTTACGTTGTTGATTGGGATCCCCTAGGAGACCCAGTCAACTTAGATACACCGATAAGGGAAATTTTAACCCAAAGTTTCACGAATGAATTTGGGGAAATTAGGTATTATAATGACTTTGAGAGATTGTTTAGGTTAAATTCTCCTGTATATAGAGAATGGTGTTTAGAATTTTATTCTACCGTTAGGATGAATATACACCCGGAAAATATCGAAGATACTAGTTTCCTACAATTTAGATTGGGTGGTGTAGATAGAGTAATGTCCCTAGGCGACATGACTATGGCCTTAGGGATTTATGACGGTAATGAGATGAATGCTCCAGGTTTTTGGGAATATATTTTTACAGGAGCTAGGTATACAGGAGATTATGATTCTTTGAGTGTCTGGCGCTCTTTTTCCCAAGAGAATACTTATGTAGCAGGCCAAGAATCATACCTTAAGATCACTGATGTTCGCTATCGAATAATTCATAAATTTATAGCGAACACAATTAACCAAAGGGCATTCCTTAATACAGATAAGATTAATTATGTTGACCTTTGGTATTTAGATGCAATCAGAGATAGGGATACATTTATTAGTATACCCTATGGAGTGGCCTACTTTTTAGCCCATTTTGGTAAGGGTGCTCGAGGATCCAGTGACATGTCGGGGGGTCACTATGTCACGTGTTTGGCAGCCTGGTTCGGTCTCGACCCGAACGAATTTGACCCTCCAATCCAACCAATAGATCAACCGGTTCGTAATTTGGGATTGGAGGTGTATAGGACAGCTAAGGCTATACGTGTAAGGGGTGGGGTACGTAGTTTAAGGCAACAGGAAGTTGCTGCTCACGCACCTATGGAAGAGGATGATGAACCCGCGAGGGAAGCTAGGAGGAGACGCAGAGAGACAAATCAGGCTAGCTCGTCTCATACAGGTACTTCTGATTTCGATATGCTCCAAAACTCGTTTAACGCATTGAGTTTAGATGTACGTAATTCATATCAAAACTGGGGAGCGAGATCAGAAGATCAGTACACTGCTTTATCTCGGCAATTAGGGGACATTAGGCATACCCAGCTAGATCAATATAATATGCTGTCCAACATCCGATATGATCAGAGGGGAATGGGAAATCAATTAGTCGGGGCGCACCAACAGGCATATCTATACGCGTCTAACCCGCAAGCTTACGCACCCTCAGCCTTTCCATCATATCCCCCATGGCAGACACCCAATGACCCTCTACCTCCACCCTATGACCATAACGCCACCATAGCCGCGAGTCAGGATGCATATAGGTGTTTCTACGAGGAACAACGCCTAAACGAGCAATGGCAGCGACAGCAACAGGAGGAGGGCGAACGAGGAGGACCATTTTGGAGCCCATTTGACTAGTTCTATTGTTTTAAACATTTTTATTTTTATGGTGTGTAATAACATTATTGTATGGTGTGTTTTCATACTTTTATGTTTCTTATGTTTTATTATATATTAGCAAGAAAGTAGTG
Organism: Rutidosis leptorrhynchoides; assembly: GCF_046630445.1. Taxonomy (NCBI): domain Eukaryota; kingdom Viridiplantae; phylum Streptophyta; class Magnoliopsida; order Asterales; family Asteraceae; genus Rutidosis; species Rutidosis leptorrhynchoides. Next base: position 374,325,881 of record NC_092339.1, on the reverse strand, counting down.
TGGGGTAAAATTGTTTTGTACGATTGATGTACAACCCCATGTTTTGTGTGCTTTTACATGGTTTTGACAGGTACAGAAGAAAATGCAATTAGACGAAACGAAACATCGAATTACAATGTGATATAAACGTTGGATAAAATCATAGGTAAAACAATTTGAAAATCCAAATCGGTTAACAAAGGAAGTTCCAAATACTTCACACTATTTGCCCTCTCAAATTTATACATTATTATCTGATTTTATGTAATGAGGGCATTACATAATCTTAAGTGTGGGGTGGGAATATATAAATTCTCGAGAACTTATAAGTTATTGGTTTTTATGAAAATTTGAAAATCTTTAAACAAATATAACAAATAAATTTTTAAGGTAACTACGAGCGATTAAAGCATAGGTGTCAAAAACCGAAATTATCGTCTCAATACATTAAAAACGCATAAGTTTATTTGTTTAAAACCTATAAAAGAAAACCAATTATAACAAGAATTCATAAAACCTTATGTTGAGAACCATATATCACATGTTTCTATGAAGTTATTGCAGATATCATTGCTTTGGAACGTATAAACCTGAATATTCCATTATTACGAGTAATAGAGGATGAATCAAGTCCATCCCGTAAGGAAGTAAAGTCTTCCAAATTGACACACTTGCTAACTTATGTTAGAAGATGTAGTCCAGAACAGCTGTAGGTTGACGAAAAATCTTGAAAAGTCATCCCTAAAATCGGCTGGAAATCCACCTAACCTCAGCATCAAACAGGGTTTTTGGTGGTCAAATTTATCCTAACCATGAGAAGGATATGTCTCGTACAATGGGGGGCACAATGCAAATTAGCTTTTAAGACTAATGAATCTAATCCCCAGATGGATAATCTCCGTAAAGATTAACCGCATCTATGTTTGACCGCGGTCAACATACATATGCCATAACAAATTGAGGTGTGCAAACTCATGGTTCACCGATGATATTTGGACACGATATAATTTTGTTCTAAAACTTATGCTATTTTATGAATTATATTTGTGTAAAACAATTTTTTGGACATTCGGCTTCAAGTTCCATGATACTACAATCATGGGGGCGAATAGCTTGCTAATCGCCGACTGAGACTTCGGTTTTCAGTTACCCTCAACCGGAATTTGAGGTTAAAACCGGAAAACGTGTCTAGTGTAAAAACTAGCATGACATTTTATAAAATCATAAAACGTTTTCACAAGGTCCAATTTTCCCTAAGGATCCAAATTTTTAAACCCTAATCACGAGTTTCATGTTTGTTTCTGTTGTCAGAATTTCGTTTCGTGTGATCCAATAAATACTGTGTTGTGTAATATATTTCATATAGCGTGTGTTTCATTTCGTGTAGTGTGTGTTGTGTGATCTAATGTTCGATAATAAAGATATATGTAATGTTCCGATTCTGTTCAAAGATGTAATTGCTTAAGGACAAGCAACGTTCAAGTGTGGGGTATTTTGATATTGCTGTAAACATACATATTATTCGACGCAATATCACTTATATTTCATAGGTTTTTACCATCTACAAAGACATTCAATGAGCATTTCACGAGAAAAACGATAAAAGTAGACAAGAGCTTGCTATTCGAAGAAACGACGATAAAATGATAGTTTTAACCAAATTTATATCAAGAAAAGTTTATCCGAATGAAAGTACAAGATAGATGAAGAAAAGAGTTCAAATGGAAAGTGCCAAGTCAGTACACGTCGATACGGGATCAACAAAGAATAAACAAAAAGAAAAAAATGAAGAAAACTGTCGATTGGTCTTACACGAATCGTGTAACACTACACGAAACGTGTAGCCTTTTGGTCATACGCGAATCGTGTAGCCATACACGAAACGCGTAATGTTAGGCCAGATTACTGTTCCAGTTTCCAGAAGGGGGCGGCTACTTTTATATTTTTAAAACAATTCTTTTGTCTAAGTGCTACAGCAAGTGGAGCTTTTTGACTCAACTACTACTTCAAGTTCAATGATAAATACGGAGTACTATCAACACAAAAAAGGGAGAATACAACACAAGTTTACACATATCAATTACTATACATAATTACTACTGTCATTTTATTACTCTGTAAAATTAGTTTCAAATATTTAAGGGTGTATTATTCGTGATTAAGGGTGTTATTGTACGCGTGAAAGGGGTGTTATTATTGTAATTTTCTACCGTTTGAAGTTAATGAAAGTGAAGATATTTTAGTAAGTTTACTCTGTTAAAATTAGCGTTGTTATTATGTTTGCATATATATATTTTTATGTTTACCCTAGTGTAATGAATAGCTAAATTTCCCTAGTGTTTGCTTAAATGTAGAGCCCCTAGTGAAATGGATTGTTACCATTTGTAAAAGTTAAAAATGTAACTTTAGTATTCTTAATATTGAGCCTAGTTAAAAGAACCATTATTGTGTAATTAGGTATTTAACCCTTGCCACTTAATTTATTAAATTTAAATAACGAAAGTTGTTTTTATTTACATAAATTAAGCTTCAACATTAAAATGATCTAGACGAATTTATGGATAAGTTATTAACACCAATTTAGAAATAAACTTCGGTGGTTTGGGTAATATCAATAATTATATGGTAGTGAAATTATAAAAAGGGAAACCGTTATGATTTGGGTTTTGGCGAAAGTCAAAACTAGGCTAGGTCTCAATTTAAATACTTGGGGAATAGTAGCTTTCTAAATAAAATCCGATGAAAATTAGATTTTAATTAGTTAGTCGTAACCTTATATTTTTTCGAAAGAAAAATGTAAAGTTTATTACTAAAACATTTTAATAGGGCTTAAACTCAAAACAATCCATGGACCTAGAGGTGACACATTTAAGTAAACACTCCCATTTATCCCATTATTATTTCTTGTAAACGTATTATTATCATTATTTACGAATTATTATTTTAAAATATAAAAAGAATACATAAAAGTACTTAAAATTCGCAACAGACTGTTTGTCACATCGTATAAGTCATACGCGAATCGTGTATGGTATACGCGAAACGCGTATGCCTGTAAATCAAACTGTACGACCAGATTCACACAATTCGCGTAGGTTTTAAATTATACGCGATACGCGTATAAATACGCGAAACGCGTACGGTCTACAACGCGGCTACAGTACCAGTAGGGTTAAAATTAGGGTTTTAATTATTTAATTATTTATATTTAGGTTATTACTATATAATTAATATTAGTTATTATAAAATACTTTAATACATGTTTTAACCTTATAATTAGTGTTAATTAAAAGTTTATAATTTATAATTAGTTTGTAATTAGTTAAATTACTATTCCTAATAATTTATATTAATATAATTAAAACTTGTCATTTAGTTAATTTAAATAAGTTTATATTATAATTACTCAAAACAAAATTCTAAACATATAGTTTTATTAAAAATTACTATTTTACTAATTACCATTTAGTAATATAATTAATGCATCATAATTAGCATAATTTCATTTAGTTCCTTTTTAAGTTATTTATTGTAATCTTGTAATTTTATTTATGAAGTAAATTAGTTAAGTTATTTTCTGTTACTGTTATATTATAAATTCCTAATCCAAAACCCCCTTTAATTAAGTTTGACATCAAAGACTATTAAAAACCATTAAACACTCCATCTCCCTGTGGAACGAATCGGATTTACCAACAAACTAAACTACACGGATAGGACTAGTTGCCTATATATGTGTGAAATCAACCTGAATTCAATAAAATGCCACATATACAATAAATCAATTCGTGTAACAAAACAACTCAAATCCGTTCATAAATAAAGGTTACGATTCAGCACATCAGTCATAGTCCAGACTCACTAATGCATCCTAACAATTACCAGTTAAATGCACTAATGCAAATTTTGGTTCCCTATGACCTCAAGCTCTGATACCAACTGTGATGATCCTTCCAAATCCATTTGGACGAATACATCATTCATCGATTTTATAGTGAGGTACTGACCTCTACATGATACGTTTTGTAAACATTGCATTCTTTTCAAAAGGTACACAATAAAAGAATATTAATTTCTAAGGTTTTCAACGTTTGATGATTTTTACATATAGACAATCACCATAAATAATAGTTTACCATAATACATCCGTTGACAATGCAGTCAAAATAAGATACACGGTGATGATTTTGTGAATGCAAAGTTTTCTCGAATAAAGCATGTATGACTCCATGCACATAGCTTGTATCACATATAAACAAACAGCGGAAGACTTCTAGAAACCTGAGAATAAACATGCTTAAAAGTGTCAACACAAAGGTTGGTGAGTTCATAGTTTTAATGTTGCGCATAATCTGTATATAAAGGTGGATCACAAGATTTCAGTTGTTTCATCCAGAAACGTTTATCAAAGATTCTACGTAACAGAGCACCCTGGTAACTAAACTTTAACGTCTATATAATAAGTACCCTTTGTATAATAATCTTAATAATACACGCAAACCAATGTATATGCTTCTCAAATAGCATACGTTCGTTAAAAGGCTAGTGCTCTAGCTCGGACTGGGATGTCAAGCCCTATGGATCCATATACTACTACTCGCGCCCACCAGTTCTTATAATCGGCAGTTACTAGTTACCAAAGCTAAGGGATTTTCGGTTCAAACTCAGTGTAGAATTAAGTATGTACTTGTATCCATTGCGTTTAAATATATTGCATGTATTCTCAGCCCAAAAATATATATTGCAAAAGCAATTAAAAAGGGATCTATAAACTCACCTTAGCAGCACATAAGGTCATTCACCAAAAAGTGACCGAAACTCGAAATGCAAAATTAACCGTAGATCTCAACCTATAGAACATATGTTGGTCAATACATGTCTAATAAGCTAGGTTAGGTCATAGTGTATCACAATCCTAATGCTCGAGACCGACATGCAGAAGTTTAACAAAAGTCATCTCAAAAGTCATCCTGACCCAATATGATCTTTATATCTATACATGTTTATTAACATAGTATAAGTCTTGATAATTGAACGAATTTATAGTTTATCAAACTCAAAATATTATTTATTTCAGGGGCTATATTATATTTGAATTATCATGGCAATCGAACATGATTTTCATATAGTTTTCCAATACTTGAAAAATCAGATTATAGTGTTTATAAAGCTTTAAAACATGATAAGACAGTCAACTTTGACAATTGTTCAACAAGATTAGACGTACCTTATATAGAAATTCATTTACTCGATTAGTAATATTTAAAAATCCAAATTATCAATCTTATAAACAAGTTGTTTAAATATCAATTACAGATTCAAAAGCAATTTCAATTAATGTTAATTATAATTCAGTTGACCATAACTTTTAATCCGTTCATCGAAAACATACGATTTCTAAATAAAAAGTTATTAAGTTTTCGACAGCTTTTCAATGACATGCATATCATATACCTTATATGTATTAAATTCGTGATCTATCATAAACTATTTAACGACAAAATTAATCGTACTAGCATGCATAATCCTATATACTCGAGCACTAGTCAGAGATACACTATTAATATATAATAGATAAGATATAAATGCTTAATTATCAATATTGTGATTCAATATTGTAGGAAAGTACGTAGATGCGACGGAAATGATAAATACTAGGTTGACCTTTGACTCATGATCATAACCCCCAAGTAATACCCATAACCTCCATAGCTATAACCCATAATTTCCTTAGCTCTATCCCGCTCGAAAAGCTTGTTTTGAAAATAACTTGCTCATGACCTCGTCGTAGTATTTTTTGTATAATAATACTAATAATAATACTAATTCTACTAATAATAATAATAAGATTTATAATAATATTAATAATAAGAATAATAATAATAATAATAATAATAATAATAATAATAATAATAATAATAATAATAATAATAATAAATAATAATAATAATAATAAATATAGAGAGCATATATGGAGAGATATATGTGTGTGCGTGTCGACAAACTGTCCAATTTATAGAAGAATTCTGATTTCTGACCCCCATGCGATCGCATGGGTTTTATGCCTATTTCTCATGCGATCGCATGACCCTCTGATCCAGCTCACAATCATTTGTTGTTTTGTTTGTCGGCATATTTAAATATAATAATATATATAATATATATAATTTAAATAATTAATTATATATTATATTAAATTCATGTGCATAGTTGACTTGTAATTTTCGTTCTGATGACTCGTACGTTGTCACTCGACTTATGTCCCGGTTCCGGTTTCTCGAACGAATTTTCGTACGCTTAGAAAACTCACAATTTACGTTTTGTGACTCGTACCTTTGTCAAAATATAATCTTAAATTATCAATAAACTATATCATTCAAAGTGTATCTTAAACTTTCGAGTGCTTTGGTCATTTACTTCTATAAATCATTGTCTCGCTAGTTGTTAATATATATATAATAACAAATCATTTTATGACCAAGTTAATATATATTTTCAACATTCATAAACACGTTTTAAATATACATCGCAAGTTATTCATACAATTAATATTCCAACTTATCATATATATTCAAATAAATATTTAAACCAATAAGTTTAATCTACGATATCAGTTATAGTATATATATATATATATATATATATATATATATATATATATATATATATATATATATATATATATATATATATATATATATGTATCTATATACATATAATTGTTCGCGAATCGTCAAGAACAACCGAAAGGTATTTGAATATATGAAAGTAGTTCAAAAATTTTGAGATTCAGTTTTACAGACTTTGCTTATCGTGTCGGAAATATTAATCATACAAATATTAAGTTTAAATTTGGTCAGAAATTTCCGGGTCATCACATAAGTATTTGTGTCTATTTCGTAAAACATTCATAAAAACAGCGCATGTATTCTCAGTCCCAAAAATATATAAAAAGGGAGTAATGAAACTCACAATACTGTATTTTGTAGTAAAAATACATATGACGTCATTGAACAAGTGCAATGTTGGCCTTGGATTCACGAACCTATATTAATTATATATATTTATATGTTTGATCAATATCTGTCTAACAATTTAGGTCAAGTCGTACTGTATCACAATCCTAATGCTCGAGACTAAATACGCAAAAGTCAACAAAAGTCATATTGAGCAAAATGTCTTCCAAAATTTACACATGATTATTATATAGTTTAAATATAGTCATTTTATTTATTTAAATATTTTTAATAGATTTTATTAAAGTAAATAACATAGTTCTTTTATTAATAAATAAAATTTTATATTAAAATTTATACAATAAAAATATACTTTTATATATCTTAAGTAATAAAATTTATAAAGTTCATTTAATATCATAAAAATAATATAATAGGTATTATTAATATAATTATATTATACATAGTAAAATATCTTTGTATCACATATTTATTTGATAAAATAATATTGATAATAATAATAATAAGTAAAAGTTGTATTATTTTGTAATAATTATTATTATTCTACTAATAAAAATAAAAATAATTATATTTTCTAAAAATGATAAAATGATAATTTTTATTAACAATATTACTAAAATGATAATAATAATGATGTTTCATATTAACAATGATATTTTTATTAAAAATAATAATTTTAGTAAAAATGACAGTTTTAATATTAATAATACTTTTAATAATAAAAATAGTAAAATAATGAAAACGATATTTTTCCTTTAAATCAATATCTTACAATATCTTAATTTCATCATGATACTCATACTCATTATTTCCTAATCGCTTCGTTTAATAGCTTTTAGTCGTCTATAATAGTAAATATAATAATTAGATGTTACTAATATTAGTTTCAATTATAATAATACTAATAATAATAATATTAATGATAATACTAATAACTATTTGAATGATAATAATAATAATAATAATAATAATAATAATAATAATAATAATAATAATAATAATAATAATAATAATAATAATAATAATAATAATAATTATAACCTTAACGATAATAACGATAGTAATACTAATAAAAATAACAATAATATCTTTTATTAATAACGACAATAATAATAATAATAATAATAATAATAATAATAATAATAATAATAATAATAATAATAATAATAATAATATTAATATTAATAAGATTATAACGACGATAATAACGACGATAATAATAATCATTTTTAATAATAATACAAAAATTCAATTGACTATAACTTCTAAACCGTTCATCGAAACCATTCGATATCTAAATGAAAAGTTTTCAAATTTTCGCTAGCTTTCCAATGATATGCATATCATATACCTTATCTTAATAGCATATGTATTTAATTCAAGATTCGACATAACTTATCTAACGATAATAACGAACGTATAAGCATGCATAATCCTATATATACTTGAGCACTAGTCAGGGATACACTAATAATATATAAAAGTTAAGTTATGAGTGCTCACGTATCAATATTGAGATTCAATATTGCAGGAAAAGTATGTAGACGCAACGGAGATGATAAACACTAGTTTGACTCACGAGCAATACTCCCGAACCATACCCATAACCTCCATAGCTATAACCCATAATTTTCTTAGCTCTATCCCGCTCGAAAAACAATTTCGAAATCACTCGGACAGCACTCCGTCGTAATATTTTATGTATACTAATAATATCTTGAAATAATACGGAGTAAATACATATATGTAAATCGATTGAGAGAGTTTAGAGAAAAATATTTTCAAGTTTCTATGAAATAATGAAACCTATTGAATTCTATTTATAATAGATTTTTGAATTATTAAAGTGAATTATTAAAATATGAATTATTAAAGTGAATTATTAAAGTATGAATTATTAAAGTGAATTATTAAAGTATGAATTATTAAAGTGAATTATTAAAGTATGAATTATTAAAGTTAAAGTAAAGTAAAGGTAAAGTTTAAGTATAGTAAAAGTATAAAACTATGTACGTATAATACGCGTATAAATATATATAATATTAATTTAAATCATTATATATATTTAATAAAATAAAATATAATATCGTTATGATTATCATACTGGTTAAGTAATGAGTTGTCAAAAGTGGTTCTAGATATTTATAAAAGTTATATACGTTTTAATAATAAAGTTCTTTTTAAACTGAAAACGTTTTTGTACGTTTAAAACTAAATCAAATAAATATGATAATTTTATTTTCCAAAACTAAATATATTTAAGAATCATTTTGTTTAAAGGTTAAAATAATGGAAATCGTTATATCATAAAACGTTTTAGAAAAGTAGAATCATATATATTCATAATAGGTTTCAAGTTTTTAAATTACAGTCTGTTGGTGAAGCATGCGATAAAGTTCAAAGGTTAAATAAACGTATGAAATCATCTTAATGAAAAATGTCAAGTTACTTAACTTGTCGATATCCAACATCTAAGTTATTTACACTCCACGTTCTTACTTATAAATCACTTTACCATTTTCCAAATATTGTCAAAAAGAATAGATTTCTTAAATCACAGTGGACCTCATAACATAGACCTGTAATCATATCACAATGTATCTGATAAATCAATCATTTGATATTATCTTCTAATTCCATCGATAAACATATTGAAACAAATACGTTCATGTAAAGTATTATACGTTTAATACTTTATTAATATTCTCAAGTTATAATATATATATATACACACATATTTATACATATTTATTTATATATAACGGTTCGTGAATCGTCGGAATTTGGTCGAGGTTATAATGAATGTATGAACACAATTTAAAATTCTTGAGATTTAACTTAACAAACTTTGCTTATCGTGTCGGAATAATATAAAGATAAAGTTTAAATTTGGTTGGAAATTTCCGGGTTGTCACACCCGGTATTTCATAGCCGCATGAAGCACATCGCACTCGACTACCACTTTGTTTGTAAACACATCCAAAATGCTACCCTTAAAGTCCAACATATTAGCAACAAAGACCAATTAGCGGATACTCTCACCAAGCCACTTCCACGACAACCCTTCATCCGTTTTCGATCCAAGATTGGAGTCACCGACGGTACCTCCATCTTGATGGGGCGTATTAACGATATATAATCTGCACATGAGCTGCACGTGTATTAAACCTCAACTCCACATATTATGGAGTCAATAACTTACTCAACTTACTCTCCTATTAGTTTGTATTTATCTTATTAGTTATTGTATCCCTGTAACTATATACTATGTACCAATGCTTCACTATAAATCAACGAAATCAATAGAATTTCCTTCAATCCATTGATAGTCTTATAAATTCTTGGTTGGGTTGTGCAAATGAATACACCACATCAAATTTATTTTTAGTTTTTTTATTTGATCTTTTTTTCTAAAAATAACGATTAATATTAATATGAGAGACACCTTCATTGAATAATGAAGTATTTCAAAATCGATACATCAACAACAAAACAGGAAGGCTCGAAATGAGTAGGAGAACTACAAAACTCTAGAACGAATTAACTCGAATCAACCCTCGATCGGGCGTGCAAGCGACGATCGAAATACATCATAAAACAAACATGAGCTCACTACACTAAACACGAGAATCACTATTGTTTTTTAATCTGTCTTTTTCCTTTCCTTTCCGTTAAAAATACTCGAGAATGCAGCGTAAAAGTGGCAATTTTTGGTTGAGTTGTGCAAATAAATACACCATATCAAATTTATTTTTAGTTTTTTTTTTAATTTGATCTTTTCTCTAAAAATAATGATTAATATTAATATGAGAGACACCTTCATCGAATAATGAAGGATTCCTAAACTGATACATCAACAACAAAACATGAAGGCTCGAAATGAGTAGGAGAACTACAAAACTATAGAATGAACTAACTCGAATCGAGCCTCGACCGGGCGTACAAGCGACGATCGAAATACATCATAAAACAAACACGAGCTCACTACACTAAACACGAGAATCACTATTATTTTTTAATCTTTCTGCTTCCTTTCCTTTATGTTAAAAAATACTCGAGAATGCAGCGTAAAAGTGGCAATTTTTGGTTGAGTTGTGCAAATAAATACACCATATCAAATTTATTTTTAGTTTTTTTTATTTGATCTTTTTTCTAAGAATAACGATTAATATTAATATGAGAGACACCTTCATCGAATAATGAAGGATTTCAAAATCAATACATCAACAACAAAACAGGAAGGCTCGAATTGAGTAGGAGAACTACAAAACTCTAGAACGAACTAACTCGAATCGAGCCTCGACCGGGCGTGCAAGCGATGATCGAAATACATCATAAAACAAACACGAGCTCACTACACTAAACACGAGAATCACTATTGTTTTTTAATCTGTTTGTTTCCTTTCCTTTCTGTTAAAAAATACTTGAGAATGCAGCGTAAAAGTGACAATTTTTGGTTGAGTTGTGCAAATAAATACACCATATCAAATTTATTTTTAGATTTTTTTATTTGATATTTTTTCTAAAAATGATGATTAATATTAATATTAATATGAGAGACACCTTCATCGAATAATGAAGGATTCCAAAACCGATACATCAACAACAAAACATGAAGGCTCGAAATGAGTAGGAGAACTACAAAACTCTGGAACGAACTAACTCGAATTGAGCCTCGACCGGGCGTGCAAGCCACAATCAAAATACATCATAAAACAAACACGAGCTCACTACACTAAACACATATATGATGCAACCAGTGGTGGAACTTGATAATAGAATGCGAATTAGGCCAAAGTCAACATATAGATGAACTGGGCCAAATACAACAAAGTTTTAATTCTGACTACAGTAACAAACTAACAGTGGTTCAGTTAAATTGCAAAAATATTAAGCTTCTTAAAATTTGATGAGATTCAAACCAGTGATCTTACGTTTAAGAGCTTACACCTTTAACCTATTGAGCCAACGTATTTTTCTGTAACAATAGGCAATAATATCATTTAGCGATCAAAATAGTTCTATTTTTGCATTTCTCATTGAATGAATAAACAACCAAAATTAAAATTGTAGATGATTTATGTCACGACCCGGAAAATTTCGACTCATTTTAAACCAAAATCTCGATACGATTTAATATCTTTGACACGATAAACAAAGTCTGTTAGGTTGAGACTCAAAAATTTTGAACTGTTTCATATATTCGTTTGACCTTCGCCCATTCTCGACGATTCACGAACAATTAATTGTAAATAGATATGTATGTATTTAAATGTATATAAATATATAATAATAACAATAAATCGCAATATAATTTGAAATATATATTATTTAGTTAATAGAATTAATTTTGTTAAATAAAATAATATAAGATATAATAAAAGTTTATTATTAAAATGAATTTATATATATATATATATATATATATATATATATATATATATATATATATATATATATATATATATATATATAAGTTTACATTTTATTTATCACAATTTAATTATCGCAATATACATTCTCGCAACTTTATTTATCGTTATTTAATTTCTGTTATTTATTTTACGCACTTTAAATATCGGGACACGTATACAAGGTTTTGACATATCATATCAACGCATCTATATATATTATTTGGAATCACCATAGACACTCTATATGCAGTAATGATCGAGTTCTCTATACGGGGTTGAGGTTGATTCTCAAATAATATATATACTTTGAGTTGTGATCGAGTCTGAGACATGTACACGGGTCACGATACGTATTAATTAATTCGAATATTATATATTAAACTATATATGAATTATTGAACTGTCAACTTTGGACTATCGACTGTGGACTAATAACATTGGACAATTAAAATGAATTAAAATATTGATTATAATATATGAAACTAAACAATTCTTCAAGTTTGCCACTTGATTTCATCTTAAATCTCATTTGTATCTTGACCATTCCAATCTGCGTTCATGATTCTTGAAAACACCTCAATCGAGAGGATGAACCAACCGCACTTCATCTACGGAGGAAAAGATTGATGCATATAGTTATGCACCTGAAAACACTCGGAACCTGAGTAAACTTTTAACATGAATCTGTGCTAGATCCTTTAGCATTATTATTACCCAAAATAACTTTACAATCCCTTTTCAAGGTAGCCAATTTTGTCACAGCTCCAGCAAGACAACTTTGACTTTTCATTCAAATCCACCTTATTATAACCTTGATACATATGCATGCTCTTTTATTGTTACCCAGAGAACCTTTTATATTCCACCATATTACCATTAACATTTAATCATCTAAAAACACAACTCTTTTGAAACCACCTTGAATTGATAACTGATGATTCAGATATCGTAACATTAAATGCAGAGGAAACAACAAAATTGTAGATGGCCTAAATGGCCAGGAGTTTAATGGTAAAGAATGGAGTGTTGGGAACGCTCGATAGAAAATTTGGTACTGAAAAACGAATTGAGCTAACCATGAAGGAGACCAAGAACAAATACAAGGACCAAAACCTATATTCCAAGAATTCAGGTAATTCTGGATCCGCCGAAATCTTTAGAGAATATCTTGCTCCGAAGTCATGTTAAAATCTTGCAGAAATTTTTTTTTTCATCAACCTTCGAACTTAGAAATTCCAAAATATCATCATAAATATCTTCGATATTTCTGAGGATATTTTCATAAATATTCTTGTCCGAAATTATCTACCTCTTCGTGTTTTATGTATTCCATTATATTGGAAACTTCTGTAAAATCTAACTATGAATTATGAATGAATTGTGGAGAAGTGTTGGGAATTGAAGCATAGGTTAGTATAATATAATGACACTTGGCCAACGTGATTATATTATAGTAAGTCATGCTGAGTTTCTAATGGAACGTGATGATTCACAGATCTTAACGTCATCATGTGCCATTTTACACGACTCTTACATTCTACCAAATCTTTACATAAATCAAGAACATATTTTCTTGATAATTTTATCTTTTCCGATGACTTCTGATAATTTGACAAATGTTTAGAAAACTTGAATTGATGTATATATGATGAGAGTTGTGAAAGTAATGGGACGAAAGAAGATCATTTATAGTGAACTATCCAACAGAGAAATCGAACAGAATATCGCATTTAAGCAAAGAGGATCTTAAATTCCTTAATCCCGAAGAAATCATATCTTATTCGGATTTTAAAGATTTTCTTCAAATCCCTTGAATTTCGGAAATCAATTGTGACTACACCACCGGTTAAGTCAAACCTACATTTACTTATTTTACTATTTTGTGATAGCTTCATTCGTACTTTTCGAATAATCGTATTGTTTTATCCATATTAATCCATACTGACAAAACACTATTTATCAATTCATATTCGTCATGAAAACATTTTTATTGTTAGTTATGACGACCTCGATCAAATTTCGGGACGAAATTTCTTTAACGGGTAGGTACTGTCACGACCCGGAAAATTTCGACTCATTTTAAACCAAAATCTCGATACGATTTAATATCTTTGACACGATAAGCAAAGTCTGTTAGGTTGAGACTCAAAAATTTTGAACTGTTTCATATATTCGTTTGACCTTCACCCATTCTCGACGATTCACGAACAATTAATTGTAAATAGATATGTATGTATTTAAATGTATATAAATATATAATAATAACAATAAATCGAAATATAATTTGAAATATATATTATTTAGTTAATAGAATTAATTTTGTTAAATAAAATAATATAAGATATAATAAAAATTTATTATTAAAATGAATTTATATATATATATATATATATATATAAGTTTATTAAATATATTTATTAATTAATTGTAATACACGGTTGACATTTTGTAAGTGTTTATATAGATCTAATACGAGTTTTTGAAGATTTAAAATAAAAGTTGAACTATAAATCGATTAAGAAGATTTTAGGTTTGATAAAAATATTTTTACCCCTTTTAGTTTAAGTTTTAGTACTCCGTACACGTTATTTGGAACAGAAAATAAATAATTAACGAACCTTTTTGATCAGGTTCAAACAGTTAATGAGTGAAATAATTAATTATATTTAATCTAAAAATTTGGGATTTTTAGGAACACTTTCATACGTCAACTGTTTAGTAATGGACACGATATAGCACTCCGCGAAGTAAAAATATCTAAAGTGTCGGCAAATATAATTGGATTCTCATAATCGTTCACGTTTGTAATATTTTGATTTAGAATTCATTCATTATTTAATTAAAGTTAATTACTATGCACTACTATTTCGCTTGTGATCAATTTAATTACACTTTTTATCTATCCTAATCTATATATGTATGCATACATACGTAGCATAGGATATTCAAATATCTCACACATAACCTTAACATAATCCACCATGTTGATCACACACTCAACACCATCCTTCTCAAACCACGAACCACCATCGTACGAGCCACCATCACCAACGAACCCATTTCATCAAAACCATCGAACTGCTGCTATTTTCTTTTGTAACGGAGACCACCATTCATTTTCTTTCCCTTTTGTTTTTGTTATGTGTACTCGATCAAGCCAAAGAACCACCACGACCACCCTTGAATCCATCACCATCTTCCACCTTTGAAACAACCACCTCGAAGATCACTCAACCACCATTCTTTGCTTTCCATCCTTCTAATCTGTTTTTCTGATCAGTAAGCTACACACTTACACCTTCAACCACTTGACAACAACCATGAACCACCAAGGAGTATGCTGACCGAGAACACCCCAAAGCCTACACCACTGTTACGCTATCACTGCTACTGCTATACCATTCGACTACTATTTTAAAATAAAGGAGAAAGAGATAAATGGAGAAGACGATGAACAGTACAAAAGTGATAAACGATAAAATGATAATTTGATGATGCTGTTCACGACTGCAGTGTTTATGTGTCTTGTTCAACCCAAACCCCATTTGTTTGATCGAAAACCATCAAGAAATCGTGAAGTACAACTGCAAATCACGCTGTTTTATTTTTTTTTCCCCTCGCTACTGCAACGGTTACTGTTTTTGCTGGGTAATGAGAATGATGATGATACCGTATGATAATAAAATATTCGATGGCTGCCCTGCTTCTCAAACACTATCTCGTTTTATAATTTTTTTTTTTAAACTTAACCCTACATAACAAGTGGACTGTTATTTGATTTTTCTAAACACCCAACCCCACCTGCACTTAATTTACGGTTAAGAGGTTTATCAAATGTGTTGGATTATTTTGCTAGTGTTGGGCCGAGATCCCATAACAATTTATCTATTGGGCCGTAATTGTTATTCAGGTCTATAGGTTGGGCCATAATAGCATGTATAACAAACAGTATTTTTTTAAAACGAAAATGACATGGGATGATATGAAGATGTCGGTGAAAATCCTTGTATCTGTTTATTTATTTTTTCCTAACGACAAACCACACAACAAATGGGATCTGTATTATTTTAAGGTATATTGGGCCGAAACCTTTTGTTTTGTTGTTGGGCCGTGAGTTTGATGGGGGCCCATTATGATTATGCTTGTCGGGCCATTAAAAGTGTTATAATTACTTGCTGCTCAGTTCCGATGTATCACGTGACCCAAACCCGACACAGGATGATGGAAGAACGAGAAGATGATGATGAGATAGTTGAGATAAATGGGATACAATTAGATAGACGAGTTAGTTAAGATAATGGTGAGGCTAGAGATGATGAAACAGAATAACATGGGTTAATGGAAATTAATTACAAATTAAATCAGAAAGAAAAAAATGGAGTAGTGGTTATGTGTGTTGTGGTTTAAGCGAGAGGTCTTGAGTTCAAGCTCGGGCAGGGGCATTATTTTTGAAAGCGTATTCTATTGAGGTAGTATCTTCGTCAATATTATTAATTATTAGTATTATTATTATTTTTATTGTTATTATTATTATTATTATTATTATTATTATTATTATTATTATTATTATTATTATTATTATTATTATTATTATTATTATATAAAGATACAACTTTTTATTATTATTTTACCAAATAAATATTAGTTATGTAAAAATTTATCTAATACATATAACATAACTATATTAATATTGTTATAATAAATACTAGTTATTTATCTAAAGTATATAAGATAAATATAAAAAATTAAATTATCAATGAAACATATAATTTACTAAAATAACAATTAATAATAATATATATAAATTTATTCGATTACAATTTATATGTATTAATATATATATATAAATAATATAGGTTCGTGAATCCGAGCCCAATCTTGCACTTGTTAAATGACGTCATATGTATTTTTACTACAAAATACAGTATGGTGAGTTTCATTTGCTCCCTTTTTAATTACTTTTGCAATATATATTTTTGGGCTGAGAATACATGCGCTGTTTTTTTATAAATGTTTACGAGATAGACACAAGTACTTAAAATACATTCTACGTTGAGTTATACCACTGGCATATTTTCCTGTAGCTTGGTAACTACTATTTACATGGGTATTGTAAACGCGAATCCTGTTGATAGATCTATCGGGCCTGACAACCCCAACCGGGCTGGACGACCAGTATTTAACGGTTGCACAGTACTTCGTTTCGTGACTACACTTGGTACGGTGTAGTGAGATTTCATAATAAAGGGAATATGCGACGTTGCTTAAATGTTAAGTATGGTTACCAAGTGCTCAACCACTAAGAATGCTTTACATACACTTGCGAGTGTATTATGTTTATTATTATGAAATCTTGTGGTCTATTAATATATTGAAATGATTGTTATGATAAACCTATGAACTCACCAACCTTTTGGTTGACACTTTTAAGCATGTTTATTCTCAGGTATATAAGAAGTCTTCCGCTATGCATTTGCTCATATTAATTGGAGTCATTCCTGCATATTTAAGATCAGTACCTCGCAATGGGACCAGATGTTGATGACTTCGTCCAGGTGGATAAGGACGGGTCTTTACAGTTGGTATCAGAGCGGTGGTCATAGCGAACCAGGTCTTGCATTAGTGTGTCTTACCAGACACTGTTAGGATGCATTAGTGAGTCTGAACTTCGACCGTGTCTGCATATCAAAAGTTTTGCTTATCATTTCGTGTCGAAAATCATCTACTTATCATTCTTAGGAAATTACCTGCTTATCATTCTTAGTCTAGACACTTCTTATTGCATTGATTGCATGAATAGTGTAGAGACAAAATTCAGATCTTAGCGTATCTGTTACTGTAGACTTTATCTGACACGTTTCCTTAATTTCCTCCGTAATCTACGGGATCATCTGTAATATACATAGATATTCTATGTAATTAGAATATCATCCGATATCCGAAAATCATTTCATATTGAAAAAAATCCTTTATTCAATCGTACGCAATGGAACTCACCACTAGTTCAAGTCCCTCGGATTCCGATATGGAGTTTCACCTAAGCTCCAAAAGCAGCGTCACCAGAATGAATCACCCAGTCATCCATCCCCAATTCATCTGATGTGTTCGTAGTCGACTTAATCAATGGAGACGAGAAGAAGGTGATCCTTTCCTTCCATCAACCGAATTCACCCTCGGCGAAGAACCTGAAGCACTTACCGACGAATCTATCCGAAACACCATTTTTCACCCTCATTTCCAGAATAGCTCCCAACGATTACATAATCTCTACAATTCTAAACCTTATTCATCCGCTCGTTCGGACCGACAATCATCCCGGAGTAATAGAAGAAGTCAATGAGCTTCGCGCTTGAGTAGTGGCTTTAGAGAATATGGTGCAAAACTTAACAGCTCCAGCAACATCAACGGCACCAACAGTACCACCAACATCAACACCAGTACCACCAACAACCCAAGTTTTAACATCGCATGCCTCAAAATCTCATTATGTACCTCGAGCATAATAATCGTTCTACGTATCGTTCTATCCACTTTATCTTCATTCTACATATCGTTCTACATCGATTATCTTCGCTCGACATGGCGATTATGTAATTTCTAAAGTTTTAGAGATTATGTAATCTAGTACTAACGATAAATCAAATGAGTTTAATATCTTATTGACTCATTAAATCCATGATTACATCTGAAGAGAATATATATGTAAGTATATTTTCATAAAAATGGTAATTAAAAATTCTTTCGTACAAACTGTTAATGGTGAAAATATTTTAACGGGTAGGTAATACCCTAGAAATATTTAGATTTCACATTAATAAGTTACACTGTATATTCTTAGAATCTGATTCAACAGTCATTTACTATCCTATTTACATCCACCGATACACGTATCCGTTCACCACAGAATAACCATATTTATCCAATTTCATAATTGGATTTTGATTTATCTGAATCCAACAAGTGGCATAATGAAGAAAACATTGGACAAAATAAGATTTGTTAGAAACAAACAAATTAACTATGAGAAATTTTGTTAAGAATTCACGCTAACTGTTCCTAGCTAATTGTTCCTAGCTAACTGATTACATTTTATTTATCACAATTTAATTATCGCAATATACATTCTCGCAACTTTATTTATCGTTATTTATTTTCTGTTATTTATTTTACGCACTTTAAATATCGGGACACGTATACAAGGTTTTGACATATCATATCGACGCATCTATATATATTATTTGGAATCACCATAGACACTCTATATGCAGTAATGATCGAGTTCTCTATACGGGGTTGAGGTTGATTCTCAAATAATATATATACTTTGAGTTGTGATCGAGTCTGAGACATGTACACGGGTCACGATACGTATTAATTAATTCGAATATTATATATTAAACTATATATGAATTATTGAACTGTCAACTTTGGACTATTGACTGTGGACTAATAACATTGGACAATTAAAATGAATTAAAATATTGATTATAATATATGAAACTAAACAATTCTTCAAGTTTGCCACTTGATTTCATCTTAAATCTCATTTGTATCTTGACCATTCCAATCTGCGTTCATGATTCTTGAAAACACCTCAATCGAGAGGATGAACCAACCGCACTTCATCTACGGAGGAAAAGATTGATGCATATAGTTATGCACCTGAAAACACTCGGAACCTGAGTAAACTTTTAACATGAATCTGTGCTAGATCCTTTAGCATTATTATTACCCAAAATAACTTTACAATCCCTTTTCAAGGTAGCCAATTTTGTCACAGCTCCAACAAGACAACTTCGACTTTTCATTCAAATCCACCTTATTATAACCTTGATATATATGCATGCTCTTTTATTGTTACCCAGAGAACCTTTTATATTCCACCATATTACCATTAACATTTAATCATCTAAAAACACAACTCTCTTGAAACCACCTCGAATTGATAACTGATGATTCAGATATCGTAACATTAAATGCAAAGGAAACAACAAAATTGTAGATGGCCTAAATGGCCAGGAGTTTAATGGTAAAGAATGGAGTGTTGGGAACGCTCGATAGAAAATTTGGTACTAAAAAACGAATTGAGCTAACCATGAAGGAGACCAAGAACAAATACAAGGACCAAAACCTATATTCCAAGAATTCAGGTAATTCTGGATCCTCCGAAATCTTTAGAGAATATCTTGCTCCGAAGTCATGTTAAAATCTTGCAGAAATTTTTTTTCCATCAACCTTCGAACTTAGAAATTCCAAAATATCATCATAAATATCTTCGATATTTCTGAGGATATTTTCATAAATATTCTTGTCCGAAATTATCTACCTCTTCGTGTTTTCTGTATTCCATTATATTGGAAACTTCTGTAAAATCTAACTATGAATTATGAATGAATTGTGGAGAAGTGTTGGGAATTGAAGCATGTGTTAGTATAATATAATGACACTTGGCCAACGTGATTATATTACAGTAAGTCATGCTGAGTTTCTAATGGAACGTGATGATTCACATATCTTAACGTCATCATGTGCCATTTTACACGACTCTTACATTCTACCAAATCTCTACATAAATCAAGAACATATTTTCTTGATAATTTTATCTTTTTCGATGACTTCTGATAATTTGACAAATGTTTAGAAAACATGAATTGATGTATATAAGATGAGAGTTGTGAAAGTAATGGGACGAAAGAAGATCATTTATAGTGAACTATCCAACAGAGAAATCGAACAAAATATCGCATTTAAGCAAAGAGGATCTTAAATTCCTTAATCCCGAAGAAATCATATCTTATTCGGATTTCAAAGATTTTCTTCAAATCCCTTGAATTTCGGAAATCAATCGTGACTACACCACCGGTTAAGTCAAACCTACATTTACTTATTTTACTCTTTTGTGATAGCTTCATTCGTACTTTTCGAATAATCGTATTGTTTTATCCATATTAATCCATACTGATAAAACACTATTTATCAATTCATATTCTTCATGAAAACATTTTTATTGTTAGTTATGACGACCTCGATCAAATTTCAGGACGAAATTTCTTTAACGGGTAGGTACTGTCACGACCCAGAAAATTTCGACTCATTTTAAACCAAAATCTCAATACGATTTAATATCTTTGACACGATAAGCAAAGTCTGTTAGGTTGAGACTCAAAAATTTTGAACTGTTTCATATATTCGTTTGACCTTCGCCCATTCTCAACGATTCACGAACAATTAATTGTAAATAGATATGTATGTATTTAAATGTATATAAATATATAATAATAACAATAAATCGAAATATAATTTGAAATATATATTATTTAGTTAATAGAATTAATTTTGTTAAATAAAATAATATAAGATATAATAAAAATTTATTATTAAAATGAATTTATATATATATATATATATATATATATATATATATATATATATATATATATATATATATATATATATATATTTATATATATATTTATATATAAGTTTATTAAATATATTTATTAATTAATTGTAATACACGGTTGACATTTCGTAAGTGTTTATATAGATCTAATACGAGTTTATGAAGATTTAAAATAAAAGTTGAACTATAAATCGATTAAAAAGATTTTAGGTTTGATAAAAATATTTTTACCCCTTTTAGTTTAAGTTTTAGTACTCCGTACACGTTATTTGGAACAGAAAATAAATAATTAACGAACCTTTTTGATCAGGTTCAAACAGTTAATGAGTGAAATAATTAATTATATTTAATCTAAAAATCTGGAATTTTTAGGAACACTTTCATACGTCAACTGTTTAGCAATGGACACGATATAGCACTCCGCGAAGTAAAAATATCTAAAGTGTCGGCAAATATAATTGGATTCTCATAATCGTGCACGTTTGTAATATTTTGATTTAGAATTCATTCATTATTTAATTAAAGTTAATTACTATGCACTACTATTTCGCTTGTGATCAATTTAATTACACTTTTTATCTATCCTAATCTATATATGTATGCATATATATGTAGCATAGGATATTCAAATATCTCACACTTAACCTCAACACAATCCACCATGTTGATCACACACTCAACACCATCCTTCTCAAACCATGAACCACCATCGTACGAGCCACCATCACCAACGAACCCATTTCATCAAAACCATCGAACTGCTGCTGTTTTCTTTTGTAACGGAGACTACCATTCATTTTCTTTCCCTTTTGTTTTTGTTATGTGTACTCGATCAAGCCAAAGAACCACCACGGCCACCCTTGAATCCATCACCATCTTCCACCTTTGAAACAACCACCTCGAAGATCACTCAACCACCATTCTTTGCTTTCCTTCCTTCTAATCTGTTTTTCTGATCAGTAAGCTACACACTTACACCTTCAACCACTTGACAACAACCATGAACCACCAAGGAGTATGCTGACCGAGAACACCCCAAAGCCTACACCACTGTTACGCTATCACTGCTACTGCTATACCATTCGAATACTATTTCAAAATAAGGAGAAAGAGATAAATGGAGAAGACGATGAACAGTACAAAAGTGATAAACGATAAAATGATAATTTGATGATGCTGTTCATGACTGCAGTGTTTATGTGTCTTGTTCAACCCAAACTCACATTTGTTTGCTCGAAAACCATCAAGAAATCGTGAAGTACAACTGCAAATCACGCTATTTTATTTTTTTCTTACCCCTCGCTACTGCAACGGTTACTGTTTTTGCTGGGTAATGAGAATGATGATGATACCGTATGATAATAAAATATTCGATGGCTGCCCTACTTCTCAAACACTATCTCGTTTTATATTTTTTTTAAACCGAAACCCTACATAACAAGTGGACTGTTATTTGATTTTTCTAAACACCCAACCCCACCTGCACTTAATTTACGGTTAAGAGGTTTATCAAATGTGTTGGATTATTTTGCTAGTGTTGGGCCGAGATCCCATAACAATTTATCTATTGGGCCGTAATTATTATTCAGGTCTATAGGTTGGGCCATAATAGCATGTATAACAAACAGTATTTTTTTAAAACGAAAATGACATGGGATGATATGAAGATGTCGGTGAAAATCCTTGTATCTGTTTATTTATTTTTTCCTAACGACAAACCACACAACAAATGGGATCCGTATTATTTGAAGGTATATTGGGCCGAAACCTTTTGTTTTGTTGTTGGGCCGTGAGTTTGATGGGGGCCCGTTATGATCATGCTTGTCGGGCCATTAAAAGTGTTATAAATACTTGCTGCTCAGTTCCGATGTATCACGTGACCCAAACCCGACACAGGATGATGGAAGAACGAGAAGATGATGATGAGATAGTTGAGATAAATGGGATACAATTAGATAGACGAGTTAGTTAAGATAATGGTGAGGCTAGAGATGATGAAACAGAATAACATGGGTTAATGGAAATTAATTACAAATTAAATCAGAAAGAAACAAATGGTGTAGTGGTTATGTGTGTTGTGGTTTAAGCGAGAGGTCTTGAGTTCAAGCTCGGGCAGGGGCATTATTTTTGAAAGCCTATTCTATTGAGGTAGTATCTTCGTCAATATTATTAATTATTAGTATTATTATTATTATTATTATTATTATTATTATTATTATTATTATTATTATTATTATTATTATTATTATTATTATTATTATTATTATTATTATTATATAAAGATACAATTTTTTATTATTATTTTACCAAATAAATATTAGTTATGTAAAAATTTATCTAATACATATAACATAACTATATTAATATTGTTATAATAAATACTAGTTATTTATCTAAAGTATATAAGATAAATATAGAAAATTAAATTATCAATGAAACATATAATTTACTAAAATAACAATTAATAATAATATATATAAATTTATTCGATTACAATTTATATGTATTAATATATATATATAAATAATATAGGTTCGTGAATTCGAGGCCAATCTTGCATTTGTTAAATGACGTCATATGTATTTTTACTACAAAATACAGTATAGTGAGTTTCATTTGCTCCCTTTTTAATTGCTTTGCAATATATATTTTTGGGCTGAGAATACATGCGCTGTTTTTTATAAATGTTTACGAGATAGACACAAGTATTTAAAATACATTCTACGTTGAGTTGTACCACTGGCATATTTCCCTGTAGCTTGGTAACTACTATTTACATGGGTATTGTAAACGCGAATCCTGTTGATAGATCTATCGGGCCTGACAACCCCAACCGGGTTGGACGACCAGTATTTAACGGTTGCACAGTACTTCGTTTCGTGACTACACTTGGTACGGTGTAGTGAGATTTCATAATAAAGGGAATATGCGACGTTGATTAAATGTTAAGTATGGTTACCAAGTGCTCAACCACTTAGAATGCTTTACATACACTTGGCAGTGTATTATGTTTATTATTATGAAATCTTGTGGTCTATTAATATATTGAAATAATTGTTATGATAAACCTATGAACTCACCAACCTTTTGGTTGACACTTTTAAGCATGTTTATTCTCAGGTATATAAGAAGTCTTCCGCTGTGCATTTACTCATATTAATTGGAGTCATTCCTGCATATTTAAGATCAGTACCTCGCAATGGGACCATATGTTGATGACTTCGTTCAGGTGGATAAGGACGGGTCTTTACAATTTATGACGGATCTTAGAATCGTTCTAGACTTCATCTAAAGGCGGAAAACAATAGAACAAGTAATAATCGAATAACGGGTCGTATTGGGGTCGAATGAATCAAACCTAAACCAACAACTAGATTAGAACGACTCCTAACAGTGTTATTCGGTGGTTATTGGGTGTAGGGAACGACTGGAATGAATGACTTCGGCTTTAGGGTTTATGGGATGTGTAACCTCACAAAGGAGGCATCAACTGTCTACGACCGTATACTATATACTGTCACCAGACACAGTCGTCGACTGTCTATGACAGTCGGTCGACTGTCTATGACAATCTTTATGACAATCGTTCGACTATGTGTATTCAGTCAGTCGACTGAGTGAACTCAGTCGTCGATTGTGTGAACAGTTTAACTATTGATATAAAACGTTAACGCACATACTTATAAGTTCAATAATCACCATTACAATATTAATCGTTATTACATGACTGAATGTAAATATTAACAAACGCAAAACTAGAAATTACAAATATGCACCAGCATGTAACACTTTCTAATTACAATTAACACTTTAGCCACTACACGTGGCTTTTTAACCGAAGGGCTTAGGATCTAGCGTAGCCGGGGTAACTAAGGCCACTTCCTATCGTAACTAAACTATTCATCCTCTTAACCTTCTACATCAGCGCCACATCAACACCAATATCCTATAACTAACTCATAATTAAACACTCTCTATAATGGCTAAAACAATACTCCTCTTAATATACAACGTACAAGCAATAAAGCATCAAGTCCAACAATAAAAATCCACTGGACCCACAATTCCTATAACTAAACTTAAAACTTTCGTTAAATTGATGGTGGATGCGGATAACTAAAGCGGGTAACTATCTCGTGCCTATGATTAGATACGGGTAATGACGGGTAATGAACGAGTAAGGAGCGGGTAATGAACTATAGGGAGTGGTCTAATCATGCAACTTATGCAGGAAACCATATTTTATTGAAATAAAGTACATTTCTCGCTCATCATTAAAAAAAAATCTTTCATACAATCTTCTTTTTTACACCCTTCACACCACCACTCATATATACACAACGAAAAGAGCTTATTTGTGGAATAAATTTAGTGATGAAATATAAATAAAACTATAAACTCAAATTTAAATATCTTATGTTTCATGCATGCAACTAATTCTAAAGAAGATAATAACTACAAGTTTACGTCAGCGACGTTTTTAGAATGAAAATATATAAGGATCATCTATAACTTGAATGATACTTCTCTAAACTTTTTTTTTTTCTTCTCAAATAGTGGTTATTTACATCAAGAAAATCACAAATTTAATAATATATGGAGTTCCATTATAAAATTTACTAGTGTCGTATACAATTTCAATACTACTTATAAAAAAAATCCAGACATGTGATGTCACAAGACCTATTCA
The DNA here is from genome assembly GCF_046630445.1 of Rutidosis leptorrhynchoides. Taxonomy (NCBI): domain Eukaryota; kingdom Viridiplantae; phylum Streptophyta; class Magnoliopsida; order Asterales; family Asteraceae; genus Rutidosis; species Rutidosis leptorrhynchoides. The sequence goes on along the minus strand of NC_092339.1, from coordinate 374,299,418 downwards.
CGTCCCAACAAAGATCGCCACTATCTACCGTCTATAGTCCTTTTGACTTATATTGTTAAAGAATATCCTTAGGCCACATGTAGTTGTCCGCCAGAGGAACCGCCACAGGCCGCCACCCCTTTCACCCCCACCACCAGCGCATCGCCACCATCTCCGCCAGTCACTCCCCTCACGTTTCTAACGGCCTGAATTTGTGGGCCCCACATTGAATTTTTGTTTTTTCCTCCTTTTTCTTTTTTCCAACCCAATCCATATGCATATACACCATTCACAACCCAAATCCAAAACGAAAAACACTTATCATAGTTATTTACACTTAGTTAATTAAAGGGATGATGGGAATAGGGTTATTGTTAATTGAATCAATTAACAAGTTATAGTTCTTGTGAATGAAAAGAAGTGTGATGTGTGAAGAAGAAATGTAAAAGGGATTATTTTTATACGGTAATTTTTATCTTTTTCTTTATTTTAATTCAACCTCTTACACAATAATATGGTAAGTCACAATTTCCATGAATGTTTTTAATAATATAATGTTTTAAATTTATTTAATAAAATGTTATTTGTATTTATTAATTGTATTTAAGTAATAATTTAAAATTGGTTAAAGTTGTAAATGAAGTGTATGATTGTGAGTGTTTAGTGAAAGGAATGTGAAAGAAATGTTAAAGGGTTTGTGCTGATGTGGCGCTGATGTGGAGGAAAGAAGTCCAGTGAAAGGAGAGAACGATTGCACGTGGCCTTAAAGTTTTAATGTCACATGACCTATTCATATATAAGTTAACCCTTTGAATTTAAGTATGAAATGTACGTTATAATATAAAAAAATAACAATTTGTAATAAATGTTTAACTATTGCTTTAAGGACTATAGTTCACATTATTTTTTCTTATTTATATTCACAGATCTTGGAGTTTTTTCTTTCTCGTAGTATTTTTCATTTAAATCATGATTACTTTGTATAATTCATGATTACGTTGTATTTTTAATTATAGTTGTATTATTAATTACAGTATTAATTATTATTTGCACTCGACAAATGGTATTTTCCTTTTAATTATATCATATCTTATTGTAAGTTATGCTTTACATCATTTATCTGTTTATGTATATAATTTCGATTTGTTAATTTAGTTGGTTAGTATCTAATTTAGTTGTTTTGGTCAAAGCTGGTAATTTGAACAAAGAGTTAGGGGGTCCATATTTCCTCTTTAATCCTTGGGTTATTAAGATTTATAGCTTAAAAAAAAAACAAACATTATTATACCACTTTAACAATTAATTCGTTCACGTGAGTTATTGAATAATTAGAGAAAGTTAATAACACTGTATGTTCAGATGTTCAACTGTACGATATCTATATAGGCATCAAGTTTACAAATGAAGTTGTGGCATGAACAGATTCATAACACTATATGTTCAGATGTTCAACTGTTTTCCATATTTGGAACTGCATATTGCTAAAGCTATTATAAGTCAAATTAGTGCATTGCATATGCTTACGAATGCAAATAGAGCACGCATTGACAAGGTTGACAGAATGACTTCTCGTCCTGACGAGAGGAATAAAAAACGCTCGTACAAAGCCGGTTAATCGGATTTAGCTTGTGTTTGCCGCCCTTGGGGCAATTTTTGTGGTTTTTGTGCCTTGATCATTTTGGTAGTTCTGTTCTTAAGCTTTTGTGTTTTGATAAGTTAGTTTGTGTTGTGTGGTTTGCGGCATAGTTGGGCTCGTTTTGAGTTAGTGGTTATTTAGATTTGTCTAGGTTGGTTACTCTCTTCGAGCCTCTCGCCGTTTAGTTTGTTTTCTTATCTTTTATTGGTTTAGGATTCTTTCATCTATTGATGAAGTTTCCTTTTATTTAAATAATATTCGTTATTTTAGCTAAAAAAAAAAATCAAATAGAGCCCTATACGGCTATACATGTGTTACAAAAAAAACTGAAACATAGTATGTCTAACACTTGAAAATTTTCAGGGTGACGCAAGTGACGCAATCCAAGCAAACATGGACGTTTCAGACACTTCTAATTGTTTCATATAAATATTATCAATAATGATGGGTTTCGTCATTCTAATTGTTTCTTTGAGTTAATCTATATCAATAACAAGGTTTTCAAATACTATCTTTTAGAGCTGTCGTGCAACGAACAGACTCATAAATCTATTATACTTGTATATTAAATCATTTGACTTGTTTGAATAACGGATTTTGCTAGCGACTACTCTATGGACTGCCATTAATGTGCAAAAATAATTTATACTTTTTAATAATTGTCATATAAAAGTCTATAATAACTGTTTTGTAGAACGCAATCATGCACTTTAACGACAGCCTTAAGGGATGTCATCAACAAAATAATTTGGACAATTGTAGGATTATATGCGGGACACATGTATTGACATATTAGTTGTTGATTATATTATATTATATTATAGTCTAATATAGTCGTGTGGTTAAAAGCGATACAATATTGTAGCTTTGGTTTTACGATCGTAGAATTATTGGATTAGGTAACATTATCAATGATTAGCTTGTGAATTGGTTAATAGACTAAGCTTAACGACGTTTAATTGAAATTTATTAGTCGAGAAACCGTGACACTCGATAAACGATCATATTGTCATTTGCCATCACAATAGTTCATTAGTTATAACGGTTCTTAACAACAATCGGCTAGGGAGATGCGTATAAGTGAATACTTCTGTTACCTTTGCTTATTTGTTCATTAAATTTATATTTTTAGTTAATTAAAAAATCACCTTAAACAATGACGGAACTTTAACCCGGATACAGATGAGGCGAGTGTAAAAATTTAATAAATTTTTCAAAGTCAGCAGGGGTAAACAATAAAAAAAAAGCCTTATTTTTTGGTTAAAAAAAATTAGTGTAAATTTTTTTTTTCCTTTAAATTCAGGTAGGGCGGAAACCCCTTTGTGACACACCAAATTCCGCCCCTGATCTTAAGAGCCCGTTTTTGTTCGTTAACCTTTGATTATGGTGAATTCACATCTCCTTAGAACGAATTTTACTTGCTATTAACACTACAAGAAAAATTTTCATTTGTGACGATCTTTTAGTGATGACTCAATATTTGGTCACTAATTATGCTATTTAGTTACCATTAAAAAAGTGGTCACTATACGATATTAGTGACCACACAAATGGTCACTGTAGTGACCAATTGAAAGGACCCGTTCATATCGATTATAAACGATTCACAATAATTGATTACATCGCGAGGTATTTGACCTCTAAATAATACATTTTATAAACATTGCATTCGTTTTTAAAAGACAAACTTTCATCACATCGAAAGTTGACGGCATGCATACCATTTCATAATATATCCAACTATAAATGACTTAATAATATTCTTGATGAACTCAATGACTCGAATGCAACGCCTTTTGAAATTTGTCATGAATGACTCCAAGTAATATCTCTAAAATGAGCAAATGCACAGCGGAAGATTTCTTTCATACATGAGAATAAACATGCTTTAAAGTGTCAACCAAAAGGTTAGTGAGTTCATAGGTTTATCATAATCAATCATTTTCAATAATATAATAGACCACAAGATTTTCATTTCCATTTCTCAAAAATATATATCCCATACATAGAGATAAAAATCATTCATATGGTGAACACCTGGTAATCGACCTTAACAAGATGCATATAGAATATCCCCATCATTCCGGAACTCCCTTCGGACATGATAAATTCGAAGTACTAAAGCAGTTCAAATTTTCTGACTGGGCTTGTTAGTGCCCATAGATCTATCTTTAGGATTCGCGTCAATTAGGGGCCAGTTTCCTAATTCTTAGATTAACAGACTAAAAAAGGGCATATTCGATTTCGACAATTCAACCGTAGAATGTAGTTTCAATTACTTGTGTCTATTTCGTAAAACATTTATAAAAGCAGCGCATGTATTCTCAGTCCCAAAAATATATATTGCAAAAGCATTTAAAAATGGAGCAAATGAAACTCACAATACTGTATTTTGTAGTAAAAATACATATGACGAAACTGAACAATGCAGGGTTGGCCTCGGATTCAAGAACCTATATCATTTATATATATATTAACACATATAATCGTAATCGAACACACACACACACACACACACACACACACACACACACATATATATATATATATATATATATATATATATATATATATATATATATATATATATATTATTAGTGATGTATATGTTATTTTAATGATTTATGCATTTCATTAATAACTTAAATATATTTATTTTATATATCATACTTCTAATAAAAATAATAATAGAGTTAGGTTATATGTATTAAATATATTTTTATGTAACTAATATTTATTTGGTTAAAATAATACTGATAAATGAAAAGTCGTAATAGTTTTATAATAATATCAGTAGTTATGATAATAATAATAATAATAATAATAATAATAATAATAATAATAATAATAATACTTATTTTTTAAAATAATGATAATAATATTAATGATTCTATTAATGATAATAATAATAATAGTTTTAATAGTAAAAATAATCTTATTATAAATAATAATTTTAATACAAATGTTAATTTTAATACTTTTAATAATAAGAATGATAATAATAATAATAATAGTAATAATAATAACTATGATATTTATATAAAAATTACTTTAAGTAATAATGATATTAATAATGATAATAATAATAATAATAATAATGATAATTGAATTATATACATATATTTTTATTTTTATCTTTGTCACTCATAACTTAATTATAATTTTTAGTCATTTTTAATATAATATTCGTTTTCATAAAACTATCTTTTATTATACTTATATTTATTTCATACAATAAATTTGGTCATACTTATGTTATATTTACTTTCATATAGTAAAAAAATAACTTCCTAATACTTCAATATTTAATTCATAATCATAATCATAGTCAAAATAATAATGTCTAATGATAATAATATTAATGATAATAATATTAATGATAATAATAATTGTATTATTAATCTTAGTATATCATATTAACAATAATTTATAATAACAATAACAATATCAGCAACAACAACAACAACAACAACAATAATAATAATAATAATAATAATAATAATAATAATAATAATAATAATAATAATAATAATAATAATAATAATAATAATAAAGAGTATACCCTTTTTATAAAAAGAATGACCCAAACGGGACTCGAACCCGAGACCTCATGCTTCCCCGATACACACTTAAACCAGCTGGGCTATGCCCATTTTCCGAAATATTACAGAACGAAAAATATATTTAACCCGAATTCATTTTCTGTCTTCACCATCTTCTTCTTCAATTTAAACCGTTGACCAGGCACTCGTTCATTATCAAATAACAGTTTACGATTTGAATTAAAATTTGAAATTTATATGTAAACGACCTGTATTGGATACAGTTGTTCATCATACTACAAAAAAAATATATATAAAAACATATGTATCTGTTGTCTCGCGAAGAACATATTCAAACTAAAAATTGATTTTGCTTTTTAGACGTTTTTAGACAATGATTATAAAACGAATTGTGCTTAAAATGACCATTATAATCTTTCTCAACCATTAATTTCAACAAAAATGACCTATAAAACTTTAATTTGATCGAAGAACACAGAATTGACTTTTTGAAAAATAAACTTTGACTCAAGAATTCGTTTTCTTTTTGAAGAATTGGAAGGTGAGAATTTGCAGATAACTTCACTAGAGGATTCCTAACATCAAGGCATTAACACATTTTGAGAATTGTTTAAAAATCGAGCTGTTGAATTTATCATTCAAGAACAGAGGTTATTAAATAAAAATTTGATTAAATTAAAATTCGATTCTATAAAAAATAATATAGCTGTAATTGATATAGAGAAAGGAGAAAATGAATTGAATTAATTAGTGTTATTGAGGATTCGAATGTTTTATAAGGAGAAAGAGGTCGACAGACCAATTTTTACTCAGGAGTAAAATAAATAAAAAAAATTAAACAGGATATAGAGTGGTAACCGAATTTGTTGTTTTCCTGAGATTGCATCCTTGATTCGTTCCAATTTGAAACAGGAAAATCAATTTAACACAGTAGGATAGATACAGGTAACTGAATCCAATTTCTATTTATCGGTTTTTTTCTTTTTTATATAAATAATATTGATATTTATTAATTATAATTATATTTATGATAATTAAAATACTAATATTAATAATAATAAGAGTAATATTAATAATATTGTGATGATATTAATAATTACAATAATAATGATCTTAATAAGTTTAGTAATGATATTAATAATAAAACAAAATAATAATAATTTTGATAACATTGTTAATAACAAATAACAATTACAATGATTATGATAATACTAGTAACAATATAACAATTTACATGTAAAAAATTTTATGATACATATAATACTAATAACAATAATAGATATATAAATAACAATAATAAATAAAAAAATTATTTTACTAATGATTATAATAATAAATTGTGTTATTCTTAATATAATCTTTATATTACAAATAATGATTTTTATAGTAATGGTAATTATCAAAATAACAATAATAATTAAAATCATAAATTTTTACTACCATATATAATAATATTAATAATACATAATGAAAGTAATAATAATATTGATGTAACAATTTATACATATCAAATCTCATATATATACTACATATTAAATTACTACTATTAATAAATCTGATATCAATATTAATAATGAAAGTAATAATAACTATATTTTAACTCATAACTAGATTTAATATAATAATATTACATTTTATTAATTTTGTAATACCTGTAACAACACATTTGAATATTTAATATTTATATATATTAGATATATTACAACATACATATAATATTAGTTGTGTACAGAGTTAATATATATATTTATATATTTATTTTACTAATATCTTATTTATTTTGTAAGTTACTTTACATGTTTAAATCAAATGATTATATGGTATTATATTAATACAATTTAATGTACATATATATATATACATATATATATATATATATATACATATATATATATATATATATATATATATATATATATATATATGTATATATGTGTGTGTATATATATATATATATATATATATATATATATATATATATATATATTATTTATTTATTTATTTCCACACAATTATTCGTGAATCGTCGGAAATAGCCAAAGTTTAAATGAATCCATAAAAATAGTTCATAGTTTTTGAGACTTCAACATTACAGACTTTGCTTATCGTGTTGGAAACATATAAAGATTAAGTTTAAATTTGGTCGGAAATTTCCGGGTCGTCACAGTACTTACCCGTTAAAGAAATTTCGTCCCAAAATTTGATTGGGATGGTCATGGTTTACAATAAGTATGTTTTCATGACGCATACGAGCTGAAAATTAGAGTTTTATCATCATTGAATAATATAGATAAAATAACTCGATTACGTGAAGAGTACGAATGAAACTATTGTAAAAGAGTGTAATGAGAAAATAAAGTTTTATCATATCTTTTGACGTAGATAGGATTTATTTTTGAAATAAGGTGCATCTTAACTTTTGACGTTGTCTTGGTTGAATTCCAGAATTCAAGGGATTTAGAGAAAATCTTCGAAATCTATAAAAGATTTGATTCTTCAAAAATTAAGGAAACTAGGATCTTCTTTGATTTAATTCGATAATCTGGCTTGATTGCTCTGTCTCATATTCCACTATAAATCCACTACCTTCATTTCCTTTATATTCCAGAGTTCCATCCCTTTTGTTTTCTCTTCCCGACTTTAAGTTAAGCGAATAATGGTTCATAATTCGTAGGTATGGAGTTTCGAATGAACATGACTAATGTTCTAAGAAAGAAATTGTAATAGCACGATCTTGATTGGTTAAATTACCAGAATTCAAAAGAAAAGATAGAACTATCAAGAAATAGGTTCTTGGTATGTTTATAGAATAGATAGAATGTAAGAGTCGTGTAACATGGCACATGATGACGTTATGATCTGTGAATCATCATGTTTCATTAGAAACTCAGCATGACTTACTGTAATATAATCACGTTGATCAAGTGTCATTATATTATACTAAATCATGCTTCAGTTCCCAACACTTCTTCAAAAAAAAAAAAAAAACACTCATATTATAAATTAGAATTTTCCAGAATTTAGAAACAAAAACAGTTTCCTTTATGATGTAACACAGATATCGGGAAGAGATAAATGATTTCAGATAAGAATAGTTATGAAAATATCTTCAGAAATATCAAGGATATTTATAATGAAAGATACGATGATATCTTAGAATTTCTAATATCGATGAATGATGAATAAGTTTTGTCCGTAAAAGCGTAGAGTTAGAAGTAAAATATTCATTAGCAGATATTGAATCATTTGGATTCTTTGAAGGCAGGTTTAGTCTTTGTGATTTGTCCACAGCCTCCTTCATAGTTTGCTCAATCCATTTTTCAAGTTTCAAACCTTCTTTTTCCGAGCTTGGCCAACACACTATTCTTTATCATCAAACTTTCGATTGTTAAGATCGTTTACAGTTTTTTCTAGTTCCTTCAGCTTTTTCAACATTCAGAGTATTGATTCGTAGACTGGGTGCTTTTTAGGATTTCAGAATTGAAGTTCATAATTCTAAGAGATAAAGGTTATATGTATACATATAACTGTTGATGTAGAAACGCTGCGAGATTCGAAATACGGATTGCTGATTACCAGTAATTGGTATGACAATTCTTGTTAAAGATGCAGATGAGTATATGATAGGGTTTCAATAATTAAGTATAGCAATTTTTAAGAGAGATTTAAGCCAAGGAACAACGAGGTTGCTAATAAGTCTGTTGATAATATTGCAGAATATAAAAGGTTTCCCGGTAACAATAACATTGGCAAACGTATATACCAAAGTTATAATAAGGTTGATTCGAACGAAAAGTCGAAGTTGACTTGCTGGAGCTGTGACAAAACTGGCTACTTTGAAAAGGAATTGCAATATTATTTTCGGTAATAACAATGCCAAAGGAGCTAGCACAGATACGTTTTAAACGTTTACTCAGGTTCCGAGAGTTTTTCAGGTGCATATCTATATGCAAAAATATTTTCTTCCGTAGATGACGTGTGGTTCGATCATCCTCTCAGTTGTTTCTTAATTGAGGTGTTTCCAAGAATTATGAAAGCTTTGAACGCAGATTGGAATTGTCAAGATACAAATGAGGTTTAAGATGAAATCAAGTGGCAAACTTGAAGAAATGTTTAGTTTCATATGTTATAATCAATGTTTTAATTCATTTTAATTATCCAATGTTGGTATTCCACAGTTAGTAGTCCACAGTTAGTAATTCAATAATTCATATATAGTTTAATATATAATATTCGAATTAATTAATACGTATCGTGACCCATTATATACATGTTTCAGACTCGATCACAACTCAAAGTATATATATTATTTAGATTCAACCTCAACCCTGTATACCTAACTCGAACATTACCGCATATAGAGTGTTTATGGTTATTCCAAATAATATATATAGATGCGTCGATATGATATGTCAAAACATTGTATATGTGTCCCGATTTTAAAATGCGTAAATAACAGTATTTAAATGACGATAAATAAAGTGCGTAAAATAAATAACAGAAATTAAATGACAATAAATAAAATTGCGAGAATTAAATTGCGATAAAATAAATAGCGATAACTAAAATGTAATAAGGAATTAGCAGTTAGCTAGGAACAGTTAGCTAGGATTTTGTTAGCGTGGATTCTTAATAGAATTTCTCATGGTTAATTCGTTTGTTTCTAACAAATTTTATTTTGTCCAATGTTTTCTTCATTATGCCACTTGTTGGATTTTGATAATTCAAAATCCAAATATGAAATTGAATGAAAATAGTTATTCTGTGGTGAAAGAATACGTATATCTGTGGATGTGAGTAGGATAGTATATAACTGTTGAATCAGATTCGAAGAATGTACAATGTAACTTATTAATGTGAAATCTAAATATTCCTCGGGTATTACCTACCCGTTAAAATATTTTCACCATTAACAGTTTGTACAAAAGAAATTTTAATTACAATCTTTATAAAAAATACATACATATATATTTTCTTCAGATGTAATCATGGATTTAATGAGTCAATATGATATTAATCTCATTTGCTTTACCGTTAGAACAAGAATATATAATCTCTAAAACATTAGAGATTACATAATCGCCATGAAGAACGAAGGTAATTGATGTAGAACGATACGCAGAACGATGATTTTATTTGAGGTACAGAATGAGATGTTGAGGCATGGATTGTTGATGGTACTGGTGTTGTTTATTGATGGTACTGTTGGTGCTGATGATGTTGCTGAAGCTGGTAAATTTTGCACCATATTCTCCAAATTGATTACTCGAGCGCGAAGTTTGTTGACTTCTTCTATTATTCCGGGATGATTATCGGTCGGAACGAGCAGATGAATAAGGTTTAGAATTTTAGATAGAATATAATCGTGTCGAGATACTCTAGAATTGAGAGAGAAAATGGTGTTTCGAACAGGTTCGCCGGTAAGTGCTTCAGGTTCTTCACCAAGAGGTGAATTCGGTTGGTGAAAAGGATCGCCTTCTTCACGTCTCCATTGATTAATTAGACTACGAACCCATCCCCAATTCATCCAGAATTGATGATGGTTGATTGGTTGATTCATTCCGGTGACGCTGCTTTCGGAGCTTAGGTGAACATTTATGTCGGAATAGCTGTTGAATTCAAAGAACTGACTAGTGGCGAGTTCCATTTCGTACGATTGAGTAAAGGGTTTTTCGGTATGAAATGATTTTCGGCTATAGGATGGTATTCTAATTACATAGAATACTTATATATATCATAAAGATTTCGCAGATTACGGAGAAAAGTTCGAAAGCGGTCAGGCAAAGGTAACAGTAACAGATACGCTAAGATACGATTTTATCTATACACTATCTATACAATAGAGGCAGTAAGGTGTGTCTAGAATTTAAGGATGATAAGCAAGTAATTTTTGACACGAAATGATAAGCAAAACTTTTGACATGCAGACACGGTCGAAGTCCAGACCCACTAATGCATCTAAACAACTATCAGTTAGACACACTAATGCAAGACCTAGTTCGCTAAGACCACCGCTCTGATACCAACTGAAAGGACCCGTTTATATCGATTATAAACGATTCACAATAGTTGATTACATCGCGAGATATTTGACCTCTAAATGATACATTTTACAAACATTGCAATCGTTTTTAAAAGACAAACTTTCATCACATCTAAAGTTAACGGCATGCATACCATTTCAATCCAACTATAAATGACTTAATAATATTCTTGATGAACACAATGACTCGAATGCAACGTCTTTTGAAATATGCCATGAATGACTCCAAATAATATCTCTAAAATGAGCAAATGCACAGCGAAAGATTTCTTTCATACCTGAGAATAAAAATGCTTTAAAGTGTCAACCAAAAGGTTGGTGAGTTCATAGGTTTATCATAATCAATCATTTTCAATAATATAATAGACCACAAGATTTTCATTTTCATTTCTCAAAAATATATATTCCATACATAGAGATAAAAATCATTCATTTGGTGAACACCTGGTAATCGACCTTAACAAGATGCATATAGAATATCTCCATCATTCCGGGACTCCCTTCGGACATGATAAATTCGAAGTACTAAAGCAGTTCAAATTCTCTGACTGGGGCTTGTTAGTGCCCATAGATCTATCTTTAGGATTCGCGTCAATTAGGGGCCAGTTCCCTAATTCTTAGATTACCAGACTAAAAAGGGGCATATTCGATTTCGACAATTCAACCATAGAATATAGTTTCAATTACTTGTGTCTATTTCGTAAAACATTTATAAAAGCAGCGCATGTATTCTTAGTCCCAAAAATATATATTGCAAAAGCATTTAAAAGGGGAGCAAATGAAACTCACAATACTGTATTTTGTAGTAAAAATACATATGACGAAACTGAACAATGCAGGGTTGGCCTCAGATTCATGAACCTATATCATTTATATATATATTAACACATATAATCGTAATCGAACACATATATATATATATTTATATTATTAGTGATATATTTGTTATTTTAATGATTTATGCATTTCATTAATAACTTAAATATATTTATTTTATATATCATATTTTTAATAAAAATAATAATAGAGTTAGGTTATATGTATTAAAAATATTTTTATGTAACTAATATTTATTTGGTTAATATAATACTGATAAATGAAAAGTAGTAATAGTTTTGTAATAATATCAGTAGTTATGATAATAATAATAATAATACTTATTTTTTAAAATAATGATAATAATATTAATGATTCTATTAATGACAATAATAATAATAGTTTTAATAGTAAAGATAATCTTATTATAAATGATAATTTTAATACAAATGTTAATTTTAATACTTTTAATAATAAGAATGATGATAATAATAATAATAGTAATAATAATAACTATGATACTTATAAAAAAATACTTTTAGTAATAATGATATTAATAATAATAATAATAATAATAATAATAATAATAATAATAATAATGATAATTGAATTATATACATATATTTATATTTTTATCTTTGTCACTCATAACTTAATTATAATTTTTAGTCATTTTTAATATAATATTCGTTTTCATAAAACTATCTTTTATTATACTTATATTTATTTCATACAATAAATTTGGTCATACTTATGTTATATTTACTTTTATATAGTAAAAAAAATAACTTCCGAATACTTCAATATTTAATTCATAATCATAATCATAGTCAAAATAATAATGTCTAATGATAATAATATTAATGATAATAATATTAGTGATAATAATAATTGTATTATTAATCTTAGTATATCATATCAACAATAATTTATAATAACAATAACAATATCAACAACAATAATAATAATAATAATAATAAAAATAATAATAATAATAATAATAATAATAATTATTATTATTATTATTATAAAAATAAGAATAAAGAGTATACCCTTTTTATAAAAAGAATGACCCAAACGGGACTCGAACCCGAGACCTCATGCTTCCCCGACACACACTTAAACCAGCTGGGCTATGCCCATTTTCCGAAATATTACAGAACGAAAATATATTTAACCCGAATTCATTTTCTGTCTTCACCATCTTCTTCTTCAATTTAAACCGCCAACCAGGCACTCGTTCATTATCAAATAACGGTTTAAGATTTGAATTAAAAATTTGAAATTTATATGTAAACGACCTGTATTGGATACAGTTGTTCATCATACTACAAAAAAAATATATAAAAACATATGATTATGTTGTCTCGCGAAGAACATATTCAAACTAAAAATTGATTTTGCTTTTTAGACGTTTTTAGACAATGATTATAAAACGAATTGTGCTTAAAATGACCATTATAATCTTTCTCAATCATTAATTTTAACAAAAACGATCTATAAAACTTTAATTTGATCGAAGAACATAGAATTAACTTTTTGAAAAATAAACTTTGACTCAAGAATTCGTTTTCGTTTTGAAGAATTGGAAGGTGAGATTTTGAAGATAACTTCACTAGAGGATTCCTAACATCAAGACATTAACACATTTTGAGAATTGTTTAAAAATCGAGCTTTTGAATTTATCATTCAAGAACAGAGGTTATTAAATTAAAATTTGATTAAATTAAAATTCGATTCTGTAAAAAATAATATAGCTGTAATTGATATAGAGAAAGGAGAAAATGAATTGAATTAATCAGTGTTATTGAGGATTCGAATGTTTTTTAAGGAGAAAGAGGTTGACAGACAAATTTTTACTCAGGAGTAAAATAAATAAAAAAATAAAACGGGATATAGAGTGGGAACCGAATTTGTTGTTTTCCTGAGATTGCATCCTTGATTCGTACTAATTTGAAACAGGAAAATCAATTTAACACAGTAGGATAAATACAGGTAACTGAATCCAATTTCTATTTATCGGTTTTTTTCTTTTTTAAATGAATAATATTGATATTTATTAATTATAATTATATTTATGATAATTAAAATACTAATATTAATAATAATAAGAGTAATATTAATAATATTGTTATGATATTAATAATTACAATAATAATGATCTTAATAAGTTTAGTAATGATATTAATAATAAAACAAAATAATAATAATTTTGATAAAGATAATTTGATAATATTGTTAATAACAAATAACAATAACAATGATTATGATAATACTAGTAACAATATAACAATTTACATGTAAAAATTTTTATGATACATATAATACTAATAACAATAATAGATATATAAATAACAATAATAAATAAAAAAATTATTTTACTAATGATTATAATAATAAATTGTGTTATTCTTAATATAATCTTTATATTACAAATAATGATGAAAGTAATAATAATATTGATGTAACAATTTATACATATCAAATCTCATATATATACTACATATTAAATTACTACTATTAATAATACTGATATCAATATTAATAATGAAAGTAATAATAACTATATTTTAACTCATAACTAGATTTAATATAATAATATTATATTTTATTAATTTTGTAATACCTGTAACAACACATTTGAATATTTAATATTTATATATATTATATATATTACAACATACATATAATATTAGTTGTGTACAGAATTAATATATATATATATTTATATATTTATTTTACTAATATCTTATTTATTTTGTAAGTTACTTTACATGTTTAAATCAAATGATTAAATGATATTATATTAATACAATTTAATGTGTGTGTGTGTATATATATAAATATATATATATATATATATATATATATATATATATATTTATTTATTTATTTATTTATTTATTTATTTATTTACATATTTATTTCCACACAATTTTTCTTGAATCGTCGGGAATAGACAAAGTTTAAAGGAATCCATATATATATATATATATATATATATATATATATATATATATATATATATATATATATATATATATATATATATATATATATACATATATATATTTATTTATTATTTATTTACATATTTATTTTCACACAATTGTTCGTGAATCGTCGGGAATAGACAAAGTTTAAATGAATCCATAAAAATAGTTCATAGTTTTTGAGACTTCAACATTACAGACTTTGCTTATCGTATTGGAAACATATAAAGATTAAGTTTAAATTTGGTCGGAATTTCCGGATCGTCACACCAATTTTGGTATTTTGGTCTCTAAATTTTTTTTGTGACGGATCTATAGTGACGATAAGTGACCAACCTATTTTGGTCACTAGCTTGATTTAGTTACCAATTTAGTGTTATTAGTGATCAATAACCTTCGTCACTAAAACTCATTTTTCTATAACTATTTTGACCAAGTGCGTATGTGCGTAATAACATTTGATATTCCATATCATTCTAAAAGTATAAGATTTACACATCAATAATCATCCAGATCACTGACGATGTTTTAACAAATCTATCTCATCCTTGACACCCAGAACTTTTATTAACCCAAATATTTTTCTTCTTTTAAACCGTTTGTTGACTATGTACACATCAACAATATGTGATATGTCCGTATAGTTCACAATGCAACAATAATCCTTTTTATCAACTTGATCCAGAACAATTTGAACGCATATTAAGAAGTGACTACTGTAGCGACCCGACCAAATCGTCATTGACGGTGCCGTCTACTTAGGTCCCGTTGCGTGGTCATAGTCTCTATATGAGACGCGTTTGACCAAAATCATGTCGCATTCATTTGAAATGTACAAAACTTGCAAAGTTTAGTTTACAAAACGGTTCGACAACAAGTTTAAGTTTACAAAAGTAGTAATGTATAAATGAAATAACTTGCGACATAATTAGTTGAAAATCACAGTTGCTATAAATAGCGTAAGTATGTATGTATGCTTGACTCCAAGCAAGAAATCAGAGTGTATGCATGCATGCTTGACTCCAAGCAAGTATGAGTGTACGCGGAAGCATGTATCAAATAGCCAAGTATGAACCTGAGAAACATATAGAAAACTGTCAACGAAAAACGTTGGTGAAATCATAGGTGTATTAATAAAAGTTATATTTTGAACCACAAGATTTAGTATTTCCATAAAATTGATCATCCAAAAGTTGCATTCCAAAAGTTTGTTCGCGAGCACCCAATTATCAATGCTTAACATTCCTTCCATAGAACCCCATCACAATAGTGTTAGAACATACACTGTTTCTCGAAAATATATTTCATTCGTAAACGGTAGCGAACCGTTTGAATGAGGGTTTGTCAAACCCAGTTCTCGCTTACACCCGGCAAGTGTAACTAATGATAATCGAATTGAGGATTTTGATCTAAACTCGCTGTAGAATGTTTGTTTCATCGGACTTGTGTTCAAAACATAAAAGTAAGTAGTACAAGATGTAACAAAGTATATGTTTCTCAGCCCAAGATTTAAAGTATAAAAATTGTTGAAAAGGTGGGACTATGATCTCACCTCGAGTGCACGAGTATAAATGTACTTCACAAAGTAAACGTGTGCATGAAAGTTGCTTAGCCTTGACCTAAACAAATAAGTTTTATCAATTAACCGGTTACGACACAAGGTCGGGTGAAATGTGTTCAATTAGTCCTATGGCTCGTTACGACTCGATTATGTAGCATGTGAATCAATTTGTCAAGTTTCATGCAAGATACAAGTATAGAAACAAGTTAGGAAGGTTGCACAATCATTTGGTTAAGTTTGACAAAAATTCGAACTTCGGTCGGTCAAAGTCAACGAAAAGTCAACACGTTCGGGTCGGATCCCGAACTATTTTTCTGAGGTTTTTAATCATATATGAGCATGTTAGAACAAGTTACATGTGAATCGGAGGTGCGTAGCATAGCAAACATTATTCAAAAATCGACAAAGTTGGACAGACCACTTTGGCGCGCCGCGCGGGTACATGGCGCGCCGCGCCATTACCTGTGCAGAGAATTCTGGCAGTTTTCACACTCAAGCACGAATCCAACTTCAAATACCCATAAATCCTAAACCGTAAACATCCAAAACAAGTATCTTATATCGTTGGAAAGGTATTTTGACAAGGAATACAACTAACCACTTTTCATCAAGCAAAAACATCATTTACAATAGCCGAAATCTCGTCAAGTGGTCATTAAATGTTCAAAACCATCGTTTCAAGTTTACAAAACGCATTTTAAGATTTGGGAATGCAATTCACACATATGATATGCCGTTTTGAAGGTAATGAAACATACAATACAACTAATCACTAACTAATAACATTTCATGGCATTCAAAGCATCAAAATTTCCTTTTAGAGTTTATCAAACCCTAATCAAGAATCACAAAACCAATAATCATGTTAATGATGTTTTCCAAATCAACCTACACATCAAATTGATGCTAAAGATGCTAGTAACACTTTTAAAACATAAACTCTAACAATTTAACAACATTAACTCATCCAAAATTAAGGATTAAGCACACCCATTTCAAATGTTCAAACTAGTTACTCAAAACAACGAATCGAGCAAACAAAACATATATTCATGTTATACACGAGCCATAGACACTAACTAACACCATTTCAAGTCAAAAACACGAATTTAGAGAAATCTAGAGTTTTAAAAATGTTACCCAAACGAGATGAAGTTGGTATCAAATTGTAGAGGATGAAGAGAGGATTCCAAATACGTAATTTGTTTTGATGTTGGCCTCCTAGATCGAATTTAGATGATGAATGATTGAATTGGGTAAATGTGTGTGTGTTCTTGCTAGAGAGAAAGAGAGAGAGATGGAGATGATTGAATGGTGGTGATTGGGGTGGACTAGTTGACCTAGTCAACTAGTTTGCCCCGTGTCAATTTTAGTCCCTCGAGTTTAGAAGCGGGTGCGGGATTTTACCGAACGAATATTTTGAAAACGCTCGAGTAAACGAGTGATGTTATAATTAAATAACGGAAATATTATGAACGTTAGTCAACGGAAACTACGAATTTAGATAACGGAAGATATTATCTAAAAAAAAAAGACGATCGTTAAAATAATTTAACGGAAAAATGCGGGATGTTACATTACCTACACCTTAAAAGAAATTTCGTCCCGAAATTTAGTTGAAAGTAGTAGTCGTTGTTCCTTCATCGAGATCGTGCGTTGCCCATTCTACGGATAAGTGAAAGTACTTCATCGGGCATTTCAACGAACTTTGACAGTCGGGGTTTTACGTTGTTTTAGAGTTTGGTTTCATGATTCAAAATTTCAACCGGTTCTCCTAGGAAGGAAAGTTTGTCATCGATAGTAGGTTCGTCGAAGAGGGTAACAAGTCCTGGTTTCGCAAGGCACGTCTTTAAGTTTGATACGTAGAATGTGGGATGTACGGAGACTCGAATGAGTTGAAAAATCTAAACGGCTAGTAACGGGTCCGAAACGCCCCCAGGATTTTAAAAGGTTTTGTGTATCGCGGATTTAGCTTTCTACGTTTCCCGAAATGAATTACACCTCCTCAAGATGCGACTTTTAACGTTACGCGGTTTTCCACATGGAATTTGAGAAGTTTACGTCTAACAGTGGCATAGCTCCTTTGGCGACTACGGTCGTCTCGAGCCTTTCTGAGGTTAAAGAAGTTTCTTGGTTGTTCCATGAATTAGCTTGGGTTCGGTGGTTTGATTATCATTAACTTGGTTCTACAAAAGGAGAATGACGTTTCCGGTCACATAAGATTTCAAAAGGTGTGACGTTAAGACTTGAATGATAACCATCGACGTAAGAGAATTTAGTAAAGGCAATGACTTTTCTCAAGAAATTTTGAAGTCGATAACACAAATTCATTTTATGATTCCCAAGGTTTGAATCGTATGTTTGTTTGGCCCTTCGAGATGCGTTGATGTGTTGTACTCAAGTTTAAACGCGGTCCCGAGGCTTTTCGTAAAGCACTCCGAAATCTAGAAGTGAAACAAGAATCTCGATCTGAAATGAGGTACATTTCTGTAAGGTATGTTTGAAAAAGTTTGTTAGGACTTGAAAACGTTAGATAGAACAAGTTTCTCAAGAAATTCGCACCGCGAAAGATTTATCGTTTTCCAAAAATGTTCGTCGGGACTATTCACCCTCGAGGCGAATACTAGTATAACGTGAAGAGTCTCTCCCTCCATTGAGAATTTAGATAAAATATTTTCCTTAAACGGAAGTACGAGTGTAATACGAGAGAAATTTCCGCCTCGATGTGGGCATATCAAGCATATTGTAGTTCTTCGATGAAACCGTGCGAAGACGAGATAGTATACGCGTATAACATATGTTTGAAGTTGAAAGAATTTTCCATTCATTCGGAAGCATAAATATGGTTCGACAATAATCGAAGATGTGTCCCGGGTATGGTTGTTATCAATATTCTCGGAGTTTTCGGATATCCAAACAAGAAAAGTGAAGTCATGTACATGGCACATGGTGGTGATTAGGTTGATCGAGTCCAACCACCATCACGTGTCATTAGAACTTTGGTATGACTTACCGTAATATAACCACGTTGATCGAGTGTCGTCATATTACGCTAACTCATACCTCCATTCCCACATCAATCCATAGATTCAAGTTCGTATAATCATAAAGTTTTAAAATGAACAAAGTGTAACGATGTCTCTAACGTGACTCGTATTGAATCGAAAGAATTAGTGCAACTCGGAAGGAGCGTTTCCCGAGGGAAGTGTATAAATGATTGTTCACGTCAATGCGGTTCGAGTCAGACAATAATGTATTCAGGTATGAAAAGAGTAACGAGTCATGATAACGAGTAGCACGCAACCGTAGTGATAAATGTTGATGACGATACTCACCTAGAGTAGCGATGGTAGTAACACCAAAAAGTAGATAGTAAGAAACACCAGTGGGAAACCGATAGTAAGTTGAAACGGTGGCAAATAACAATCCGGGACACAGAGTTCCCGAACAAGTGTGACTAATGAAGTCGTCGTCATCCATACGTGTATGAATCTTGAATTTACATGTGTTACCAGAAAGTGGCAGAATACGGATTCGTATGATGAAAGCTTGGTACCATCAAGAAGTTTGCCTAAGAATGATTCAAGTATAATGCACAAGTAGTCAAGTAAGTGCTATCTATAGCAAATGTATGTCAGAATGCAATGGCTAACAATCCGGTTGTAGTCTAGATTCACTAATGCGTCCTAACGACTCTGTCAGACACACTAATGCACATCCTAGATCCCTACAACCAACGCTCTGATACCATCTGTAGCGACCCGACCAAATCGTCATTGACGGTGCCGTCTACTTAGGTCCCGTTGCGTGGTCATAGTCTCTATATGAGACGCGTTTGACCAAAATCATGTCGCATTCATTTGAAATGTACAAAACTTGCAAAGTTTAGTTTACAAAACGGTTCGACAACAAGTTTAAGTTTACAAAAGTAGTAATGTATAAATGAAATAACTTGCGACATAATTAGTTGAAAATCACAGTTGCTATAAATAGCGTAAGTATGTATGTATGCTTGACTCCAAGCAAGAAATCAGAGTGTATGCATGCATGCTTGACTCCAAGCAAGTATGAGTGTACGCGGAAGCATGTATCAAATAGCCAAGTATGAACCTGAGAAACATATAGAAAACTGTCAACAAAAAACGTTGGTGAAATCATAGGTGTATTAATAAAAGTTATATTTTGAACCACAAGATTTAGTATTTCCATAAAATTGATCATCCAAAAGTTGCATTCCAAAAGTTTGTTCGCGAGCACCCAATTATCAATGCTTAACATTCCTTCCATAGAACCCCATCACAATAGTGTTAGAACATACACTGTTTCTCGAAAATATATTTCATTCGTAAACGGTAGCGAACCGTTTGAATGAGGGTTTGTCAAACCCGTATGGATCCATACAACATAAGTTCTCGCTTACACCCGGCAAGTGTAACTAATGATAATCGAATTGAGGATTTTGATCTAAACTCGCTGTAGAATGTTTGTTTCATCGGACTTGTGTTCAAAACATAAAAGTAAGTAGTACAAGATGTAACAAAGTATATGTTTCTCAGCCCAAGATTTAAAGTATAAAAATTGTTGAAAAGGTGGGACTATGATCTCACCTCGAGTGCACGAGTATAAATGTACTTCACAAAGTAAACGTGTGCATGAAAGTTGCTTAGCCTTGACCTAAACAAATAAGTTGTATCAATTAACCGGTTACGACACAAGGTCGGGTGAAATGTGTTCAATTAGTCCTATGGCTCGTTACGACTCGATTATGTAGCATGTGAATCAATTTGTCAAGTTTCATGCAAGATACAAGTATAGAAACAAGTTAGGAAGGTTGCACAATCATTTGGTTAAGTTTGACAAAAAGTCGAACTTCGGTCGGTCAAAGTCAACGAAAAGTCAACACGTTCGGGTCGGATCCCGAACTATTTTTCTGAGGTTTTTAATCATATATGAGCATGTTAGAACAAGTTACATGTGAATCGGAGGTGCGTAGCATAGCAAACATTATTCAAAAATCGACAAAGTTGGACAGACCACTTTGGCGCGCCGCGCGGGTACATGGCGCGCCGCGCCATTACCTGTGCAGAGAATTCTGGCAGTTTTCACACTCAAGCACGAATCCAACTTCAAATACCCATAAATCCTAAACCGTAAACATCCAAAACAAGTATCTTATATCGTTGGAAAGGTATTTTGACAAGGAATACAACTAACCACTTTTCATCAAGCAAAAACATCATTTACAATAGCCGAAATCTCGTCAAGTGGTCATTAAATGTTCAAAACCATCGTTTCAAGTTTACAAAACGCATTTTAAGATTCGGGAATGCAATTCACACATATGATATGCCATTTTGAAGGTAATGAAACATACAATACAACTAATCACTAACTAATAACATTTCATGGCATTCAAAGCATCAAAATTTCCTTTTAGAGTTCATCAAACCCTAATCAAGAATCACAAAACCAATAATCATGTTAATGATGTTTTTCAAATCAACCAACACATCAAATTGATGCTAAAGATGCTAGTAACACTTTTAAAACATAAACTATAACAATTTAACAACATTAACTCATCCAAAATTAAGGATTAAGCACACCCATTTCAAATGTTCAAACTAGTTACTCAAAACAACGAATCGAGCAAACAAAACATATATTCATGTTATACACGAGCCATAGACACTAACTAACACCATTTCAAGTCAAAAACACGAATTTAGAGAAATCTAGAGTTTTAGAAATGTTACCCAAACGAGATGAAGTTGGTATCAAATTGTAGAGGATGAAGAGAGGATTCCAAATACGTAATTTGTTTTGATGTTGGCCTCCTAGATCGAATTTAGATGATGAATGATTGAATTGAGTAAATGTGTGTGTGTTCTTGCTAGAGAGAAAGAGAGAGAGATGGAGATGATTGAATGGTGGTGATTGGGGTGGACTAGTTGACCTAGTCAACTAGTTTGCCCCGTGTCAATTTTAGTCCCTCGAGTTTAGAAGCGGGTGCGGGATTTTACCGAACGAATATTTTGAAAACGCTCGAGTAAACGAGTGATGTTATAATTAAATAACGGAAATATTATGAACGTTAGTCAACGGAAACTACGAATTTAGATAACGGAAGATATTATCTATAAAAAAAAGACGGTCGTTAAAATAATTTAACGGAAAAATGAGGGATGTTACAACTACAATCTAGAGCGAGTTTGGAATTGACCTAAACGACTCCTTGCTATTACATACCTCCTATCTCCACTCTTCATCATCATGTAAAACACTAGTATTTTTTATTAATTATCAAATCCAACTCCCTCTCCCACCAACACTTCCGGAAAAAAAAAAAAATCCAAATATGAAATACTCACAAATCTAAAATTTTAGGCAAAAGTGAGCGTTTCATTTAAAACTTGTGTTTTAGATGTATGTTTTTTTTACTTAAATTTTTGTTTTGAATGACCAAAATTTTGTAAAGCAAAAACCTCTCCAGCGAGAAGCTAGAAAAGTAGAAAAATTAAATGGCTTCAAATGCGAGTCGTTCCAATTTACATTTAATTTACCTCTACTACTTAACCAAATATAAAGGAACAAAGAAATCGAATCAAACAAACACTCTTTCTTCAATGAACGAGATTGGAATAACTCGTTATTCCGGAACCTTTAAACAAACACTCTTTTACTTTAATTAAGTTGTACTCAGTTTTGTTACTCGTATTCTAGCATATTTGCATCGCTTTTGTTTATTAATATTTGGTTATACGACGATAAAAAAATATAAATTTTTATATCCAAATTTGATTATATATATTTGTTTCTTAAAAATATATCTTTTTATATCCAAATTTGATCATATGCATTTGTTTCTTAAACATTCATTCATTTCTATAATGTACCAACTAATAGAGCAATAGAGTAATAAATACATTACAATAATATAATACGGAATACGGAGTAATGCATAACTAAAGGGGAAAAAATATAAATATATGAACATGCAAGTACACTACAGACGGACATTCTTTCGCCTGATCCTCTGCATATATCATCTCGTTGCATTTTTCTCGCTCACTACACGCGCACATTCAGTTTTCGAGCATTCCTTTTTTTTTTTTTCTCTTTGTTTTTTTTTTATCATTTTAAATAATAATAACTATTAAAATTTGAATACGTTCATCAATAAATGAAGATTCTATAAACTGAATATATCGAACCGACAATCGTAAAGGCTTGAAAAGTGCAAACATTATAGAAATACCTAAAACAAAGCTAAGAGGGAGGATAAATTCGCCCCATTATTCGTGCATAAAAGTTATCCAACACTTCTTCACCTTTATCTGGCACCGTGAATGCCTGCGCATATTTATCTGGTGCAGCTTGGGCCAGTATGACGAGTAAATCTTCTTGACTATTCTTCTTGCTTTCACCCGCAGAATCGGTAGTGCGCCTTGTTTATTCACATGATAGGATCTTTAGATCAAGGAACAAGAATGGATGACAAATTTTGAGCATAAACAAGTGATGAACAATAAAGAACATGTGACAAACAAGATGAACAATCAAGAACTCAATCAATAACAGCTGATTTAATCAAGATTACATGTATAAAACTGATAAACGATTACAATAAACAAATACACGAATCTAGACTAATCTAGACTAATCACTTTGTCATTTCCATGGTGTTTGGAGCATCAAATCACCATGGAACCTCTCCACAATGAAGGTGAAGAGGTGGAGCTCACCTCTCTCTCTCTCTCTCTCTCTCTCACACTATGTGCTCACACTAACTTTGGAGGTGCTTAAATGACAAATGAACTAAGAAACTCTTTATATAGGCCTCTGTCAGCTCGAGTGCCATATATTTAAACGTTTTGTCACATATGCTCATGTGACGTGAGTTTACTTGTTCAATACAATCCTAGGTGTACAATGTAATAATAAACATTATTCGCCCATCGACGGCCATACAAATATGCATCAACAAATTCCCCCTTGGACGTTGCTGGCATATTATTGTAAACACCTCTAGCAATCTTCAGTCAATCACTGCAGTAGTACCATAATCTTTATGAATCACAAGCTCCATCAAAAGTCTTCTAGAATACGTAAAAACCCAAACTTCGAACATCAATGTTTTCGCTCATTGAAGTAGAAATGCTAATAGTCATCCCGTAGTTTCTTCAAACTTCGCTCGTACGTGTTACCCATAGTACTAAAGCAACCAGATTCCCCCTAGGACTGAACTCGATCAAATTCCTGATGTTCTAGTCTTCATACAAACCAATAAGCTCGGCATCGTCAACTGTAAAACTTCCCCCTCTTCTAATAGCTGCATCCTAATAAACTTTATAAAGCACGTATCGTCCTCATGACTCAAACACTATAGGCATATAATAGAGGCATCCATCTCACAACTAACGATCCCAAACATATCAATAAGTACTCCAATTAGTCACCAAGAATGACAAATGTATGATCATGTGATTGCGTAACAATAACCCAAAACAAATTCCCTCTACAAAGTAGAATCAACAAAATGCGAAAGATAAAATATAACGTCATTTGCCCATAATAGTCATATGCTCCCGACTACCCCACAATAACATCTCAAAAACAAGTGTTTTCGTACTCACTTACTAAATAAGTCTAACGGACAAAGGAAGTTATCCATTAAACTTTATACATCGAGACTTCAGTGAATGAAAGAAAGGTTTCAGAAAGGTTTAGTATGAAAATATTGAATAATAAACATTAAGGACCTTGGATGAAAAAATTATAGAAGTTAAGGACCATCAATGAAAATTGTGTAAAGTACAGGGACCAAAAGTGTAAACTTCGAAACTTTAGGGACCAAAAATGTTAATTTTCCAAAGTTGAGGGATCAAAACTGTAAATTTTAAAAAGTTTGGAGACCAAATTTATAAAATTTTGAAACTATAGGGGCTGAAAATTGTAAATTCTAAAATTTGGTGCTGAACTGGGTCGATTTTCCCGGTCAGATCCGAGTCTGATGTGGGTTAGACCCGGGTCGGGTTTGTTGACCGGGTTCAATTGGTTAAATGGATTGGATCAGGTTCATGATTAAAGGTTAAAGGGAATGAGCTGGTTCGGGTGGGAAAAGGTCCAAGAGTGGACGGTTCAGGGTTAGAGGTTGATGGACTGATCCAGGTTCACAAAATAGTTCATGAACCAAATGGATTAAATGAATTTGGTTGATAAACAGGTCCACATTTGTTTTGCTGTTTGTTAGGGGACAAGGAGACTAATCGTGCATCCCACAATTAAAAGTTCACTCTATTTACCACACTTGCCACCCGATACTATTCAGCTTCTTCAACCCATGAACCGTACGACTCAGTTTTCAAGCATCAAAATTTGACTAATTCGAGCCACACACACACATACATTTCAATTCATTTACTCGTACATACAAAGATTTAATCACAAGTTTGAGCACTCAAACGTGCGGTTTATCTGTTCTTCATTCATTTTCCAGAATCCGGCGAAGTGGTGGCAGTTCTAGGTGGTTCTGTGGTGGCCGATGGCGGTGCACATGGAAAACGGCTCAGAACATCACCAAAATTCATGAAAACTTGAAGATAGCTGCGGTTTGATCCTCTAAACATTTCTCCATTTTCAGAAATTCCAAAAACACCAAAATCCAGAATCAATTCGATTTTAGTAAGCTTTTATCGAAAACTAAAAATTCTTAGATCTCATCCAAAACAACGAGTTAGGAGCTGAGATTTTAAGGATTTGTTCAATAAACCAATACCAAGCTTTCTACAATTTTATTTTTTCCAATTTCGTGCTAAATCTCCAAAATCCAAAAAAGTCAACAAAAGTCAAACTGAGACCCAAATTTGATTTCATCAAATTGCTTCAAATCAATCAAATCTTGTTTGATCTTAGACTATGATACCAGTTGTTTGTTCACATGATAGGATCTTTTGATCAAGGAACAAGAATCAATGACGAATTTTGAGCATAAACAAGTGATGAACAATGAAGAACATGTGATAAACAAGATGAACAATCAAGAACTCAATCAATAACAGCTGATTTAATCAAGATTACATGTATAAAACTGATAAACGATTACAATAAACAAATACACGAATCTAGACTAATCACTTTATCATTTCCATGGTGTTTGGAGCATCAAATCACCATGGAACCTCTCCACCATGAAGGTGAAGAGGTGGAGCTCACCTATCTCTCTCTCACTATGTGCTCACACTAACTTTGGAGGTGCTCAAATGACAAATGAACCAAGAAACTCTTTATATAGGCCTCTGTCAGCTCGAGTGCCATATATTTAAATGTTTTGTCACATATGTTCATGTGATGTGAGTTTACTTGTTCAGTACAATCCTAGGTGTACGATGTAATAATAAACGTTATTCGCCTAGTGACGACCATACAAATATCCATCAACACGCCTTAAAGACGTGCTCACAAGGCCTAGATGAAAAGTTATCTACAGTATATGAAATTTACAGAAATGCAAAGATTTGGTTCAAAAACACATTTTAAAATACTTTTAGAACCTGGTTTAAGTTACCGTTTAACAAGTTTCACCATGAACGATCATTTGGGCATAAAACGAGTTTC
Organism: Rutidosis leptorrhynchoides; assembly: GCF_046630445.1. NCBI lineage: Eukaryota > Viridiplantae > Streptophyta > Magnoliopsida > Asterales > Asteraceae > Rutidosis > Rutidosis leptorrhynchoides. The sequence continues at coordinate 374,272,210 of NC_092339.1, read as the reverse complement.
ACAACTTCAAATAGCATGATATCTGATAATGCTAAAAACGAACATATATTTCATAGCATTATCCATCAAGAAAGACAAGCTTTTAGTTGCAATTGTTCTATTTACAAGTGATATTCGTTTAAATAATAAAAGGTAAAGACAAAAGACAGATTCGACGAATTGAAGACGCAAACGACCAAAAAGCTCAAAAGTACAAAGTACAATCAAAGTGGTTCAAATTATTGATGAGAAACGTCTAAAAGTTACAAGAGCACGAGCCGCAAAACGCAAAGTACAAGATATTAAATAGTACGAAAGGACGTTCGAAAATCCGGAACCGGGACCAGAGTCAACTCTCAACGCTCGACGCAACGGACTAAAAATTACAAGTCAACTATGCACATGAATATAATATAATATATAATTAATTCTTAAAATTATATATATATATATATATATATATATATATATATATATATATATATATATATATATATATATATATATATATATATATATATATATATATATATATATTATATAAAATCGTCGGCAAACTAGGTGACAAACGAATGTGAGCTGGAATCCCAACCAATCTCCATGCGATCGCATGGAGCAAAAAAAGTTGGTGACATCCTATAAATTTCGCAGTTTTCGGCCGAATATAACACATCTTTTTCTCTTCTCTATCTCTCACGTAATATATATATATATATATATATATATATATATATATATATATTATAATTTTAATTTTAATAATAATAAGGGTATGTTAGCGAATGTTGTAAGTGTGTAAGTCGAAATTCTGTACGTGTAACGCTACGCTATTATTAATCATTGTAAGTTATGTTCAACCTTTTTAAATTAATGTCTTGTAGCTAAGTTATTATTATGCTTATTTAAGACGAATTAATCATGATGTTGGGCTAAATATTAAAGACGGGGTAATTCGGCTTTGTACAATAATTGGGGTTTTGACAAAAGAACGACACTTGTGGAAATTAGACTATGGGCTATTAATAGGCTTTATATTTGTTTAATTAAATGATAGTTTGTTAATTTAATATAAAGATTTACAATTGGACGTAATTATAAATAACCATATACACTCGATCGGACACGATGGGCGGGATATTTATAAGTACTAATAATCGTTCATTTAACCGAACACGAGAATGGATTAATAGTCAATGGACTTATTAAAACATGGGTGAATTACATACAAGGAAAATTGGTGTAATTATAGTTTAAGTCCCCAATTAGTTGGAATATTTGACTTCGAATATAAGGATAATTTGACGAGGACACTCGCACTTTATATTTATGACTGATGGACTGTTATGGACAAAAACCAGACGGACATATTGAATAATCTAGGACAAAGGACAATTAACCCATGGTAATAAACTAAAATCAACACGTCAAACATCATGACTACGGAAGTTTAAATAAGCATAATTCCTTTATTTCATATTTCATCGCACTTTTATTTACTGTCATTTTATTTAATTGCACTTTTAATTATCGTACTTTTTAATTATCGCAATTTTATTTACCGTCATTTTATTTATCGCACTTTTATTTATCGCAATTTCATTATCGTTATTTACTTTACACTTTAAATTAAAGTTATATTTATTTTTAATATTTTACATTAGGTTTTAACTGCGACTAAAGTTTTAAAATCGACAAACCGGTCATTAAACGGTAAAAACCCCCTTTTATAATAATAATACTATTTATATATTTATATACAAATATAGTTTTAAAAATATAGCGTTAAACTTGGCTAGCTCCCTGTGGAACGAACCGGACTTACTAAAAACTACACTACTGTACAATTACGTACACTGCCTATAAGTGTTGTAGCAAGATTTAGGTATATTCACTCTATTAATAAATAAATAACTTGTGTAAAATTTATCGTATTCAATAGTATTTTGTAGTAAAAATATAACTATTTCGTATACACCTCTACGCACATCAATATCCTAGTCCAAATTGAATGTTTTTTAAATTATCTACTCAATGGTAATCAGTTCATAACTCAATTCATTACCTATTTGTCCAGATTTCAGATTAATCACTGATTTTGCAACAAAACTTCAATTAAGCATATCTTGCACATACGGTAACGAAAATACGCAATTTAAAAGCCCAATATTATTAGTTTTTCGAGAGGATTCTAATTATATCATAATAATTCACATTTAACAAGTTCAAGTTTCTGTAATCATACAAATCAAATTCGGGATTTAATATACATACATCAATCGAACAATATAACGCATACAAACATGTATAATCATCTAGACTTGAGCAATAGACTAACCTAGATTATGAAATTCATCACAAATCTGAGACTAATAAATTAGGGTTAGTGATTTATACCTTAAAACAATAAATCGTTTATATCAACGTGTAGCTAACGACGAAAGCAACAATCTTCGTGTAGATTATTTTTGCAGGGTTTTTGGGTGTTTGTTGATCGACGGCCACAAGGAGAGGGAGGAGCCAAAAAAAGTCGACTATATTGTGAAGGGTTTATAGTATGTGCTTGCTAGGTATAATTAATTGGGGCCTTGAGCTAATTAACTAATGATCCAAATAAGCCCAAAATACAAAAATTAATTTGGGGGGGGGGGGAGGGGTATGTTCGGCCAAACATGGCCCACATGGGGTCTCGGGCTCGTGTTGTCCAATTACGTGTACTCGTGATCCGTTTCAAGTGTCATTTGAACGTATCGAAGTCCCGGAACGTTAACCGCTCGCTAAAACACAACCAAGTAGTCTAATTTATTAAAACTATTAATAGATTAAATATTTTTCAACGTTAATAATTATTAAAATAATTATTAAAATAAATCCGAGTGTTTCGACACTCGGAAAATAGTTTTTGCAGTTATTCAAACCGTTTCATTTTCTTCTTATTTCATTAACCGAAATAAGTTTATCCATTAATATTAACCCATATTAATTCAAGTAACCCACCCCAAGGATCAAATATGCATTTAATACACTTAAACACATATAAAGTCAAGTAGTCACCGTTAAAATAATTAACAGACAGTTAACGGAAGTAACGAAAAAAGTAGGGTTGTTACAATCGATTTTTGGAAAAAAAAGACGGGGCCCACAATAGTAAAGTCACTCATCCGATCATATCAGGGCTATGTGTCGGGAGGAAATCACAAGACCCACAGCCAACTGAGAAAACTCTCATGAATGTTCAAATACAGAACGTGTATCAACCTCCTAAACTTGGATATCCGGGATACTACTAACCAAAGCACACAAGGGGTAATTTATACGAATAATATCCTAAGCAGGATTCGAACCCATGACCCCATGGTCAGTGAAGACTGGAGAGCCTTCGTACCGCTCGGCCAAAGGCCATTTGTTTAAGTAGCCACTTGTCAATGCTTACAGTACTAAGTGCACCGTTACCGACTTTCTCGCCCTCACCTAAACCATCGATTATGTACAATGTTAAATACATTTTAAATATTTAAAATCAACATTTTTTAACCTCGATTTTTGGAAACAATGATGGGGCTCACCTATAGTAAAGTCACTCATCCGATCATATCGGTGCTACGTGTCTAGAGGAAATCACGAGACCCACAACCAACTGAGAAAACTGTCATGAGTGTTCGAATGCAGAACGTGTCGCAACCTTCGAAACTTGGATATCTGGGATACTACTGACCAAAGCGCACAAGCGGTAATTTATACGAAAAATGTCAGAGGCAGGACTCGAACCCATGACCTCATGGTCAGTGCAGACTTGAGACCCTTCATACTGCTACGCCAAAGGCCATTTGGTTGAAGTTAACATAAGTTGGTTATTTCATCATTTTCGACGTTGTTGCGTTTTCTTTGCACTAGTTATAAACTTACAATAGATATTTTTTTTTTGGCAGTTGATCAACATTTAAAAAATTTTTACTTTTGTTTTACAATTATTCATTTACAATAGGGTAAACATAATACTCCGTATATATATTGATGTATTTAATATACACATTTTTAACTAGTTTAGTGAGTTGTGAATCAGTGGCGTAACCACATAGAAGACAGTGGGGGTCATATGATCCCAATGAAAAAGCATTTGATATATATTATGTACATGTAAAAAGTTTAATACAACACATTTTAGTTCAACGGGGAAGACTTGTGTCCTTTAAAAAATGAGTGAGAATATGTATACAACCTTTTTTTATTATGTACACAACCAACATGCTTTACAGTATTGTACGGTACAATACTGTAAAGCATGTTGATTATGTACATATCACTCCCCTTAAAAAATAGACTATGTAATTGTGCGCCGTGTCTTTTAATACATTTCTATTCTAAGTTTTGACCAAAATCCATTATTTATTGGGATTTGTATAAAAGAAAAGACTTAAATGTAGATGTGCAATGGATAACGAAGAAACTACAAAATGTAAATGTATACGTCTATGTTTTACGTTTACGCAAAAACTAAACGTAAAAGTTAAGAACGTAACCCTAAAAAGTAAAAACTTAAAACTGATCACGGTTTCCACCTGAACTAGTAGAAGAAGGACAAGTGGTCAAGGAAAGATGATTTTGAAGGTAAACAAAAAAGTAAAAACATAATCGTCTACGTTTTTACGTTACACGAAAACGTAAACGTAAAACATAAGCATAAACGTTAAAAACTTAAACGTAAACGAAAAACATAAAAGCATAAACGTAAAAACTTAACGAAATAACGTAAATGTAAAACATAAAAACGAATTGAAAAAACGTAAAAAATGTAAAAAAAAGCGTAAACGAAAAACATAAAATTGTATACGAAAAGAGATTAATTATTTTAGTGTTAGTATATGTACTATATTAAATTTATTATTACTATTATATTTTTTAATACTTATAATATAAATTTTATTTATTAATGTTATTACATATAATTAGTAATTATGACGTAATTATTGACTTATTATATATAATAAACTAGTGAAATGACCTGTGAAATCACGGGTTTGTTTAAATGAAATAATTTAATGACATGTTTTAGGTATTAAGTGAATGTAAATGCTAAAGTAATTTATATTAATGACCCCTTTTGACTAAGAAATGTGTCGTTGTTTTTACAAATATATAAAGACATGTATTTTCCCATACATATGTAACGTAATTAATTTCGTAAAAAGAATCCATATTTAAATATTACTAATATAATAATTATAATTATAATTATTATATTAAAAGTAAATAATAATAATAATAATAATAATAATAATAATAATAATAATAATAATAATAATAATAATAATAATAATAATAATAATAATAATAATAAGGTTCGCTCAAAGTTGAATATTTATATTTATATTTTTAATAATAATAATTATTAGTAATATATATTACTTTATATATTTTTTAAGAAAATTAAAATTACAATTTAGGAGAGATTAGTATTTCCTTTTATAAAAGATTTTTTATTATTTTTTTAATTAAATTAATATATAATTATGACATCATCATTATGAAAATTAAAGGGTAATTAGCTTAATGATTAAATCATCATTTTAGAGCTTTATATGACTATATAGATATAGATTAATCAATTTTATTCATATTATATTCCTATCATAGCGTAATTATTATCTAATTATAGATCGTAAATTTGTTAACTTTGATCTAAAGAAGAATAACTTTGGTCTAATTACATAAAGCTTTACTTAACTTTGATGATGTAATATAGTTGGTTACTTTAAAAAAAGATGAAGTAGGGAAGAAAATGAAAAAGATGAAGTAAAAGAAACACTATAGGTTGATAATTAATAATTTAATAATAATTTATTTAATATTTTTCATATTTGTATTATATTATAATTATGATTATTATCTAATTATAAGTAGGGAAGAAAATGAAGAAGATGAAGTAAAAGAAACACTATAGGTTGATAATTAATAATTTGCTAATAATTTATTTATTATATTTCATATTATATTATATTATATTATAATTATTATCTAATTATTGCTACTTTGGTATAAAGAAGTTTGACCTTGGTCACCAGGATGGTTAACCCTTGTCATTAATCAGATAAAATAATGAAATGGTATTGGCACATTATAACTTTAGAGCGCTAGGAGTCGTTTAGTGTTAAATCTCAGTGTTAAATTTAACACTGAATTTAATACTGAGGCCAAAATAAGGAAAATGGTTCAGTGTTAAATCATTATTTAATTATTTTTTAACATTTTTAATAATATTATTTAGTTTAATTATATATTAAAAATATAAAAACAAATGCATTACTAAATTTCATTAATAAAAAAATTACATTAATTAAAAAAATACTTATTAAAAAAAACACACTTATTAAAAAAAAATACATTACTTAATAAAAAACACAATACTTAATCCGACTCCGATGTCTCACGATTAGCCCATACATGTTCAACCAAATCCGATCGTAGGCCCTCATGCACTTCCCTATCTCGTAATTCTTTAGTCCTCCTCCTGTAAGTTTCGCACCTCTCGATCCAAGTTGTTTGCATATTACGAACGGGTTATGTAACAACCCGACTTTTTCCGTTTACTATCGTTACTTGTCCGTTAAGTATTTAACGGTGTTTACTTAGACTTGTGTGTTTAATAGAATTAAATAAATGCTTATTAGAGAGATTCTTGAATTAATATGTTATATTAATTTATGAACTTATTTCGGATAGCGAAATAACTAGAAAACATTACGATTAAGTTAATCGCCTAGAAAGCTTTTCAGTTTACGGAACTCAGAAAAACGATAAAATAATTATTTTTAATAATTATTGACTATAAGAAAAACTAATTTAATTTATTATTTATTTAATGAATTAAATTCGGTAATTGCGTTTCAACGACTAGTTAACATTCCAGAGACCCTGTACGGTTAACGGCACCCGAAACGGACCATGCGCGTACCAAAAGTTAAGCAAAAATGAGCCCGAGAGCCCATTAAAGGGCCCCACGGCCGAACCCCCCATGGACACCCCTTTTGGACTTTTAATTTCTTATTTGGGCTATGTGATTAGTTAGTAGATTAGATTAAGGCCCTAAACTAGAGTATAAAAGAAAAAGAAAACTTGTAAACCCTCACAACTTACAAATAGAAATCAACATTCATCCCCTCCCCCCTCTCTTTGGCCGTCGGCCTTCACACACACACACACACACACATTCAAAACTCAAAATTGGAAGAAAGCTTGTATACGAACGTTGATCCCCTTGTCGTTCTCTACGCGATTGTGTGAACAATTTGTGATTTTAAGGTATAACTAGTAACCCTAATTTTATTAATTCAAATTTTTATGCAATTACATAGTGTAATCAAGTCTAGTGCTCAATTAATGGTGTTTAGTGTTGTAATTTATCGTTTGGTTGCTCGATTGATGTTGATTGCATGAAAAACGAATTTGTATTTTAATGATCTGATTAAATTGACTTATGAACTGATCTTGTAATATGTTTTAATGGAAATATATCGAAAATTTATTAATTTTAGACTCTGATTTTGCGTGATTTCGTTATCGTATGCTTAAGATATGCTTAATCGAAGATTTGACTAGGTTTTGTTCGTAATCCGAATTTTATGAGTTTCATGCTTTGTGTTTTTGCTTATAAAAAGTGTACTACTATATTCCTTATGAAAATTTATGCAATTTGTACTTAATATTTGCATCAAAAGGTTATGTAATGCTCCCGTTATGTCAAAACGAATATTTGGTTCTTAAAGTGAGCTGAATCGATTTTCAAAGTTACATAAAAATTTCTAGAGTGAACTAGGAGTTGATTGAGACTTTGATCTTCTGGAATACGTTAGTCTAAGTATTCCTTGACATGTTTCATTTGTATGTGAACTTGCGAGAACATGATTTTCCATGAGATACATGCTCGTCTAAGTGATGTGTCTAGTTGATGATTAAAAACTGATGAGCCTGTAAAGGTTTGCAAAACTGTACAAATTGGCTAAAGAAATGTTTCTTATTATTTTATCACTAAAACTTTGCGATGACTCCAATTGGCCGTTCGTCAAAATCTATTTTCTATATTTTTTGAGAAATGTTTAAAAACTGACGCGCGGGCAGAAATTGCTGTAATGAACTATGATTAGACCCTTTCTGATATTGGACTTTTATATATTGTATGAGGCTTTGGACGGACATTTTAGTATCGATTTTAAGTGTAGTTATGATCCGGAGTTGTTCATAATTATATGATTTGTGTGCTATGAGCTATAGTTGAATCTTTCTACGATGTACGTTTTTCGAATGCATGCTTTAAATTGCGAATGTGCAATTTGCTTAAGTATGAGTTGTAAAGTGATACTTGAGCTAGGTTTGACATGTTGACCATGTTTGCATGACCTACTGAGGTGTTTGACTTTAGTTGACCACTTGGACCGAGTTGACTTTAGGGTTGACTTGCTTGGATTAGTTGACTTTTACTTGTTCGTTGAGTCAGTATGAGCACTAGGACTTTGCGTACACTATGGGTTAACATGTTTGACCTATAAGTGTATACTTAAGATGATTTACTTGATTAGGTTACGTTGTTCAGTCGAGATTGTTCGACAACCGTACGTTTTGCTAAGAAAATTACAATTGCTTTTGCTAAGGTGAGTCTACAGTCCCTACTACATTTTTACAGGGATGAGATGCATGATTTTTCCAAATTTTTTACATATTAGGCACAAGTAACTTACCAAGAATGTACATATGAGTTCAGATCAAAAATCCATTAGCTTGATTATATTAATTACTTTGTAAGCTCGACTTATAGGGATGGTACCGTTAGGTTTGACAAACCTCACCACAACATAAACTGGTGCTTATTTTGTTGTTACTCGTACACTTGATTGGTGTGTCACCAAGATAGGGTAAACTAAGACATGTGGCTCGGCTCACGCAAAGGTTAAAGCTTTATAATCAAGTGCTCATGATAATGTATACTTTTCTTACGATGTTTTCTAAGAAAATCTTGGGGCCTAACTTACGAAATGATTTATAAAACCTGTAGTTTCACTCAACATTTTTCGTTGATGTTTTGCATTTTCATCTCAAGTACATAGAAATAGTGCTTCCGCTTAACTGAAATTATTATGATGTTTACTGCTAGAACTGGACGGCGTCCAACATATTTATCATTATCAATTCAAGAACAAATATTCGCATTTAAACTACTTTCTTTCGAGATGTTTTGGGTTCATATACATTAGTCATTTATGTCAAACTTTTTCCAGTTACATGTTCTTTAATAAATGACTTTGATTTGATAATTAATGCGAATACTTTTTGAAAATGTCTCATATAGAGGGCGTGACCGCTAAACTGTGGGACCAGGAGTTAATATTCCGTTAGTGGATTCTGACGGGGTATTACATTTGGTATCAGAGCAGATCGTTTACCTAGGACTAGGCTGCATTAGAGTGTTAGGATATCTTTTGAGTCTAGACTGTAACCATAGACTAGTTAAGCTACATAGACTGTAGTTACACTACTTGCTACTTTACTTGATTCAACGTCTGCTTAGCATATCATATATGTTTATATATATATATATATATATATATATATATATATATATATATATATATATATATATAAATGCGTACTATTATCGTATATTAGATGTTTTAATGCGAGCGTGCTCCTATATTGAAACCAGATGAAGTATCTTCATGATATTTACTTAAGTGCTTGGGATGCGGATACCGAGTCCGATACTTCCGTGATTGCTCAGGGTACTCTTACACCCTGTACTGATGAAGAGGGATTTTCTGAGACTGTTGGGCAGCCTGAGCCCAAAGAGGACGAGGAAGATTCCAATGCCGAGGATAACCCTTTGTTTGATTTTCTCGACCGAGAGGATTCTGATGAAGAAGAGGAATCCGTGGATGAAGAAGATTCTGATGAAGAAAAGGGATCCGAGAAGGAAAAGGATTCCGAAGGTGAAGAAAAGTCTAAGGAACTACTCACTACTTAGTCAAAACCCCAAGATTCAATTCTACTTATTACTCCACCTGCTACACTTACCGAACCTCGTGTATTTCCACCCACTAAGAATCCCCGTAAGCGTAAGATTACATTATTTCTCGTGACAATGATTCTACGCATTACTATGGTTAACGTACTCCCCTACCTCGTGTTGTTCATCACCATTCTAATATACTAACTACTACTGCTGCAAAGCCTTCATCATCCCCTACCGATGAAGTTCGAGAGTTAAAGGAGATTTTTAGGAGTTTGGTAGCCAGAATTTATGTGTTAGAAGAAGAGCGAAATGCCACAGCAGCTATCTAAGAAGACTATGAATGCCTTAGTGAAAAGTATGCTAACCTACATGACGAGTTGACCGCATTTAAGGAACGTTTTGAACCGAGTTTTCTTCGTTTAGAGCGGAAATTTCCAGATGAAGATGACTCCGAGTGATATAGAGTTTATCTTATCGTGCGTTATCTACGATATATTGTTTCGTGTTATGACTAGCAGGCGTGTTTCGTTATTTGTTTTGTGAGACATATTCTACCACTTCGAAATCTTTTATTGTACTTTCATATTTTGAATGCTATTCCTTTATTATTCTATTCATGCGTGACTTGTTGAAAGTTGTTCTTACCACTACTACTATTTATTTACACTAAAGTTATGTCATGTGAACGGTTACACTAACGTTGATCTAAACTAAAACACGTGTTTCATAGACTTTCCTTACATGTTGGTATAGTATAGCGTACAGTCAACTCTGGAATTTTTATAAAAATAAGTACATCTCTGTTTACTTTGAAATACACGTCAAAGGTTTCGTAATGAAGTGGTTTATAACTTATCCAAATAACCGTCCCTAACATTTTGTAGAAAAGTCGCAGTGATTTAAAACGCACCTGACTGTATTTCTGAAATATTTCAGCACTTATTCAAAGTATAAGGAACTTTGTCGATTTTTATAAAATTATAGAAAAATCGTATGAATGTGAATTTTGGGTCTGAATTCAGTAGTTTTCCAAGGCCGATAACGCTATCATCTCAGATTTTCAGTTTAGTATTTCTTTCAATTGGTAAAAGTACACACAGATTCTCGTTACATACAATGGATTAACCGTACGTGTTTTGCTAATCTGAACTTGTGAAGTAATGTCGAAATGAAAGTATGAGTCAACGTAATGTAATGACCGGGATTACATTACATTGAATTATATGGAAGTTCCGACAGTATCACATAAGGAATGGGACGATAGTCAAAGAAAATTTTCTAATATACACTGCCTGCAAAATGAACATTATAGTCTCTTATAACCTATCAATAATATATATACATACTGCAACTCATCACTAATGACCCCACTCGCCACTACGTATCATTAGTTGACATATATTAAACATACCCATCATCTCATATCACAATTCCTTACTATATATCATTGCTAACCACTATTCAACATTATTCCTCACTCCTAGTCAATTCAATCACTACTCGTTGCTAGTCTATTTCTATAACGTTGTTTCATCGACACTAGCGCGTTGTGCTATTTTGTGCTGAAGAGCTCCCCAAATGGTGAAGAACATCAGGGCCATAATGTGTGATCTATGGATTGTGCAAGAAGGCAACCACATGGCCAAATACATTAGAGTTGAAGCTCCTGTACTATTTGTGAAGAAGAAGGATGGATCTATGAGACTCTGTATTGATTACAGGGAGTTGAATAAGTTAACTATCAAGAATAGATACCCGCTACCGAGAATCAATGATCTGTTAGATCAGTTGCAAGGATTTGGATGTTACTCTAAGATGATCTGAGGTCAGGTTACCATCAGATCAGAGTAAAAGAGACAGATATACTGAAGACAATGTTTAGAACACGCTACAGACATCATGAATTTACCGTAATGCCGTTTGGATTAACGAATGCACAGGTAGTGTTCATGGATTTCATGAACCGTGTGTGTAAGTCATATCTGGACAAGTTTGTTATTGTGTTTATTGATGATATTCTGGTATATTCTAAGAACGAGGAAGAATGTGAACAACATCTCCTTTTAATACTAGAGATGCTCAGGAAGGAGCATATGTATGCGAAGTTTTCAAAGTGTGACTTTTGGTGACAAGAAGTTCAATTTTTGGGTCATATCGTAGGTGTGAATGGTATTCACGTTGATACTGCGAAGATAGAAACAGTCAAGAATTTGGAGACTCCTAAGTCGCCAACGCATGTTCGGCAAGAAGATTCATTGAGGAATTTTCTAATATTGCCCGGCCGTTGACAAGAATGACTCATAAGGGTAAGAAGTATGAATGGACTGAGCTGCATGAGTCCACATTTCAGTTGTTAAAAGAGAAATTAACTACTGCCCCGATTTTGTCTTTACTCGAAGGAACCGAGGATTTCGTGGTTTACTGCGACGCTTCACGACAGAGTTTTGGAACGTACGGAAGTGATTGCGTATGGATAACGACAATTGAAGATACATGAGTTGAATTACACGACTCACGATTTAGAACTTGGTGATGTAGTCTTTGCACTGAAGATGTGGAGACACTATCTGTATGGTACTAAGTTTACTGTTTTCACGGACAACAAGAGTTTGCAGCATATTTTCGATCAGAAATAGCTTAATATGAGACAGAGACGTTGGATCGAACTATTGAACGAATACGACTGCGACATTAGCTATCATCCTGGTAAGGCTAATGTAGTGGCAGATGCTTCGAGTAGGAAGGATAGAGTTAAGCCTATTCGAGTTAGAGCATTGAACTTGACTATTCGAAGGAACCTTACTTCTCAGATACATGACGCACAGTTAGAGGCATTGAAAGAAGAGAACGTTGCTATCGAATCGCTTCGAGGAATCGATAAGAAGTTCATTACTCGAGACGATGGAACCCGATATTTTATCGACAGAATTTGGGTACCAAAGTTTGGCGAATTAAGGGAACTAGTGCTAGAAGAGGCACACAAGACAAGGTATTCTATTCACCCTGGATCCGACAAGATGTACCAAGAACTTAAGGCACTGTATTGGTGGCCTAATATGAAAGCTGATATCGATACTTATTGAAAGGACCTGTTCATATCGATTATAAACTATTCAGAATAGTTGATTTCATTGTGAGGTACTTGACCTCTATATGATACATTTTAAAAACATTTCATTCGTTTTTAAAAGACAAACTTCCATTACATCGAAATTGACAGATATGCATATCCTTTCATAATACTTCCAACTATAATTGAGTTAATAATAATCTTGATGAACTCAACGACTCAAATGTAACGTCTTTCAAAATATGCCATGAATGACTCCAAGTGATATCCTTAAAATGAGCTAATGCACAGCGGAAGATTTCTTTAATACCTGAGAATAAACATGCTTTAAAGTGTCAACTAAAAGGTTGGTGAGTTCATAGGTTTATCGTAAACAATAAAATTCATCATTTTGATACACCACAAGATTTAATATTCTATTTCCCATAAACATCATGCATAAAATTCATTCATATGGATTGAACACCTGGTAATCGACCTTAACAAGTTGCATATAGAATATCCCCATCATTCCGGGATAACTTCGGACATGATAAATTCGCCATCATTCTGGGACAACTTCAGACATGATAAATTCGCCATCATTCCAGGACAAATTCGGATATGATAAATTCGCCATCATTTCGGGACAACTTCGGACATGATAAATTCGCCATCATTCCGGGACAACTTCGGACATGATAAATTCGCCATCATTCCGGGACAACTTCAGACCTGATAAAAAGGGCATATTCGATTTCGATAATTCATCCATAGAATGTAGTTTTGATTACTTGTGTCTATTTCGTAAAACATTTATAAAAGCAATTCATGTATTCTCAGTTCAAAAATATATCTCAAAGCATTTAGTAAAACAGTTATAAAAACGGCGCATGTATTCTCAGTCCCAAAAATGTAAAGAGTAAAAGGGGGCAAACGAAACTCACTATATAATATTTTGTAGTAAAAATATTCATATGACGATACTAAACAATGTAGGGTTGGCCTCAGATTCACGAACCTATATCATTTGTATATATATTAAAATGTATAATCGAAATCGAACAAGTTTATATATATTATATCTTAAATTATATATTATACTTATTTGGTTTGTGTATATATTCAAAATGTTTAATGTCTATATATTTAGTTATATTAATATATCTATATACATATGGTTAGTATTATATAAAAAAATCATTAGTTTATTATATATATAAGTATTTATATATTTAATGTTATTATGTTTGATATATAGGTATATATACTATTAATATAATTATAATATATGTATTAAGTATATTTAGGTAAAAAATATTTATTTGTAATAAAAATGATAGTTTTGATAATAATGATTTACTTATAATACTAACTTTCTTAATATTGATAATACTAATAATAATAATAATGATATTGTTAAAATTGGTACTTATGTTAATAATAATAATAGTAATACTAATAATTACAAAAAATGATATTAATACTAATATTAGTGAAAATAATAATAACTTGTATTATTTTTATAATAACAATAATAATAATCCTAGTCATAATCATAATAATAATAGTAGTGCTAATATGATAAATTAATAATGATAATAACATTAATAATACTTATAGTAATAATAATGATAATTGTTATAACACTTATTATGATACTGATGTGCGAAATCAGGTATATAAATTATTGTATGAAAAAATACCGGTTAAAAAGACTGTTACACACTAACGGGCAGTGTACCCGATCGTGTAGTAGTATAAATAATGGTTTAGTTTCATGTATCGTTCCAAAGACAGTTGTATTAGCCAAACTAGAATTAGAAACTATATTATGATTAACTAAGTAAGTGAAACTTAAAAGTACAAGATATTATGTTTTTGTGGCTATTTAACGATTTAGCCAAATCAGAGAAGGTTAAAAAGTAAAAACAATATTTTTGGTCTTTTAAGTTTATAATGAAAACAAGTGCAAAGAAAGTAAGTAAGATAGTTTGATTTAAATCAAAGAGATGAAATGTTCAACTAGATATTTTACCCTCGGTATTGGATGTAAGTTTTGCTATTAAGGCCCGATTGAATGATTATGTGTGTAAGTTATCTAATAGGTTTACTAAGAGTTCTCTTAAATAAACACGCAAACACAATTACAAGATCAAGGGTTCCCTTTTCTCTATAGTTCTCGTGTTTGTAATCAAATAACTATGATATATGCTAATCACCTAAATCGACCCGCAAAGAGTTCTCTTTAGCGAGTACTCAAACTAGAAGTACTAAGTGAGGGTTCCCTATTACCTAGACCTTTTCGTTTGTGACTAGTTGATTATCAAGATGAAAGACTTAAATAACAATTGTCTTTGCGTTCGCTCTACACATTTCATTCGTATATCGTTTAATCGTATTGATCTAATTTACCCCCTTGGTTCGGTTTAGTAAACAATCAATCTAAGACAAGTTGATTGTAAATCAATATGATATATCAACAAGAGTTCTCTTTATCAACAACATATCAATTAACTAGATACAAATGATTAAACATCAATAAGCATGGTTCTTTAATTCAAGCTTCAATCTTTCACACATAGTACATACAATCAATAGGATTACATCCAATACCTCGGTTATTAATCTAGACAAACATTATAGAAACTAGCCAACAATCATGGTAACAGACAACATAACAATCAGATTATCAATGGAAATCATTGCTTTAGAACAAGAAATAACCTACAAGAACAATGAGTTCTTGGATGAAGAAGGTTTTTGTGACGATCGCTCCAAATCCATATGGACTAACACGTCATTCATTGATTTCATTACGAGGTATTTGACCTCTATATGATACATTTTGTAAACATTACATTCTTTTGAAAAGGCACACCATAAATGTATATTTAAATCAAAGGTTTTCGACATCTGATGATTTCTACATATAGACAATCACCGTATATAATAGTTTACAATAGTGCTTTCGTTGACAATGCAGTCAAAATAAGGTTCATGGTGATGAATTGGTGAATGCAACGTTTTCTTGAAAAATATGCCATGTAAGACTCCATGCACATAGCTTATATATCATATAAGCAAACAGCGGAAGACTTCTAGGGAACCTGAGAATAAACATGCTAACAAGTGTCAACACAAAGGTTGGTGAGTTTATAGTTTTAGTATTTCGCATAATCTGTATATAAAAATGGATCACAAGATTTCAGTTGTTTCATCCAGAAACGTTTATCAAAATGTTCTACAAGAATGAGCACTGATAATGCTAAAAACGAACATATATTTCATAGCATTATTCCTCAAGAAAGACAAGCTTTTAGTTGCAATTGTTCTATTTACAAGTGATATTCGTTTAAATAATAAAAGGTGAAGACAAAAGACAGATTCGACGAATTGAAGGCGCAAACGACCAAAAAGCTCAAAAGTACAAAAGACAATAAAAAAGGTTCCAATTATTGATAAGAAACGTCTCGAAATTACAAGAGTACAAGATTCAAAACGCAAAGTACAAGATATTAAATTGTACGCAAGGACGTTCGAAAATCCGGAACCGGGACCAGAGTCAACTCTTAACGCTCGACGCAACGGACTAAAAATTACAAGTCTACTATGCACAAGAATATAATATAATATATAAATAATTATATTAATTATTTATATTTTATATTTATATATAAAATCCGTCGGCAAGAAAGACTCCAAAAGATGTGAGCTGTAATTTCAATCTCCGCGACTCGCGGAGTTTGAAGGCAAAATTCACCGCGAGTCGCGGAGCCCCAAAAAACGAAAATCCCTATAAAGCCAACCGAATTCTGATCAAAATCATAATCTATTTTCTCTCTTCTCTCATATATACGTAAAATATATATATATAATTTATATTTTAATTTTAATTTTAATTATAATTCTAATAATAAGGGTATGTTAGCGAATGTTGTAAGGGTGTAAGTCGAAATTCTGTCCGTGTAACGCTACGCTATTTTTAATCATTGTAAGTTATATTCAACCTTTTTACATTAATGTCTCGTAGCTAAGTTATTATTATGCTTATTTAAAACGAAGTAATCATGATGTTGGGCTAATTACTAAAATTGGGTAATTGGGCTTTGTACCATAATTGGGGTTTGGACAAAAGAACGACACTTGTGGAAATTAGACTATGGGCTATTAATGGGCTTTATATTTGTTTAACTAAATGAAAGTTTGTTAATGTTAATATAAAGATTTACAATTGGGCGTCCCTATAAATTACCATATACACTCAATCGGACACGATGGGCGGGGTAATTATATGTACGAATAATCGTTCATTTAACCGGACACGGGAATGGATTAATAGCCACTAGAATAATTAAAACAGGGGTGAAATTACATTCAAGGGTAATTGGTGTAATTGTTAACAAAGTAGTAAAACCTTGGTTTACACGCAGTCGATAACCTGGTGTATTCATTAAACAAAGTATTAAAACCTTGTTACAATTCGAATCCCCAATTAGTTGGAATATTTAACTTCGGGTATAATAATAATTTGACGAGGACACTCGCACTTTATATTTATGACTGATGGACTGTTATGGACAAAAACCAGACGGACATATTAAATAATCCAGGACAAAGGACAATTAACCCATGGGCATAAAACTAAAATCAACACGTCAAACATCATGATTACGGAAGTTTAAATAAGCATAATTCTTTTATTTCATATTTAATTCCCTTTATTTTATATTTAATTGCACTTCTAATTATCTCATTTTTATTGTTATTTTATTTAATCGCACTTTTAATTATCGTACTCTTTAATTATCGCAAGTTTATTTTATCGCACTTTTATTATTCGCAATTTCATTATCGTTATTTACTTTACGCTTTAAATTAAGTCTTTTATTTATTTAATATTTTACATTAGGTTTTAACTGCGACTAAAGTCTTAAAATCGACAAACCGGTCATTAAACGGTAAAAACCCCCCTTTATAATAATAATATTACTTATATATATATATTTGTATTTTTATAAAAGTAAACTAATATAGCGTTGAGCTTTGTTTAAAGATTTCCCTGTGGAACGAACCGGACTTACTAAAAACTACACTACTGTACGATTAGGTACACTGCCTATAAGTGTTGTAGCAAGGTTTAAGTATATCCATTCTATAAATAAATAAATATCTTGTGTAAAATTGTATCGTATTTAATAGTGTTTCCTAGTAAAAGATAAGCTATTTTATATACACCCCGCTGCACATCAAGTATTTTTGGCGCCGCTGCCGGGGACACTCTTAAACGCCGGAAGCGCAACGCTAATATATAAAAAAAAAAAATTTTTAGCTTACTTCTATTAAAAATTCGTTTTTGTAAAAATACGTTTTAAATATTCGAAAATATAAAAAGAAAAACAAAAATATAAGTATTTTTTTTTTTAGATTTTGTTAAATATTTAAGTTTTATAAGTTTCTTTATTTTTAGTTTAGTTTATAAAAATATAAGTTTTATTTTAATATCTTTTATTTATATAAAAATAGAAAACAGAAAATAAAAATAAATAAATAAAGAAAAAACGCGTCGAAGATTAAATCTGTCAACTGAATTTCTGAACCCCGCGAGTCGCGGGGTTTGAAGCATTATATACCGCAAGTCGCGGAGGGTACCTGACACACGGACAGAAGCCCTAATTCAGCATTAATTACGGGTTTTAATTAATTATTATTATTATTTAACCCTAATTATTATTATTATTATTATTAGTTTTATTTTAAGATTTATTTTTTATTTAATTTGTTTTATTTAGTATTAATTAGTTTACTTAAATTGTAAAATTAATAGTTTAATAAAATAAATAATATAAAAATAATATTTTTATAAAAATTGTACTTTTTACAACTTTTTGTATATTTTTATATTTTGTCCCTTTTTAATCGTTGTAGCGTAACTTTTGTATTTTTAGCTCATATTTAATTTTAAACTTAGTTTTTGCTATAGTCATTTTTACTCCTAGATTTTTAGGCTTTGCCGTAGAATTCCTTAAGTGGCTTTTCTTTAGACTAAGATTTAGGTGCTTTAGAATTTTGCGACGCCTTTTTAAGTTTTAGTTTCTTTTTAAGTTATTTCCATTTGGGATTTAGTTTTTCCTGTAAGCTTTAATATTTTTAGACACCTTTTACTATGTATCAATTATCATTCCAATTAGTAATTTCAATTTGCGATTATAATTTTAAGTTAGTTGTAGTAATAAGGTTAGGTTAGTCAAGTATTTTTAAGTTTTTATAAGTTTCTTTTATTTTTCCGTCACCTTTTATTTTTCAACCATTTTTTTTTCTTTTTCGACCTTTTGCGTCGAACTCTTTTTCTCTCTTATTTCTCGCCATTCTAGTTTTTAGGACATAGATTTTTATTCTACTTCTTATCTAAATTTCTTAAAATTACGAAAATTTATTTTGAGTGGTTAAATTGATAGACATCAAAATTTTTTGGTTCGTAGTAATAGTTGGATTTGTACGTGGACCGGGTTATTGGAGCCAAACAGTCCTCAATTATATTGAGACCAAACGAATCCTGCCCCTCTGCTGCATCTTTTGGCTATTCGAAACGTGGGCAAAATTAGAAAAGTCTATTGATTGGATAACTTATTATAATTTTTCTTTCCTTTTAAAAACTAATAGGATATTCAGTGAATGCACCGAGCAAGACGTTCATCACCTTTTGTACGTTCACCACCTGTAACTAGATCAAGACATTTAGCAAATATAACCGCCGTTGATTTTTCTTTAGAATCGTCATCCAGTCGACCAAGTACTTCAGTTCAAATTTCCGATAATCCATTTTTTGAACCCGACCTCACAATTGAGAATCCAGAGAATATTCAGGAACGGTTCGTAGATCCTGAACCATTAAACTTTCCTCCGGAGCCACCAATCATTCAAACAGAGATTGTTGAGGAACGAACCATTAAATCAGAATCATCTAGTGATACCGATTCAACAAATTCAATTATGGAGAATCTGGAACCTTTAAGTATGGAAGACCGAATGAGAGCTAAACGCACTGGCCAAGGTCACGCAATTACTCATCCAGATATTAATGCGCCAGATTATGAAATCAAAGGACAAATTCTACACATGGTGACTAATCAATGCCAATTTAGTGGTGCGCCGAAGGAAGATCCAAATGAACATTTACGTACCTTTAATAGGATCTGCACACTATTTAAAATACGAGAAGTGGAGGATGAACAGATATATCTCATGTTATTTCCCTGGACTTTAAAGGGAGAAGCCAAAGATTGGTTGGAATCGTTACCTGAAGGGGCGATCGATACATGGGACGTTTTAGTTGACAAATTTCTTAAACAATTCTTTCATGCATCTAAAGCCGTAAGACTTCAAGCAGAAATTGTTACGTTTACACAGAAACCAAATGAAACTCTATATGAGGCGTGGACAAGATATGGAAAGTTGTTAAGAGGATGTCCGCAACATGGTTTAGACACCTGTCAAATAGTACAAATATTCTACCAAGGATGCGACATCACTACAAGAAAAGACATAGATATAGCAGCTGGTGGTTCTATTATGAAGAAAACTGAAACTGATGCTTACAAAATTATTGATAATACTGCTTCCCACTCACAAGAGTGGCACCAAGAAAAAGACATCATTAGATCATCTAAAGCAGCTAGAGCCGATTCTAGCCATGACTTAGATTCCATTTCCGCAAAGATAGATGCTGTAGAGAGACGAATGGAAAAGATGACTAAAGATATTCACTCAATACGAATTAGTTGTGAGCAGTGTGGAGGACCACATTTGACAAAAGATTGTCTCAGTATTGAATTAACAATGGAACAAAGAGAGAATATTTCATACATAAACCAAAGGCCTGGAAATAATTATCAGAATAATTATCAACCGCCAAGACCGATTTACAATCAAAACCAGAATTATAACCGAAATATTCCATACAACAACCAACAAGGTCCTAGCAATCAACAAGTATCCAATAATACTTACAATCAGCAAAGACCTAATTTTCAAAACAAACCACCACAACAAACCGATGATAAAAAGCCGAATTTAGAAGATATGATGACAAAGCTAGTTGAAACTCAAACACAGTTTTTCACATCTCAGAAACAAACCAATGAACAAAATGCTCAAGCATTTAGAAATCAACAAGCTTCTATTCAAAATCTGGAACAAGAAGTGAGTAACCTAGCAAGGTTAATAGGTGAAAGAAAACCGGGAAGTCTACCTAGTGATACACCCGGAAAGAAACAGCTAAAGCTATTACCACAAGAAGTGGTACAACACTTAAACCACCTGAAATACCTGTAACTTCTGATGAAACTATTCCTACTCCACAAGAACCACAACCTGATCAAGATAAGGAAAAAGAACCGGTAGTTGAAAAGGTTAATGAAGATAACACAGTTAAGGATAAACCTTATGTTAAACCATACCAACCACCACTTCCTTACCCGAGTAAAATGAAGAAAGAAAAACTTGAAGCCGAGCAATCCAAATTCTTGGATATGTTTAAACAGATAAATGTAAATCTTCCTTTCATTGATGTGATTTCAGGAATGCCAAGATATGCTAAATTCTTGAAAGATATAATCTCAAATAGAAAGAAAATGGAAGAACTCTCGGCTGTTACTATGAATGCTAATTGTTCAGCAGTGCTGTTGAATAAGATACCAGAAAAACTATCTGATCCAGGAAGTTTCACAATTCCATGTTTTCTGGTAGTCTTAGTTCAATAGAAGCATTGCAGACTTAGGTGCTAGTATAAATCTAATGCCGTATTCACTATACGCTAAACTAGACCTTGGAGAATTGAAACCAACAAGAATAAGCATACAACTAGCCGATAGATCAATAAAATATCCTAGAGGGATAATGGAGAACATGCTAGTTAAAGTTGGTACTTTAGTATTTCCAGTAGATTTTGTTGTTCTGGACATGGAAGAAGATTCTCAAGTTCCTCTCATATTAGGAAGACCATTCTTAAACACGGCTAAAGCAATGATAGACGTGTTCGGTAAGAAATTGACCCTAAGTATAGAGGATGAGAGTGTTACCTTTTCAGTTGATTGAGCAATGCAACAACCACAATCTGCAGATGATACATGTTATTATATTTAAACTATAGATGCACATGCAGAATTATTAGAAGAATTTCCAGAATTACAAGGAACAGGAGAATGTTCTTTAGGAGAAGGTAATGAACCAATTGATGAAGCTGAAATGTTAGCTACACTTATAGCTAATGGATATGAACCAACAACAGAAGAAATTCAAATGCTAAAAGAAGAAGACAGATATCGATATAAATCATCGATAGAAGAACCTCCGAAATTAGAGTTAAAGCCACTTCCAAACCATTTGGAATACGCTTATTTACATGGTGAATCTGAATTACCTGTAATAATATCGTCTTCTCTTACTGAAAATGAGAAATCACAACTCATTTCTGTGAAGAAAGCTCATAAACCAGCCATTGCATGGAAGATTCATGATATTAAAGGAATAAGTCCTTCGTATTGCACACATAAAATCCTTATGGAAGAAGGTCATAAAACGTATGTGCAACGCCAACGAAGACTAAATCCTAATATGCAAGATGTAGTTAAGAAAGAGATTATTAAACTGCTAGATGCAGGTTTGATATATCCAATTTCTGATAGTCCATGGGTAAGCCCAGTTCAATGCGTACCTAAGAAGGGTGGCATGACTGTCATTACAAATGAGAAAAATGAGCTTATTCCTACTAGGACTGTAACAGGATGGCGTGTATGTATTGATTATAGAAAATTAAATGACGCCACCAGAAAAGATCACTTTCCCTTACCTTTCATAGATCAAATGTTGGAAAGATTAGCCGGAAATAGTTACTATTGTTTTCTAGATGGATTTTCCGGATATTTTCAAATTCCAATAGCACCCGAGGATCAAGAGAAAACAACATTCACGTGCCCTTATGGTACTTTTGCTTACAAACGCATGCCATTTGGACTTTGCAACGCCCTTGCAACCTTTCAAAGGTGTATGATGGCGATTTTTCACGACATGATAGAAGAATGCATGGAAGTATTCATGGATGACTTTTCAATCTTCGGTGATACATTTAAATCATGTCTAATTAATCTGGAACGAATGCTAATTAGATGCGAAAAATCAAATCTAGTACTTAATTGGGAGAAATGCCATTTCATGGTTAAAGAAGGCATCGTTCTTGGACATAAAATTTCAAAAGAAGGAATTGAAGTGGATAGAGCTAAAGTAGATGTAATTGCTAAACTTCCACATCCCACCAATGTTAGAGGAGTTAGGAGTTTTCTAGGGCATGCCGGTTTTTACCGACGTTTCATAAAAGATTTTTCTAAAATTGCCACTCCTATGAATAAACTCCTAGAAAAGGATGCGCCATTCATCTTTTCAGATGAGTGTATCAAATCTTTTAATATTCTTAAAGAGAAACTCACTAATGCGCCGATCATGATAACACCAAATTGGAATCTACCATTTGAACTAATGTGCGATGCAAGTGATTTTGCAATGGGAGCCATTTTAGGACAAAGGATTGAAAAACGATTTCAACCTATATATTATGCTAGTAAGACATTACAAGGAGCACAAACGAACTATACAACTACTGAAAAAGAACTCCTTGCTATTGTCTTTGCTTTTGACAAATTTCGATCATATCTCGTTCTAGCAAAAACGGTGGTCTATACCGACCATTCTGCTCTTAGATACCTATTTTCAAAACAAGATGCTAAACCAAGATTAATCCGTTGGATCTTACTCTTATAAGAGTTTGATATTGAAATCCGAGATAAAAGAGGAGGAGAAAATCTCGCCGCTGATCATCTTTCTCGTCTTGAAAATCCCGAATTAGAAGTTCTAAATGAATCGGCAATACAAGACAACTTTCCTGATGAATATCTATTGAAGATAGATTATAAAGAAATCCCATGGTTTGCAGACTATGCAAACTACTTAGTTTGTGGATTACTTGAAAAAGGATTATCGTACCAAAGACGAAAGAAATTCTTCAGTGATATAAAACACTATTTTTGGGAAGATCCACATCTATTTAAAAGTTGTCCCGATGGAATAATACGCCGATGTGTATTTGGAGATGAAGCTAGTATAATATTAAACCATTGTCACACAGGACCAACAGGAGGGCATTATGGGCCTCAACTAACAGCAAGAAAAGTTTATGAAGCTGGATTCTATTGGCCTACAATTTACAAAGACGCACACCTTCTTTGCAAATCCTGTGATGCATGTCAAAGGGCCGGAAAAATAAGTCAACGTGATGAAATGCCACAAAATGTCATCCAAGTATGTGAAGTATTTGACATTTGGGGTATTGACTTTATGGGTCCATTTCCAAAATCTCATAATAATCTATATATACTCGTAGCCATTGATTATGTATCTAAATGGGCGGAAGCACAAGCTCTCCTAACTAACGATGCACGAGTTGTAGTCAACTTTTTAAAACGTCTTTTTGCAAGGTTTGGAACACCGAAAGCTTTAATAAGTGATCGGGGTACTCATTTCTGTAATAATCAACTTGAGAAAGTTCTTAAAAGATATGGAGTAACTCATAAAATCTCCACCGTATATCATCCACAAACAAGTGGACAAGTTGAAAATACCAACCGAGCTTTAAAACGTATTCTAGAGAAAACGGTAGGATCAAATCCGAAGGAATGGTCCATTAAATTGGAGGATGCACTCTGGGCTTTTAGAACAGCCTACAAAACTCCAATTGGAACCACACCTTTTAGACTTGTTTATGGAAAAGCATGTCATCTTCCAGTAGAAATTGAACACAAAGCATTTTGGACTTTGAAGACATGTAATCTTGATTTACATGAAGCCGGACGTCTACGATTAAGTCAACTAAATGAATTAGATGAATTAAGACATGAAGCATACGAAAATTCGTTAATCTATAAAGAAAGAACGAAGAAATGGCATGATAAAAGAATCAGAAGTTCAAAAGAATTTAAAGAAGGAGACAGAGTTCTTCTTTTCAATTCACGATTCAAGCTATTTCCTGGAAAATTGAAATCAAGATGGTCTGGACCATTCATAGTCAAAAGAGTTTTCCCATACGGAACGATAGAATTGATAAATTCAAATGGGATTGAATTTAAATTTAATGGTCACAGAGTTAAACATTACATACATGGTCCAATGGAAGTCGACAACGAAGTTAATCACAATTTTGACACCACAGCTAACTAAGTGTGGGGAGAACCAAGTCTTTAAAGGATAATATGTATTTCTGTTAGAGTTAGATTGTCTGTTTTCGTGTAGTTCTCGAAAATGGAACCCGAATGGTCTTTCCCTAGCAGACCCTAAAGAACTAGTCTTCTCCCCCCATTCTGAATTTTTTTTTTTTTTTTTAGGTTTTTACGAAATGAAGACTGCCTGTGAACTAAACCATGGTCTAATGCTACACGCTTTGATCACTAAACGTAATAATGACATACTACCGAGTGAAATAGTATCAGTAATCAGAGAAAGAATGGACGGAGTTAGAAAAGAATCCAGATGCGAAGATAATAAGTTACAATTTGGTAAAGGAAAATCAAAATCCGCAGCGAAAAGAAGAGCACGACACCTAGAAAGATGTCACAAATGCGGAAAATGGTCACATGGAGGTAAATGTTCAAATAATCAAACCTATTCAAATACCGAATTTGTTACTTTATGCAGAGACGGACCGTTCATATGTTTAGAAGAAAAGACACTGAATGCTCGAGGTTACGCCTATGTAGCCATGGAAAACCAATTAAACCGACTATCTTATGAATGGGATAGATCATATAACTAAGAAATCTATTTCACAGGTATGTCTGTACAGTTTTTATTTTTATTTTTAACCTTTTGATAATAAACGCTACTTTGTTCGCTAAAAAGTATTAAATTGGTATTGAATAAAATTAGGTTTGGCGACCGAAATTATTGATATCATTCAAAAATTTATTACATCACTGCGAAATTTAACGTTTATTCTTAAGGTATAAATATCTTTAATCAATCAATCCAAAATATTTCAAAAATTCGTCATGAGTTAAATTAGGTCTTGGAACCGAAATTACTTTACCGAAGAGGGGCGCATATTTTTGATAATATTTGATTGATGGAAGTGGGATAAAAAGACAAAAAGATTTTTAATTTTATTCTTACCATGTTTTTAATATTAATATTTAAATCTTAAATTAATATTGTAAACTTTGTAAAAACAATATATTTAAAATTGTAAATATTTGAAAAATTAATATAAGTTTGATATGAATTTATAAATTTTTAAATTAAGTTTGGTGTGAACTTTTAATTTTTAAAATATTAATTTTTAATTTTATGCATTTCAAATTTTAAGTTTGGTGTGAATTTTTAATATTAATTTTGAATTTTATATTTAAGTTGTGTGAATTTAAAAACAAAAATTTACTTTATCTCATTAAGTTAAGAATATGATTTTTAAAATTCGTCGTAAGTTGAAGACTAGGTCTTTGAACCGAAATTGCTTTACCCGAGGGAGGGACGAGAACTTTTATTATCATTATTTTTAATCTTATTGAATTAAAGTATGCCAAAAACATTAAAAAACCCAAAAATCTTAGCTTTTAAAACAATCGCCACAAAAAGACAAATTTTAAAATTTTGTCGAGAGACGGACTAGGACATCGATCCGAAACGACCTCGTCCTAAATAACAAGGGAAACAAAATTTTAAAATTAATTTCTTAATTGTTTTCAAAAGTTAATGATTATAAAAAAAAAAAAAAAAAAAAAAAAAACTCCGCGAGTCGCGGAGTTTGAAGAGTATTTCACCGCGACTCGCGGAGGGTCTAAAAATCAGAAAAAAAATATACCCGCAGAACAGATCAGTCCCCAACCCAAACCAAAAACACTGCGAAGAACACAGCGAAAAAACCCCAAAAATACACGAAAAACACCCCCAAAAATCCCAATTTTTAACCGTTAATCACCAAATTTTTTGCTAAAATCATGTTGAGAAGGATGCTATCTAAGAATTACTCAAGAAAAACGGTAAATTTCTACACCTAAACACCATTTAATTCGAAATTTGATGTTCTTGAGCAATTTTTTCCCCAATTTGATTTTGATGCTTTTTAGTGTAATTAGGCTTAAATTGTTTATGTATTATGCTTGTATAACCTAGATTGATGCTGTTTAACATGATTAGAAGCCTTAAACTTCAAATTTTGAGTAATCTAGGGTTTGTGTTCTTGAGCAATTTGGGGCTTTTTGATATAAACAGGTTATGGCCGATTTTTGTCATGAATTGTTGCTAAAATAAGTAGTGTAACATGTCTAGGTAGTTAAATGATCCAAACTTTGAGCCTAAACATGATTTTGAGAATTAAAGTGGACTTTTTCAAGTCTAAAATTCATGAACTTGATTTTTGAAAGATAATGCCATTTGAGACTTGTTTGATTGCTAGTAATGATTATTATGACATGTTATTTGAGTTGAATGCTTATGAACTTGGCGAACATTTTCGTATATGCTTATTTGAAAAAGTGTAGATTTGATAAAAATGTGAAAATGAGCTTAAGTTTGATATAAATTGATAATGTCATTGTAATTATTTTGATTGATGATTTTGCTGACACTAATGCATATTTGGATGCACAAAAATTGTGTTTGATGTGTTTTGCACAATGAAAGGGGTGAATCTTCATCCCAAGCCAGCAATGCTCCTGCTGAGAATTTGGAACAACAGGAGGTGGATAACTACTACAAGCAGGATATACCTCATCCAGTCATGACCTTTTCCGATATGCACTTGGAAGAGTTGCACCCGAACCTGAGATTTGACAGACTTTGGATAGATTATCCAAAATATCAACGGGGTTTGCATACTCTTCATTCCAAGGTTGTTGAGGTACCAAGGGTCATAGAATGGGGACCCTTAGAAGCTGTAGAATTGGCCGGGCCAATTAGGGAATTACTTGTACAGAGGTATGGTAATTCTTCTTTTAATGACTGGGTATGTTTATTCACCATACGTAGACCTGTATATAAAGTATGGTGTGAAGAATTGTTATGTAGTATAGAGTTGAATGATCGGGTAGCTAGTTTAACCGATCGTTCTTTTATTAGATTTTTGTTAGGCGGTTCGATGCGCCACATGTCTTTACTGGACATGGTTCAGGCTTTACGTATATATACGCCTGAGGAGTTAGCGTCTGCCGATTGTAGAGGATTGATACTAAACGGTAGAAAGATAGATGAAAATTTTGATACACACGGTGTGTGGAGTCAAATGACAAGCCATCACCGTTTCAAAGGGGGAAATTACTCTTATTTGGATATAGATAGAGCCGAATTAAGAGTGATACATAGGTTTTTAGCTAATTCGATTACACAAAGGGGTAAGAACAAAGAAAAAGTAAATGAACAGGATTTGTTTTACCATATGTGTATTCGAGACCCACAAAGCGCTGTAAGTATACCATATTGTGTGGGTTATTATTTATCAGCTATGGTTCGGGGGATGCGACCACATAGCATAATAGGAGGTGGTATTTTTATTACTTTGATTGGTGAATATCTCGGTGTGGATATAAGTCGGGGGGGATTATTACTAGAAGAGCCGGAACCCCGCGATACTATAGGTTTAAATGTATACCATGGTGCGAAAGTTTTGAAGAGGCGAAATAACGCCGCAGTACGATACCATGGTAGACATCCACAGGTGGAGAGAAACCAGCAGCAAGGTAATGTAGGAGGGGGGAATGAGATGCAAGAAATGCATAGGTTTATAGCTTCTCAGGAATACGAAAATGCTAGACAGAGAGCATTTGAAGATTGGCAAGTTCATCAGAACCAAATCATAGCTCATTGCCAACATATAGGTAGAAACTATATTCCTACACCGAAACCCATCTTCCCTCCTTGGTCTATAGAGATGCAGCCACCGTATCCTACGTATGACCCTGCCGAAGCATTCTATAGCACTTATGGTTATGCCTGGAACCCCTATTGGTACCAATATCATCCTTAGTTTACTTTATATTTTTTTTATTATTTTGTAAATTGTAATTATTGATGCATTTAATATTTTTGTTAATATTGTAATCATTTTTATAATTATCTAACTTTTATTCTTAGATTTTAATAATTTTTGAATGTGGGGTAATATACCAAACTTCAAAAATATGTATATATGTTTGCAGTTTATCTTATGTACACAACAGGGTAAAACAATGCATTTTCAAAGACTGGCATTAAGTTCAGCAAAAGCAACTAATTTTGACGACAAGATGCAAAATATATGTGAAATAACAACAAGACGGAATGAACAAATGATGTGCACCATTTATCATTCAGCAAACAAACGCCAATATATTTGGAAACTTTGGTAAAATTTAATCATTTTCACACAAATCACCCTCAATAATTTAAATTGTTACTGATTTCTTGCAAATGAGGGCATTGCAAGATCTTAAGTGTGGGAAGGGGTTAAATTCTTTCGGATTTTAAAATTTTTTATCTTAAACACTTGGTTACCATTAAAAATACTAGTAAAGCAGTAGTTGTATTAGAATCTAGTGCTCTCTGATAATAAAGAACAACCCTGGTCTTATATACTGACTACCCAATTCTAGTAAAATTTTTCAAAATTTTCAATTAAATGAACTCAAAATCATGTTTATACATATTTATGAACGATAAAACTAGGTTTTAACACCGAAATTATTGTTACCTCGGAAAGGACATAAATTAAGAAACAAACTAAAATGTCAAAATTCATTTAAAATGGAATAGAGGACGATAAAAAGGAAAATAAAAGCCAAGTGTGGGAAAATTTACCAAGTTATCTTAAACATATGTCACATATATCTGTAACAAATAACTGAAAATACTTTTGCTTTGAACTAAACTAAACTGTTTTACCCAATGAAAGAAAAGAAGAGATGGATCTACACGATGAATCAATTCCATCATTAAAAGGAAGTAAAGTCTTCCGAAAAAGAAACGCGCTTCTTGATTTAGGTCAAGAAGTTGTCGTCCAGACCAGCTGTAGGTTGACGAAAAATCTAGAAAAGTCATCACTAAAATCAGCAGGAAATCCACGGACCTCAGCATTAAACAGGGTCGCCAAGTGGTCAGATTTATCCTAACCATGAGAAGGATTTATCTCGTACAATGGGGGGGGGCACCATGCAAATTAGCTGGATAAGACTAATGAATCAGATCCCCAGAAAGGATAATCTCCTTAAAGATTAAAAATCAGCTTTTAAGACTGATATTACTCAATCCTAGAGATTGACCTTAAAGATTGAGAATTACAAACTCATGGAATTCGATGAAATCTAAACTCGAGCTTAAACGAGAAAATATTTTGATCAAAATTACAAACCGATTTGTTTTCTGAAAACCCTATTTTCAATGCGTTCATTACCATTGAACGTAAAATCCTAGGAATTCACCTGGAATTCATTAGGTCACCTGAACTAAATCGGGTGTCAACCGTAAGAACGGTGGTTGCATAGTGGTCAAAGACAGGACCTTGTGCCATACCGAAAAATTATAAGGGTGAGCTTTACTATTGCTCCTACCAAGGATAGTAATTGCGTCCGACACGTTATAGACCATAATTAAAAGCATGTCAGGGGACATTGCCTTAACAGTTGCTTGTTCAACGCTTTCCTTTCAACCGGACGGTAGTTTACCGAAAGGTAATATACGGGACAAGTAAACTGGACGTGTTGCTTTCCAAATACAAGGTTAGCAAGTGGGTGACACAAAACCGCAAGTTTTGAGCTAAAATTTTCAAATCTGAAACCCACCAAACCCACAAAAATATTTTGCAAACACCGGTAAAGGGTTATCCCGGAAAATTTATCTAGGGTAAAAACTAGATTTAATTTTCAAAAGATCAAATGTTTTCATAAAGATCCAATTTCCTTAATGGATCTAAATTTTTATAGTCATGTGGGACTGTAAACCATATCGTTACTACCATTGTTTATACCGCCGTATAGAAATCACTGATGTACAAAGTGTGAAGAATAAAGAAGTGATTCTAGTATTTCAAGACGATATTGCTTGAGGACAAGCAACGCTCAAGTGTGGGAATATTTGATAATGCTAAAAACGAACATATATTTCATAGCATTATTCCTCAAGAAAGACAAGCTTTTAGTTGCAATTGTTCTATTTACAAGTGATATTCGTTTAAATAATAAAAGGTGAAGATAAAAGACAGATTCGACGAATTGAAGACGCAAACGACCAAAAAGCTCAAAAGTACAAAAGACAATCAAAAAGGTTCCAATTATTGATAAGAAACGTCTCGAAATTACAAGAGTACAAGATTCAAAACGCAAAGTACAAGATATTAAATTGTACGCAAGGACGTTCGAAAATCCGGAACCGGGACCAGAGTCAACTCTTAACGCTCGACGCAACGGACTAAAAATTACAAGTCTACTATGCACAAGAATATAATATAATATATAAATAATTATATTAATTATTTATATTTTATATTTATATATAAAATCCGTCGGCAAGAAAGACTCCAAAAGATGTGAGCTGTAATTTCAATCTCCGCGACTCGCGGAGTTTGAAGGCAAAATTCACCGCGAGTCGCGGAGCCCCAAAAACCGAAAATCCCTATAAAGCCAACCGAATTCTGATCAAAATCATAATCTATTTTCTCTCTTCTCTCATAGATACGTAAAATATATATATATAATTTATATTTTAATTTTAATTTTAATTATAATTCTAATAATAAGGGTATGTTAGCGAATGTTGTAAGGGTGTAAGTCGAAATTCTGTCCGTGTAACGCTACGCTATTTTTAATCATTGTAAGTTATGTTCAACCTTTTTACATTAATGTCTCGTAGCTAAGTTATTATTATGCTTATTTAAAACGAAGTAATCATGATGTTGGGCTAATTACTAAAATTAGGTAATTGGGCTTTGTACCATAATTGGGGTTTGGACAAAAGAACGACACTTGTGGAAATTAGACTATGGGCTATTAATGGGCTTTATATTTGTTTAACTAAATGAAAGTTTGTTAATGTTAATATAAAGATTTACAATTGGGCGTCCCTATAAATTACCATATACACTCAATCGGACACGATGGGCGGGGTAATTATATGTACGAATAATCGTTCATTTAACCGGACACGGGAATGGATTAATAGCCACTAGAATAATTAAAACAGGGGTGAAATTACATTCAAGGGTAATTGGTGTAATTGTTAACAAAGTAGTAAAACCTTGGTTTACACGCAGTCGATAACCTGGTGTATTCATTAAACAAAGTATTAAAACCTTGTTACAATTCGAATCCCCAATTAGTTGGAATATTTAACTTCGGGTATAATAATAATTTGACGAGGACACTCGCACTTTATATTTATGACTGATGGACTGTTATGGACAAAAACCAGACGGACATATTAAATAATCCAGGACAAAGGACAATTAACCCATGGGCATAAAACTAAAATCAACACGTCAAACATCATTATTACGGAAGTTTAAATAAGCATAATTCTTTTATTTCATATTTAATTCCCTTTATTTTATATTTAATTGCACTTCTAATTATCGCATTTTTATTGTTATTTTATTTAATCGCACTTTTAATTATCGTACTCTTTAATTATCGCAAGTTTCTTTTATCGCACTTTTATTATTCGCAATTTCATTATCGTTATTTACTTTACGCTTTAAATTAAGTCTTTTATTTATTTAATATTTTACATTAGGTTTTAACTGCGACTAAAGTCTTAAAATCGACAAACCGGTCATTAAACGGTAAAAACCCCCCTTTATAATAATAATATTACTTATATATATATTTGTATTTTTATAAAAGTAAACTAATATAGCGTTGAGCTTTGTTTAAAGATTTCCCTGTGGAACGAACCGGACTTACTAAAAACTACACTACTGTACGATTAGGTACACTGCCTATAAGTGTTGTAGCAAGGTTTAAGTATATCCATTCTATAAATAAATAAATATCTTGTGTAAAATTGTATCGTATTTAATAGTATTTCCTAGTAAAATATAAGCTATTTTATATACACCCCGCTGCACATCAAGCACCCTGGTAACCAAGCCTTAACGTCTATAATAAGTACCCCTCGTTTAACATGCAACCAACATGTAAAATACACGCAATCCAACGTGTACTAACTTCAAATAGCATACGTCTGTTTTATAGTTCAGGCTAGAGTTTCTTTCTATACCTGGAACAGACGGGGATGTCAAACCCTATGGATCCATATATCTCTATTCGCGCTCATCGGTTCTTATAACCGACAGTTACTAGTTACCAAAGCTAAGGGATTTTCGGTTCAAACTAGGTGTAGAATTTAGTATGTACTTGTATCCATTGCGTTTAAAATAAATTGCATGTATTCTCAGCCCAAAAATATATATTGCAAAAGCAATTAAAAAGGGATCAATGAAACTCACCTTAGCAGCATATAAAGTTGTTCATCGTAATGTGATCGAAACTCAGAATATCAAATAATCGTAGATCTCAACCTAGAGAACATAGGTTGGTCAATAAATGTCTATCAAGCTAGGTCTGGTCATAGTGTATCATAATCCTAATGCTCGAGATCGACATACAAAAGTTATCCAAAGTCATTTCAAAAAGTCAATTTTGACAATAGTTCAACAAAACGAGACGTACCTTATTTAAGGATTCATTTACTCGGCTGGTAATATTTAAAAATCCATTTTATCAATCTTGTAAACAAGTTATTTAAATCTCAATTGCAGATTCAAAAGCAATTTCATTTAACGTCAAACATAATTTAGTTGATCATATCTTTTAATCCGTTCATCAAAACTATTCGATATCTAAATGAAAAGTTATTGATTTTTCGCCAGCTTTCCAAAAACATGTATATCATATACCTTTTACCAGTAATATATGTATTTAATTCGTGATTCATTATAAACTGTTTATCGATGAAATTTAGCATACAAGCATGTATAAATATATATACTCGAGCACTAGACATGTATACACTATTAATTTATAAAGGATAAAATATAAGTACTTACGTATCAATATTGAGATTCAATATTGTAGGGAAAGTACGTAGATGCAACGAAGATGATAAACACTAGTTTGACTCACGAGCAATACCCTCGAACAATACCCATAACCTCCTTAGTAATAACCCATAGTTTCCTTAGCTTTGACTCATTTGAAAACTTGGTTTGAAATAACCCGAACCTACTCACGTCGTAATATTTTATGTATAATATTATTAATAATAATATCAATACTAAAATTATAAGATTAATAATAATATTAATCTTAATAATAATAATAATAATAATAATAATAATAATAATAATAATAAATAATAATATATATTTATGTATAACAGAGAGAGATTGAGAGAAAGTGGGTAAAGAGTTCGGCAGAAACCTGGGCTATTTATAGAATAATTCCTGATTCTGACCCCCATGCGATCGCATGGGTTTTGTGCCTATTTTCCATGCGATCGCATGGCCCTCTGATCCAGCTCACAAACTTTTGTTTTCTTGTTTGTCGACATAATATTTAATTATATATATAATATATATAATTAATTATATATTATATTAAATTCATGTGCATAGTTGACTTGTAATTTTTGTTCCGATAAGTCGTACATCATCACGCGACTTATGTTCCGGTTCCGGTTTTTCGAGTGTCCCTTCGTACACTGAGAAAACTTGTATTTTACATTTCGTGACACGTATTTTTGTCAAAATATAGCCTTAAATTATCCCTAAACTATATCACTCGAAATATATCTTAAACTATCGAGTGTTTTGGTCATTTACTTCTATAAATCAATGGCTCGTTATCTAACGAAATATTTTTAATAATATTGTTTTTAAATCAAAACGTTTTGTAACCAAATTAATATTTATAAACACGTTTTAAATATACGTCACAAGTTATTCATATATCCAATTCCAACAGTTAATATTCCTTATTTTTATATCGTCTAGATTACGTTATTTAAACAAACACTTTACCATATTTTCTGAATATCGTTAAGAATGAACGATTTCTCAAATCAGCGTGAACCTCACAACAGAGACCCGTAACAACATCGTAATCATTAAAAGACTTAGTAAATATCTTTTAATTCAATCGTTTGGCATAATCTTTTAACTCCGTAGTTAAATATATCAATCAGATAATCAGACCAATAAGGTTAATGCACAGTATCATTTTCATAACACTTTGTTACGTTTCCAAGTTATAGTATGTATATCTAATTACATATAATTGTTCGCGAATCGTTGAGAACAATCGAAAGGTATTTGAATAGTTTAAAATTTTGAGATTCAAATTCATAGACTTTGCTTATCGTGTAGGAAACGTTAAAGATTAAGTTTAAATTTGGTCAGAAATTTCCGGGTCATCACAGTATCCCCCCGTTAAAGAAATTTCGTCCCGAAATTTGAGTGAGGTCGTCATGGCTAACAATAAAAATGCTTTCATGATGTATATGAGTCGATAAATAGAGTTTTATCATCGTTGAATAATATGGATATAACAATCCGATTACTCGAAGCGTATGAGAGAAGTTATCGTATAATAGTGAATTTGAAGGAATAGATATTCGTCTTAACTTTTTATGTAGTAACGATTGATTTTCGAAATTTAAGGAATAGAAAATCTTCATAATCTAAATAAGATTTGATTCTTCGGGAATTAAGGAGATTTTGTTTTGTGTAATCTGCCTCGATTGCTATGTCTAATATTTTGCTATAAATTGACCACTTCCGTTTCATTATTTTCACCACTCCTACATTTTCTTTCTCATTTCATACTTCCAAAAGATTGTGAAATGCTTCATCCAGTTCTGATTCTTGATATACTCCTAACTTTCATATCCGTCATTCTTCTTTTTCATCTACCACCAGAGGAAGTTACTTTCTTCTACCATTACCTTGGGGTTATAGTGTTTTTCATTCTCCCGTTTCTTTATATCGCTATACACATTGATATACACGGTTTGTAAATTTCGAAGTTGTTATCGAGCTTATATTCTCCTTTATATTTCGGAGCTTCATGCTTTCGTTTTCTCTTCCCGACTTTAAGTCAAGCGAATAATGGTCCAGAATTCGTAGGTATGATGTTTTGAGATGAACATAACTAATGTTCTAAGAAAGAAATTG
This sequence comes from Rutidosis leptorrhynchoides, assembly GCF_046630445.1. Classification (NCBI taxonomy): domain Eukaryota; kingdom Viridiplantae; phylum Streptophyta; class Magnoliopsida; order Asterales; family Asteraceae; genus Rutidosis; species Rutidosis leptorrhynchoides. The sequence goes on along the minus strand of NC_092339.1, from coordinate 374,235,949 downwards.
TAATGGCACGATCTTGATTTGTCAAATTACTAGAATATCCGGAAAAGACCGAATCATCAAGAAATATGTTTTCTTGATAACTATAGAGATTAAATAGAATGAAAGAGTTATGTAACATGGTTCATGATGAGGGTGGGATCTGTGAACCTTCATCACGTTCCATTAGAAACCCAGCATGACTTACTGTAATATAATCACGTTGGCCTGACGTCATTATATTATACTAATTCATGCTTCAGTTCCCAACACTACTTCAAAACATTCATATTTTAAACTTGAATTTTTCAGAATTTAGAAACTAACACAGTTTCTTTTATGATGTAACACAGATAGCGTGAAGGAATGAATAATTTCAGATGGTTACGAAATTATCTTCAGAAATATTGAGGATATTTATAATGAAAGATACGATGATATCTTAGAATATTCAAGATAATAATGATGATGAAGAATATTGTCCGTAACGGTTTTAGAGTAAGGAGTAAGGTATTTGCTAAGGATTTCAGTAGACACTGAATCATTTGTATTCTTTGAAGGCATGTTCAGTCTTTGTGATTTATCCACAGCCTCCTTCATACTTTGCTCAATCCGTTTTCCAGTTCCAAACCTTTTCCTTTTCTCAGCTTTACCACCATACCATTCTTTATCATCAAACTTTTGACTGTTAAGCTCGTTTACAGTTTTTGCTGCTTCATCAACATTTTTCCAAAATTCAGAGAACTAGTTTCGTAGTTTGGGGTGTTTTTCAGAAACTTCACATTCGAAGTATGTACGTCCAGGAGATAGACATTATATGTATATATATAACTGTTGGCATAGACGTGCTGCAAGATTTCAAAATACTGATTGCTAATTCCCGATAATTCGTATGGCAGTTCTCGTTACAGGATGTGGATGAGTACATGATAGGGTTTCAATGAGTATAAGGATTTTTCGAAAGGTTGAGGATAAATGAAGTTGTTGGTAAATTTACTGCTAATGTGGTGGAACATGAAAGGTTCCCGGTAACAAAAACGTATATGCCAAAGTTACCGGTCTGAAAGGTCATCATTGACTGGTTGAATGGTTGATAATACTGGATACTTTGAAAAGGAATTGCAAGATTATTTTCGGTAAAAACAACGCTAAAGGATCTTGCATGGTTTTGAAGTCAAAGTATAGCTTTGAAAGATGTAGAGATCTAAGAATGATGTCACCGGTTCAGAGTTATGAATTGGATTCTGATCCGTCAATATCAGAATGTGTAATTGAATTTGTATGAGATGATTGGGTATCATTGTGAGCATGATTAATAGATTTGTGAATCAAAGTTGAAGAATGTACAATCTAACATATTAATTGTGAACTTATATATTTCCCGAGTATTACCTACCCGTTAAAGATTTCACAATTAATATTTTGTACAAAAGAATTTTTATTACAGTCTTTATGAAAATATATGTATGTATATTTTCTTCAGATGTGATACAGATTTAATGAGTTAATATCATATTAAGCTCATTTGATTTTTGGCTTGAATTAGAAATGAATAATCTCTAAAACATTAGAGATTGTATAATCTTCGCGGAGTATTTCACTAATGAATTCAATACTTCATTATTTATTCTTATTGATATTCCTCAATAAAGGATGTTGGTATTCGTGGAATTCTTGCTAACTTCGCAAGGTGCAAATGATGTCTTCTAGAAAGTTTCGAGTGCATCGAAGATGAAAGTGTAAAATCAACCATGTTATTGAATAATACACTTGATTTATTATGAAATGAAATTCATTGAATTGAAATAGAGATTGTAGTTAACGAAGGTTGTACATCATAGCATATTAGTAATATGAATTAACCGAGTAGTTAAGTTCCATAAATAATAGCTTAGTACAGAAAGATTTATTAGGGTTTAAAATTTATATATATAAGATATACATATAAATTCTTCGGAGGGAATGAGTTATTATTTCATAACTCGTTGATTCAATATACGCGTTATTGATTCGTAATGATGTCCACGGTAATTCTTGAACTGACGGAGCTTGTGATGTTAGAGGTGCTGTTGATTCTAACGATGTTGACAGCACTTACTGTGTTGGTGAAGCTAAGGGTACTATTGATGTTGTGATATAACAAGTCTAGCTTGTAAATCATACACCATTCCGATCAGAGTTTCTACTCTATCTGATTTATGGCTAGGGTTAGAATAGATAATCTCTAAACTTTAGAAATTACATAATCGCTGTAGAATGTTTCTCCGATGAAGTTATGAATCAATAAATCATCGTTTATTGTCGTTGATACTCCTTGGTATCTATGGTGCGTATGATGGTGATATTCGAGGTACAGATCGTGATGTTGAGGCGTGTGATGTGGATGTTGTTGGTGGTGGTAATGGTACTGTTGGCGTTGTTGTTAGTGGTACTAGTGCTGTTGGTGTTGAGGATGGTGATGTTACTGGTGTTGGTGATACTGCTGGTGTTTGTAAATTGTGTACAGTGCTCTCTAAAGTTAACACTCGAGCTCGAAGTTCTTTAACTTCTTCTACTAACCCTGGTTGGTTATCGGTGTGAGGTAGAGGTCGGATATCTTTTCTAGTTCAGTTAATGGTAGCTTCAAGATGAAAAATTCTCGCAAAAAGAGTATAAACGGTGTTGCGAACAGGTTCGCCGGTAAGCGGATCGAGTACTCCGACGTTAGGCGGTAAGTTCGGCTCGTGGTATGGAGTACCTTCTTCATTTCTCCATAGGGTAAGTATTTCGCGAACCCATCCCCATTTTCTAAATAAATCACGGTAGTTGATCGGTCGGTGTGGTCCCGTCACGCTGTCTTCGGAGTTGGAGGGACTTGGTCTATTCGAAGAGGCCATCTTACGCGATCACTGAAAGTTATGAAATGATTCTCGATATGAATTGAGGGTTGAATACTGGATGATACCTTCGTCTTCTCGCATACGTATATATAGTAAAAGGATTCCGTAATTTACGGAGGGAATTTCGAAAAACGCCAAATAAGATCCACTATAGTAGATATGATAGGATATGATTCGTCTATACACTATTCATGAAATCAATGCAGTAACACGTGTTTAGACTTGAGATGATAGACAAGTAATTTCCGACAAGGAATGATAAGCAAAACTTTTGACATGCAGACACAGTCGAAGTCCAGACTTACTAAAGCATCCTAACAACTATTAGTTAGACACATTCATGCTAGACCTGGTTCACTAGGACCAACGCTCTGATACCAACTGTGACGATCGCTCCAAATCCATATGGACTAACACGTCATTCATTGATTTCATTACGAGGTATTTGACCTCTATATGATACATTTTGTAAACATTACATTCTTTTGAAAAGGCACACCATAAATGTATATTTAAATCAAAGGTTTTCGACATCTGATGATTTCTACATATAGACAATCACCGTATATAATAGTTTACAATAGTGCTTTCATTGACAATGCAGTCAAAATAAGGTACATGGTGATGAATTGGTGAATGCAACGTTTTCTTGAAAAATATGCCATGTAAGACTCCATGCACATAGCTTGTATATCATATAAGCAAATAGCGGAAGACTTCTAGGGAACCTGAGAATAAACATGCTAACAAGTGTCAACACAAAGGTTGGTGAGTTTATAGTTTTAGTATTTCGCATAATCTGTATATAAAAATGGATCACAAGATTTCAGTTGTTTCATCCAGAAACGTTTATCAAAATGTTCTACAAGAATGAGCACCCTGGTAACCAAGCCTTAACGTCTATAATAAGTACCCCTCGTTTAACATGCAACCAACATGTACAATACACGCAATCCAACGTGTACTAACTTCAAATAGCATACGTCTGTTTTATAGTTCAGACTAGAGTTTCTTTCTATACCTGGAACAGACCGGGATGTCAAACCCTATGGATCCATATATCTCTATTCGCGCTCATCGGTTCTTATAACCAACAGTTACTAGTTACCAAAGCTAAGGGATTTTCGGTTCAAACTCGGTGTAGAATTTAGTATGTACTTGTATCCATTGCGTTTAAAATAAATTACATGTATTCTCAGCCCAAAAATATATATTGCAAAAGCAATTAATAAGGGATCAATGAAACTCACCTTAGCAGCATATAAAGTTGTTCATCGTAATGTGATCGAAACTCAGAATATCAAATAATCGTAGATCTCAACCTAAAGAACATAGGTTGGTCAATAAATGTCTATCAAGCTAGGTCTGGTCATAGTGTATCACAATCCTAATGCTCGAGATCGACATACAAAAGTTATCCAAAGTCGTTTCAAAAAGTCAATTTTGACAATAGTTCAACAAAACGAGACGTACCTTATTTAAGGATTCATTTACTCGGCTGGTAATATTTAAAAATCCATTTTATCAATCTTGTAAACAAGTTGTTTAAATTTCAATTGCAGATTCAAAAGAAATTTCATTTAACGTCAAACATAATTTAGTTGATCATATCTTTTAATTCGTTCATCAAAACTATTCGATATCTAAATGAAAAGTTATTGATTTTTCGCCAGCTTTCCAAAAACATGTATATCATATACCTTTTACCAGTAATATATGTATTTAATTCGTGATTCATTATAAACTGTTTATCGATGAAATTTAGCATACAAGCATGTATAAATATATATACTCGAGCACTAGACATGTATACACTATTAATTTATAAAGGATAAAATATAAGTACTTACGTATCAATATTGAGATTCAATATTGTAGGGAAAGTACGTAGACGCAACGAAGATGATAAACACTAGTTTGACTCACGAGCAATACCTTCGAACAATACCCATAACCTCCTTAGTAATAACCCATAGTTTCCTTAGCTTTGACTCATTTGAAAACTTGGTTTGAAATAACCCGAACCTACTCACGTCGTAATATTTTATGTATAATATTATTAATAATAATATCAATACTAAAATTATAAGATTAATAACAATATTAATCTTAATAATAATAATAATAATAATAATAATAATAATAATAATAATAATAATAATAATAATAATAATAATAATAATAATAATAATAATAATAATAATAATAATAAATAATAATAATATATATTTATGTATAACAGAGAGAGATTGAGAGAAAGTGGGTAAAGAGTTCGGCAGAAACCTGGGCTATTTATAAAATAATTCCTGATTCTGACCCCCATGCGATCGCATGGCTTTTGTGCCTATTTTCTATGCGATCGCATGGCCCTCTGATCCAGCTCACAAACTTTTGTTTTCTTGTTTGTCGACATAATATTTAATTATATATATATAATATATATAATTTATATAATTAATTATATATTATTTTAAATTCATGTGCATAGTTGACTTGTAATTTTTGTTCCGATAAGTCGTACGTCATCACGCGACTTATGTTCCGGTTCCGGTTTTTCGAGTGTCCCTTCGTACACTGAGAAAACTTGTATTTTACATTTCGTGACACGTATTTTTGTTAAAATATAGCCTTAAATTATCCCTAAACTATATCACTCGAAATATATCTTAAACTCTCAAGTGTTTTGGTCATTTACTTCTATAAATCAATGGCTCGTTATCTAACGAAGTATTTTTAATAATATTATTTTTAAATCAAAACGTTTTGTAACCAAATTAATATTTATAAACACGTTTTAAATATACGTCACAAGTTATTCATATATCCAATTCCAACAGTTAATATTCCTTATTTTTGTATCGTCTAGATTACGTTATTTAAACAAACACTTTACCATATTTTCCGAATATCGTTAAGAATGAACGATTTCTCAAATCAGCGTGAACCTCACAACAGAGACCCGTAACAACATCGTAATCATTAAAAGACTTAGTAAATATCTTTTAATTCAATCGTTTGGCATAATCTTTTAACTCCGTAGTTAAATATATCAATCAGATAATCAAACCAAAAGGTTAATGCACAGTATCATTTTCATAACACTTTGTTACGTTTTCAAGTTATAGTATGTATATCTAATTACATATAATTGTTCGCAAATCGTTGAGAACAATCGAAAGGTATTTGAATAGTTTAAAATTTTGAGATTCAAATTCATAGACTTTGCTTATAGTGTCGGAAACGTTAAAGATTAAGTTTAAATTTGGTCAGAAATTTTCGGGTCATCACAGTTTTGATCTTTGATGCCATGATGTTGAGCCTCTTCCAAGAGCTTGGAGTTCTCCAATATTGCTCCCAAAATTCGTCTCTGTACTCTCTGGTTCGTAACTGGTAAAACTGGTCTTCAATCATGAGATTATAAAGTGGAGAAAGTGGGTCAGAAAGTCAAAAGTGGCTGTAACCTACTTCTGGACGGCGTCCTAGATTCTGGACGGCGTCCCATCTTTAAGGCTTGGACGGCGTCCCACAATCTTGGATGGCGTCCAAGTGTGAAAAGCTGGACGGCGTCCAACAATCTTGGACGGCGTCCAGATGTACTGTTGGTTACTGTCTTGTTTTCTTTGTAATCCCCTTTCATTTGGATGAAGCCCCAATCATTTTGGACGAAGTCCAACATATCTGAAGCGTTGTTTTATCATTTTAGAGCGCTAACTTGACCTTATCTTGCATCGGGATCAACCATTATAATATTGCAACTCATATAACGGTCATAAATCATCAAAACTCTTTACAAATTACTCTCCGATACAAATTTGCATATCTTGGCCTATCACTTGTAGAAACGCTTTCAGTATCCTTGATTCGAGAGTATTTTACACGATATTGCGATAGATATATATAATGTTATTGAGCAATATCAAAACACCCCACACTTAAACCTTGCTTGTCCTCAATCAATTCTTTCTTTACAAAGTAGAACAATATCAAACATACTTACACAATATAGATTACAAACATTACACAAATTACTCAAAGCACACGAAACACACACGTTCTTTTGAAACGCAACTCATGCTATATGAAACACACGCTTTAAGTATAACACACATATTTATAGTAATCACACTCACACTATATACATAATGAGAACACACGCACACATTTTTGGGAGTTTTAGAGCCAAGTATCCGAAAAATTTGATCCTACTGAAATCAGGACCTTATGAAAAACGTTTTATGTTTTTGAAAATATAATGCTAGTTTTTACACTAGGCACGTTTTCCGATTTTTGTCAGATTTTCTGAATTTTTGGAAAATGAGTGCGGGTTTCCCGCTACTGGTCAAGCCAATCCCTCCCACGGTACCTAACATCATGAGATGTGGATAAGAAAATAATGTGCTTAGGAGGATACACATTACGTCCGGATATCATTGACAATTATGAGGTAATCATCTAATCCGTTAAGTCAACCATAAAGATTGAGGTTCATCAGGCTTAAAAGCTGATATCTTACCTTTTCAGAGGTTATCCACTGGGAATCTGATCAATTCACTAACATTTTGTGTATCATGATGCGCTTCGAATTTGGCCAGCAATTCTCCCTCATTGAGAAAAGCTTTGACTACCAGTTTCCCTGTTTGATGTTGAGGCCTGGTAGATTTCCAGTCGATTTTAGCAATGATTTTTCAAGATTTTTCGTCACCCTACAATTGGTCTGGACTACATCTTCTGAATTGAATCAGTAAGTGTGTCATTCGGAAGACTTTACTTCCTTGAGGATGGAATAGATACATCCTATTAGTCATAAGAAGTGGTCGGACGCAACATTGTCCTTGTTAGGAGAAACAATGAGGATCGTCCTTAGGGTTTTCGATTTGGCGCGAGATCCGGTTTCCGACCATGCTATACAATCACCGCTCTCTCACGGATTACACACGTTTTGGTACAAGTAACCTACAAGTTAGCATTACTAAACTAGTAGGACTTTCATTCAAATAATTGAATGATAGTACAACTTCAAAGACTATTAATAATTTAAAACATAAGTCAACATTTCTTTTCTAGTTTTAGAACACAATGTATGTAAAATGGTTTTGGACAATTTTCGTTTCTAAGGCTACCTGAAAAATTTAAATTTTTTTTTATCATAAACGCCTTAATTTTTTTGTAAAACGAATTCTTGATAAATTTCTATCTCCCAGCCCACACTTAAGATCATGCAAGGCACTCATTGCATGAAATCAGAAAAATGATTAAATTTAGAGGGCAAAGTAATAGGGTGTTTTTAGGAATTTTCAAATTTTTGACCTGTAAATCGTGGAACATGTAGACGAATGCCGCTGAACTTACTGCCAGCATAAGAGCATCGTCCATTCCTCGATTATCAACATACATACATCATAATATCAAATGTTGCTGAACTTAATGCCAGTCTTTGAAGTTCAACCACGCTGCACAAAATAACAAACTACACACATAATAATAAAAATAACGGTGTTTTTACAACCACAACCGTTTATCAAACCATACGATTAGTTAATATTACAAACCAAAGATTGTTTAAAAACACACCACAACAAATAACTAGATTGTTTGAAAATGTAATAAGATGATAAAAGGCTCGTAGGCCTTAAGTTATCGTAAGGCCAAAAGTAGTTTTCTGAGCCATCTCTGCTTCGGCGTCCTCGTGGGTATTCCTGCTCAAATCGGCTCCTGGCATCCTGCATCGCATCGTTAGTATTATAAATTGGGTAAGGCGGAGGTGGGTGTTCTGGATCAGTGTAGTATTGGGGTGTCAGACGTGTTGTGCCATAGTACTGATCGGGGTTGGAATAATATAACTCGGTGTTATGGTTATTCCAATCAATACCATAACTATTCCATCCCTGGTTATGTACTTGAGCAATCTGGCGTTGCTCCATATCTTGCTGACCCAACCTAATACTGTTCATACTGTTTACCAAATCATCCCAACTAGATTGAGACGGATACCAAGGACCTTGACCTTGAACATTTGTCTGGGCTTCCATTTCTGCTTCTTCCTCTGCCTGCTGTTCCTGCTGCACGTTTGCTCCACTACTACTCGCGCCACCTGCCACAAAAGGCACTAAATGCCCATTTCCATCCTTCATAAGAATTTCAGCATTGATATAAGAAATTTTCTTTAATGGTTTCATGACGTTAGTACACTCCATCAATCGGCTGAAATCTATGTTGAAGTGACGAGCAATCCTCGTGATATAGTGGCCTCCAAGAAGCGGCTTATCTCTCCGTGTCTCGGTAGCGATGGCCAGAAAATAGTTTCCTATCAATCCAGGAATATCAGTATAGCAACCCCATTTTATTTGATCCATTATCCATAGATCTAACGTTTTAACCTTTTCGTTGCCTTCGACTCTCGCATTGAAAGTGCATGCGATAAGTCGATGAAGAAGTCTATCATCCCGGTAAGCAATCTCATTATACATGTGTCTGCTCGATTTGAATGGTGTAGATGCATTTGGCCCACAAATTCTTCGCCAATAAGCAATCTCATTAAAGGGAGCTCGACCAACGTAATCGGAACCCCGCAAGTAATCACCCAATTGGTTGTCGGTAAGTTCCTCAAAAATCCCCAACACTCTGCACAACTCAAATCTGCTTATCCCTCTATATTCGCCCCCTAACCGAAACCGAAGAAAATCATTCAACAAATAATCCCGAACATTATTAAACCGTACAGTTGAGTAAAATTCTTTTAGCAACACCGGAAAAATTGGTTCGCGGATGCTAAAAATGTGCTCCCATGCGTAGGTAACGATTCTATTGTTAGGGATGGCTAGAAAACGGGAAACATGTTGGTGCATATTCGCCTCATCCAATGGGCCCCAAATAAAGTACCACGTGGCATTTATAGGCCTACTGTTTATCCTATCAAATGTTTCTACGTAATCGTTGTCGTTTTGAACTTGTCTCAACCAAACTTGAGGATCATTCTCCTCTTCTTCTTTGCCAGATGATGATGATGAATGTTGTTGTGGTGGTGGTGGTGGTGGAACCAAACCTGAGGTCCTGCCTCTCTTTGGTTGGCCTCTTCGGCTAGATTGTCCCTGCAAAACATAATAACACCAAACCAAAAGAACATGGAAACCGTTGTGTTAATGTTAGCTAAAAACATGATAGCAAGAGCACTTAGTCATTCATTCATAGTTCATAAGCATTATGATTCATTTAAGCAAAAGCGTATGTTCAAAATTTTTAACCAAAGTCAACCAAAGTCAACTCCAACTCGCTAATACACTTTCAAAAATGAAAATCACAAATTCACAATTTAGCATCAACTTAGGACTCAAGCATGTTGCGTTCATAGGTCATAGCATTTAAACTTGCATTCTAATGATATTCATCACAAATCATAACACAAATTTTCACAATTTTAGCTCAAAAGGACCATTATAATGCCACTACATTATAGCATTCCATACCATCAATCTACTTCAACAGGCATAAACAAGTGAAATTCAAGCATACATATTTCATAAGATCATTACAATTTAAAAATATGCTAAAAATTCAAGAATATTCAAATTATGACCCGGCCAAATTGACATTTATATCACCAACAACAATTAAACACTTTACAAGTTTCATTAACATCATACACAAACTCAATATCTTGACTTAATTACCCTAAATTCGGATTCAATTACTACAAACCCTAGAATCATGAGCATACCCCTAAAAACATGTAATTTTTGCAAAATCAAGACAATATGGGTAATTAAACAACTAAGGTATGTTAATCTAAACATGAATCATGAAAATCAAACACCCCACACTTATCTTTCACCAATTTATACATATAAACATACAATTTAAGTAAATGAGAAAGAAAAGTGTGAAAATGAAGTAACCATACCCTAGAAAACATGATTGAAGCTTGGAATTGATAGAAGAAATCCCGAATTTGAAGTAAGAAATTAGGGTTTTTGGGAGTGGGTTCGTGTTTGGCAGAGAAAATATGATAGAAGTGTGTTTTGTGGTTGAAAAATGGGGTGGATAGGGTTTAAAACGCGTATTTTTTTTCTGAGTCAGACATCTTGGACGGCGTCCAAGACATGGGACGGCGTCCAAGTTTAAAGAGTGGGACGGCGTCTGGGATTTTTGGACGGCGTCCAGGTTTCAAAAATGGGACGGCGTCCAGATGGTCTGGACGGCGTCCAGATGGTCTGGACGGTGTCCAAATGAACTAAAAAGTTCTGACCAAATTTTTCGACACTCGCCAGTTTATAATCCAATCGTAAATCATTTTGTACAAAACTAAAAACAATCGTACACACAATTCAGAATATTTACATTTTTGAACCATTTTTAACGAGTCGTTCACCCAACTCGTCCTCATTTCGATTTAAGCTTTGTTCTTGAAGTTGAGGCTAACCTCATCTTCGATTTCCAGGGGACCATCAACATAGTGCTTGACCCGGTGGCCATTCACTTTAAAAGTATCACCCTTCCAGTTCACCATTTCAATTGTACCATAAGGGTACACCTTTCTTACAACAAATGGTCCCGTCCATCGGGACTTAAGCTTTCCTGGTGATAACTTGAAACGGGAATTGTAAACAAGGACACGATCCCCTTCCATGAATTCCTTTGGATTTTTCAATCTCTTATTGTGCCATTGTTTGGTTTTTTCTTTGTAAATTAGAGAGTTGTCATAGGCTTCAAGCCTCAACTCATCTAATTCATTTAACTGGGTCAAACGTAACCGACCCGCCTCTTGGTAATCCAAATTACATGCCCTTAGCGCCCAATGCGCTTTGTGTTCAATCTCCAAAGGGAGATGGCATGCTTTTCCATATACCATACGGAAAGGAGTGGTTCCAATTGGTGTTTTGTAGGCCGTGCGAAAGGCTCACAATGCATCGTTTAACTTAACTGACCACTCTTTTGGATTCGCACCAACAGTCTTTTCAAGTATGCGTTTTAATGACCTGTTGGTATTCTCCACTTGCCCACTTGTTTGGGGATGATAAGATGTTGAAATTTTATGGATTACTCCATATCTCTTAAACACCTTTTCTAATTGCTTGTTGCAAAAGTGGGTACCCCGGTCACTGATAAGAGCTTTTGGCGTGCCAAACCTAGAGAAAAGTTCCATCAAAAAGTTTACTACAACTCGGCCATCATTTGTGGGGAGAGGTTTTGCCTCTGCCCATTTGGAAACATAATCAATGGCTACGAGTATGTAGAGATAAGAATGAGATTTTGGAAAGGGCCCCATAAAGTCTATTCCCCAATCATCGAACACCTCGCATACTTGGATGCTTTGTTGAGGCATTTCATCCCGTTTAGTGATTTGACTGGTCTGTTGGCACGCGTCACAAGCCTTATACACGGCGTAGGCATCTTTGAATATTGTAGGCCAATAGAAACCGGCCTCGTAGACTTTCTTCCCCGTAATTTGGGGACCAAAGTGCCCACCCATTGGACCACGGTGACAATCAAGAAGAATTTGAGTTCATTCCTTTCCCGAAACACACCTCCGAATCATACCATCCGCGCAACGCCTAAAAAGATAAGGGTCTTCCCAGAAGTAGTATTTCAGGTCACTAAAGAATTTTTTTTCTTTTCTGATGTGACCAACCGGTTTCTAAGTACCCTCCTACAAGATAGTTGGCTATGTCAACAAACCAAGGATCATCGATTTTCTCAATTTTCATGAGATTTTCGTCCGGAAAGTTATCTTGGATAACAGTCTCATGGAGAACCTCAAGATTCGGGTTCTCAAGGCGAGAAAGGTGATCGGCAGCTAAGTTTTCAGCCCCCTTTTTATCTTTAATATCAATGTCGAATTCTTGCAGAAACAAGACCCAACGTATTAACCGGGGTTTAGCATCTTGCTTATTGAGCAAGTACTTTAATTTTGAATGGTCTGTATAGACAACCGTCTTTGCTAGTACCAAATAAGATCGGAATTTATCAAATGAAAAGACAATTGCCAGGAGTTCCTTCTCGGTGGTAGTGTAATTAAGTTGGGCTCCTTGCAATGTCTTACTAGCATAATAAATGGGCTGAAAATGTTTTTCAATTCTTTGCCCCAAGACGGCACCAATAGCAAAGTCACTAGCGTCACACATAAGTTCGAATGGAATTGACCAATTCGGCGATATGAGAATGGGTGATTGCGTGAGTTTTGCTTTAAGGAGGTTAAAGGCGTTAAGACATTCGTCTTTAAAGACAAATGGAGCGTCTTTTTCAAGAAGTTTGTTCTTTGGGGTTGCAATTTTAGAAAAATCTTTAATGAACTGACGGTAGAAACCGACGTGCCCCAGAAAACTTCTTACACCTTTCACGTTCGACGGTGGTGGTAATTTAGCTATGACTTCCACTTTAGCTCTGTCCACCTCCAGTCCCGCAGAGGAAATTTTATGACCTAAAATAATGCCCTCTCTTACCATAAAATGGCATTTTTTCCAGTTAAGTACAAGATTAGATTCTTCACACCTAATCAACATACGCTCAAGATTATGAAGACATGAGTCAAAAGAATCACCGAAGACTGAAAAGTCATCCATGAATACTTCTATAAAGTCTTCAATCATATCATGAAAAATCGCTACCATACACCTTTGGAAGGTGGTAGGAGCATTGCATAAGCCAAAGGGCATACGTCGATAGGAGAAAGTACCATAAGGGCATGTAAAGGTTGTTTTCTCTTGGTCCTCGGGTGCTATAGAGATTTGGAAATATCCCGAGAAACCGTCAAGAAAACAATAAAAATTCTTTCCTGCCAACCTTTTCAACATTTGATCAATGTAAGGAAGGGGAAAATGGTCTTTTCGGGTAGCATCATTTAATTTTCTGTAATCAATACATACCCTCCAACCCGTGATAGTCCTGGTGGAAATTAATTGATCATTTTCATTGGTGATAACGGTCATGCCACCCTTTTTGAGTACACATTACACCGGACTCACCCAAGGACTGTCCGAAATTGGGTAAATAAGACCCGCATCTAGGAGTTTGACAATCTCCTTTTTAATGACTTCTTGCATATTAGGGTTCAGTCGCCTTTGTCTTTGTACACATGGTTTATAGTTATCTTCCATTAAAATCTTATGCGTACAATAAGAGGGACTTATACCCTTGATGTCATGTATTTTCCATGCTAGAGCCGGTTTATGGGCTTTTAACATGGAAACAAGTTTAGACTTCTCACTTACAGAGAGTTGGGATGAAATGATAACTGGGAGAGTAGAACCCTCTTGAAGGTAAGCGTATTCCAAGTGACTTGGAAGTGGCTTTAGTTCCAAAACGAGAGGTTCTTCAATCGATGTTTTACATCAGTACTCATTTCCTAAATCCAACTTTCTGTATTCTTCATCATTTGGCTCATAACCGTTAGCCATCAAGGTGGTCAACATCTCCACTTTTTCCACCATGTTCTCTTCATCACCTTCCGCCAAAATGCATTCTCCCGAACCTTGCAATTCTGGAAATTCCTGCAACAACTCTGAATATGCGTCTATGGTTTGCAAATAATAACATTAATCATCAGTAGACTCGGGGTATTGCAAGGCATGGTCAACGGAAAAGGCAACTTTAATATCCTCAATGCTAAGGGTCAATTTCTGCCCATGAACATCTATCATAGCTCTAGCGGTATTGAGGAAAGGTCGACCCAATATAAGAGGCACACGTGTGTCCTCTTCCATGTCCAAAATTACAAAATCAGCCGGAAATACTAGGGTACCCACTTTTACTAACATATTCTCTAAAATTCCACGAGGGAATTTAACAGAGCGGTCCGCTAGTTGAATTGCCATTCGGGTTGGTTTTAGTACCCCGGGGTCTAGCTTAACATATAATGAATAAGGCATCAAATTAATGCTAGCCCCTAAATCCGCTAATGCTTTAATGCATTCCAAATCTCCTAGGAGACATGGTATGGTAAAACTTCCAGGATCTGCTAACTTCTTTGGTATTTTGTTCATCAAAATTGCTGAACAATTAGCATTCATGGTGATGGATGAAAGTTCCTCCATTTTCTTCCGATTAGTAAGTAAGTCTTTTAAGAACTTAGCATACTTGGGCATACCCGAGATTACATCAATGAAAGGCATATTTAGGTTAATTTGTTTAAACATATCTAGAAATTTTGACCTTTCCGCCTCTAGCCTTTCTTGTTGTTGCTTTCTTGGGTATGGGAGCGGTGGTTGATATGGTTTCACTACGGGTTTCTCCCGTTCTTCCTTTTCAACCACTTGTTCCGGCTCCTTAACCGGTTCATCATTTTGGTTCAACGGAACACTGAAATCAGAATTTTCAGGCATTCTTGGAGCATCGTATGCTAAACCACTCCATGTGGTAATAACATTGGCGTGCTCATTTCGGGGGTTCTTATTGGTATCGCCCGGTAAACTTCCTGGTTTTCTCTCACTAAGTAAACCAGCTAAACCACTCATTTGCTTCTCCAGATTCTGAATTGAGGCTTGTTGGTTTCTAAACTGGTGTTCGTTTTTCTCGTTTGTTTGGTTTATGTTTGTGACAAGCTGAGTTTGTGATG
This sequence comes from Rutidosis leptorrhynchoides, assembly GCF_046630445.1. NCBI lineage: Eukaryota > Viridiplantae > Streptophyta > Magnoliopsida > Asterales > Asteraceae > Rutidosis > Rutidosis leptorrhynchoides. Next base: position 374,220,547 of record NC_092339.1, on the reverse strand, counting down.
CAATCAACTTTTCCAACATACTCTCCAAATTTGACTTTTTCTCTTCATGTTGGGGTTTTTGATAAAAACCCGGAGTTTGTTGTTGGAACCCACTACTTGACCCTTATTGGTAATTGGAATTTTGACCTTGAGGGTTGTAGGGGTTGTTGAAGTTTCGGTTAAACTGGGCTCTTCCTTGAAATTGATTATTATTTCTTTGGCTTATGAAAGCCACTTCTTCTTTTTGAGCCATAGTTAAACCGGCATCACAATCTTTTCCTAAATGGAGTCCACCACAGTATTCACAACCTACTTTCATACTATGAATTTCCTTGGTGATTTTGTCCATGTTTCGAGCAACACCATCTATTTTCACACTTAGGGAACTAAGGTCATCATAAGCACCGGCGCTTTGGACTTGAGCATTACGAGTAATTGGTCGTTCTTGATGCCACTCATGAGAATAATCGGCTAGCTTTTCGATTATCTCATAAGCCTCTTGCTCGGTTTTGTACATAAGTGAACCTCCGGACGCTTGATCAATGGAAATTCGGGTTGCAACATCACAACCCTTGTAAAAGATTTGGACTTTTTGGAAGGTATCCAAACCATGGTTCGGACATCCTCTTTGCATTTTGAAAAATCGATTCCATACTTCGTACAAGGTTTCCATCGGTTTTTGATAGAATTGGGTAATTTCGTGTTGGAGTCTCGCGGACTTAGATGCTGGAAAATATTTCTTAAGAAATTTTTCCAACATACCATCCCAAGTTTCTATCGTAGCCTCTGCCAATGAATCTAACCAACTTCATGCTTCCCTGTGGAGTGTCCATGAGAAAAGTCTTAAAAATATGGCCTGGTCAGTGTCTGGTTTAAGTTTGAAAAGAAGACATATCTCTTGAAAGAGACGAATATGTTCGTTTGCATCTTCATTCGGACCACCACTAAATTGACACCTGTTATTAATCATTTGGAGAATAGGTCCTTTTATTTCAAAATTTACCTCACCAGTGGGCGGAGTAATGGCACTACCTTGTCCTGTTCGGGTTGCCTTCAACTTGGCTACCATTGATTGTCTTCGTATCACCGGTCTTGCTTCTCCTTCCATTTCAAATTTTGGAGGAGGAACGGGCTCACCAAATTCAGAATATCTCGGCTTGGTTGTACTTGATTTTGTATCAAAAGTTTCCTGTTTTGATGAAGATTCAAAAAGTTCAAGTACTTCTTTTGGAATCCTGCCAAGTTTTCTATCAGGTTCTGTAAGCGGTGTAAGTAATGGAGAATCTGAACTTTTGGGTATGTGGCATATGCAACCTAAAATCTGTCAATCACACAACTAACAAAACTATTAAATGCACCGATTCTATAAGTCTAAAAATCAAAGACTATTAATAATTTAAAATAATTAAGAACTACTTAATCAAAAATTATTTGATAATTCTATTTTGACACAAAACTGTCCCCGGCAGCGGCGCCAAAAACTTGATGTGCGAAATCAGGTATATAAATTATTGTATGGAAAAATACCGGTTAAAAAGACTGTTACACACTAACAGGCAGTGTACCCGATCGTGTAGTAGTATAAATAATGGTTTAGTTCCGTGTATCGTTCCAAGGACAGTTGTATTAGCCAAACTAGAATTAGAAACTATATTATGATTAACTAAGTAAGTGAAACTTAAAAGTACAAGATATTATGTTTTTGTGGCTATTTAACGATTTAGCCAAATCAGAGAAGGTTAAAAAGTAAAAACAATATTTTTGGTCTTTTAAATTTATAATGAAAACAAGTGCAAAGAAAGTAAGTAAGATAGTTTGATTTAAATCAAAGAGATGAAAGGTTCATCTAGATATTTTACCCTCAGTATTAGATGTAAGTTTTGCTATTAAGGCCTGATTGAATGATTATGTGTGTAAGTTATCTAATAGGTTTACTAAGAGTTCTCTTAAATAAACACGCAAACACAATTACAAGATCAAGGGTTCCCTTTTCTCTATAGTTCTCGTGTTTGTAATCAAATAACTATGATATATGCTAATCACCTAAATCGACCCGCAAAGAGTTCTCTTTAGCGAGTACTCAAACTAGAAGTACTAAGTGAGGGTTCCCTATTACCTAGACCTTTTCGTTTGTGACTAGTTGATTATCAAGATCAAAGACTTAAATAACAATTGTCTTTGCGTTCGCTCTACACAATTCATTCCTATATTGTTTAATCGTATTGATCTAATTTACCCCCTTGGTTCGGTTTAGTAAACAATCAATCTAAGACAAGTTGATTGTAAATCAATATGATACATCAACAAGAGTTCTCTTTATCAACAACATATCAATTAACTAGATACAAATGATTAAACATCAATAAGCATGGTTCTTTAATTCAAGCTTCAATCTTTCACACATAGTACATACAATCAATAGGATTACATCCAATACTTTGGTTATTAATCTAGACAAACATTATAGAAACTAGCCAACATTCATTGTAACAGATAACATAACAATCAGATTATCAATGGAAATCATTGCTTTAGAACAAGAAATAACCTACAAGAACAATGAGTTCTTGGATGAAGAAGGTTTTGATCTTTGATGCCTTAATGTTGAGCCTCTTCCAAGAGCTTGGAGTTCTCCAATATTGCTCCCAAAATTCGTCTCTGTACTCTCTGGTTCGTAACTGGTAAAACTGGTCTTTAATCATGAGATTATAAAGTGGAGAAAGTGGGTCAGAAAGTCAAAAGTGGCTGTAACCTACTTCTGGACGACGTCCTAGATTCTGGACGGCATCCCATCTTTAAGGCTTGGACGGCGTCCCACAATCTTGGACGGCGTCCAAGTGTGAAAAGCTGGACGGCGTCCAACAATCTTGGACGGCGTCCAGATGTACTGTTGGTTACTGTCTTGTTTTCTTTGTAATCTCCTTTCATTTGGACGAAGCCCCAATCATTTTGGACGAAGTCCAACATATCTGAAGCATTGTTTTATCATTTTAGATCGCTAACTTGACCTTATCTTGCATCGGGATCAAACATTATAATATTGCAACTCATATAACGGTCATAAATCATCAAAACTCTTTACAAATTACTCTCCGATACAAATTTGCATATCTTGGCCTATCACTTGTAGAAACGCTTTCAGTATCCTTGATTTGAGAGTATTTTACACGATATTGCGATAGATATATATAATGTTATTGAGCAATATCAGATACTAATAATAATTATTATAATACTTGTAATAATAATAATAATAATAATAATAATAATAATAATAATAATAATAATAACAATAATAATAATAATAATAATAATAATAATAATAATAATAATAATAATAATAATAATAACAACATTATCAATAATCATAGTAATAATACTAATAACAATAATAATAATATTAATATTAATAATAATAATAATAATAATAATAATAATAATAATAATAATAATAATAATAATAATAATAATAATAATAATAATAATACTTGTAATAATAACAATTACTAATAATAAACATAACAATAATTAATAATAATAATAATCTTAATAATGATAATACTAATAATAATTATTATTATGAAACTACCTTTGAAGACTTAAAAAAAATTAAATCGCCAGAGCCGGGACTCGAACCCGCGAACACTCGCTAACACGAAAACTCCCACACCACTCCTCTGTATCTATTTTTCTGTCTATATAATGATTCTAATTCTCTTATCTTAATATTCATATTCACCATCTCATAATCAATCGATCCTGGTCATAATCATAATAACTAATCAGTGAAATGGGTTTTAAATTTGTAAATGTAATAACAGTAAACAGACCTTGGACATTTTAAATTACTAAAACAAATAATAGAGAAAAATAAATAAATAAATAAATAAGAACAGATCAGATGCTGTAAACGCGAAAAAAATATAAACCCATAATTTGATTTCGAAATTAGGACGTTTTGAGACTTTGATGTCTAAACGAAATATCTTCTAAATCACCTTTATAATGCACTAGAATCATCAATTGATCCAGAAATATTAACTAGAACCCAAATTTCAATAAGAACAATTCAGTTGACTTTTTAACATTAAACTTTGACTTTCAAATTAGAACTCGATAGAAATAATTGGAACTACAATTTTTGCAGATAGTTTGAGTAAATGAATCTTAACAAAATTACATTTACACATTTTGATAATTCATTTGAATTTGAGCTATTGACTATCACAGTCAATGATATTATGAACACCAAATCCAATTTTAAATTTTAGATAGTTTTAGATCACGATTTCTAAATGAAACAAGTCCTAAATCATTCCTAGAAACTTTCTGGGTTATCAATTAAACTTAAAACATAAACACAAGTTCGAATTTTATCATGAACAAGTCTGTTGACTTTTTAAAAATAAACTTTGACTCGTAAATTTGAAGTTAATAGAAAGAATTGGAAATCGAAAACTTACAGATAGTTAAAATGGATCATCCCTAACATAACTGCATATCCAAATTTTTAAATTGTGTTTGAGTTGAAGTTTTGGCCAAAAAGTCTAAGAACAGAGTTTTCGCGTCTGTTATCCTGATTTTCTTTCTTTTTAATTTCAACTTGCAGTTTGTAAACTATATAGAATGATTAAGTACATAATTTAACAGTTGAATTTGATTCTAATTGATTTGTGATGTCGACCTAAATCGATTTACAGACAGGAAGTACGTAGTTGTTTTTTCAGGCGAATAAAAGAATAGAACTAATATATAAACAAACAAATTCAGTTACATGTCTTTGTTAAATTCTTATATATAATTAATATTATTAATTATTAATTAATAAATGTATTAACAATAATAATACCTATTAATAATAATTATATTAATAATACTAAATAATAATAGAAATACTAATAAGAATAATAGAAATACTAATATTATTAATGATAAAAAAGTGATTAATAATACTAATATTAACATTAATAATGATAAGAGTAATAATGAAATTAATTGAAAATGATAATTTTTAGTAATCATATTAATAATTATAATTATTTTTATAATGATATTGATAAAGATAATAATAACAATATGATAATATTGTTAATAAAAATAATGATAACAATAATCATAATACTACTAATAATAATAATTAATTTAATAATAATATAACAACTTTAATTAAACTTGTAATTACATTTACTTATTACAATTTATTAATTATGTAATATTATATTATATAATAACATTTATCAAATATTTAATATTTATATATTTTATATATATTAATAAAAAGAAATCATATATAGATTCATAATAATATTATATATATTTATTTTAACAATAACTTAATTATACTAAATATTTTTTTACATTTTAAATTCTAATTAATTAAAGTATACTTTTATAATTCAAATTAATATATATATATATATATATATATATATATATATATACTTATTTTTATATTTATATATACATATTTATTTATAAATAAGTGTTTGTGAATCGTCGGGCACAGTCAAAGGGTAATTGATTATATGAACACAGTTCAAAGTTTTTGAGATTTCAACATTATAGACTTTGCTTATTGTGTCGAATCATAATAAGATTAAGTTTAAATTTGGTCGGAAATTTCCGGGTCGTCACACTTATGTTGGTAAGTGCTTGACACAGCTAGAGATTCCACAATGGAAGTGGGAGAATATTACAATGGATTTTATCACTAAGTTTCCTAAAAGTGTAGGAGGTTATGATATGATTTGGGTTATCGTTGATCGTCTTACGAAGTCTGCTCATTTTCTACCGATTAAGGAAACAGATAAGAGGGAGAGGTTGGTGCAGATCTACATAAAGGGAGTAGTTTCTCGACATGGAGTGCCGCTATTCATTATTTCCGACAGAGATAGTAGATTTACATCTAGATTCTGGCAAGCTTTGCAAGATGCCATGGGAACCCGTTTAGACATGAGTACAACATACCATCCACAGACTGATGGTCAAAGTGAGAGAACCATTCAGACACTAGAAGACATGTTAAGAGCGTGTGTGATTGACTTTGGAATTGGATGGGATAGACATCTACTTTTAGTAGAGTTTTCTTACAACAACAGTTATCACGCAAGTATAAAGGCAGCGCCTTTTGAAGCACTGTATGGCAGAAAGTGAAGATCACTTATATGTTGGAATGAGTTAGGAGATAGTCAGTTAACTGGTCCTGAGATTGTACACGAAACGACTGAGAAGATCGCGCAGATACGAGAGAGAATGAAAATAGCGCGAGATCATCGAAAGAGTTATGCCGATATTAGAAGGAAAATTTGGAATTTCAGGTTGGAGACAAAGTTATGCTCAAAGTGTCACCCTGGAAGGGTGTAGTGCATTTTGGCTAAAGAGGAAAGTTAAGTTCGAGGTATATTGGACCGTTTGAGATTGCCAAAAGAATTGGTCCAGTAGCGTATAGGCTGAAGTTACCGCAAGAACTTAGTGAAATTCACGATACATTTCATGTTTCCAATTTGAAGAAATGTTTATCAGATGAAAGTTTGGTAATTCCCTTAGACGAAGTACAAATTGATCATAAGCTTAATTTCATTGAAGAGCCTGTTGAGATTATGGGTCACGAGGTTAAGCAACTAAAGCAAAGCAGAATTCCGTTCGTTAAGGTTAGATGGAATGCCCGTAGAGGACCAGAATTCACGTGGGAACGTGAAGATCAGATGAGACTTAAGTATCAACAACTGTTTCCCGAGGAGACGACTACGACGGATGAGCACTAAAATTTCGGGACGAAATTTTTCATAACAGGTGGGTAATGTAACAACCCGACTTTTTCCATTTACTATCGTTACTTGTTCGTTAAGTATATAACGGTGTTTACTTAGACTTGTGTGTTTAATAGAATTAAATACATGCTTATTAGAGAGATTCTTGAATTAATATGTTATATTAATTTATGAACTTATTTCGGATAGCGAAATAACTAAAAAACGTTACAATTAAGTTAATCTCCTAGAAAGCTTTTCAGTTTACGGAACTCAGAAAAACGATAAAATAATTATTTTTAATAATTATTGACTTTAAGAAAAACTAATTTAATTTATTATTTATTTAATGAATTAAACTCAGTGATTGCGTTTCAACGACTAGTTAACGTTCCGGAGACCCGGTACGGTTAACGACACTCGAAACGGACCAAGCGTGTACCAAGAGTTAAGCAAAAACGAGCTCGAGACCCCATTAAAGGGACCCACAGCTGAACCCCCCATGGACACCCCTTTTGGACTTTTAATTTCTTATTTGGGCTATGTGATTAGTTAGTAGATTAGATTAAGGCCCTAAACTAGAGTATAAAAGAAAAAGAAAACTTGTAAACCCTCACAACTCACAAATAGAAGTCAACATTCATCCCTCTCCCTCTCTTTGACCGTCGGCCTTCACACACACACACACACACACACATTCAAAACTCAAAATTGGAAGAAAGCTTGTATACGAACGTTGATCCCCTTGTCGTTCTATACGCGATTGTGTGAATAATTTGTGATTTTAAGGTATAACTAGTAACCCTAATTTTATTAATTCAGATTTTTATGCAATTACATAGTGTAATCAAGTCTAGTGCTCAATTAATGGTGTTTAGTGTTGTAATTTATCGTTTGGTTGCACGATTGATGTTGATTGCATGAAAAATGAATTTGTATTTTAATAATCTGATTAAATTAACTTATGAACTGATCTTTTAATATGTTTTAATGGAAAGATATAGAAAATTTATTAATTTTAGACTCTGAGTTTGCGTGATTTCGTTATCGTATGCTTAAGATATGCTTAATCGAAGATTTGACTAGGTTTTTTTCGTAATCTGAATTTTTTGAGTCGCATGCTTTGTGTTTTAGCTTATAAAAAGTGTACTACTGTATTCCTTATGAAAAGTTATGAAATTTTGTACTTAAGATTTGCGTCAAAATGTTATGTAATGCTCCCGTTATGTCAAAACGAAGATTTGGTTCTTAAAGTGAGCTGAATCGGTTTTCAAAGTTACATAAAAATTGCTAGAGTGAACTAGGAGTTGATTGAGACTTTCATCTTCTGGAATATGTTATTCTAAGTGTTCCTTGACATGTTTCATTTGTATGCAAACTTGCGAGAACATGATTTGCCATGAGATACATGCTCTTCTAAGTAATGTGTCTAGTTGATGATTAAAAACTGATGAGTCTGTAAAGGTTTACGAAACTGTACAAATTGGCTAAAGTAACATTTCTAATTATTTTATCACTAAAACTTTGAGATGACTCCAATTGGCCGTTCGTCAAAATCTATTTTCTATATTTTTTGAGAAATGTTTAAAAACTGACGCGCGGGCAGAAATTGCTTTAATGAATTATGATTAGACCGTTTCTGATATTAGACTTTTATATACCGTATGAGGCTTTGGCTGGACTTTTTGGAATCGATTTTAAGTGTAGTTATGATCTGGAGTTGTTCATAATTATATGATTTGTGTGCTATGAGCTATAGTTGAATCTTTCTACGATGTACGTTTTTCGAAGGCATGCTTTAAATTGCGAATGTGCAATTTGCTTAACTATGAGTTGTAAAGTGATACTTGACCTAGGTTTGACATGTTGACCATGTTTGCATGACCTACTGAGATGTTTGACTTTAGTTGACCACTTGGATCGAGTTGACTTTAGGGTTGACTTTGGTTGACTTTTGTTGACTTGCTTCGATTAGTTGACTTTTACTTGTTCGTTGTGTCAGTATGAGCAGTAGGACTTTGTGTACACTATGGGTTGACATGGTTTGACCTATAAGTGTATACTTAAGATGATTTACTTGATTAGGTTGCGTTGTTCAGTCGAGATTGTTCGACAACCGTACGTTTTGCTAAGAAAATTACAAGTGCTTTTGCTAAGGTGAGTCTACAGTCCCTACTACATTTTTACAGGGATGAGATGCATGCTTTTTCCAAATGTTTTACATATTAGGCACAAGTAACTTACCAAGAATATACATATGATTTCAGATCAAAAATCCCTTAGCTTGATTATATTAGTTACTTTGTAAGCTCTACTTATAGGGACGGTACCGTTAGGTTTGACAAACCTCACCGCAACATAAACTGGTGCTTATTTTCTTGTTACTCGTACACTTGATCGGTGTATCACCAAGATAGGGTATACTAAGACGTGTGGCTTGGCTCACACAAAGGTTAAAGCTTCATAATCAAGTGCTCATGTTAATGTATACTTTTCTTACGATGTTTTCCAAGAAAATCTTGTGGCCTAACTTACGAAATGATTTACTAAACCTGTAGTTTCACTCAACATTTTTCGTTGACATTTTACATGTTTCATCTCAGGTACATAGAAGTAGTGCTTCCGCTTAACTGAAGTTATTATGCTGTTTGCTGCTAGAACTGGACTGCGTTCAGCATATTTATCATTTTCATTTCAAGAACAAATATTCACATTTAAACTACTTTCTTTCTAGATGTTTTGGGTTCATATACATTAGTTATTTATGTTAAACGTTTTCCAGTTACATGTTCTTTAATAAATGACTTTGATTTAATAATTAATACGAATACTTTTCTGAAACGTCTTATATAGAGGGTGTGATCGCTAAACTGTGGGACCAGGAGTTAATATTCCGTTAGTGGATTCTGACGGGGTATTACAGGTTAGTAAACCCAATCATTTTCGGTTAGAGCAAAACCATTATCTTCAACAATTATATTGCGTAAGATAATGCACGTATACATCATTCGTTTCATAACATTGATGCTATATGCCCTTGCTGGTTGTTGTAGTATATGCCAACGCCCTTGTAAAATACCAAAAGTCCTCTCAACATCCTTGCAGGCCGCTGTGATATGGCCAAAACGGACGGTTTTTATTCGCGCGGTGTCATCCGGCCGCGGCTCGCCAAGATCAGCCACTCATGGGAGGAAGGTACCGTTTTAAATTTATATTTAGCGGGGCCTAAAACTTACTACTCCTTATAAGTAAGGGAAGTATGACCTAGAGTCGTATTTTGAGATATCAGTAGAATCGAACCTATATTTAAGCCTAAGATAGTTAGGGAGTAGTGAATATTTATTTTTGGATTTTCTAATTAATAAGACAGATAAAGTAAATGCGATAAAATTCGTAATTCAGATAAGGTTAAAGTGAGTGCATGCTATGACTTCATCAGTTATTCTGCCGAGATTATGGAATGCTGGCTCATGAATAGGCAGAGGCTCTGTATTCATTACACTGGTCCTAAACGCCCCTGTCATAAGACATGTCACTGGGTACTGTGTTAGGCTTGAAGATTCTGAATAGATAGCAATGTCCCTTACCCCCAATGCCTGTGCAGTCTGACTACAGGCATACACGTTCAGACGGCTCATCCAATTGAGCGACTCGGTTGGGTGACGTATTAACATTCCGAAATGGTCTAAACTTTCTTAAGCATAATAGAATACATGGTTTACCATATCCGAGAGATGTGATGTGTTGCAATGCTTTTGTTAATGATTGGTAAAAGATAGTTAGGCCCTTAAAAAGAGTTCAACCATAAAGAACACCATGGCCAAGTCAAGATGACTTCCATGAACACGTTCGATTATCCTAACGATCCAATCCTTTATGTGTCTAAACAAATAGTTCCTTAATTAACTAAGAATCCCTCAAGCGGGGTGCAATGCTTGAGACTGCGTTATGGTGCAGTGTACTGGTCAACACTAACCGGGTTCCATGGCCTTACTTAGCAGAGGTACAGCTTACAACAACCGCTGTGCTTCAGCGTGCACGTACAAAGTTTATATGCTTGGTGACTACACTAGCATGGTCTAGGACCGACAATGTACTAAGGGTCTAGTCAGATGTTTCACTACGAAAGAGTCCTTAGTCGGAATCCAAAGCTCGATAGACTTACTACAACCGGTGTGCCTCAGTCGATCTTACATTGTATCTGATAGACTTCTCTTACCAAGGGGTGACACAAATAGTGTCCTCTGAATTGGGGTTTGCAACTTCCCAATAATAGAGCCTATAACTACGTTCTATTAGTTGGAAAAGTGATTGAGTTTAAAGCATAATTGGAAAGCATTTCAACAGCATACACAGACCATAATATTATTTCGGCATTATAACGGCTTACGTCATAGCATACAATAATGATAACTACTCGCTAATCATGGCAACAATATCATAAAACATTATATAAGATAAAGTATAGAAGTACCAGTAGATTAAACAAGTTCCGAAACAAAAGTGACAACTTCAAGACTCCAGACCGCTCCTAATACAATCTTCAGCGTTCTTCTCCGGGTACTAGGTTTCCCGCACGGAGTCGAAGGCCTTGAGAGTATGACTAATATTCTACAAGAGAGAGAAAAAAGTGAATTGAAGTGTGTGCTGGAATGAATAATAAAGCCCCTTTAAATAGACTAGGAATTTGCCAAAATACGACTGGCAGGCCGTTTGGCAGCCCGTTTGGTGGCCCGTATTTGGCAGGCCGTTTACCTGGCATCCCGTATGGCAGGCCTCTTGGTGAGCCGTATTTGGCAGGCCGTATGGCAGGCCGTTTTTGATGCTGGTCAGCCTTGATTCACTGGATCGTAACTTGATTTCTTGTCTTTCACCGTTTTCGCTCTAGAATCTTCGTTTTAGCTCCGATTCTCTTGATTCTTTTTGTACCGCCTTCGTAATTACTTGTTCTTCCATTCTAACTGATGAATTAAGTATTTTGCTGATAAAGTTCGAATCTTTGTTGTTTTTGGGCCTTAATACCGGGGTGAAAACGTGACTTTTTAGCCGATATCAAATATCCCACACTTAGACTTTGCTTGTCCTCAAGTAAAGTCTCATTCTTTAGAATCTTTTCGGTGTTTCTTTTCTAATAGCCTAAGCGGTTTGATTTTATTATAAGAGCAAAAGATAAGATGAGTTATCTATGTTAGGATTGAAGTTATCTCTGCAAGCATGTGAGGAGGTTACATGACATAGGCTAGCTTTCACGGGTCACTCAAATCACTCAAGTATTTAGGGTTCCCTATAGATCTAAGAAATGAATACACTCATAGCCAGTCATGCTGCACGCATCGTCATAGGCTTGATAAAGACTTAAATCCTTGCTGCTAATGCGAGAACGGTAGTAATCTCAACTTTATAGGTCATTTATCAATGATGGGAAAGGAATTTTGGAGTGGTAGTGAAGTTGTTTTGAGGGGTGAGATGAAAGGGTAATGTGATCTTTATACAGACTTTTATTCGGAAAGATAGGAGTGCTGAAGTATTTTGAGAAGCACTTTGGAACTTTTCTTCAATTGATAATCATTTTCTTCGGCATTTCTCTTTATATAGTTCTGCTCTTTTTTTCAGAACTTGAAAATCATTTTTTTGGAGACTTCATCTCGAGAAACTTTTTGCCGGTAAACTTTTTCAAGACCTTTGCCATGATACTTGAGAGGTTTATAACATCGGGTTTTCGAAAGGAATCTCATTTTCTGAATTTTTCGAGAAATAGTGATGTGGATGTGGTGGTGGAGTAGAAGTAGTGGAGGTGCGGAAGGTTTATGTTTGACAAATGGCTAGCTATTTTGATTACAACCGAATCGCGTTTTGCTGCTTGGAGATGTAGATCTAAAGCAAGTTCTAATTCCGAGCACAGACATCGGCACTTTCAACGGAAATAGTGAAGCATTAAAGATGAATGCTGGTCTTATTTGGGGTGCCTCAACATAATCAATTTAGGTCGATAATGCCTTAGTCATGCAATGCTCTATTAGAGATTTCAATCTAACAAGATTTCCCCCTTACTTAAGCCTTATTTTTATTGAAAAATGTTTTTGGTTTTCAAAAATACTCTTTCAAAAAGGGTTTCTTTTGCAAAAATTTTGAAATTTGGCTTAAGGACTTGGAATCTTCGTAATGGGTTATTATAATATAGCATAAAAAGATTATACCAACATCCCACACTTAGACGAACATTGTCCTCAATGTTCCTAGTGTATCCCACACTTATGAGTTTTAGTTGAAGATTTGGGAGTATTTGTCTAGTGTTTTAATTGGGTGTTATCCCACACTTAATGATAAGCTAGGATGTGGCATAGTTTGAATCTTGAGCTAGTAGCGAAAAGAAAGAAATACCCCTAGCAGATGCGGCTGGTTTCTAATCCTTGCGTCTTTATCGGCTCATTTGTCGTTCTTTATTCTTCTACTCTACTTTATTGCACGGGTTGCCTCCCGAGAAGCGCTTTTGTGTAAGGTCGTTGGCTCGACCGTAGTGATGCTTCAAAAAGCAAACATTCCTCGCTGATGGTTGTGATCTTGGTCTTCTTGAGGGAATGTAAGTCTTGGCGGAAAAATCCTGAGAAAGTGTCGGACCAATAGTGGTAGAAGATCTGGTACTTCTCTTGAAGATTTTCTGAACGATAAGTAGTACGCAGTTTCGGCTCTTGATAAGTCTTGAAGTCCGATGAGGATATGATCCACGGCTCTGCTGGTTGACCCATGAATGTCAATTATAGAAACAGTGCTGATGTTGATGATTTCTCTGATGGGATGCTCATTTCGGAGGTCTTCAAACAATGTCAGAAACTGTATCTTTAGAATTTCGAAGTCTTCAGAACAGTGATCTCCACAGTAAGAGTCAGTAGCTTTGCACAGATTTACTAAGAGGCGAAGCTGAAAAGAAGTGAAGAGCAACCCTGATCTGAGCATTAATTTCACCGTCTTTGAGTATATCTCCCTACATCCAGCTTAAAATGTGAAACTAGGATCCGTGGATTCTTGGAAGATACGTGTTATCTGCTTAGTAACGTAGGTGGCAATGTTGACTCGGTCTGGTTCAAGATGAGAGAACGGATTGTTTCTCCTTGCTTCTTCCATAACAACGTCTCGTAGCTCTTTGATAATCAGATCGGCGTGGTGATCAATGGTTATGTAAATTACTAGCCTCTCTGGTGTGCTTTCGAAATTATCTCTTTCCAAGAGAGCGAAAAAGCTGTGAATATCCTCGATCATTTGCAAGTAGGAGTGATTAGCCGGGTGTCCGGTGGAAAGATCCATATGCTTCCGGATGAGAGTCAGTAGTGCTCGTTGGTTTCGTGAGAACGGAAGTGCAGATCCGGCTAAGGCATTATAAACCTTAGAGTAAATGATCTTCTGATCTAAACAGAATCTTGTCTCAAGAAGAGTGCAAACCACTGAATTGTGCTCTCATTGCCTTTCTTCGTAATAGATATGATCGTGAAGAGAATTGATAAAGTGTTGAATGCGTTCTTCTAGGATTTCAACATCATTGTCTTCTCTTCGGAGATAGAGGTGGTGTTCTTCTCGGATAGCCATAATTCGTTCTGTTAAGCGTAGCGAAAAATCAATGGTTGATTTTCGGATGGCTTCGAGAATGTCTTCAAATTCATCATTATCGTTGATGAAAGTTATCATGTCTGCGTGTGTGGATATAACCGGAATTCGATCTGAAGAAGAGTCCGGCTCCCTTTGATTTGTTTCGGTTGGAGAGTGTGAGTTGTTCAGAATGTCTTCATTTTGCTCTTCCTCATCATCATCGGTGTATTGTTCTTATGAGGATGCGTATGATGAACGGGTTTCTTCAGTATTCTGATTCTCCACTTTGATACTTGCAGGATCAATTTCTATATCCTTAACCTCAGCCTTGTCGGTCTTCTTCTTGAAGCAAATGATTAAACTGTGATCTGCCGTCTCAAGCCTCATTATTTCTTCATGACGCTCAGTGCTTGGAGCGGGTATTGTCGCAGTTTCTTTTACGTCTTCCATTTCCTCTTCCTCTTCAGATTCCTCCTCTTCCTCTATTTCTTCGCTGGGAATCTCTTCTTCCATTTCTGGGTCGTCTACAGACTGTGATTCGATACCCATCTCAACATCGTCGGCTGGTGGTGAAGACTCGTCATCGGAAGTGATCCGTCTGGTGGAAATAGCAAACATCTCTGCCTGTCCAGAAAGATCGGTTGGTCGGTCAATTTTGAAGGTAACGCTTTCCCCATGTGATCGTAAGATCAAGGTTTGATTGTACACATCAATGATAGTCCTAGCCGTATTCATGAAAGGTCTTCCTAACACCACTGGTGTGTGTAAGTCTTCCTTAATGTCCATCACTACGAAATCAGTAGGATACAAGAATTTGTCGACTTTCACCAAGACGTTCTCAACTATGCCCTTAGGATATCGAATTGTATGATCGGCAAGTTGGATTGTCATTTTAGTTGGCGACAAGTCTCCTAACTCTAATCTCTTGTAGAGAGAGTAGGGTATTAGGTTGATACTTGCTCCTAAATCTGCTAACGCATGAATGGTTCCAGATTGGTAGATTAAACACGGAAAAACGAATCAGCCCGTATCTCCTAGCTTTGGTGGTAAAGAGTTTCTGAGTAATGTAGAGCATTCTTCACTCAGTGGAATTTTGTTAGAGTCTGGTATCCTCTCCTTTGTAGAGAGAAGCCTTCGGATGTATCTCTTCTGGTTGGGAACTTTGGACATGGTGTCCAGGAATCTTCCATCAAGTTTGAAGGAATCGAGCTTGGATGGTTCTTCTTGTAGCCTTCCAGGATAAGGTACGTGAACTGAAGTTTCAGGGGTCAACTTCTGAGTACACGTCGATTTGTTCTTGAGCCTAGTTGATATTCTCTATGGTTCTTCCTCTGGGATTACGGAATCCATTTGCTTTGCTTCTTCTATGTGGGGATTTTGGATAGTATTACTTGGAAATCTTCCATGCGGTCGGGTTTCAAGGCGTTGTGATAACTGTCCGAGCTGCATTTCCAAACTTTTGAGCAGAGCCAATTGATTTCTCATTAGTATCACCGTCTGATCTTGTCTGGTTGCAGTTCTCTAATTTAACTATTGTTGCCCTTGAATGAACTGAGTTAACTGATCATCAGCTCCGAGAGTGGGGTTAGTTGCTTTTGTAATCTGGGTGGTAGGGGAATTTTCCTCAACTGGGGGACCAGTGAGTGGGAGTGGTTGATCGTAGGTCAATTGAGATTGTTGGGCTGGATAAGGTGGATAGCGATGGCGGAAAGTTTGATTGCTTCGCTGAAATTGATTAACCCTAGGTGGTTGATTGAATCCGGGATTTGGTGGACGAGCTGGGTATTGGACGTAACAGACTGAACCGTCAGGGTTTTCGTACTCAACTTGATATTCTTCAGTAGGTTGCGGGTTGGTACAATTAACACAACCATGAGCTTGGTTAACCTACTGCGGCTGCGTCTTCAGTTCTCCGAGTTGTTTAGCAAGAGATTCCATCTTATCCGTGAGGGATTTGATGGCCTCCGTTTGATAATTAAGTGCAGAGAGTGGGGCAGATGATGAAGTTGTTTCACCACTGTTCCAGTCATGATGATGCATTGTCATGTTCTCGAGCAATTCCCATGCTTCGTCTGCAGTTTGGTTCATCAGATTCCCTTGAGCTGCTGCATTTATTGTCGTCCTATGATTTACCGTAAGTCCATTGTAGAATGTAGAGATTTGGGCTGACCGTTCTAGCTGGTGATTAGGGCATTTCTTCAACAGGGTTTTGAATCACTCCCATGCAGTGTAAAGAGAGTCATCATAACTTTGTTTGAAGTTAATGATGTCGTTCTTCAGTTTGGTTTGTTTAGAAGGAGGGAAATATTTGGTTAGAAATTTAGTAGCCATATCCGTCCATGACGTGATGGAATCTTTTTCCAGTCCTTCGAACCAAGTTTGAGCATGATGAGTGAGAGAATAGGGGAACAAGTATAGCCGGACTATATCTTGTCCTATCCATGGCTGTTTGTAGGAGTTCGAAAGAGTTATGAATTTATCAAGGTGAGAATTAGGATCGTCATTCGGTAATCCATGAAACTGACAGCTATTTTGAATGATCTGGATGATGTGATGTTTTAATTCGATCGAGTGTCCTTGAATCTCTGGAAATCTGATTGGTCCTCCTTGACCTTCAATCGAGGGTTTGGTGTTTTCTGCTAAAGTAACGAGTAACGCCATTTGATTTCTGATTCGTGCTGCCTTGCGTGCTTTAGAGATTATTGCGTCTGGATCAGGTACGAATAACAACGACCCTGTTCTAGATCGGGTTTGGGTCATACACTAGGTATGCCTTTTTGTTTTTAATTTTTCGCAAATAAGCTAAATTATAATAAGCTAAACTAATCTAATCTAATTCTAGGATAATCTAATTCTAAGGTAATCTAATTTAATCTAAGGTAATCTAATCTAATTTAATCTAAGGTAGTCTAAGGTAATCTAATGTAATCTAATTTAAGGTAGTCTAATTTAATTAACTAACTATCCTACGATTGAATATGTTTTTGGTTCTGGCTACTGATTCCCTGGTGATGTCGAACGAGGTGTATATAAAATAGTTTTTATTTTACTAGGAAAAACTATTAAATACGATACAATTTTACACAAGATATTTATTTATTTATAGAATGGATATACTTAAACCTTGCTACAACACTTATAGGCAGTGTACCTAATCGTATAGTAGTGTAGTTTTTAGTAAGTCCGGTTCGTTCCACAGGGAAATCTTTAAACAAAGCTCAACGCTATATTAGTTTACTTTTATAAAAATACAAATATATATATAGGTAATATTATTATTATAAAGGGGGGTTTTTACCGTTTAATGACCGGTTTGTCGATTTTAAGACTTTAGTCGCAGTTAAAACCTAATGTAAAATATAAAATAAATACAAGACTTAAATTAAAGCGTAAAGTAAATAACGATAATGAAATTGCGAATAATAAAAGTGCGATAAAATAAAATTGCGATAATTAAAAAGTACGATAATTAAAAGTGCGATTAAATAACAATAAATAAAAGTGCGATAATTAGAAGTGCAATTAAATATAAAATAAAGGGAATTAAATATGAAATAAAAGAATTATGCTTATTTAAACTTCCGTAATCATGATGTTTGACGTGTTGATTTTAGTTTTATGCCCATGGGTTAATTGTCCTTTGTCCTGGATTATTCAATATGTCCGTCTGGTTTTTGTCCATAACAGTCCATCAGTCATAAATATAAATTGCAAGTGTCCTTGTCAAATTATTATTATACCCGAAGATAAATATTCCAACTAATTGGGGATTCGAATTGTAACAAGGTTTTAATACTTTGTTTAATGAATACACCAGGTTATCGACTGCGTGTAAACCAAGGTTTTACTACTTTGTTAACAATTACACCAATTACCCTTGAATGTAATTTCACCCCTGTTTTAATTATTCTAGTGGCTATTAATCCATTCCCGTGTCCGGTTAAATGAACGATTATTCGTACATATAAATACCCCGCCCATCGTGTCCGATCGAGTGTATATGGTAATTTATAGGGACGCCCAATTGTAAATCTTTATATTAACATTAACAAACTTTCATTTAGTTAAACAAATATAAAGCCCATTAATAGCCCATAGTCTAGTTTCCACAAGTGTCGTTCTTTTGTCCAAACCCCAATTATGGTACAAAGCCCAATTACCCAATTTTAGTAATTAGCCCAACATCATGATTACTTCGTTTTAAATAAGCATAATAATAACTTAGCTACGAGACATTAATATAAAAAGGTTGAACATAACTTACAATGATTAAAAATAGCGTAGCGTTACACGGACAGAATTTCGACTTACACCCTTACAACATTCGCTAACATACCCTTATTATTAGAATTATAATTAAAATTAAAATATAAATTATAAATATAAATATATTTACGTATGAAGAGGAAGAGAAAAAAGATGATATAATTTGATCAGAATTCGGTTGGTTTTATAGCCAGACTTGATTTTTGGGGCTCCGCGACTCGCGGCAAAATGCCCTTAAAACTCCGCGAGTCGCGGAGAGGTATTTACAGCTCACACCCTTGGAGTTTCTTGCTGCCGACGGTTTTTATTATATATATATAATATATATATAATTAATATAATTAATTATATATTATATTATATTTATATACATAGTTAACTTGTAATTTTTAGTCCGTTGCGTCGAGCGTTAAGAGTTGACTCTGGTCCCGGTTCCGGATTTTTGAACGTCCTTGCGTACAATTTTATATCGTGTACTTTGCGTCTTGTAACTTGTACTCTTGTCATTTTGAGACGTTCCTCATCAATATTTTGAACCTTTTTAATTGTATCTTGTACTTTTTAGCTCTTTGGACCTTTTTGTCTTCAATTTGTCGAATCTGCTTTTTATCTTCTCTTTTTAAAATTTAAACGAATATCGCTTGTAAATCGAACAATACCAACTAAAATCTTGTCTTTCTTGAGGAATAATGCTATGAAATATATGTTCGTTTTTAGCATTATCAAATATTCCCACACTTGAGCGTTGCTTGTCCTCAAGCAATATTGTCTTGAAATACTAGAATCACTTCTTTATTCTTCATACTTTGTACATCAGTGATTTCTATACGGCGGTATAAACAATGGTAGTAACGATATGGTTTACAGTCCCACATGACTATAAAAATTTAGATCCATTAAGGAAATTGGATCTTTATGAAAACATTTGATCTTTCAAAATCTAGTTTTTACCCTAGATAAGTTTTCCGGAATAACCCTTTACCGGTGTTTGCAAAATATTTTTGTGGGTTTGGTGGGTTTCAGATTTGAAAATTTTAGCTCAAAACTTGCGGTTTTGTGTCACCCACTTGCTAACCTTGTATTTGGAAAGCAACACGTCCAGTTTACTTGTTCCGTATATTACCTTTCGGCAAACTACCGTCCGGTTGTAAAGGAAAGCGTTGAACAAGCAACTGTTTAAGGCAATGTCCCGTGACATGCTTTTGATTATGGTCTATAACGTGTCGGACGCAATTACTATCCTTGGTAGGAGCAATAGTAAAGCTCACCCTTATAATTTGTCGGTCTGGCACAAGGTCCTGTCTTTGACCATGCTATGCAACCACCGTTCTTACGGTTGACACCCGATTTGGTTCAGGTGACCTAATGAATTCCAGGTGAATTCCTAGGATTTTACGTTCAATGGTAATGAACGCATTGAAAATAGGGTTTTCAGAAAACAAATCGGTTTATAATTTTGATCAAAATATTTTCTCGTTTAAGCTCGAGTTTAGATATCATTGAATTCCATGAGTTTGTAATTCTCAATCTTTAAGGTCAATCTCAAGGATTGAGTAATATCAGGCTTAAAAGCTGATTTTTGATCTTTAAGGAGATTATCCTTTCTGGGGATCTGATTCATTAGTCTTATCAAGCTAATTTGCACGGTGCCCCCCCATTGTACGAGATAAATCCTTCTCATGGTTAGGATAAATCTGACCACTTGGCGACCCTGTTTAATGCTGAGGTCCGTGGATTTCCTGCTGATTTTAGTGATGACTTTTCTAGATTTTTCGTCAACCTACAGCTGGTCTGGACGACAACTTCATGACCTAAATCAAGAAGCGCGTGTCTTTTTCGGAAGACTTTACTTCCTTTTAATGATGGAATTGATTCATCGTGTAGATCCATCTCTTCTTTTCTTTCATTGGGTAAAACAGTTTAGTTTAGTCCAAAGCAAAAGTATTTTCAGTTATTTGTTACAAATATATGTGACATATGTTTAAAATAACTTGGTAAATTTTCCCACACTTGGCTTTTTATTTTTATTTTTATTTTTTTTATCGTCCTCTATTCCATTTTAAATGAATTTTAACATTTTAGTTTGTTTCTCAATTTATGTCTTTTCCGAGGTAACAATAATTTCGGTGTTAAAACCTAGTTTTATCGTTCATAAATATGTATAAACATGATTTGAATTCATTTAATTGAAAATTTTTACTAGAATTGGGTAGTCAGTATATAAGACTAGGGCTGTTCTTTTTTATCAGAGAGCACTAGATTCTAATACAACTACTGCTTTACTAGTATTTTTAATGGTAACCAAGTGTATAAAGTAAAAAATTTTAAAATCCGAAAGAATTTAACCCCTTCCCACACTTAAGATCTTGCAATGCCCTCATTTGCAAGAAATCAGTAACAATTTAAATTATTGAGGGTGATTTGTGTGAAAATGATTAAATTTTTACCAAAGTTTCCAAATATATTGGCGTTTGTTTGCTGAATGATAAATGGTGCACATCATTTGTTCATTCCGTCTTGTTGTTATTTCACATATATTTTGCATCTTGTCGTCAAAATTAGTTGCTTTTGCTGAACTTAATGCCAGTCTTTGAAAATGCGTTGTTTTACCCTGTTGTGTACATAAGACAAACTGCAAACATATATACATATTTTTGAAGTTTGGTTTATTACCCCACATTCAAAAATTATTAAAATCTAAGAATAAAAGTTAGATAATTATAAAAATGATTACAATATTAACAAAAATATTAAATGCATCAATAATTACAATTTACAAAATAATAAAAAAAATATAAAGTAAACTAAGGATGATATTGGTACCAATAGGGGTTCCACGCATAACCATAAGTGCTATAGAATGCTTCGGCAGGGTCATACGTAGGATATGGTGGCTGCATCTCTATCGACCAAGGAGGGAAGACGGGTTTCGGTGTAGGAATATAGTTTCTATCTATATGTTGGCAATGCGCTATGATCTGGTTCTGATGAACTTGCCAATCTTCAAATGCTCTCTGTCTAGCATTTTCGTATTCCTGAGAAGCTATAAACCTATGCATTTCTTGCATCTCATTCCCCCCTCCTACATTACCTTGTTCCTGGTTTCTCTCTACCTGTGGATGTCTACCATTGTATCGTACTGCGGCGTTATTTCGCCGCTTCAAAACTTTCGCACCATGGTATACATTTAAACCTATAGTGTCGCGGGGTTCCGGCTCTTCTACTAATAATCCCCCCCGACTTATATCCACACCGAGATATTCACCAATCAAAGTAATAAAAATACCACCTCCTATTATGCTATGTGGACGCATCCCCCGAACCATAGCTGATAAATAATAACCCACACAATATGGTATACTTACAGCGCTGTGTGGGTCTCGAATACACATATGGTAAAACAAATCTTGTTCATTTACCTTTTCTTTGTTTTTACCCCTTTGTGTAATCGAATTAGCTAAAAACCTATGTATTACTCTTAATTCGGCTCTATCTATATCCAAATAAGAGTAGTTTCCCCCTTTGAAACGGTGATGGCTTGTCATTTGACTCCACACACCGTGTGTATCAAAATTCTCATCTATCTTTCTACCGTTTAGTATCAATCCTCTACAATCGGCAGACGCTAACTCCTCAGGCGTATATATACGTAAAGCCTGAGCCATGTCCAGTAAAGACATGTGGCGCATCGAACCGCCTAACAAAAATCTAATAAAAGAACGATCGGTTAAACTAGCTACCCGATCATTCAACTCTATACTACATAACAACTCTTCACACCATACTTTATATACAGGTCTGCGTATGGTGAATAAACATATCCAGTCATTAAAAGAAGAATTACCATACCTCTGTACCAGTAATTCCCTAATTGGCCCCGCCAATTCTACAGCTTCCAAGGGTCTCCATTCTATGACCCTCGGTACCTCAACAACCTTGGAATGAAGAGTATGCAAACCCCGTTGATATTTTGGATAATCTATCCAAAGTCTGTCAAATCGCAGGTTCGGGTGCAACTGTTCCAAGTGCATATCTGAAAAGGTCATGACTGGATGAGGTACATCCTGCTTGTAGTAGTTATCTACCTCCTGTTGTTCCAAGTTCTCAGCAGGAGCAAGGCGGGCTTGGGATGAAGATTCACCCCTTTCATTCTGCAAAACACATCAAACACAAATTTTGTGCATCCAAATATGCATTAGTGTCAGCAAAATCATCAATCAAAATAATTACAATGACATTATCAATTTATATCAAACTTAAGCTTATTTTCACATTTTTATCAAATCTACACTTTTTCAAATAAGCATATACGAAAATTTTCGCCAAGTTCATAAGCATTCAACTCAAATAACATGTCAAAATAATCATTACTAGCAAATAAACAAGTCTCAAATGGCATTATCTTTCAAAAATCAAGTTCATGAATTTTGGACTTGAAAAAGTCCACTTTAATTCTCAAAATCATGTTTAGGCTCAAAGTTTGGATCATTTAACTACCTAGACATGTTATACTACTCAATTTAGCAACAATTCATGACAAAAATCGGCCATAACCTGTTTATATCAAAAAGCCCCAAATTGCTCAAGAACACAAACCCTAGATTATTCAAAATTTGAAGTTTACGGCTTCTAATCATGTTAAACAGCATCAATCTAGGTTATACAAGCATAATACATAAACAATTTAAGTCTAATTACACTAAAAAGCATCAAAATCAAATTGGGGAAAAAAATAGCTCAAGAACACTAAAATTCGAATTAAATGGTGTTTAGGTGTAGAAATTTACCGTTTTTCTTGAGTAGTTCTTAGATATCATCCTTCTCAACATGATTTTAGCAAAAAATTTGGTGATTAACGGTTAAAAATTGAGATTTTTGGGGGTGATTTTCGGTGGTTTTCTTGGGTTTTTCGCAGTATTTTTCGGGTTGTTTTTGTGTTGTTGAGTGTACTGATCGAGCAGCTCTTTTATTTTTTTTTTCTGGGTTTTGGACCCTCCGCGAGTCGCGGAGGTTTTGCACTGCAATCTCCGCGAGTCGCGGAGTTTACCCCTTTTTTTTTTTTTTTTTTTTTATAATCTTTAACTTATAAAACAATTAAGAAATTAATTTTAAAATTTTGTTTCCCTTGTTATTTAGGACGAGGTCGTTTCGGATCGATGTCCTAGTCCGTCCTTCGACAAAATTTTAAAATTTGTCTTTTTGTAGCGATTGTTTTAAAAGCTAAGATTTTTGGGTTTTTTCATGTTTTTGGCATACTTTAAATCAACAAGATTAAAAATATTGATAATAAAAGTTCTCGTCCCTCCCTCGGGTAAAGCAATTTCGGTTCAAAGACCTAGTCTTCAACTTACGACGAATTTTAAAAATCATATTCTTAACTTAATGAGATAAAGTAAATTTGTGTTTTTAAATTCACACCAAACTTAAAATTTGAAATGCATAAAATTAAAATTTCATATTTTTAAAAATTAAAAATTCACACCAAACTTAATTTAAAAATTCATAAATTCATATCAAACTTATATTAATTTTTCAAATATTTATAATTTTAAATATATTGTTTTTACAAAGTTTACAATATTAATTTAAGATTTAAATATTAAGATTAAAAACATAATAAAATTAAAAATCTTTTTGTCTTTTTATCCCACTTTAATCAATCAAATATTATCAAAAATATGCGCCCCTCTTTTCGGTAAAGTAATTTCGGTTCCAAGACCTAATTTAACTCATGACGAATTTTTGAAATATTTTGGGTTGATTGATTAAAGATATTTATACCTTAAGAATAAACGTTAAATTTCGCAGTGATGTAATAAATTGTTGAATGATATCAATAATTTCGGTCGCCAAACCTAATTTTATTTAATACCAATTTAATACTTTTTAGCGAACGAATTAGCGTTTATTATCAAAAGGTTAAAAATAAAAATAAAAATAAAAACTGTACAGACATACCTGTGAAATAGATTTCTTAGTTATATGATCTATTATATTCATAAGATAGTCGGTTTAATTGGTTTTCCATGGCTGCATAAGCGTAACCTCGAGCATTCATTGTCTTTTCTTCTAAACATATGAACGGTCCGTCTCTGCATAAAGTAACAAATTCGGTATTTGAATAGGTTTGATTATTTGAACATTTACCTCCATGTGACCATTTTCCGCATTTGTGACATCGTTCTAGGTGTCGTGCTCTTCTTTTCGCTGCGGATTTTGATTTTCCTTTACCAAATTGTAACTTATTATCTTCGCATCTGGATCCTTTTCTAACTCCGTCCATTCTTTCTCTGATTACTGATACTAATTCACTCGGTAGTATGTCATTATTTCTTTTAGTGATCAAAGCGTGTAGCATTAGACCATGGTTTAATTCACAGGCAGTCTTCATTTTGTAAAAACCTAAAAAAATAAAAATTCAGAATGGGGGGAGAAGACTAGTTCTTTAGGGTCTGCTAGGGAAAGACCATACGTGTTCCATTTTCGAGAACTACACGAAAACAGACAATCTAACTCTAACAGAAATATATATTATCCTTTAAAGACTTGATTCTCCCCACACTTAGTTAGCTGTGGTGTCGAAATTGTGATTAACTTCGTTGTCGACTTCCATCGGACCATGTATGTAATGTTTAACTCTGTGACCATTAACTTTAAATTCAATCCCATTTGAATTTATCAATTCTATCGTTCCGTATGGGAAAACTCTTTTGACTATGAATGGTCCAGACCATCTTGATTTCAATTTTCCAGGAAATAGCTTGAATCGTGAATTGAAAAGAAGAACTCTGTCTCCTTCTTTGAATTCTTTTGAACTTCTGATTCTTTTATCATGCCATTTCTTCGTTCTTTCTTTATAGATTAACGAATTTTCGTATGCTTCATGTCTTAATTCTTCTAATTCGTTTAGTTGACTTAATCGTAGACGTCCGGCTTCATGTAAATCAAGATTACATGTCTTCAAAGCCCAAAATGCTTTGTGTTCAATTTCTACTGGAAGATGACATGCTTTTCCATAAACAAGTCTAAAAGGTGTGGTTCCAATTGGAGTTTTGTAGGCTGTTCTAAAAGCCCAGAGTGCATCCTCCAATTTAATGGACCATTCCTTCGGATTTGATCCTACGGTTTTCTCTAGAATACGTTTTAAAGCTCGGTTGGTATTTTCAACTTGTCCACTTGTTTGTGGATGATATGCGGTGGAGATTTTATGAGTTACTCCATATCTTTTAAGAACTTTCTCAAGTTGATTATTACAGAAATGAGTACCCCGATCACTTATTAAAGCTTTCGGTGTTCCAAACCTTGCAAAAAGACGTTTTAAAAAGTTGACTACAACTCGTGCATCGTTAGTTGGGAGAGCTTGTGCTTCCGCCCATTTAGATACATAATCAATGGCTACGAGTATATATAGATTATTATGAGATTTTGGAAATGGACCCATAAAGTCAATACCCCAAATGTCAAATACTTCACATACTTGGATGACATTTTGTGGCATTTCATCACGTTGACTTATTTTTCCGGCCCTTTGACATGCATCACAGGATTTGCAAAGAAGGTGTGCGTCTTTGTAAATTGTAGGCCAATAGAATCCAGCTTCATAAACTTTTCTTGCTGTTAGTTGAGGCCCATAATGCCCTCCTGTTGGTCCTGTGTGACAATGGTTTAAAATTTTACTAGCTTCATCTCCAAATACACATCGGCGTATTATTCCATCGGGACAACTTTTAAACAGATGTGGATCTTCCCAGAAATAGTGTTTTATATCACTGAAGAATTTCTTTCGTCTTTGGTACGATAATCCTTTTTCAAGGAATCCACAAACTAAGTAGTTTGCATAGTCTGCAAACCATGGAATTTCTTTATAATCTATCTTCAATAGATATTTATCAGGAAAGTTGTCTTGTATGGCCGATTCATTCAGAACTTCTAATTCGGGATTTTCAAGACGAGAAAGATGATCAGCGGCGAGATTTTCTGCTCCCTTTTTATCTCGGATTTCAATATCAAACTCTTGTAAGAGTAAGATCCAACGGATTAATCTTGGTTTAGCATCTTGTTTTGAAAATAGGTATCTAAGAGCAGAATGGTCGGTATAGACCACCGTTTTTGTTAGAACTAGATATGATCGAAATTTGTCAAAAGCAAAGACAATAGCAAGGAGTTCTTTTTCAGTAGTTGTATAGTTCGTTTGTGCTCCTTGTAACGTCTTACTAGCATAATATATAGGTTGAAATCGTTTTTCAATCCTTTGTCCTAAAACGGCTCCCATTGCAAAATCACTTGCATCGCACATTAGTTCAAATGGTAGATTCCAATTTGGTGTTATCATGATCGGTGCATTAGTGAGTTTTTCTTTAAGAATATTAAAAGATTTGATACACTCATCTGAAAAGATGAATGGCGCATCCTTTTCTAGGAGTTTATTCATAGGAGTGGCAATTTTAGAAAAATCTTTTATAAAACGTCGGTAAAAACCGGCATGCCCTAGAAAACTCCTAACTCCTCTAACATTGGTGGGATGTGGAAGTTTAGCAATTACATCTACTTTAGCTCTATCCACTTCAATTCCTTCTTTTGAAATTTTATGCCCAAGAACGATGCCTTCTTTAACCATGAAATGGCATTTCTCCCAATTAAGTACTAGATTTGATTTTTCGCATCTAATTAGCATTCGTTCCAGATTAACTAGACATGATTTAAATGTATCACCGAAGACTGAAAAGTCATCCATGAATACTTCCATGCATTCTTCTATCATGTCATGAAAAATCGCCATCATACACCTTTGAAAGGTTGCAGGGGCGTTACAAAGTCCAAATGGCATGCGTTTGTAAGCAAAAGTACCATAAGGGCACGTGAATGTGGTTTTCTCTTGATCTTCGGGTGCTATTGGAATTTGAAAATATCCGGAAAATCCATCTAGAAAACAATAGTAACTATTTCCGGCTAATCTTTCCAACATTTGATCTATGAAAGGTAAGGGAAAGTGATCTTTTCTGGTGGCGTCATTTAATTTTCTATAATCAATACATACACGCCATCCTGTTACAGTCCTAGTAGGAATAAGCTCATTTTTCTCATTTGTGATGACAGTCATGCCACCCTTCTTAGGCACGCATTGAACTGGGCTTACCCATGGACTATCAGAAATTGGATATATCAAACCTGCATCTAGCAGTTTAATAATCTCTTTCTTAACTACATCTTGCATATTAGGATTTAGTCTTCGTTGGCGTTGCACATACGTTTTATGACCTTCTTCCATAAGGATTTTATGTGTGCAATACGAAGGACTTATTCCTTTAATATCATGAATCTTCCATGCAATGGCTGGTTTATGAGCTTTCAACACAGAAATGAGTTGTGATTTCTCATTTTCAGTAAGAGAAGACGATATTATTACAGGTAATTCAGATTCACCATGTAAATAAGCGTATTCCAAATGGTTTGGAAGTGGCTTTAACTCTAATTTCGGAGGTTCTTCTATCGATGATTTATATCGATATCTGTCTTCTTCTTTTAGCATTTGAATTTCTTCTGTTGTTGGTTCATATCCATTAGCTATAAGTGTAGCTAACATTTCAGCTTCATCAATTGGTTCATTACCTTCTCCTAAAGAACATTCTCCTGTTCCTTGTAATCTGGAAATTCTTCTAATAATTCTGCATGTGCATCTATAGTTTGAATATAATAACATGTATCATCTGCAGATTGTGGTTGTTGCATTGCTCTATCAACTGAAAAGGTAACACTCTCATCCTCTATACTTAGGGTCAGTTTCTTACCGAACACGTCTATCATTGCTTTAGCCGTGTTTAAGAATGGTCTTCCTAATATGAGAGGAACTTGAGAATCTTCTTCCATGTCCAAAACAACAAAATCTACTGGAAATACTAAAGTACCAACTTTAACTAGCATGTTTTCCATTATCCCTCTAGGATATTTTATTGATCTATCGGCTAGTTGTATGCTTATTCTGGTTGGTTTCAATTCTCCAAGGTCTAGTTTAGCGTATAGTGAATACGGCATTAGATTTATACTAGCACCTAAGTCTGCCAATGCTTCTATTGAACTAAGACTACCCAGAAAACATGGAATTGTGAAACTTCCTGGATCAGATAGTTTTTCTGGTATCTTATTCAACAGCACTGCTGAACAATTAGCATTCATAGTAACAGCCGAGAGTTCTTCCATTTTCTTTCTATTCGTGATTAGATCTTTCAAGAATTTAGCATATCTTGGCATTCCTGAAATCACATCAATGAAGGGAAGATTTACATTTATCTGTTTAAACATATCCAAGAATTTGGATTGCTCGGCTTCAAGTTTTTCTTTCTTCATTTTACTCGGATAAGGAAGTGGTGGTTGGTATGATTTAACATAAGGTTTATCCTTAACTGTGTTATCTTCATTAACCTTCTCAACTACCGGTTCTTTTTCCTTATCTTGATCAGGTTGTGGTTCTTGTGGAGTAGGAATAATTTCATCAGAAGTTACAGGTATTTCAGGTGGTTTAAGTGTTGTACCACTTCTTGTGGTAATAGCTTTAGTTGTTTCATTCCGGGGGTTAGCATTTGTATCGCTAGGTAGACTTCCCGGTTTTCTTTCACCTATCAACCTTGCTAGGTTACTTACTTCTTGTTCCAGATTTTGAATAGAAGCTTGTTGATTTCTAAATGCTTGAGCATTTTGTTCATTTGTTTGTTTTTGAGATGTGAAAAACTGCGTTTGAGTTTCAACTAGCTTCGTCATCATATCTTCTAAATTCGGCTTTTTATCATCGGTTTGTTGTGGTGGTTTGTTTTGAAAATTCGGTCTTTGCTGATTATAAGTATTATTGGATACTTGTTGATTGCTAGGACCTTGTTGGTTATTGTATGGAATATTTCGGTTATAATTCTGGTTTTGATTGTAAATAGGTCTTGGCGGTTGATAATTATTCTGATAATTATTTCCAGGCCTTTGGTTTATGTATGAAATATTCTCTCTTTGTTCCATTGTTAATTCAATACTGAGACAATCTTTTGTCAAATGTGGTCCTCCACACTGCTCACAACTAATTCGTATTGCATGAATATCTTTAGTCATCTTTTCCATTCGTCTTTCGAAAGCATCTATCTTTGCCGAAATGGAATCTAAGTCATGGCTAGAATCGGCTCTAGCTGCTTTAGATGATCTAATGATATCTTTTTCTTGGTGCCACTCATGTGAGTGGGAAGCAGTGTTATCAATAATTTTGTAAGCATCAGTTTCGGTTTTCTTCATAATAGAACCACCAGCTGCTATATCTATGTCTTTTCTTGTAGTGATGTCGCATCCTCGGTAGAATATTTGTACTATTTGACAGGTGTCTAAACCATGTTGCGGACATCCTCTTAACAACTTTCCATATCTTGTCCACGCCTCATATAGAGTTTCATTTGGCTTCTGTGTGAACGTAACAATTTCTGCTTGAAGTCTTACGGCTTTAGATGCAGGAAAGAATTGTTTAAGAAATTTGTCAATTAAAACGTCCCATGTATCAATCGCCCCTTCAGGTAACGATTCCAACCAATCTTTGGCTTCTCCCTTTAAAGTCCAGGGAAATAACATGAGATATATCTGTTCATCCTCCACTTCTCGTATTTTAAATAGTGTGCAGATCCTATTAAAGGTACGTAGATGTTCATTTGGATCTTCCTTCGGCGCACCACTAAATTGGCATTGATTAGTCACCATGTGTAAAATTTGTCCTTTGATTTCATAATCTGGCGCATTAATGTCTGGATGAGTAATTGCGTGACCTTGGCCAGTGCGTTTAGCTCTCATTCGGTCTTCCATACTTAAAGGTTCCAGATTCTCCATAATTGAATTTGTTGAATCGGTATCACTAGATGATTCTGTTTTAATAGTTCGTTCCTCAACAATCTCTGTTTGAATGATTGTTGGTTCCGGAGGAAAGTTTAATGGTTCAGGATCTATGAACCGTTCCTGAATATTTTCTGGATTCTCAATTGTGAGGTTTGTTTCAAAAACTGGATTATCGGAAATTTGAACTGAAGTACTTGGTCGACTGGATGACGATTCTAAAGAAAAATCAACGGCGGTTATATTTGTTAAACGATGTCTTGATCGAGTTACAGGTGGTGAACGTACAAAAGGTGATGAACGTCTTGCTCGGTGCATTCACAGAATATCCTATTAGTTTTTAAAAGGAAAGAAAAATTATAATAAGTTATCCAATCAATAGACTTTTCTGATTTTGCCCACGTTTCGAATAGCCAAAAGATGCAGCAGAGGGGCAGGATTCGTTTGGTCTCAATATAATTGAGGACTGTTTGGCTCCAATAACCCGGTCCACGTACAAATCCAACTATTACTACGAACCAGAAAATTTTGATGTCTATCAATTTAACTACTCAAAATAAATTTTCGTAATTTTAAGAAATTTAGATAAGAAGTAGAATAAAATTCTAAGTCCTAAAAACTAGAATGGCGAGAAATAAGAAAGACAAAGATTGCGCGTCGAAAAATGTCGAAAAAGAAAAAATGGTTGAAAAATAAAAAGGTGACGGAAAAATAAAAGAAACTTATCAAAACTTAAAAATACTTAACTAATTTAACCTTATTACTACAACTAACTTAAAATTATAATCGCAAATTGAAATTACTAATTGGAATGATAATTGGTACATAGTAAAAGGTCTCTAAAAATATTAAAGCTTACAGGAAAAACTAAATCCCAAATGGAAATAACTTAAAAAAGAAACTAAAACTTAAAAAGGCGTCGCAAAATTCTAAAGCACCTAAATCTTAGTCTAAAGAAAAAGCACTTAAGGAATTCTACGGCAAAGCCTAAAAATCTAGGAGTAAACATAACTATAGCTAAAACTAAGTTTAAAATTAAATATGAGCTAAAAAATACAAATTTTATGCTACAACGATTAAAAAGGTACAAAATATAAAAATATACAAAAAGTTGTAAAAAGTACAATTTTTATAAAAATATTATTTTTATATTATTTATTTAATAAAACTATTAATTTTATAATTTAATAAAACTAATTTAACTAAAATATATAAATAAAAAGTAAAAGTAAAATTAAAACTAATAATAATAATAATAATAAGGGTTAATTAATAATTAATATTAATAATATCCCGTAATTAATGCTCGATTAGGGCTTCCTTGT
Source organism: Rutidosis leptorrhynchoides (assembly GCF_046630445.1). Lineage (NCBI taxonomy): Eukaryota > Viridiplantae > Streptophyta > Magnoliopsida > Asterales > Asteraceae > Rutidosis > Rutidosis leptorrhynchoides. Next base: position 374,188,797 of record NC_092339.1, on the reverse strand, counting down.
CGCCTGTCAGAAACCCTCCGCGAGTCGCGGTAAATAAAGAAGAAAACCCCGCGAGTCGCGGGGTTCAGGAATTCAGTTGACAGCTTTGTGTTTTTACGCGTTTTCTTTTTTTTTTTTTTTTTTTTATTTTATGTTTTCTGTTTTTTTTTTTAAATAAAAGATATTAAAATAAAACTTATATTTTTAAAAATAGAAATAAAGAAACTTATAAAACTTAAATATTTAACAAAATCCTAAAAATACTTATATTTTTGTTTTTTCTTTTTTTTTTATATTTTTGAATAATTAAAACGTATTTTTACAAAAGCGAATTTTAATAAAAGTAAACTAAAAAAAAATCTTTTTTTTTTTTTTATATTAGCGTTGCGCTTCCGGCTTTTAAGATAGTTCCCCGGCAGCGGCGCCAAAAATAACTTGATGTCGAACGAGGTGTATATAAAATAGTTTTTATTTTACTAGGAAAAACTATTAAATACGATACAATTTTACACAAGATATTTATTTATTTATAGAATGGATATACTTAAACCTTGCTACAACACTTATAGGCAGTGTACCTAATCGTATAGTAGTGTAGTTTTTAGTAAGTCCGGTTCGTTCCACAGGGAAATCTTTAAACAAAGCTCAACGCTATATTAGTTTACTTTTATAAAAATACAAATATATATATAGGTAATATTATTATTATAAAGGGGGGTTTTTACCGTTTAATGACCGGTTTGTCGATTTTAAGACTTTAGTCGCAGTTAAAACCTAATGTAAAATATAAAATAAATACAAGACTTAAATTAAAGCGTAAAGTAAATAACGATAATGAAATTGCGAATAATAAAAGTGCGATAAAATAAAATTGCGATAATTAAAAAGTACGATAATTAAAAGTGCGATTAAATAACAATAAATAAAAGTGCGATAATTAGAAGTGCAATTAAATATAAAATAAAGGGAATTAAATATGAAATAAAAGAATTATGTTTATTTAAACTTCCGTAATCATGATGTTTGACGTGTTGATTTTAGTTTTATGCCCATGGGTTAATTGTCCTTTGTCCTGGATTATTCAATATGTCCGTCTGGTTTTTGTCCATAACAGTCCATCAGTCATAAATATAAATTGCAAGTGTCCTTGTCAAATTATTATTATACCCGAAGATAAATATTCCAACTAATTGGGGATTCGAATTGTAACAAGGCTTTAATACTTTGTTTAATGAATACACCAGGTTATCGACTGCGTGTAAACCAAGGTTTTACTACTTTGTTAACAATTACACCAATTACCCTTGAATGTAATTTCACCCCTGTTTTAATTATTCTAGTGGCTATTAATCCATTCCCGTGTCCGGTTAAATGAACGATTATTCGTACATATAAATACCCCGCCCATCGTGTCCGATCGAGTGTATATGGTAATTTATAGGGACGCCCAATTGTAAATCTTTATATTAACATTAACAAACTTTCATTTAGTTAAACAAATATAAAGCCCATTAATAGCCCATAGTCTAGTTTCCACAAGTGTCGTTCTTTTGTCCAAACCCCAATTATGGTACAAAGCCCAATTACCCAATTTTAGTAATTAGCCCAACATCATGATTACTTCGTTTTAAATAAGCATAATAATAACTTAGCTACGAGACATTAATATAAAAAGGTTGAACATAACTTACAATGATTAAAAATAGCGTAGCGTTACACGGACAGAATTTCGACTTACACCCTTACAACATTCGCTAACATACCCTTATTATTAGAATTATAATTAAAATTAAAATATAAATTATAAATTATAAATATAAATATATTTACGTATGAAGAGGAAGAGAAAAAAGATGATATAATTTGATCAGAATTCGGTTGGTTTTATAGCCAGACTTGATTTTTGGGGCTCCGCGACTCGCGGCAAAATGCCCTTAAAACTCCGCGAGTCGCGGAGAGGTATTTACAGCTCACACCCTTGGAGTTTCTTGCTGCCGACGGTTTTTATTATATATATATAATATATATATAATTAATATAATTAATTATATATTATATTATATTTATATACATAGTTAACTTGTAATTTTTAGTCCGTTGCGTCGAGCGTTAAGAGTTGACTCTGGTCCCGGTTCCGGATTTTCGAACGTCCTTGCGTACAATTTTATATCGTGTACTTTGCGTCTTGTAACTTGTACTCTTGTCATTTTGAGACGTTCCTCATCAATATTTTGAACCTTTTTAATTGTATCTTGTACTTTTTAGCTCTTTGGACCTTTTTGTCTTCAATTTGTCGAATCTGCTTTTTATCTTCTCTTTTTAAAATTTAAACGAATATCGCTTGTAAATCGAACAATACCAACTAAAATCTTGTCTTTCTTGAGGAATAATGCTATGAAATATATGTTCGTTTTTAGCATTATCACCTGGTATTTTTGTAACAGATCTCCGCACGAACTATTCAATAAACCAAGTGGCCAGGCCGACTACGGAGAGGCAGGATCCTTTTGGTCCCAATATAATTGGCGACTGTTCGGAAAATCCAATAACCAAGTCCGTGTATAATTGTCTTTCTTAAACACCACTAAATGCTTGTGAATAAGTTTGATAGAGAGCAGTATTTCCTGATACCAGTTCCCCGGCAGCGGCGCCAAAAACTAGTATCCTCCCGTGATATGGCCGAAACGGGCGGTTTTTATTCGCGCGGTGTCGTCAGGCCGCGGCTCGCCAGGATCAGCCACTCGTGGGAGGAAGGGACTGTTTTAAATTTATATTTAGCGGGGCCTAAATCTTACTACTCATTATAAGTAAGGGAAGTATGACCTAGAGTTTTATTTTTGAGATATCAGTAGAATCGAACCTATATTTAAGTCTAAGATAGTTAGAGAGTAGTGAATATTTATTTTTGGATTTTCTAATTAATAAGACAGATAAAGTAAATGCGATAAAATTCGTAATTCAGATAAGGTTAAAGTGAGTGCATGCTATGACTTCATCAGTTATTCTGCTGAGATTATGGAATGCTAGCTCATGAATAGGCAGAGGCCCTGTATTCATTACACTGGTCCTAAACGCCCCTGTCATAAGACATGTCACTAGGTACTGCGTTAGGCTAGAAGATTCTGAATAGACAGCAACGTCCCTTACCCCCGACGCCCGTGCAGTCTGACTACAGGCATACACATTCAGACGGCTCATCCAATTGAGCGACTCGGTTGGGTGACGTATTAACATTCCGAAATGGTCTAAATTTTCTTAAGCATAATAGAATACATGGTTTACCATATCCGAGAGACGTGATGTGTTGCAATGCTTTCGTTAATGATTGGTAAAAGATAGTTAGGCCCTTAAAAAGAGTTCAACCATAAAGAACACCATGGACAAGTCAAGCTGACTTCCATGAACACGTTCGGTTATCCTAACAGTCCAATTCTTTATGTGTCTAAACAAACAGTTCCTTAATTAACTAAGAATCCCTCAAGCGGGGTACAATGCTTGAGACCGCGTTATGGTGCAGTGTACTGGTCAACACTAACCGGGTTCCATGGCCTTACTTAGCAGATGTACAGCTTACAACAACCGCTGTGCTTCAGCGTGCACGTATGAAGTTTATATGCTTGGTGGCTACACTAGCATGGTCTAGGACCGACAATGTACTAAGGGTCTAGTCAGATGTTTCACTACGAAAGAGTCCTCAGTCGGAATCCAAAGCTCGATAGACTTGCTACAACCGGTGTGCCTCGGTCGATCTTACGTTGTATCCGATAGAGTTCTCTTACCAAGGGGTGACACATATAGTGTACTCTAAATCGGGGTTCGCGACTTCCCAATAACAGAGCCTATAACTACGTTCTATTAGTTGGAAAAGCGATTGAGTTTAAAGCATAATCGAAAAGCATTTCAACAGCATACACAGACCATAATATTATTTCGGCATTATACCTGCTTACATCATAGCATACACTAAGGATAACTACTCGCTAATCATGGCAACAATATCATAAAACATTATATAAGATAAAGGATATCAGTACCAGTAGATTAAACGAGTTCCGAATACAAAAGTGACAACTTCAAGACTCCAGACCGCTCCTAATACAATCTTCAGCGTTCTTCTCTGGGTACTAGGTTTCCCGCACGGAGTCGAAGGCATTGAGAGTATGACTAATATTCTACAAGAGAGAGAAAGAAGTGAATTGAAGTGTGTATTGGAATAAATGACAAAGCCCCTTTAAATAGACTAGGAATTTGCCAAAATACGGCTGGCTGGCCGTTTGGCAGCCCGTTTGGTGGCCCGTATTTGGCAGGCCGTTTGCCTGGAATCCCGTATGGCAGGCCGCTTGGTGAGCCGTATTTGGCAGGCTGTTTCCATACTGGCAGTCAAATGGCAGGCCGTATGGCAGGCCGTTTTTGATGCTGGTCAGCCTTGATTCACTGGATCGTAACTTGATTTCTTGTCTTTCATCGTTTTCGGTCTAGAATCTTCGTTTTAGTTCCGATTCTCTTGATTCTTTTTACACCGCCTTCGTAATTACTTGTTCTTCAATTCTAACAGACGAAGTGGGTATTTTGTCAATAAAGTTCGAATCTTTGTTGTTTTTGGGCCTTAATACCGGGGTGAAAACGTAACTTTTTAGCCGATATCACGCTGCTTGTTTCTTCGAAAAGTACTTACGTTGTTCATCATTTGCACTTGAAAACGCCTTAACAAATGATGCCCACCCGGGATATATACCGTCCGCTAGATAATATCCTCTTTTGTACTCAACCCCATTTACAGTAAAGAAATGTCATCTATATCTTCATTAAGCATTAAGTTGAAGAGATTACTAGCGTTCAAGACGTTTAAGTCGTTATTTGAACCCGCAACCCCAAAGAAAGCATGCCATATCCAGTTATCATATTAGGCTACAGCTTCTAGAATAATAGTTGGAACTTTGTGATCGCCTCGAGTAAATTTACCTTTCCATGCAATGGGACATTTTCCCCATGCCCAATGCATACAATCTATGCTTCCCATCATTCCAGATAAACCGTGAAGATCTTCGTGAGTTTCATACAATCGTTTGATATCATCCGTGGTAGGCTCTCGCATATATTCATCTTTATATAAATCAATAATACACTTATGAAAGTTCATTAGCGATTCACGACATGTTCGTTCTGACATTTGCAAGTACTCGTTAAAAAGATCGGGTGTATCACCATAAGCTAATTGTCATAGAGCGGTAGTTATTTTTAAGTATGTACTAATACTCAACTTGCCGCGTACATCAACTCGTAAATGAAAATACTTAAAATATTCCGATAGCGGATCTTTATGGTAGTTGAGAATATCTTCCATAATTCGGAGAAATACGCGACGCCGCATCTGAAACCTCCTTTTAAGTTGGAGTATTTGCAACCTTCAACAAAATAGTTGGTAATAAGACGTACATATACGGCTTCATGTTCACATTCTATATAACGACTTATGTTTGAACTTTTCGCTTCATTTTCACTTTCTAACGCCTCGCTATTGATTATATCAAGCACTTGCATCAAAAACTCTTTGCTAGACGATGATGTTGACGATATTTTATGAAAGAAATATTTTTATTTGAAGAATTGAAGTTAATTTGGAGAAGTATGAATAAATATTGATGTTGTTGTGAAAATGAGTAAAAAAAATGTAGAAGTATATATAGAGGAAAAAAATATTATTTAATGAATATATCCGTTGAATAACAGATATATTCAAAATCAAACACACCGTTACCAGGGCAACGATGACCCACAACGGTGGGATTTACCACTGATTTAACGGCGGGAGGGAGTGGCAAAACCCACCGTCCCCACCGTTAAATTCCTTTAACGGCAAAAAAAAAATAAATTCGATTCCTAGTAGGGATGGCAATGGATCGGATATGGATCGGGTGATGCCGTATCCATATCCATATCCATTTAGTTTTTGTTCATCTAAATCCATATCCATATCCATTTAGTTTCAGGTCATCCATCCAAATCCATATCAAATGGATTTAGCGGGTTAATGGATATCCAATGGATATTAAAAAAATGTTATAATATTTTCTAATGTGCAATTATAATTTATAGCAAAAATAAATATCATATGACATAATTAAAATATATCCATAAGAATGTGTAGTCTTTGTCGAAGATATAACAATATTTGTTAAATTTACTATAAAACATAGATTATGAAAAATAAAATATGAAATGTGCAAGTTTATTTTATTAAATACACGTGTTTTATTGTAATATATTACAGTTTTTTCATTATATGGTTGAAAACAAAATATAAATCTGACGTTAAATGAACTTGTTATAGTAAATATGTAAGTATATATCTATAATATGTATTCGTATATGTATTTCGGGTGGTAATGGATATATCCATGGATGAAATTTTTCATTCATGTCCATATCCATATCCATTTAGGTCCATTCATATCCGTATCCATATCCATTTAGGTTCATCCATATACATCACGAAGCAGATGGATCGGGTGGATATCCACCGGATCGGGTGAATATTATCATCCCGAACTCCTAGAGCTCTTATAGTTTCTATCTCCTAATCATTATTGCTACTGAATTTTATAATATCTGATTAAAGTGCATAAGAACTCGTGCATGAGACAGATTGGAGCCACTTGATGTGTGCGAGGTGTAGTACGAAATACTATTATTTTATTACGAAATATGATACAAATTACACAAGTTTTACTATTTATTTATAGAATGGGATATACCTAAACCATGCTGCAACACTATAGGCAGTGTACCTAATCGTAGAGTAGTGTAGTTTTTAGTAAGTCCGGTTCGTTCCACAGGGATCTAGTGATACGTACTATATTTTTATAAACTATATTTATATAAAATATATATAATTATATAAGTAGTAATAATATTATATAAAAGGGGGGTTTTACCGTTTAATGATCGGTTTGTCGATTTTATATTTTAAGCGTAAAGATAAATGACGATAATTAAAATGCGTAAAGTAAATAACAATATTTAAAATGACAAATAAATAAATGACAGTAAATAAAAGTACGATGAGATATAAAATAAAACAATTATGCTTATTTAAACTTCCGTAATCATGATGTTTGACGTTTTGATTTTAATTTATTACTCTGGGTTAATTTTCCTTTGTCCCGGTTTATTTGATACCTATCTGGGTTTTGCCCATAATAGTCCATCGGTCATAATTATAAAATGCTCGTCAAATTAACCTTATTCCCAAAGTCAAATATTCCAACTAATTGGGGATTCGAACTGTAACAAGGTTTTAATACTTTGTTAATAATTACACCAGGTTATCGACTGCGTGTAATCCAAGGTTTTAATACTTTGTTAACAATTACACCAATTACCCTCGTATGTAATCCACCACTATTATAATTAATCTATGATACATTAATTTATTCACTTGGCCATAATGAATAGTAAATTACCTAATCCAATTGGTTAATTAAATGATTGTTAAAGATTCCGTATAAACGTCACTAAATAGGGCATTCATAATCATTTAATAAGTATTAGATTAACTAATTTGAAGATAGGTTCGACATATTCCAACGAGTTGTCATTCGATTAGACAATACCCCCCATCTATTAATAGTCCAAAGTCCAATGTTCACAGGTGTCGGTCTTTTGTCCAAACCCAAATTATGGTACAAAATCCAATAACCCCGTCTTTAATATTTAGTCCAACATCACGATTACTTCGGCTCAAATAAGTATAATAATAACTTAGTTACGATACATTAATTGAAAAAGGAAGAATATAGCTTACAGTGATTATTTATCGCGTAGCGTTACATGGACAGAGTTTTGACTTTAAAACTCGTAAAACATTTCTAACACTAACCCAACTAAACCATAACTTTATTATTAAAATTAACTTAAATTAAAATTATAAATATATATTTATGTTTATAGAAGGAAGAAAAATGAAAAGAGAGTGTGTAGAGTTCGGCAGAAAACGAATCAATTTATAGAACTTTTGATGATCATGTAGCTCATGCACTCGCATGAGATTTCAGTGTATTTCCCATGCACTCCCACGGCCGCCCTGGACATGATATTTTTCTTTTCAAAACGTGGGCTGCTGAGTTATTATAATATATAATATAATATATATAATTATATATATATATATATATATATATATATATATATATATATATATATATATATATATATATATATATATATATATTATATTCTTGTGCATAGTAGACTTGTAATTTTAGGTCCGTTGTCTCGCGCGTTGATGCTCGGTTTATGTCTCGATTTCGGATTTTCGAACGTCCTTTCGTACGCTTAGATATCTTGTACTTTGCATTCCGAGACTTGTACTCTTGTAATTTTTAGACGTTTCTCATCATTAAATTGAACCACTTGAATTATATCTTGTACATTTGAGCTTTTTGGTCATTTGTGTCTTCAAATCGTTCTTTTTCTTCTTTTGTCTTCACTCTTATTTATTTAAATGAATATTACTTGAAAATAGAACAAATGCAACTAAAATCTTTACATATTGGAAGGATATTGCGCCTAAATATATGTTCATTTGGAGCACTATCAAATGTCCCCACACTTGAGCGTTGCTTGTCCTTAAGCAATACAGAACTTGAAATTAAATCACACTTCACTCGAATCATTTTTTTATTCTCACACTTTATATATCAGTGATCTTGATACGGCGGTATAAACAATGATAGTAACGATGTGGTTTACAGTCTCACATGACTATGAAAATTTAGATCCTTTAAGGAAATTGGATCTTTATGAAAACATTTGATCTTTTGAAAATTCATGCTAGATTTTACACTAGACAAGTTTTCCGGAATAACCCTTCACCGGTGTTTGCAAAATGTTTTTGTGGGATTCAGATTTTCAAATTTTAGCTCAAAACTTACGATTTTGTGTCACCCACTTGCTAACCTTGTATTAGGAAAGCACACGCCCAGTATACTTGTTCCGTATATTACCTTTAGGTAAACTACCGTCCGGTTGTAAAGAAAAGCGATGAACAAGCAACTATTAACGCAATGTCTAATGACATGCAAATAATTATGGTAAAAAACGTGTCGGATGCAATTATTATCCTTTGTAGGAGCAATAGTAAAGATCACCCTATAGTTTTTCAGTCTGGCACAAGGTCCTGTCTTCGACCATGCTATGCAACCACTGTTCTTACGGTTGACACCCGATTTGGTTTAGGTGACCTAATGAATTTCAGATGAATTCTCAGGATTTTACATTCAGTGGTAATGAACGCATTGAAAATAGGTTTTTAGAAAACAAATCGTTTTTCTTTTTGATCAAAATATTTTCTCGTTCAAGCTCGAGTTTAGATATTATCGAATTCCATGAGTTTGTAATTCTCAATCTTTAAGGTCAATTTCAAGGATTGAGTAATATCAGGCTTAAAAGCTGATTTTTAATCTTTAAGGAGATTATCCTTTCTGGGGGTCCGATTCATTAGTCTTATCAAGCTAATTTGCACGGCGTCCTCCCCATTTTACGAGACAGATCCTTTCATGGCTAGGATAAGTCTGACCACTTGGCGACCCTGTTCGATGCTGATGTTCGTGGATTTCCAGCTGATTTTAGAGATGACTTTTCTATATTTTTCGTCAACCTATAGCTGGTCTGGATGACAATTTCCTGACCTAAATCAAGAAGCGCGTGTCTTTTTTCGGAAGACTTTACTTCCTTTTAATGATGGAATTGATTCATCGTGTAGATCCATCTTTTCTTTCAAAGGTATTACAATAAATCGGGTAAAACTGATTAGTTTAGTCCAAAGAAAAAGTACCTGCAATAATCTGTACCAAATATGTGATATGTGTTTTAAAGAAATTGGTAAATTCTTCCCACACTTAGCTTTTATTTATTATTTTCTTTGCCTTTTTATTGTGACAACTCAGAAATTCCCAACCAAATTTAAACTTTAATCTTTATATGTTTTCGACACGATAAGCAATATTTGTTAAGTTAAATTGCAAGAATTTTAAACTATGTTCATACATTCATTTAACCTCGACCAACTTCCAACGATTCACGAACCATTAAACGAATATGATTATATATGTATATGTGTATATATATTATAACTTGAAACGTAAACAAAATATTAGATTAAATACTTTATATGATTGTATCTGTTTCAAAATGTTTATCAATGGAATTAGAAGATAAGATCAAATGATTGAATTATCAGATATATTGAATTATGATTACAAGTCTCTGTTGAAAGGCCCACGTTGATTTGAGAAATCTTTCCATTTTAACAATATTCGAAAAATGGTAAAGTGATTTATAAATAAGAACAAATTATCAATCATTGAGAACTAGACAAAAGATAGTGGAAGATTGAATTTCATAAAGACTCGATTGATCTATTTAGTTTCAAACGTACAAAAACGTTTTCAGTTTAAAAAGAACTTTATTATTAAAACGTATATCACTTTTATAAATATCCAGAACCACTTTTGACAACTCATTACTTAACTAGTATGATAAAGATAACGAGATTTATATTTTATTTTATTAAATATATATAATGATTTAAATTAATATTATATATATTTATACGCGTATTATACGTACAAAGTTTTATACTTTTACTATACTTAAACTTTACCTTTACTTTATTTTTACTTTACTTTAACTTTAATAATTCACTTTAATAATTCATACTTTAATAATTCACCTTAATAATTCATACTTTAATAATTCATACTTTAATAATTCACTTTAATAATTCATACTTTAATAATTCATACTTTAATAATTCACTTTAATAATTCAAAAATCTATTATAAATAGAATTCAATAGGTTTCATTATTTCATAGAAACTTGAAAATATTTTTCTCTAAATTCTCTCAATCGATTTACATATATATATTTACTCCGTATTATTTCAAGATATTATTAGTATACATAAAATATTACGACGGAGTGCTGTCCGAGTGATTTCGAAATTGTTTTTCGAGTAGGATAGGATTAAAGAAATTATGGGTTATAGCTATGGAGGTGATTGAGTATGGTTCATGGGTATGCTCGTGAGGTCAATATAGTGTTTATCATTTCCGTTGCGTCTACGTACCTTTTCCTGCAATATTGAATCTCAATATTGATACGTGAGTACTCATAATTTAAGTTTTACATACTAATAGTGTATCCCTGACTAGTGCTCGAGTATTTAGGATTATGCATGCTTGTACTTTTGATATTGCCTTTAGACAGGTTAGGTTGAATATTGAATTAGTTACACTTGCGATTGAGATAAGGTATAAGATATGCATGTCCTTGGAAAGCTAGCGAAAAATTAAGAACTTTTCCTTTAGATATCGAATGGTTTCGATGAACGGATTAGAAGTTATAATCAATTGAATTTTCGATATTTTTATTAAAAATGATTATTATTATCGTCGTTTTTATCGTCGTTCTAGTTTTATCTTATTATTATCATTATTATTATCTTTATCAATAAAAGGGATTTATCATTAAAAATTGTTATTTTTTTTATTATTACTATCGTTATTATCATTAAAGTTATATTTAGTATTATTATTATTATCCAATTATTAATATTAATATTATTATTATTATTATTATTATTATTATTATTATTATTATTATTATTATTATCATTATTAATATATATATCATTATTTAAAAATGGTTATTGTTATTGTTATTATTATTATTACTATATTATCATTAAGATAATTATTAGTATTATCATTAATAATGTTATAGTAACTATCATTATTAATATTAGTGTAATTAAAACAAATATTTGTAACACCTAATTATTTTGATTACTATTATTATCATTATTATGAACATGATATAAAAGATGATTAAAAGCTATTAAACGAAATGATTAGGAAATAATGAGTAAGTGTATCATGATGAAATTAAAATATTATAAGATATTGATTTAGATAAAATTATCGTTCTTATTATTTTTATCATTACTATTATTATTAAAAGTATCGTTAGTATTAAAACTATCATTTTAACAAAAACTATCATTTTAATAGAAATGTCATTGTTACTATAAAATATCATTATTATTATTATTTTAAATAGAATTATTATTGTAAAGATAATATTAAAAATTATCGTAAATATTAAAGTTATCATAATTAGAATTATCGTTCTATTATAATGTCATCTTAGTAATTATAAATATTGATATGTTTATAATAATAATTATTATTACAAAATAATACAACTTTTACTTACTATCATTATAGATATTATTTTATCAAATAAATATGTGATACAAACATATTTTACTACGTGTAATAACTTACTTTAATAATACCTATCATATTATCTTTATGATATTAAATGAACCTATAAATTTTATTACTTAATATATATAAAAGTATATTTTATTATATAAATTTAATATAAAATTTTATTTATTAATAAATAAATTATATTATTTACTCTAATAAATCTTTTAAAAATATTTAAAAATATAAAACGACGATATTTAAACTATATATTAATCATGTATAGATTTTTGGAAATTATTTTGAGTCAAATTTACTTTTATTGACTTTTGCATATTAGTCTCGAGCATTAGGATTGTGGTACACTATGACTTGACCTAATTTTTTAGACAAATATTGACCAACACATAATTATATATAATTAATTTAGGTTCGTGAATCCGAGGCCAACCTTGCACTTGTTCAATGACGTTATATGTATTTTTACTACGAAATACAGTATGGTGAGTTTCATTTGCCTTTTTACCCTTTATATTTTTGGGCTGAGAATACATGCGCAACTTTTATAAATGATTTACAAAATAGACACAAGTACGTGAAACTACATTCTATGGTTGAATTATCGAAATCGAATATGCCCCTTTTTATTAAGTCTGGTAATCTAAGAATTAGGGAACAGACACCCTAATTGACGCGAATCCTAAAGATAGATCTATTGAGCCCAACAAGCCCCATCCAAAGTACCGGATGCTTTAGTACTTCGAATTTATCATGTCCGAAGGGAGTCCCGGAATGATGGGGATATTCTATATGCATCTTGTTAAGGTCGGTTACCAGGTGTTCAATCATACGAATGATTATTTTTGTCTCTATGCATGGGACGTATATTTATGAGAACTGGAAATGAAATTCTTGTGGTCTATTAAAATGATGGAAATAAATGATTATGATAAACTAATGAACTCACCAACCTTTTGGTTAACACTTTAAAGCATGTTTATTCTCAGGTGTTAAAGAAATCTTCCGCTGTGCATTTGCTCATTTTAAAGATATTACTTGGAGTCTTTCATAGCATATTTCGAAGAACGTTGCATTCGAGTCATTGAGTTCATCAAAGATTATTATTAAATCAATTTATAGTTGGATAGTGAATATTATGAAATGGTATGCATGCCTGTCAATTTTCGATGTAAAGAAAGTTTGTCTTTTAAAAACGAATGCAATGTTTGTAAAATGTATCATATAGAGGTCAAATACCTCGCAATGTAATCAACTATTGTGAATCATTTATAATGTATATGAACGGGTCCTTTTAGTTGATATCAGAGCGGTGGTCTTAGCGAACCAGGTCTGCATTAGTGTGTCTAACTGATAAGTCGATAGGATGCATTAGTGAATCTGGACTTCGACCGTGTCTGCATGTCAAAAGTTTTGCTTATCATTTTGTGTCGAAAATTAACTACTTATCGTATCTGTTACTTTAAACTTTCCCTGACATATCCCGCAAAGTCCTCCGTAATCTACGAAATCTTTTGATCTATATATATATATATATATATATATATATATATATATATATATATATATATATATATATATATATATATATATATATATATATATATATCCTATGTAATTAGAATACCATCCGTTAGCCAAAATCATTTCATATCGAAAAGAAAAAAAATCCTTTATCCAATCGTACGAAATGGAATTCGTCATCAGTTCAAGTCACTCAGATTCGGAAATGGAATCCCATTCAAGCTCCGAAAGTAGTGTGACCGGAATAGATCAACCAATCAGTCATCACCTATTCTGGATGAATTGGGGATGGGTTCGTAGCCTCCTCAATCATTGGAGACAAGAAGAAGGTGATCCCTTCCATCCACCACATTGCCTTCTTGACGAAGAACCTGAAGCACTTACCGGCGAACCTGTCTGAAACACCATTTTCTCGCTCATTTCCAGAGTATCTCGTCACGATTATATATTACATCAAATTTTAGATTTTATTTATCCGCTCGTCCGAATCGACAATCACCCCGGTGTAATAGAAGAAGTCAACGAGCTTCGCGCTCGGGTAGTGGCTTTGGAGAATATGGTGCAGAGATTACAAACACCAGCAGCAGCATCAGCAGCATAACCAGTACCACCATCATCAACGCCAACAGTACCATTACCACCTCCAACCACAACCGCGTCGTAAACCTCAACTTCACAATCTGTCCCACGAGCATCAACGTCATACGCACCATAGATACCAAGGAGTACCAACAACAATAACTGACGAAGTATTAATTCATAACTTCATTGGAGAAACATTCCGCGGCGATTATGTAATCTCTAAAGTCTTAAAGCTTATCTAATCTAGCCCTAACCATAAATCAGTTAAGCGAACCAAAATGATAGAAGGAAGAGTAGAAACCCTGACAAAAATGGTGTGTGATTAACAAGCTAAACTTGCTTTACCAACAGCATCAACAGTACCGTCAGCGTTACCAGCATCGTCAGTACAGTCAACATTCGAATCAACAACACCGATAACATCACAAACTCCGTCAGTTCAAGAATCACTGTGGACATCATTACGAATCAATAACGTGTATATTGTATCAACGAGTTATGAAGAATTAACTCATTCCCTCTGAAGAAATTATATGTATATTATATATATATATATATATATATATATATATTGAAATAAATCTTTCCGTGCTAAGCTATTGTGTGTGAATCTTAACTACTCGGTTAATTCATATTACAAATATGCAATAATGTACGTCCTTCGGCCGCAACTTAACCAGCGTTAACTACAATCTCTGTCGCAATTCAACAAATTTCAATTCATAATAAATCAAGTATATATTTGATTTTACACTTTCATCATCGATGTACCTGAAACTTTTCAGATAACATCATTCGTACTTTGCGAAATTCACAAGAATTCCACGAACCGAACATCATACATCAACAAATAACGAAGTATTGATTCATAATTTCAATGTCATTAAATAAATACTGCGTAAAAGTTATGTACTTTTTAAAGCCTTTAGGGATTATTCAATTCTAGTTTCAACCGTAAATCAAATGAGTTTAATTTAACATTAACTCATTAAATCTATGTTACATCTGAAGAAAATATACATATATATATATTTTCATAAAGACTGTAATAAAATTCTTTTGTACAAAATATTAAATGTGAAATTTTTTTTAACGGGTAGGTAATACCCGAGAGATATATAAATTCACAATTAATATGTTACATTCTTCGAATCTGATTCAGCAAATCATCCATTATACTCTCTACTTTTAAAACAATATACATTCTTTTATAGAAATCAAAACAACCATACTCATTCAAAATTTAATTACATATTCTGATTTTGAAATCTCAAAATTCAACTTGAGATATGACCAAAATCATCACTCTTAGATCCTTACATCTTTCACAAGCTATATTTTGACTTCAAAACTGTGTTAGAACATCAAATGTATGTTAACGATTACAATCTGTGTTCAAACCCTTCGAAAATTTCTGAAGACACTTTGAATGATGAGCAATCGAGATGATGATCCAACCACATGTTACCCACAGTTATGTACCCGAAAAACTCTTGAAACCAAAGTAAAAGTTTAAACAACGTATTCACGTCAGATTCTTTGGCATTTATTAGCAAAAATAACTTTGCGACTCCTATTCAAAGTAGCCAGTTTTGTCACAGCTCCAGCAAGTCGACTTCAACTTTTCAGTCAGACTAACCTTATTATAACCTTGAGATATACACCATCGTTACCAGGGAACCTTTTACATTCCACCACATTATTAGCAGATGTACCAACAACTTCATTACCCTTTGACTTTAGCCTCTCCAAAAAGTCATTATAATTATTCATTGAAACCCCATCATTTACTCATTCGCATCTTGTAATGAGAATTGTCATACGAATCATTGGGAATTAGCAATTAGTATTTTGAAATCTCGCAGGATGTCTACGCCAACAGTTATATGTGTATATATAACGTCTATCTTCTGGACTTAATTTGAATGTGAAGTTTCTAAAAAACACTCCGAACTACGAATTGGTTCTCCGAAAATGAAAAAAAAAATGATGATGAAGCAGCAAAAACTATAAATGACTTTAAACGGTAAAAGCTGGATGATAATGATGAAGTGTGCTGGCAAAGCGCAGAAAAAGAGAAGTTTTGGAACTGAAAAACGGATTGAGCAAAGTAGGAAGGAGGCTGTGGACAAATTACAAAGACTGAACCTGACTTCAAAGGATTCAAATGATTCAGTACCTGTTGAAGTCATTAATGAATACCTTGCTCCTAACTCTAAACCCCCGCGGATAATATTCTTCATCATCCTCCGATATTAGAAATTCTAAAATATCATCATATCTTTCATTATAAATATCCTCCATATTTCTAAAGATATTTTCTTAATTTTTCTTATTTGAAATCATTTACCTCTTTGCGCTATCTGTATTATATCTTAAAAGAAACTACTTTAGTTTCTAAATTCTGAAACATTCAAGTATAAAATAGGAATATTTTGAAGTAATGTTGGGAACTGAAGCATGAATTAGTATAATATAATGACACTTGATCAATGTGATTATATTACAGTAAGTCATGCTGAGTTCTAAATAGAACGTGATGATTCACAGATCATAACATCATCATGTGCCATGTTATACGACTCTTGTATTCTATTTAACCTCTAAAATATCAAGAAAATATTTCTTGATGATTCTGCCTTTTCCAAGGTATTCTAGTAATTTGACAAGTCAAGATCGTGCCATCACAATTTCCTTCCTAGAATATTAACAATGTTCATTCCGAAATTCATATCTGTGAATTCTGGACCATTACAAGCGGTGCTTAATCGCAAGAAGAAGAAACGAAAGGACAAAACTCTGAAATAGAAATTGGGGTATAAATTGCAGCAAATAAAAGAGAGCATTAACTGTGAATGATAATAATTATAGAAGACAGAAGCAGAGACTTTGAAATATAAGGGAACATATAAATCCCAACGACAAACCAGAAATTATAAACCATATATATCGATGCATATAGCAATATAAAGACACGGGAGAACTAGAAACACTATAAACCCAAGAGTATAGTAGAAGTAAATAGGTTCTTCCGGCGGTAGATGAAAAAGAAGAATGACCGATATGAAAGTTAGAAGTATATCGAGAATCAGAACTGGATGGAGCATATTGATGAATACTTTAAAATATGAGTTGAGGGGGAAAGAATAGAAGGTGATGAAACATGACTAGGAACTTAGAAATCAACAGTTTAACTCACACAATGGCAGAATAAGTGAATCAAACCCTCTAGTGAATAGGTTACGTTTTTTTTTGATTAATTTAGTCAAACCACAACTAAATCAAGTGTGATTATATCAACACCTAGAGCTATTATTCACCACCTGGGTGATTTGGACTGAGAGAGAATCGGAGGAGCTCACTAGATCTGAGTGTGTGTAACAAATGAGAAGCTTAACCTAAAATGAAGAACATAAGACTTTATATACCCCTGCTGTTGACTCACCCATACGATTCATTCATCACACGTACGAGTTGGCTTCATCAGCCGTACGGGTGATCACTCACTCATGTCTTCTCATTTAGGTTGTAATTGTGACTTAGCTCAGCATCAACCGTGCGTATGAGCCTGTCAGTCGTACTAGTGAGGCTTCACTCATACGCCTGACTAAGTCTAACATAGTCAAACATCTAAATCTCGTTCCTGCAGTTCCTGTAACCACATACAAACACGGATAGGATAATAACGAGCAATCATGGTGGCCTGTAAACTGTTGTACCTGCAATGGACGTGGGTAGATGTCTAGGGACTTTCATAAAATGAATCAACAGAAGGTGTGAGTTGTAAGGAAACGAAGGAGGTGAATTTATAAGAAAATCTCCGACAGAACAATTAAAATGGACGATCGCATTTAAAGCGGATCCTAATTCCCTTGATTACCGAAGAGTCAAATCTTATTAAGAAGATTTTCTTCAAATCCCTTGAAATCTGGGAATCAATCATATCTACATCAAATGATAAGATGAATCTACACTTACTCATTTTACTCTTCTATGTTAGCTTCATTCGTACTCTTCATATAAATGGATTGTTTATCCAAATTATTTGCTGATGATAAAACTCTAATTTTCAGCCCGTATGCATCATGAAAACATACTTATTATCATTCATAACCTTTCCACTCAAATTTCGGGACGAAATTTCTTTAACGGGTAGGTACTGTGACAACCCGGAAATTCTCAACCAAATTTAAACTTTAATCTTTATATGTTTCGAACACGATAAGCAATATTTGTTAAGTTAAATTGCAAGAATTTTAAACTATGTTCATACATTCATTTAACCTCGACCAAGTTCCAACGATTCACGAACCATTAAACGAATATGATTATATATGTATATGTGTATATATATTATAACTTGAAATGTAAACAAAATATTAGATTAAATACTTTATATGATTGTATCTGTTTCAAAATATTTATCAATGGAATTAGAAGATAAGATCAAATGATTGAATTATCAGATATATTGAATTATGATTACAAGTCTCTGTTGAAAGGCCCACGTTGATTTGAGAAATCTTTCCATTTTAACAATATTCGAAAAATGGTAAAGTGATTTATAAATAAGAACAAATTGTCAATCATTGAGAACTAGACAAAAGATAGTGGAAGATTGAATCTCATAAAGACTCGATTGATCTATTTAGTTTCAAACGTACAAAAACGTTTTCAGTTTAAAAAGAACTTTATTATTAAAACGTATATCACTTTTATAAATATCTAGAACCACTTTTGACAACTCATTACTTAACTAGTATGATAAAGATAACGATATTTATATTTTATTTTATTAAATATATATAATGATTTAAATTAATATTATATATATTTATATGCGTATTATACGTACATAGTTTTATACTATTACTATACTTAAACTTTACCTTTACTTTATTTTTACTTTACTTTAACTTTAATAATTTACTTTAATAATTCATACTTTAATAATTCACTTTAATAATTCATACTTTAATAATTCACTTTAATAATTCATACTTTAATAATTCACTTTAATAATTCATACTTTAATAATTCACTTTAATAATTCAAAAATCTATTATAAATAGAATTCAATAGGTTTCATTATTTCATAGAAACTTGAAAATATTTTTCTCTAAACTCTCTCAATCGATTTACATATATATATTTACTCCGTATTATTTCAAGATATTATTAGTATACATAAAATATTACGACGGAGTGCTGTGCGAGTGATTTTGAAATTATTTTTCGAGTAGGATAGGATTAAAGAAATTATGGGTTATAGCTATGGAGGTGATTGAGTATGGTTCATGGGTATGCTCGTGAGGTCAATATAGTTTTTATCATTTCCGTTGCGTCTACGTACCTTTTCCTGCAATATTGAATCTCAATATTGATACGTGAGTACTCATAATTTAAGTTTTACATACTAATAGTGTATCCCTGACTAGTGCTCGAGTATTTAGGATTATGCATGCTTGTACTTTTGATATTGCCCTTAGACAGGTTAGGTTGAATATTGAATTAGTTACACTTGCGGTTGAGATAAGGTATAAGATATGCATGTCCTTGGAAAGCTAGCGAAAAATTAAGAACTTTTCCTTTAGATATCGAATGGTTTCGATGAACGGATTAGAAGTTATAATCAATTGAATTTTCGATATTTTTATTAAAAATGATTATTATTATCGTCGTTTTTATCGTCGTTCTAGTTTTATCTTATTATTATCATTATTATTATCTTTATCAATAAAAGGGATTTATCATTAAAAATTGTTATTTTTTTATTATTACTATCGTTATTATCATTAAAGTTATAATTAGTATTATTATTATTATCCAATTATTATTATTATTATTATTATTATTATTATTATTATTATTATTATTATTATTATTATTATTATTATTATTATTATTAGTATTATTATTATTATCATTATTAATATATATATCATTATTTAAAAATGGTTATTGTTATTGTTATTATTATTATTACTATATTATCATTAAGATAATTATTAGTATTATCGTTAATAATGTTATAGTAACTATCATTATTAATATTAGTGTAATTAAAACAAATATTTGTAACACCTAATTATTTTGATTACTATTATTATCATTATTATGAACACGATATAAAAGACGATTAAAAGCTATTAAACGAAATGATTAAGAAATAATGAGTAAGAGTATCATGATGAAATTAAAATATTATAAGATATTGATTTAGATAAAATTATCGTTCTTATTATTTTTATCATTACTATTATTATTAAAAGTATCGTTAGTATTAAGACTATCATTTTAACAAAAATTATCATTTTAATAGAAATGTCATTGTTACTATAAAATATCATTATTATTATTATTTTAAATAGAATTATTATTGTAAAGATAATATTAAAAATTATCGTAAATATTAAAGTTATCATAATTAGAATTATCATTTTATCATAATGTCATCTTAGTAATTATAAATATTGATATGTTTATAATAATAATTATTATTACAAAATAATACAACTTTTACTTACTATCATTATAGATATTATTTTATCAAATAAATATGTGATACAAACATATTTTACTACGTGTAATAACTTACTATAATAATACCTATCATATTATCTTTATGATATTAAATGAACCCTATAAATTTTATTACTTAATATATATAAAAGTATATTTTATTATATAAATTTAATATAAAATTTTATTTATTAATAAATAAATTATATTATTTACTCTAATAAATCTTTTAAAAATACTTAAAAATATAAAACGACGATATTTAAACTATATATTAATCATGTATAGATTTTTGGAAATTATTTTGAGTCAAATTTACTTTTATTGACTTTTGCATATTAGTCTCGAGCATTAGGATTGTGGTACACTATGACTTGACCTAATTTGTTAGACAAATATTGACCAACACATAATTATATATAATTAATTTAGGTTCGTGAATTCGAGGCCAACCTTGCACTTGTTCAATGACGTTATATGCATTTTTACTATGAAATACAGTATGGTGAGTTTCATTTGCCTTTTTACCCTTTATATTTTTGGGCTGAGAATACATGCGCAACTTTTATAAATGATTTACAAAATAGACACAAGTACGTGAAACTACATTCTATGGTTGAATTATCGAAATCGAATATGCCCCTTTTTATTAAGTCTGGTAATCTAAGAATTAGGGAACAGACACCCTAATTGACGTGAATCCTAAAGATAGATCTATTGGGCCCAACAAACCCCATCCAAAGTACCGGATGCTTTAGTACTTCGAATTTATCATGTTCGAAGGGAGTCCCGGAATGATGGGGATATTCTATATGCATCTTGTTAAGGTCGGTTACCAGGTGTTCAATCATACGAATGATTATTTTTGTCTCTATGCATGGGACGTATATTTATGAGAACTGGAAATGAAATTCTTGTGGTCTATTAAAATGATGGAAATAAATGATTATGATAAACTAATGAACTCACCAACCTTTTGGTTGACACTTTAAAGCATGTTTATTCTCAGGTGTTAAAGAAATGTTCCGCTGTGCATTTGCTCATTTTAAAGATATTACTTGGAGCCTTTCATAGCATATTTCGAAGAACGTTGCATTCGAGTCATTGAGTTCATCAAAGATTATTATTAAATCAATTTATAGTTGGATAGTGAATATTATGAAATGGTATGCATGCCTGTCAATTTTCGATGTAAAGAAAGTTTGTCTTTTAAAAACGAATGCAATGTTTGTAAAATGTATCATATAGAGGTCAAATACCTCGCAATGTAATCAACTATTGTGAATCGTTTATAATGTATATGAACGGGTCCTTTCATTTATTCTCTTCTATTCCATTTTTAATGAATTCAAGCGTTTTGGGTTGTTTCTCCATTTATGTTCTCTCTGAGGTAACAATAATTTCGGCATTAACACCTAGTTTTATCGTTCATAAATATGTATAAACATGATTTTGAATTTATTTAGTTGAAAATTTTTCAAATTTTCACAAAATTTGGCAATTAAACTAAGTATAAACTCGAGAGAATTTATAACCCTTCCCCACACTTGAGATCATGCAATGCCCTCATTTGCATGAAATCAGACTATAATTATAAATTCATGAGGGTGATTAGAGTAGAAAAGTGATTAAAAATACCGAGTTTGCAAACATATTATTTTATATCACATTTGATATTTTGCGTCTTGTGGTCAAAATTAGTAGCTTTTGCTGAACTTTAATGTCAGTCTTTGAAAGTGCGCTGTTTTACCATGTTTTGTACATAAGAAAAACTACAAACATACATAATATTTTTATTATATTTTTTTTTATAAAACCTTTATTTATTAAAACAATTTAAATGAATAATTTTTTTTTAAAATTTTGTTTCCTTTTACTTTAGGTAGTTTCGGTATGTTTACCTAGTCCTCCCCTCGACAAAATTTAAAATTTGTCATTTTTAAAGCGATTGTTTTAAAAGGAAAGATTTTTGGGTTTTTGTTTTTTTAATTTTTTTTTTGGTATACTTTAGAACAATAAAATTAAAAATAATGATAACAAAATTTTTCGCCCCGCCCTCGGGTAAAGCAATTTCGATTCCATGACCTAGTCTTTAACTTACGACGAATTTTAGAAATTATTTTTTAAACTTAATGAAATAAAGTAAATTTTGTTTTTAAATTCACACAAAACTAAAATTTAAAAATGCATATTAATTTCATACAAAACCTACAAAACAAAAATTCAGAATGGCGGGAGAAAACTAGTTCTTTAGTGTCTGCTAGTGGAAAAGACCAATCGGATTCCATTCTCAGAACTACGCGAGAACAGAACAACTAACTCTAGACAGTATTTTCTTTTTAGAACATTTGAATCTCCCCACACTTAAGTAGCTGTGGTATCGAAATTGTGATTAACTTCATTGTCAATTTCTCTTGGATCATAATCAACTTGCATATCTGTGACTTTTGCTTTAAGCCATTGGTCGGAGTCCTATGTAATATCCACAAATTCAACTAGTTTTGCCTTTTCTTTAGGAGATAGATTGGATACTAACCGGTTACATAACTTAAAGTTCCCCTTGGTTCTAGCATCGCGAATCCGTTTAATAAGTTTCTTCATTGAACTGTTAATAACGGAGTCAATTAATTTCGTATCAACAACGGGGTTCTTTGTTATCAGGTAATCATTAGGTGTTACTTCATCTTCCCCACACTTAGGCGTTTTATTATTGCTAAGCACTACCGTTGGAGTTGGTAAAAAAATATGCTTCTCATCGATTGTTTTTATTGGTTCAACGGATTTGGTTGGGGGAGATTTAGACTTTTGAATCACAAAGGTGATTGATTTTTCACCATTACTAAGTGTCATTCTACCCTCTCTTACATCAAATAACGCCCTGGTGGATGCTAAGAATGGTCGACCTAAAATTAGAGGAATGTTTGAGTCCTCTTCTATGTCAATGACAATAAATTCGACTAGAAAGGTTAAATTACCTACTTGAAAGGGTAGGTTGTCTGCAATTCCAACTCAGTGCTTAATGGTTCGATCAAAGAGTCGAACACTCATTTCCGTTGGACTTAACTCACCTACTCCTAATCTCTTATATAATGAAAGAGGCATAACACTTACACTTGCACCTAAATCTGCTAGTGCATCATACATGACACAATCACTAAGTAGACAAGGAACAATAAATTCACCCGGATCACTCAACCTGGGTGGAGGTTTTGGTGGAACTGTCTTCACCGGGTTTACTTTTATGATTTTTGTTTCTTGCGCTTTCTTATTCTTCTTCTTCTTTCCAGAGGTATCACAAACTTTATTACCTATCACTTGCTCATACTCAACTCCTTTTCTTGGAAATGGGATGGGTGGTCTGTATGGTGTCACCACTGGCTTTACATACTCGGGTGGTGGTGGTGGTGTTGTAACTTCTTCATTGTTACTCACATCGAAAACCTTTCCATCTTTTGGTGCTGGTTTTTCAGAATTTGTTGACACCATATTAACATTCTCATTCTGAGGATTTACTTCAGTATTACTCGATAGCTTTCCTTGTTCCCTCTCACTCATCATGCTAGCAAGAGTACCTACGTGTTTTTCTAGATTCAAAATGGAAGCTTGTTGACTTCTTAATGACTGATCAAACCTCTCATTTGTTTGGGTTTGAGTTGCAATAAATTGTGTTTGAGATTCAACTAGCTTTTGTACCATTTCTTCCAGATTTGACTTTTTCTCTTTGGTTTGTTGTGGTGGTTTATACAAGCTAGGTCTTTGTTGATTGAAAGTGTTGTTTTGAGTTGGTTGGTTATTCGGACCTTGTTGGTTATACGAGTTATTGTTGGGTCCATTTAGATTGTAAAGAAAGTTTTGATTTCGATTGAAGTTTGGCCTTGGCTGTTGATAATTATTTTGATAATTATTTCCCGGTCTTTGGTTCATGTAGGAAACATTCTCTCGTTGTTCCATATAACACCCTAGGCAAATCCCACATCGCCCACAGACATGAGTGATCATGGGATTATAAGGTAATACTCATGCTTAAATGACACAACGCGTTTTGGGACCACAGGCAGAGCAGATGTGTGAGTACGCTGCAGTTAAGCGTGCTCGGGCGAGAGCACTACCAGGATGGGTGACCTCCTGGGAAAGTGCTTCTCGTGTGTGGTCGCCAAGAAAAATCCGTGCGTCTGCGGGCAAAGCGGACAAAATTGTGGTCATGTTAAGCCGGAGTGTTACATTCCATGGTTTGTTCAATTTTACAATCTTTCATTAAGTGTGGTCCACCGCATTGCTCACAACTGATTCGTATTGCGTGAATATCTTTAGTCATCTTTTCCATTCGTCTTTTGAAAGCATCTATTTTTACGGAAACGGAATCAAAGTCATGGCTAGAATCGGCTCTAGCCGCTTTATATTAACGAAAAATATCTTTTTCTTGGTGCCACTCATGTGAGTGGGAAGTTGTGTTATCAATAATCTTGTGAGCTTCAGTTGCGGTTTTCTTCATAATGGAACCACCAGCTGCTATGTCGATGTCTTTTCGTGTAGTAATGTCGCATCATTGATAGAATATTTGCACTATTTGATAAGTGTCTAAACCATGTTGAGGACATCCTCTCAACAACTTTCCAAATCTTGTCCACGCCTCATATAGAGTTTCATTTGGCTTTTACGTGAACGTAACAATTTCTTCTTGAAGTCTCATAGCTTTAGATGCCGGAAAGAACTGTTTAAGAAATTTTTCAACTAAGACATCCCATGTATCAATCGCCCCTTCAGGTAACGATTCTAACCAATCTTTGGCTTCTCCTTTTAAAGTCCAGGTAAACAACATGAGATAGATCTGTTCATCGTCAACTTCTCTGATTTTAAATAGAGTACAGATCCTATTAAAGGTTCGAAGATGTTTGTTTGGATCTTCTTTTGGTGTAACACTATATTGGCATTGATTAGTTACCATGTGTAGGATTTGTCCTTTGATTTCATAATCTGGCGCATTAATGTCTGGCTTAATAATGGCGTGACCTTGGCCCGTGCGTGTGTCTCTCATTCGATCTTCCATACTTAGAGGTTCCGTTACTTCCATAATTGAATTTGTTGAATACGGATCACTAGAGGATTTTCATTTAACGGTTTGTGGTTCAGGAGGAATGATTAGTGGTTTAGGATTTTGGAATTGTCCTTGAATATCCTCCGGGTTTTCAATTTAGAAGTCGGGTTCAAAAAATGGATTATCAGAAATTTGAATTGGAGTACTTGGTCGACTAGATGACGATTCTAAAGAAAAATCAACGGCGACAATATTGGCTAGATGTCTTGATCGAGTTACAGGTGGTGAACGTATGAAAGGTGGTGAACGTTTTGCTCGGTGCATTCACTGAATATCCTATTAGTTATAAAGATAAAAATTATATAAGTTATCAAATTAATAGACTTTTCTGCTTTTGCCCACGTTTCGAATAGCCAAAAGATGCAGCAGGGAGCCATGATCCTTTAAGTTGGAAAATCCACAACTCAGCCACTAACAAATTCAACTATTACTACGAAGCAGAAAATTTGGATGTCTATCAATTTAACCGCTTAAAATAATTTTTTGTCGAAATTTAAAGAAGATAAAAATCTATGTCCTAAAAACTAGAGCGTAGAAATGAGAAAGAAAAAGAAGCGCGTTGAAAAACGTCAAAAAATAAAAAGTCGAAAAATAAAAGTCGAAAATAAATTCAAAACTTATAAACTAAAATTTTACGTCTAAAACTTAGCGTCTAAAGGTATTAAAGCTTAAAAGGAATTCTATATCCAAAACGGCAATAACTTAAAAGGCACTAAACTCTATTAAATATTAAAGCGATAAGTGACGTCGTAAAATTCTAAAGCGCCTAAATCTTAATCTAAAAAAAAGCACTTAAGGGATTTTACGACAAAGCCTAAAAATTTAGAAATATAAAATAACTACGGCAAAATACAAAGTTTAAAACTAATTACGAACGATAACTATACAAATTACGAATTAAACGATTAAAAAGATACAAAAATTAAAAATAAAATTAAAGTTATAAAAATACAATTTTTATAAAAATATATTTTTATATTATTATTATATAAAAATATTAATCTATAATAATAAAACTTAAAATTACAAATTAATAAAACTAGATATAAAAATATATTATTAAATAAAACCCTAATTATGTTTAAGTAATAATAATAATTTAATTAACCCTAATTGTGTAATTATTACGTACTAGGTTTCCTGTCACAGCAACTCATGCGATCGCATGAGTTTATACCTTCAGGCTCATGCGGTCGCATGTCCCAGTAATCCAGAATTGATTCGGACTGGTACCAGTTTTGGCCCAAATTTAATTTATTTAATTTATTATTTGATTTTTATATTTTCTGATTATTAATTTTTATAAAATAATATATAGAAAAGTTATATAAAATAAAAATAAACTTATATTTTAAATCTAAAAATAAAAGTTCTTTTTAATTTTATAAATAAAGTTCTTAAAAATATATATATATAAATATTTTTTTTTTATATTTTTTATCACTTAAACAAAATATTTTTACGAAATAAGAAATAAAATATTTTTACAAAAATATAGTGTTTTTCACCGATTCCCCGGCAGCGGCGCCAAAAACTTAATGCGTGCGAGGTGTAGTACGAAATACTATTACTTTTATTACGAAATATGATACAAATTACACAAGTTTTATTATTTATTATGGGATATACCTAAACCTTGCTACAACACTATAGGCAGTGTACCTAATCGTAGAGTAGTGTAGTTTTTAGTAAGTCCGGTTCGTTCCACAGGGATCTAGTGATATGTACTATATTTTTATAAACTATATTTATATAAAATATATATAATTATATAAGTAGTAATAATATTATATAAAATGGGGGTTTTACCGTTTAATGACCGGTTTGTCGATTTTATATTTTAAGCGTAAAGATAAATGACGATAATTAAAATGCGTAAAATAAATAACAATATTTAAAATGACAAATAAATAAATGACAGTAAATAAAAGTACGGTGAGATATAAAATAAAACAATTATGCTCATTTAAACTTCCGTAACCATGATGTTTGACGTTTTGATTTTAATTTATTACTCTGGGTTAATTGTCCTTTGTCCTGGTTTATTTGATACCTATCTGGGTTTTGCCCATAATAGTCTATCGGTCATAATTATAAAATGCTCGTCAAATTAACCTTATTCCCAAAGTCAAATATTCCAACTAATTGGGGATTCGAACTGTAACAAGGTTTTAATACTTTGTTAATAATTACACCAGGTTATCGACGACATGTAATCCAAGGTTTTAATACTTTGTTAACAATTACACCAATTACCCTTGTATGTAATCCACCCCTGTTATAATTAATCCATGATACATTAATTTATTCACTTGGCCATAATGAATAATAAATTACCTAATCCAATTGATTAATTAAATGATTGTTAAAGATGCCGTATAAACGTCACTAAATAGGACATTCATAATCATTTAATAAGTATTAGATTAACTAATTTGAAGATAGGTTCGATAGATTCCAACGAGTTGTCATTCGATTAGACAATACCCCTCATCTATTAATAGTCCATAGTCCAATGTTTACAAGTGTCGGTCTTTTGTCCAAACCCAAATTATGGTACAAAATCCAATAACCCCATCTTTAATATTTAGTCTAACATCACGATTACTTCGGCTCAAATAAGCATAATAATAACTTAGTTACGATACATTAATTGAAAAAGGAAGAACATAGCTTACAGTGATTATTTATCGCGTAGCGTTACACGGACAGAGTTTCGACTTTAAAACCCGTAAAAAATTTCTAACACTAACCCAACTAAACCATAACTTTATTATTAAAATTAACTTAAATTAAAATTATAAATATATATTTATGTTTATAGAAGGAAGAAAAATGAAAAGAGAGTGTGTAGAGTTCGGCAGAAAACGAATCAATTTATAGAACTTTTGCTGATCCTGTAGCTCATGCACTCGCATGAGATTTCAGTGTATTTCCCATGCACTCGCATGGCCACCCTGGACATGATATTTTTCTTTTCAAAACGTGGGTTGCTGAGTTATTATAATATATAATATAATATATATATATATATATATATATATATATATATATATATATATATATATATATATATTATATTCTTGTGCATAGTAGACTTGTAATTTTAGGTCCGTTGTCTCGTGCGTTGATGCTCGGTTTATGTCTCGGTTCTGGATTTTCGAACGTCCTTTCGTACGCTTAGATATCTTGTACTTTGCATTCCGAGACTTGTACTCTTGTAATTTTTAGATGTTTTTCATCAATAAATTGAACCACTTGAATTGTATCTTGTACATTTGAGCTTTTTGGTCATTTGCGTCTTCAAATCGTCATTTTCTTCTTTTGTCTTCGCACTTATTTATTTAAACGAATATTACTTGAAAATGGAACAAATGCAACTAAAATCTTTACATATTGAAAGGATATTGCGCCTAAATATATGTTCATTTGGAGCACTATCACCACTCTCTCTCCATCTTTGGTAGATATGAAATATTTTAAATTTAATATACGTAATTTTTATCATTATTAGAGCACAGGGTGTCGTGACCCGTCAGTTTAGTGTTAGTTCAGTGTCTTGCTGATGAATGGACGCTGACTTGACTGACATTGTAAACTGACATTGGTGAAAAAACAGGAGAATGGGGACGATTGTCAGTTCAGTGTCTTAAAGAGAGAAGATAGGGTCCACCAATTATTTATCATTTTCTTATATATTGTTAACACATTATTAAATAGAATTAATAAAAATATGAACAAATATTAAATTAAAAAATACATTAAAAGTCCTAAAATACACTTTTATTTAAAAAAAAGGTCCTAAAACGATTACAATTAAAAACCTAAAATTAAAAGTTGCAAAAAATAAAAAAGTCATAAAATTACTTATTAATCTTAAAATTACATATTAAATCCTAAAAATTACTTAAGAAAAATAACAATAATTTAACGGCCATAGCGAGTCGGAGATCCTGATTCATGCGAAGACGTATCATCATCTCGATCGTTCGAAGCCGGAAGGCTCCATATGTTCCTACAGTACAACATGATACGTTTGTTCGTCTGTTTGGCCTTTCCGACCATTCGTTCCCACACGGATTCGGATAGAAATTCCTTGAACAAATCTGTGACCTCGTCACAGTACCAAACGTCGGCGGCTTCGCAATCTTCCCTATCGCGTATAAAGCTTACAACGCGTTCTACATCGAAGCTGGTAACATCTAGAGCTTCGAACGATTGTGTGTACCCGTCGTACCAATATTGGCGGTTATCGGAAAGCTCACCGTTGTGATGGACGTCGTGTAACAACCCAAACCAAACCACGACAATTCCCGTTAAATTTCACAACATAAAAAAAATTTCTGGTGCAGTTCATTTGCGCGGCGCGCCAGGTGGGTGCGCGGCGCGCCAAACCACCTGGACAGCCCGCTGTCCCCGGAAGTCAATTTAACGAAAATGTTTGACTAGTTCCCGACATTTTTAGCCAAAACGCTTTTAACCATAAATTCATATATATAAAACTAGCACGTATAATTAATAAAATTGGGTTTACGAAGCGGGTCCTACAACGACCCATTTTACCACCTTAAGTACCGAAATACAATATTTGACCAAAAGACTTTTAATACAACAAAGCCGAGCATGGCGATTGGGAATACGCTACCCAATCCTAAATGATCCAAAAGTAAGTCACTAAAGCAACTATGCACGTCTTCTAGTCCTCGCGCTTACCCGAGCCACCAATCCACATGCGATCTATAAAAAGAGTCAACAACGAGAGGGTAAGCTAATGCTTAGTGAATGATAATATACTACATACATATATATGTATAAAATGAATACGCCACACAAAACAAATACCGCATACTGAAGCATCCAAGTATAAAGCATCTACACTAAGCATACCGTACGATCTAAGCAACGAGCTAAAGATACAACACAAAAGATAGTCCACCAACGACAAGGTAAACATCGCCAAATAGCTACACCCGAAGGGTTAGCTACAACACAACAACACATTAATATAATACAATAATAATAATACACAAGGTTAACCCCTTAACCTCAATCACACGAACATTGGCCGAACAACCCGAGCCTTGTGAATTCGCACAACCCGAAATTCACTTCTCAACCATAAGATGACCGAACAACCCGAGTCATCGTGAATCCGTACTACCCGAGATCCACTACCTCAATAAGGTGACCGAACAACCCGAGTCACCATGAATCCGCACTACCCGAGATTCATTTCTCATTACTAAAGCCCACGGTCACGGGATTATAAAATCCACCACATCGGGGTCATCCACAACACAACCATATCAACCCTTCGCCATTAGGGTTATAACAACCAAATCACAACCATGTGTGATAATGTGCACACAAAATGTGCACCTCGCCAAAGATGGTCAACCAAAACGCACAACCGTGCCAATTGGACATATACACAAGTCCATCAAGTCCACCTATATGTGAAGTGAGCTCTATAACCGAGAATCACTTCACCCGACCCGCACCCATCCTACACATACATATGCACATAGGATATTATCACTCACCTTGAAGTCTTGAAGAAAGCTTCCAAGTAATCCGCAACTCGTCAATGGAAAGTACCTATTCCATTATCACAAATATCACAACACAATTAGGATGGATTTACAAACCACCCAATTCGACCCTTAGTGCAATTTCGACCCAAATGCACTTCCAAGCACAAACCGTATCCGAACTAACCAATAATCACTAACACAAGTGAGAATGGTCATAATATGCTAAATAAACCCGAACTCAAGTGTTAAACACGTGTCATACCCATTTTGACACTTAAACCCTAATTTTGACCCATAAAGGTCAAAATCTCATCCTTTACAAGTTTTGACACCAAAACACATTTAACTTGGTTTAATACTTCAACTTAATCCATTTTAAGTTTACAAACCTCATTAAATCGCCAAATGGGTCATAATCACCACCAAACCCTAATTTGACCCAAAGTCACAACTAGTCAACCAAATTACCCTAAATGGGTTTCACCACTTCCATAATCACCTACTTAAGTGATCAAACTCAAATTAAAGTTCTAAACATGGCCAATTAGTTCGCCAACTCAAAATCCACCAACAATTAACAACAAACCCGATTACTAGCTTCACTAAACCCATTTCATCACATAAAAGGGTTTTACAACTAATTAACTCAAAACCCTAACTTGAATATCAAATTAAATAATTGAAATTCGGAGTTTGAGCTTACCAATACTATCACCGTGTAGCCGAGAACGAAAGGAACAACTTTAAAACCCGAGACTTTGAACGATTCGAGCTTCTTCTTCACCAAAACCTCCAATCTCTCTCTAAATATCTCTCTCTCTCTCTCTAGATATTTGGAAGGGATGAATGGACATGAAAAATGATCCAAAACTGATCCAAAGTAGCTAATATGGCACACAAATCCGGCCCCATGTGATTTTACCCTTTTACCCCTCATTTAATTAAATAAAAACAAGGGAGTTCTGTCAGCGCCATTTTGCGCGGCGAGCACCAGAACCGCGCGGCGCGCAACAGGCCAGTTCCAGCTTCTTTTGCCTTTTAACTAATACAAATAGCCAACGCAACCAAAACCCGAATGTTATAAGTACATAAGTACGTAATATAAATATTTGGGTTTTACAACTCTCCCCCACTTAAGCTCGATCACGTCCTCGTGATCCTCATCACTTAACCAAACGGACCCCACATACGGTCCTAAACATAAGTTTCAAATCGGACTTTCCTAGGAAATTATTTCCAACGAATCGCCTTCCACAACTAAATCGTCACCCGCGATTTATCAAAACCACAATCCGAGCACTACAACCATGCTCCTTCCCTAACATCGGGAAAACTCAACCAATCTCGTACCGAGATATAACTCCCTTAGCGTACTATTACCGAGTACAACGCTAAAAGCAACCAAGTCTCAACCTAAGGTCAACAACCCGAAACGATAAAACCGAACCAAACGAATCCTTACGGATATCACCAATCACGAATCATCCATTGTAGTGCGCAATACGACCCATACGCAACTACCGTAACAACACAATCCACGGTTAGAAACCGATAGCGCCCAAAGCGGCTATGGGAACACAAATCCCAAGGTGTACGAAATCGTCCATCGTCACACCCGTAACAAACATGTGAGCGAAACACGGCTATCGCATCACTAATCATACCACGTGGTCCTCACGACCCCACCATCGACGCATAAAACGACCGATAGTTCCCACAACATGGTCCTTACGACCCCACCATTGGTGTATCAAACAACCAATAGATTACAACTCAACATGGCCGAAACAACCCGAGCCAAAACACATATGGAGGATGGTCGAAACAACCCGAACCTTAGTGAATTCGCACAACCCGAAATCTACCAACCCAATCCATATATCTCACAACGAAATGACCGCACAACCCGAGTCATCGTGAGTACGCGCAAACCGATATTCACTACCACCGCCACATAGTATAACCGAGGATGGCCGTACAACCCGAGCCTTAGTGAATCCGAACCACCCGACATTCACTACCTCAAACTATGAGCCCAACCAACAGGGACATTCGTACTACCCGAAATATTGTGAATACGAACAACCCGATATTCACGTCCCACAACACAACTCTCTTGGTGAAGTCAGCGGACCCCGAAGGTCATGCTCCACCAATCTCAATACCGGATGAAGTCAGCGGACCCGAAGATCATGCTTCACCGATCTCAACACCACGCTCATGACGAAGTCAGCGGACCCTAAAGATCATGCTCCATCAATCACGTACTCCCATGACGAAGTCAGCGGACCCTAAAGATCATGCTCCATCACGTAACCATACTATAATGAAGTCAGCGGACCCGAAAGTCATGCTTCATTAATCCACAATACTACGATGAAGTCAGCGGACCCCGAAGGTCATGCTTCATCAACCACATACCATAATCGAGCAAGAACCACCTATATCAAACATAGGTACCGAACAAGAATTCTCCAAAAGAGAACCCGACACACACCTTCCTTAACCGAAGGATTTCACCTTGCTCACCAAACACGACCATTATCTCTCAACGAGGTTTACCAAATTACCACCTCGGTGGTAATTCCAATCTAAACCATAAGCACAATCTATCCGAAATCGTACTCTACCATAAATCGACCAAAACTAGGTCTCGACAAAGTGTCCGGATCTACCAAAAGCATCATCCGAAATATCACACTAAAACTTCCTCGTGCGGGAGTGCGACTCCCCCACTTGGAACCACGTTCCTATATCACAACTCGTACACCCGTACGATGCTACCAAAGGTAGACTTTACCAACAATTGGGTACACACGACCCATCACCACTCCTTGCTCTAATCTTGAGCACGCGAAGGATTTCAATCAATCCTTAAACACTTCGAATGAAAAGTGTATCACGATTACACAAACCATACCCTCGCAATTATCCAATTGCTTTAGTTTGTCAAGTTTCACCTAGTCACTCATGTACCTAAGGGTTTCTCCCGGGACCCTAAGTACAATGTAACCACAACACAATCGGAGTCGACACCACGCTAGTAGGTATAAAAGAGGCACCTAATGTCGCGTCATAAAGACTCCATTACCAACACACATCGAGATTTTAAACACTCGATCTCAAAGGTTCCAATCACCCGGCGAACCTCATGGTTCATCACTTCAATACCAAAAGCGAACACGCGCTTAACAATCGAACACCAAAACCATTTCCGTGGCTTGGTAGTAACATTCCCCAAATACTAAGGAATGCTTGGTTACACCAAGTCTTACGCCCTTCGTCCAACAACCAAACATCACCATAGGGTACTTCCGTTAGGAACGTCACCCTTAACCATAACATGCAAATCACTATGCAATTAACAAGTCCGAACATAAACGCCACATAAATAAATATTCAAAGACATATTTATCAAAACGAAACGTACCTCAACATCTCCTTGCGGCATTCGCCGCCGCCAACTCGGGACAATCCGGCTTGCGATGTCCCTCTTTATGACAATAGTAGCACATTCCGTCATCACTCCTCGGCATTGTGCATTCCCACAACTTGTGACCCCTAACGCCACAATTAAAACATCTAGGCGCACGAGACTCCACCGCGCCCTTTACCACATTACTCGTACTCGCACTCGGACCCTTAGTCCTCTTACTCGGAGCACCATAAGAAACAACCCTTCTCTCAATTGAAGGTTCGCCCCTTTTTGATCGGGAATACGACTCGAAACCTCTAGCCACGGCGAATAATTCTGCAAACGATTTCGCGTAGCCCCGGCTAATCTTGCTTTTCAAGTCATCGCTCAAAGTTCGATAGAAATCCTCCATCAACAAACGATCGTTCCCCAGATATTCCGGGCAAAAACGAGCCTTTGACATAAAAGTCGTCTTTAAAGTATTCAAGTCCATAGAACCCTGTTGCAAATTTCCCAACTCACAACGCAATTCCGATAAATCGGCTGAAGTTCGGAACTCCTCGAAGAATTCCTCCTTAAATTCGTCCCACGATAACGTCATAAACGTTTCACCACCGACAAGATCAATCTTGCCATCCATCCAATCCTTCGCCCTACCCCGCAACAAACTAGTAGCGAGTCTCGTCTTTTTATCGGGAGGGCATTCCATAGTACGAAAACACCCTTCGACATCCGAAACCCAAGTCGTACTCACCAAAGGATCCGGCTTCCCATCATACATCGGGGGTCTAGTCCTCATGAAGCTCTTAAGACAACGCTCCATTTCACCCCTATTTTGGAATTCGGAATACTTCCCATCCATTTCTTCTTGAAACGCTCTCATTTGCTCCGCAACGGCGGCCGCAACTCTAGCGTTAAATTCCGTGTCATTCATCTCGGTATCGTTTCGCGTCGTCATTCTAAAGAATGCAAAACGATTAGTCCACGCACGTATAAAACGACACGCACAACACCACCCCATCTTGCTAAACACTCGTCGTACATCACTTGTTAGACACGATTTGCACCCGTAATAAGGTCTGCAAGTTCTTATTACGCACGCACGCCGCATCGACTCGTTAGTACAACGACCGCCTCGCTCGATGCTATAAACAAACACACACAAAATTCTACGCGATAGAAGCACACGCGAGAATTACACCACAACACAAATAATATATTAATAATATCCGCATTACTAATATAAACGTTAGTCAACCTATAAACAAGGCACTAACTAAACCCGTTCCTGACCCGTAATCCTACAAGTCCCGCAACAAATTACGCGTACACAAAAGTCTAAGTCTAGGCACTTATCTCAAATCACCTAAATCCCTTAGACCATGCTCTGATACCACTTGTAACAACCCAAACCAAACCACGACAATTCCCGTTAAATTTCACAACATAAAAAAAATTTCTGGTGCAGTTCATTTGCGCGGCGCGCCAGGAGGGTGCGCGGCGCGCCAAACCACCTGGACAGCCCGCTGTCCCCGGAAGTCAATTTAACGAAAATGTTTGACTAGTTCCCGACATTTTTAGCCAAAATGCTTTTAACCATAAATTCATATATATAAAACTAGCACGTATAATTAATAAAATTGGGTTTACGAAGCGGGTCCCACAACGACCCATTTTACCACCTTAAGTACCGAAATACAATATTTGACCAAAAGACTTTTAATACAACAAAGCCGAGCATGGCGATTGGGAATACGCTACCCAATCCTAAATGATCCAAAAGTAAGTCACTAAAGCAACTATGCACGTCTTCTAGTCCTCGCGCTTACCCGAGCCACCAATCCACATGCGATCTATAAAAAGAGTCAACAACGAGAGGGTAAGCTAATGCTTAGTGAATGATAATATACTACATACATATATATGTATAAAATGAATACGCCACACAAAACAAATACCGCATACCGAAGCATCCAAGTATAAAGCATCTACACTAAGCATACCGTACGATCTAAGCAACGAGCTAAAGATACAACACAAAAGATAGTCCACCAACGACAAGGTAAACATCGCCAAATAGCTACACCCGAAGGGTTAGCTACAACACAACAACACATTAATATAATACAATAATAATAATACACAAGGTTAACCCCTTAACCTCAATCACACGAACATTGGCCGAACAACCCGAGCCTTGTGAATTCGCACAACCCGAAATTCACTTCTCAACCATAAGACGACCGAACAACCCGAGTCATCGTGAATCCGTACTACCCGAGATCCACTACCTCAATAAGGTGACCGAACAACCCGAGTCACCATGAATCCGCACTACCCGAGATTCATTTCTCATTACTAAAGCCCACGGTCACGGGATTATAAAATCCACCACATCGGGGTCATCCACAACACAACCATATCAACCCTTCGCCATTAGGGTTATAACAACCAAATCACAACCATGTGTGATAATGTGCACACAAAATGTGCACCTCGCTAAAGATGGTCAACCAAAACGCACAACCGTGCCAATTGGACATATACACAAGTCCATCAAGTCCACCTATATGTGAAGTGAGCTCTATAACCGAGAATCACTTCACCCGACCCGCACCCATCCTACACATACATATGCACATAGGATATTATCACTCACCTTGAAGTCTTGAAGAAAGCTTCCAAGTAATCCGCAACTCGTCAATGGAAAGTACCTATTCCATTATCACAAATATCACAACACAATTAGGATGGATTTACAAACCACCCAATTCGACCCTTAGTGCAATTTCGACCCAAATGCACTTCCAAGCACAAACCGTATCCGAACTAACCAATAATCACTAACACAAGTGAGAATGGTCATAATATGCTAAATAAACCCGAACTCAAGTGTTAAACACGTGTCATACCCATTTTGACACTTAAACCCTAATTTTGACCCATAAAGGTCAAAATCTCATCCTTTACAAGTTTTGACACCAAAACACATTTAACTTGGTTTAATACTTCAACTTAATCCATTTTAAGTTTACAAACCTCATTAAATCGCCAAATGGGTCATAATCACCACCAAACCCTAATTTGACCCAAAGTCACAACTAGTCAACCAAATTACCCTAAATGGGTTTCACCACTTCCATAATCACCTACTTAAGTGATTAAACTCAAATTAAAGTTCTAAACATGGCCAATTAGTTCGCCAACTCAAAATCCACCAACAATTAACAACAAACCCGATTACTAGCTTCACTAAACCCATTTCATCACATAAAAGGGTTTTACAACTAATTAACTCAAAACCCTAACTTGAATATCAAATTAAATAATTGAAATTCGGAGTTTGAGCTTACCAATACTATCACCGTGTAGCCGAGAACGAAAGGAACAACTTTAAAACCCGAGACTTTGAACGATTCGAGCTTCTTCTTCACCAAAACCTCCAATCTCTCTCTAAATATCTCTCTCTCTCTCTCTCTAGATATTTGGAAGGGATGAATGGACATGAAAAATGATCCAAAACTGATCCAAAGTAGCTAATATGGCACACAAATCCGGCCCCATGTGATTTTACCCCTCATTTAATTAAATAAAAACAAGGGAGTTCTGTCAGCGCCATTTTGCGCGGCGCGCACCAGAACCGCGCGGCGCGCAACAGGCCAGTTCCAGCTTCTTTTACCTTTTAACTAATACAAATAGCCAACGCAACCAAAACCCGAATGTTATAAGCACATAAGTACGTAATATAAATATTTGGGTCTTACACGTCGATGTTGATCAAGCAACGATTGGCCATATTTTTTTTAGTTGTGAATGTGAAAAATAATGAAGAAAATAGAGAAATGTGTGTGTAAAAAATGAGATTGTGGGTATTTTTATACAAGGATAGAGAAATGTGTAAAAAAAAAAACGGGTCACAAACATTCCAAAATTTGAATTTGGGTCCCATACATCTCCTTCACCCAAAGTCGAGCAGACGACGTCGGGACCTCCGACGCCGGACCGAAGCCGGGTCGGTGTCGTCCGACCGTCGTCTGCGAAAAAAGGTGGTGGCAACGCCGGCTAAATGGTTCCCATACATCATGCTCTTATCATTATCATCACTATTAAATTACGGAACAAGTAAAATTATACCGAGTACTATATTTTTATAGTACGGAGTAAAACTATCTATTCTATAGTATCATATAAATCTATAAAATGATAATGTCATAAATAAGAATTATTTAAGCTTAAAAAATTCAAAAATAAAGAAATTTTTTTAAGTCTCTCATGAATTATGTCATTAAAATAATTATTTATTTTTATAAATATATTAATATGTTAATTGTATAATATTTGAAGCATTATGTACAATCTTATGATAAAACACATCTATTACCATATGTACAAACTTTAAAACAAATTGTACAATCATTTACAAAACACCTCATGAACACATGTACAAACTTTGAAGCATATTGTACAACCTTCATATAATAATTATATTTTAGTTTTTTTTAAATTAAAGATGCTTTTGTTATTACTAATAATTATTATTAAAAATATAAATACTCAATTTTAAAACAAACTTTATTATTATTATTATTATTATATTATTATTATTATTATTATTATTATTATTCAAATATGAGTTCTCTTTAAGGGATTAATTATGTTACATATGTATGCAAAATACATGTCTTAATAAAATGTTATAATGTAGCTTTTATGACAAGAAAAAATAATAATTGTGATGAAAATGGGAAGAAAGTGGTGGAAGAATAAATGTAGTTCATTTATTCTAACCAAGTTAAGCATATCAATATGTTTGTAAAAACAACGACAAGTTTTTTAGTCGAAATCTGTGGTTCCACGGGTCATTAAACTAAATGAATTTAGCATTTACGTTCACTTAATAACTAAAATATATTATTAAACTGTTTCGTTTAAACAAACTCGTAGTTTCACTGGTCATTTTACTAGTAATTTGTATATGAGTAAAAATCAAAATGTTGTTCTCCACGTACATATTCTTTGTTAAAAATCATTAAGTATATTCTTTTTTTTATAGATTATGGACAAATATGAAGATATAGTTTCCAACTTTATATATTACGTAAATACGTTTTGTTTGTTACGTTTTCAATTTACTTTTGAGATTTTACATTTATATTATGTATCTATATACAAATCTACTAGTTTTATTAGCGCGTCCGTTAGACCGCAGTTCTAAATTATGATTTGACAACTGTTAAATATATAACCAAAACATAATTACATATTATGGCGAAGTTCTTTCCAATTTTATGAACATGTCATTTAGACGAAAGTTCCAAGGATATGTTTTTACAATCGTTGAATATATAACAAAAACTTAGTACATATTATGGCGACGTTCGTTGCAATTTTATGAGCCCGTTCGTTGAACGGAAGTTCAAAAAATACAATTTCACAAGTGTTGAATATACAACAAAAGCAGAAAAACATATTATGATGAAGTTCGTTGTAGTAAGATTTTAAATTTATTACAGTGCTCTTGAATATTTAAAGTAACTACTTCCAAATTCGTGACTTCATGACCTACACACTATATTCTTCTTTTTTTTGTTACATAAGTTTGGGATCATCCGGGGGACTTAACCATCCACACGTTCATCTTCCGTAGTTGCATAACCCGCCCCAAATTACTGCCCTGGATGAAACCCGGATCAATCCGAGGGCATGGTCGGTAAAACCCTCCATCCCCGCTGCCCCCGCAATAAGCGAAAGACGACCTGGGTGGATACTTCAGGTCAAGAATAACATTGAGTGCTATGTTGCAGTCCAGCGGAGTCGAACTCTGACCTCCCGCTAAGAGAGGCATACCACTACCAGCTGAGTTACAACCAAATGTTTACACAATATATTCTTAAATTGTATAATAATGCATGTACTATACTATTTAATATGATATAATCGTTGATACATATTCATGAACATGTATATGTAATAAAAATTTAAATATACATTCGATAGTATTATACATATACATACATATTCATATTAAATATATAATAATTTAATATGGTAAATTGTATACATAATATGGTATAAATCTACTACTATATTACACGTATTTGATTAATATGGTAAGGGTATATCTTTTTAGAATATTAATTTTTAATGAGAAAATTTACACGTAACAGAAATAAAAGAGGAGTTGACACGTGACAGTTGTTAATGAGAAGATGACACGTGGGATTTATATCACGTGTTTTATATAATGTGTAGATGTTTTCAAGTTTACATTTTATGTTGACGTTTTATTTTTATCTTTGTCAATGAATTTTTTCTACCTACGTTTACAATTGCGTTTTAAGTTTATATTTTACGAA
The DNA here is from genome assembly GCF_046630445.1 of Rutidosis leptorrhynchoides. Taxonomy (NCBI): domain Eukaryota; kingdom Viridiplantae; phylum Streptophyta; class Magnoliopsida; order Asterales; family Asteraceae; genus Rutidosis; species Rutidosis leptorrhynchoides. The sequence continues at coordinate 374,147,499 of NC_092339.1, read as the reverse complement.
TACGTTTTATATTTATCCTTTTTCCGTCGTATAAATTAACGTAAAACGTAATAATCAAAATATTAGAAGTCAAAACACTCCTCTAATCTCTAAACAGCAATCGTTCACAAAATATTAGAACCACCACCGCCACCATTAAACATATCATTTTTCTGCCAAAATCCAAATTTTTGCCACCTTAATTTTTGTTATTCCGAGTAATAAACCAGATCTGTAAACTAAATGAAGTCTTGATAATTAGTTGCAAGAAAGGGAAAAAAAAAAAAGTTAATGTACATGAATGAAGTTTTGATCCTTAGTTGAAAAAAAAATCAAAAAAGTGAAAAAAAGTAAGGTGAAAAAAATTTATACAATAGTATTATTTAACGTAGATACAAGCTTTCAGAGGATTTTTATTTTAAATTATTTAATTAATTAATAATAATAAATTAAATTTAAATATAATACAGTATAAACTCAATAAATTAATACTCGATTATTTAATAAACTGTCTAAGATAATATTTTTTGCCGGTTCCGACTCGGAGATAGGGTGTTAAATTAATAATTCGCTAAAATTATAAGATAATACAATTTTGATAATTTCTTTAGACCCCATATAAAACATAAATTAATAATTACTTATACAGTAGATAGCATATTACATGAAAGATTTATGAAGGTTTCTTGAAAAATGACTCAATTGTCTTTTGTTTTTTGTTGAAATCAATTTTCCCTTGAATCTCGTCTCTAATTTTTACTTAGAATGGTAAGAACTTCTGGTGTTGTTTTCTCATAGCTCAACAAGAAATCATTCAATGTGATTGCCTCTTTAATAGCTTCGTTTCGCGAAGGGGGCTCCATTGTAGAACTTTCATCATCTTCTTCATCGATATCATCTTTATTAATTCCAATAACGCTTTCAATAATTTCTTCATCAGTCAAAAACTGTGCAACTACATTTTCTTCTGGGTGAGTCAGAACATCTTCGACATCCATTGCATTGCGATAACCCAACTCTTCTGGGTTGAGATTGAAGGTTTCTTTCAAATTGGGCCGTTCATTTGATATACATGCGTTGTATACAATAATTAAGTGAAAGGTTGAAAGGTGTTTGTAAACTAAGTATTCTACTATAAATTAATAAAATATCAATTACTATATTAATTAATAATTATTAATTTATCGATTAAGTAATAACTCTTTTAATTAATAAATTTTGATGGTTTCAAGTGTATTATTTTATAGAGTTTCTACTGTATTATAATATGGTGGAAAATTAAAGGTATACTCAATTTACATAAGATATATCAGCCCACCTGGGGGTTGCCGTTTTGTTTGGTTTATTGTTGGCCTTTCTTTGAAGATAATTGCCGTTTTCTACTGTTCGTAATGTTAGTCTTGGTGGAAACCACGTTGTCACTTAGTGGGGCACGTGGATATCTTAGGTTTAATTATGTATTTTAATGGGCTTAAGTACTTGCATACTTCATTGTTTTCACCCGTGTTTTTTCATCGTTTCGTCTTTGTTGTTGGCGATTGTTGTTGTACTCTTAGGGTTTCACTACGTTGCTGCTTTTTACTTGGAATTCTGCTTATTTTTGAACGCTGTAAGTATGTTTTTCCGATTGCATTTGCTGTTTCGTAGGTATTACTTTTGGTTTGCACATAAACTGTTCGATGATATGCTTGAAAGAAAATTGAATTACATAATGCTATTTTAAATTTTTCTTTGCTTCAGCATGTCGTTGGTTGTTTTGTTTTTTAGTTTTCAGCTTCTGGGCTTCTTCTGTGGTCATCTATTTTTATTTTTTTAAGTTTGTTGTCTGCATAGGTTTTTGATGCATATAGTTTTGTATTGTATTTATGATAGTTATGTACGTAAAGTGACTGAGTTATATTACTATTTTTGTTTATCTAAAGATTGTGGTTTTTTTTTTTTTAGAATATATGTATTCATTGGTGTTCGGATTGCATGGGTTAGTGACTGTAACATTTAATATATGCATGACTACTTATAAGTTATTAGGGTCACTTTGGTTAATAGGCAGTTAATGCACTTGCATTGTGATTGTTGTAGGTTTAGTTGATGTTGGGGTTTTGGTACTCTGCATTTGTGCTTCTTCACGTAGAAAGGTATTTTTATTGTGTTGGAGGATTTTTAATTTAAGATGTTGTATATTGTATTTTTGCTTTGTTATGTTGATGTTTTTTGTGTTATTTGTGCTTGTGGTTGCTGACTTGCTGCAGGTTTTGCTGGCACTGTATTTCTTCTGTTTATTGTTTACTGCTTAGGGTATAAGTTTTTTTAGCTGCATGCTATGTTTTGTTTCTTTACTGATTATATTGTTGTTTGCTTCATCATTGTTATTTGTGGTTTGTCCTAAAATGTTGTTTGATTATCGATGTTGCCTTTGATGGTATAGTTTATTATTTTGAGGTAATAATATGTCTAATAGAAAGAAGCGGCAAAGAGGTAGTTGTAGTGGTAGTGTTTTTAGTGAATCGACTGATGTTTTCGGTGTTGGGAAGGTGTTTCTTTCTGTTACTGTCTGCCAGCAATCAAGTAGGCTTGCTTTACAATGTGCGAATCGTTTAGGTAGTTCTATTGGAACTAGCTTACCCAGTGGTGTTTTGGGTGTGAATGTTGACGTTGGTAGTCGTTGTCGTTCGAATGTTGTTGAACGAGTATCCGTAGTACCTCCTATTGTTGAACAACAGCACATAGATGTGCTCTGCATGTGGAATTGTGGACTTTGGTAAGTTTTTTCTTTAAGGTAAAACTATCGTAGTTTGGTGTTTTCATATGTCTGATTTGTATTGTATTTTTCTAGTTTAGGTGTCACCAAATATTACCAAGATCTTGGTGATTGTGACCGTGGATGTGAATACTGTTATGCGAGTTTTTGGTTCGATGAGCGAATTAAAGTTTATTTTGCTAGTCGCGTTTACATTATCATAAGTGTTGTATGAATGGCCGGGTTATGTTGCCACCAGACGGTGATACTCAATTGGATTTTGCACGTTTGTTAGAATCTATGCATTTTATGGATAATATCTGTGCTCATAATCAAATGTTTAGTATGACGTCTTATTGTGCGAAGATTGATGATAGTGTCAATAGTCATCGGGGTCCTTATGTGTTTAAGATATGAGGACATGTGTATCATTGGATGGGTTCTTTTATGTCCTTTAGAAGATGTAGTGCCTAGGTATTTGCAGTTGTATATTTACGATACTTAGAATGAAGTTCGAAATAGGATGTTGCATTTCAGTGGTAAGGAAGATAGCAGTTTTGATGCTATGGTGGTTAGACAATTAATTAGTATATTGAACACACATAATTAGTTTAATTGTTTGAGTTGCAAGGGATAAATATATTGAAGTAGATATTCCTTATTTCAAAATCAGGATTTTTAGTGTTACAGGTACTAGGCAATACGAGTTACCTACTTCTAATGCAATTGGAGCGATAGTGTACGGAGAAAGTGTTAGAAGTGAGGGAGACTATGATGTAACTTATGCTTACTGAATGCTGAATGCTGATGTTGGTGATCGTTCCAATTTTGGTTGTGTTGTTGAACTCACGGCTGAACTAGAGCAATCTGTTATGGAGATTTCAAGATATGGGATGACTGATCAATCTGGTACAGGTGACATCTTTTGTAAACTATAAGGTCTCATATACTCTGTAAACTATAAGGCGGCACAGTTAGTATATAGTTACAACAATAGCATCTGGAACTATTATTTATCGTTAGTATCCAGGATATCAAGACTATGTGAATCGTTAGTGTATAACATCTTTTGTAAACTTTGTTATCATATTAGTATGTATAACAAACGTTACCAGAATATTTGTATGTTATTAGTTTCAACCCATTCCGTAGCAGCAACGCGCTTCCGGACCTCTTCCTAGTTTCATATAATTACGAAATAATCATTACAAATTTATTAGTAGTTGACTTTGGTTATTAAACTTGTTATCTTTTTTTTTCTTTCTTTTTCTTTTTTTTACGGTGAAAATATTAATATTTATAAAAAGATCATAAAGATCCAATGATACATAAAAACGACAATGATTGAAATTGTAAGAGCTCGCTCTGATCGTCCTACAAACAATAGACGAAAATAATGATTGAAAGAGAGCGAGCGTATTGAAAAAGTTAAGATACAACAAACGTACAACCATCAAACTAAATCTAAATGCAACATAAAAACGGGCACGTATCTAACGCCACAATCAACACTACTTAAAAGCCGCACTCTAAAATAAACGCCGGACACTCCAACAACACCTAACCCGATGCCTACAATTCAAAATAATCTTAGCTATCTTAGTTTAATTATCTAAACCTCTGCATAAAGCCTAATAATAAACTGGAGTGGATATCTTTGTAGGAGTAAATCCCAAGATGGGACCATTGTACCCTTTCGTATCTTTGCGAAAATGATGTATGTTGAAGAATATTTGAGACATTTTCTAGGTAGGTAATTTTTTCACTAAAAAATTCAGTAAATGTCTCCTGCAATCTTCACATGGTGACAAGTGTCTCCTACGCGCCGGCACTCCCTACACTTTTCCAACTAGGAGTGATTTGATTATGTGAAGCGTGTGATGCTCGTGGGACAAAATGAATTTAATTTTTCTTGTGACTTAAATTATTCATACACATTTCTAATTGTAAAATTAGAATGTATTCGATTGCTGCTTCGTTGATGTGGGTTCTTTGGCGTTATCGAAATGGAGTCATTTTCTAGGCCGATCTCATGAAGAAAGAGGAGTTATTTGATGCTATAAGGAGTTTTTCTTTTAATTGGTTAATAAGTAGATGTAAAGATCATAAGTTTTCTTGAAACACTTGACTAATAATGTCATTATAATTGTTGGGTTTTTGTTGCTTCCAGTTTCTTACTAGAAGCCTAATAAAAAATTTGCCGTAAAAAAAAAAAATTGTAACTAGACGTCTAGACCCCATAAATAACGGATTTGTTAAAATATAAATAATTAAAATAACAAAAATAATATAAAATAAAATGGTAATACAACTTATCATTAAAGAAACCATCGACAATCAAAATATAGGAATTGCCTGAATCATACGAATTGCAAGTGATCTACATTCATACAAATTATATCATGTGTTAGAAATCGGGTATGAATTGACTGCCGGATTCGTTCTTGAATCGTGTAATCACTATATCTATAAAGTATTTCGACCCTACGATTGCCTCAGTTGCACGAAATCTTTACAGGGATCAAACAAGAACGCAATCAGTGTTTTTGGCAACGAAATCACTGATCAAATTGTTAGAGAATATGTGTGTGTTTCTGTTGGTTTGATGAATGCAGAATTAAAGAACAAAAACGTTCATAAACTGTTATAGGAAAACAGTTAAACCGAAAGGGTGTAACCCTTCAATTTTGGCGGAAAATTCGGTTATACCAAAAGGCACAACTATTCGCTGACACTTATTCGAATGCAACGTTTCTATGTATCGAATAGTGCAATTTCTGTTGAGGTTTCGGGGCGCTGCCCCGAGCCCCGCGAGGGGCGTTGCCCCCTCGAACCCTGCCCCGCGAGGGACCCCAGCCAGGGGCGCTGCCCCTTGAACCCCGCCAGGGGCGCTGCCCCTTGGACCCCGCAAGGGGGCGCAGTCCCCTTGACCCCCGCATTTTGCGTGACAGTTAGCAGCCAACTCTTACGGGCGTGTACTCCACACTCTCCGAACCCGTTGACAAGTATAGCTAGCTAACATCTGCATTCAAGTAAATCGCAACTAACTAAAATGTACGTTGGATGACACTAAAATCACCAACAAATCCCCCCATTTTAGTGTAATCCTTGATTACTAAAATAACTAAACAAACAGAACAAACTAATGCATAAATGAAAATGTTTCAGAAATTGAATTTTCACTTAGTATAATATTTACGAGAATTCGAGTGTCAGGGTGTTTCAGAAATTGAACCCTTCCACTCGTATGAAAACTATAAAATATTATACACATCAGTTTCTTACATATCCCTAAAACAATCTTGACACTATTATAAGCCATGTGTCCCAATCCTTCAGTGAACATATTGGCAGCTAAGTCCAAAGCTCCATTGAAGCGGCAAAACTTCATGCTCACATAGGTAGTCCTTTTACATCTTGCACGTGCATATGCAATTTTTCAAAAGAACTATTAAGAAGAATAACTCCAACCTTACTCAACTTGCAGGTCTAAACACATACTTTGGGATCTGAATTTTATGTCTTTCAATCTTCAGAAAGTAAGCTTACCTCATTGAATTCAGCTTCTAGCGTTGTACTAGAAGGGAATTGGGCATCTCACTTTGGAAGATTTATGTGGACTTCAATCCCACTCCAATAGCCGACTTGTGCACTAAGTCTCGGGCTAACGCTTTTGTCAAGTGATCCGCTAAGTTTTGTTGTGATCTAACGAAACTTACGGATATCACTCCATGTGAAATCAGCTCGCGAACCATACTGTGTCTAACACCTAAGTGTCTAGACTTTCCATTGTACATTTGGCTATAAGCCTTAGCCAAAGTAGCTTCACTGTCACAACAGATGGAAATAGGAGATATTGGCTTTGGCCACAAAGGAATTTCATGAATCAGATTCCTCAACCAATCAGCTTCCTTACTAGCTGCAGCTAAAGCTACAAATTCAGACTCCATGGTTGAATTTGTAATGCATGTTTGCTTCTTAGAAGACCATGATATAGCACCTCCTCCAAGTAGGAATATCCAACCAGTCCTAGATGAATGATCTTCGACGTTGGTTATCCAACTTGCATCAGAAATATCCTTCTAAAACTGAAGGGAACCCAGTATAAGTGATACCATAATCCATAGTACCCTTTAAATACTTGAATACTCTAACCACATCACGCCAATGAGTAGCATTTGGATTACTAGTAAACCTACTCAGTTTTCCCACTATGAAAGCAATATCGGGGCGTGTGCTTGTCATAGCATACATCAAACATCTAATTGCTAGAGAGTATTCAAGCTGTGATACAGCTTTACCCGAATGGGGCATAAGCTTCACAGTCGTATCAACGGGAGTATTCAAGGGAGAACATTGATCACACTTAAACCGTTTCAGAATCTTCTCAATATAATGAGATTGTGTGATCGTGATACCTCTATCATCCCTTTTAATCCTTATGCCTAGGATTACATCTGCCACTCCCATGTCCTTCTGTGATGACCCAGAAAATTCCACATTAATAAATTAATTACAGGATAGAATGTTTCCGACACGATAAACGGACCTATTATGTTGAGCCTTAAAACTTTTTGAACTAGTTTACACGTTCAAGTACCCTTTTATCATTTCCGACGATTCGCGAACAACGATTTATAAATGGATATACACTTGAACGATAAAATGATGAAAATCACTAAACCTATACACTTGAACGATAAAAATCATAACTAAATCATACTGACTCGAAAAAGGGTGATTTCGGTGTCCAGACGACCGTAACTCATAAATCTACAACTTTCATGAAGACACCATACGCGGACCGCGTACCTATCTACGGGAAACGCGTAATGTTTGTCAACATAAAAAGTGATGGCGGCTTTTTAATTTAACACGTTTATTATTATTATATTATTATATTATATTATTATATTATTTAAATTATTATTATTATATCTATATATATGATAATTGATCTGCGAGGAACACATAAACCTAAATATTTTTACTCCGTATTATTACTTATTGTATCACCTACACAAACCCATATTTCGGTTTATTTTTATCAAAAGAAATATTACTATGTATAATTTCTAATTAGAATCACAAATTAGTAGTAATATATTATAATGAGGTTATATACGGGTGTTTTTAATTCGGGTTTCAAACCGTTTTAAACTAAGAAAATATTGGGTATTGTTCGGGGTATTGTTCGTGAATCCAAGACCAACCGTACAGTCATCCACTATCTTTACGTCTACGTAATTTGCCTACAATATTGAACCTCAATATTGAACAGTGAGTTTATAGTCTCCCTTTTTTAAATACTTTAAATACTTTTGGGCTGAGAATACATGCAATTTATTTTAAAATGCAATGGACACAATTACATACTTAATTCTACACTGAGTTAAATCAAAAATCCCTTAACTTTGGTAACTAGTAGCTGCCAGTACATAGGATATGGACTGGTGGGCGTGAATAATTGTATATGGATCCATAGGGCTTGACATCCCCGTCTGAGCTAGAGCGCTAGCCTTTAACGGACGTATGTTATTTGAGTTTATGACACGTTGGTTTGCGTGTATTAAAACAAATAGGGTAATTATCATTATAGCATTAAGTTTAGTTACCAGGGTGCTCTGTTACGTAGAATCTATTGATAAACTTTTGATGAAATCTTGTGGTCCATCTTTATATATTTATGACTCGAGCAATTAAAACTATAACTCACCAACATTCGTGTTGACCTTTTTAGCATGTTTTGTTCTCAGGTCCTTAGATTGCTTCCGCTGTGATGTGCTTGTTGCCTGCATGGAGTCTCTCATGCTTTGTATAAAGTTTATTGCATTCGAAACAAAACCACGTTGTGTAATAAATAAATTGACTGTGATGTCAACCTGTAAAATAAGACTTATGTATTTTGGGGATTTGCTTATACTTAAGTACTCGCCCACATGTTTATAACTTTCTATGCTTATAAAGTCACTTATTTTAATGAATGCAATATTTTATCAAAACGTATCATATAGAGGTCAAAACCTCACTGTGGAATCAATGAGTAACGTGCTGCGTCAATAGCGATTTTAACGGGTCGTTACAGTTGGTATCCGAGCTTGAGGTTATAGGGAATCAGAATTTAAATTAATGTGTTTAACTGGTAATTGTTAGGATGCATTAGTGGGTCTGGACTATGACCATTTCTGTTTTTAACAATTTTTGCTTATCATTTTGTCAAAAACATTATATGTGATATATTTATATGCTAACATAATTGTTGTTTCAATTATGTGATAGATGACTTCTTCTAATCCCATCATTTTGTACGATTCTGAATCGGACACTGAGTCTATTCTTTCCACAACTAATAAGGGCGTTCCAATACCTATTAAAGAAGAAATTGTGTTAGCCAGGGAATCTCAACTCCCCGTAAACCCAGAGAAGGATTTCGCTAATGAAATAAAAGAAATCACTAGGAAGGAATTCAAACTTGCTATAAAGAACCACAAAAATAAAAAGTCCTTAATTATTAAAAAGGAACAGGACCATTCGATCCGTAACCACCCTTATTGTATTAAACCCACAGAGGCAACGGGTACCTCAAAACCCTGACCAAAAATTAAATACACTGCTAGAATGTCTGTCGGACCATGCACACACAAACAATTGGCAGAGAGAACCAAATGGGAAGAAGCTTCTGATAGTTCTGAATAAACGACCTCGCAACCATAAATCTTCCATGCGCTATTCTATTGCTTATGTGTGTTACTCTATCTTGTTATGTAAAATAAGTATATGTAAAATATCGGTATTATATGGTATTGTATTATTTTGGTTTATTAATAATAAATGCATGGAATGATTATTTGTATTATTACTACTTATTATTATTATTATTATTATTATTATTATTATTATTATTATTATTATTATTATTATTATTATTATTATTATTATTATTATTATTATTATTATTATTAATTATTATTATTATTACATAATAACGTAGTAACTCGCTATAATTTTTCATAGTGGAATATTATTAGGATTTTAGTAGTTAATTCCTTGTACTAGCTATTATGTATGAACTTAACGGGTAGGTACTACCCAAGTTATAATTATAAAGTGCTAATAAAGAAGAAACAGCTTTTATAGTAATGGGTTCGTATTATTAATATGCCATGATGTACCATTAATTACTCGCTATATCTATAATATTCTACGTGATTAATTATATCTGTCGTGTTTATTGAAGAAACCTGTCTCAAATGTCGGATGCTGAGTTTGAGGAACTAGTCGAGAAACGTGTGAATGAAAGAATTGCTGCAGCCGAGGCGGCAAAAGCAGCAGCCGAAGCAGCAGCCAAGGCAGCAGCCGAAGCAGCAGCTGTAAATACAAAATCATGAAACGGATGCTCATACAAAACTTTTCAAGCATGCAAACCACAGACGTTTAGTGGAACTGGGGGACCAGTTGGTCTAACCCGATGGTTCGAAAAGATGGAGTCCATTTTCAAAATCAGTAATTGTGCGGACGGAGACAAGTCAAAGTATGCTTCGTGCACGTTACTAGACGGTGTATTACTTGGTGGAACAATTATGCTAAAGCCGAAGGAGTAGATACGGCATACGATATCTCTTGGGAAGAACTGAAAAAGATGCTAATTGAAGAATATTGTCCCCGAAACGAGATTAGAAAGATGGATACTGAGCTAAGTAATCTAAAGGTTTTCGGTGCGAATCTCAAGAACTATGAAAAGCGTTTCATGGAACTAGCCTTGTTATGTCCCGAATTAGTGCCAAATGAGAAACGGAAGATAGAGATGTATATTGACGGTTTGTCAATCAATATCAAAGGAAATGTTACATCGCCCAAACCAAATACAATGTAGGAAGCTATGACAATGGCACACCAACTCATGAACCAGATCTCGGAGAGTTCGATTAAGGCACCAATTACCGAAGTCAAGACAACTGAAGGAAAGAGGAAATGGGAAGACTATAATGGTAAAAGTACTCACCTGAAGAGGCGAGAGACTTTTAAAGGTAAACAAGATGGGGCAACTGCTAGTCCAAACTATAAGGGACCCCATCCATTTTGCAAAAGATGTTACACCCATCATTCAGATTATTGCCAGGTGGTCGGTGATAAGTGCAACAAGAAAGGACATGTGGCAAAAGATTGTTATGCCACTGTTTCTGAAGTAAAGACAAAACTGACCGATGTCAAGAAATGTTTTGGATGTGGGAAGCCTGGTCACTTTAAAAATCAATGCCCTGATAATGAGAAGAATAAAGAACCCGCACGGGGAAGGGCGTTTAACATTAATGTCAGCGAAGCGCGTGAGGACCCTGATCTTGTTACGGGTACGTTTACCGTTAATAATCAACTAGCTTCTATTATGTTTGATACGGGTGCTGATAGAAGTTATATGTGTAAAGACTTTAGTTCTAAACTGAAATGTGCATCATTGCCTCTAGACGATAAATATACTATTGAATTAGCTAATGGTAAATTGATAAAAGCCGATAAAATGTGCCATGGTTGTGAAATAAATCTCACTGGTGAAACCTTCAAAATCGATTTGATACCCGTAGAATTAGGAAGTTTTGACATAATCGTTGGCATGGACTGGATGTCCAAAACAAGAGTGGAAGTTATTTGCGCTGAGAAAGCGATCCGCATCCCTCGTAAGGATGAAACGTCATTAATGATTTATGGGGAGAAGAGCAACTCGAAGCTGAACCTTATCAGCTGTATGAAGGCCCAGAAACTTATAAGAAAGGGTTGTTATGTTATTCTGGCACACGTAAAGAAGATCGATACTGAAGAAAGTGTAGTGACCCGAACTTTTCCATAATTATATATATTAAATGATATCTAATATTAACATGATTAAATGTTTCCAACATGTTAAGCAATCAAACTTGTTAAGACTTGATTATTTGAAATGAGTTTCATATAGAAAATTGACCACCCAAGTTGACCGGTGATTCACGAACGTTAAAAACTTGTAAAAACTACATGATGTTATATAAATGGATATATATATATGGTTAACATGAGATTATGATAAGTAAGTATCTCCATAAATATGTTAACAATGAGTTATATATAAACAAATAAGATTATTGATTTAAGAAACTCGAAAATGATATATATAACGATTATCGTTATAACAACGTCTTACTAAATACATATGTATCATATTAAGATATTGTTACACTATATTTAACATGATAAAATGATAATTAAGTAAATCATTAATCATTAAGTGTGTTAACAATGAACTACATATGTAAAAACAAGACTACTAACTTAAGAATTTCGAAACGAGACATATATGTAACGATTATCGTTGTAATAGTATTTTAATATATATATATATATATATATATATATATATATATATATATATATATATATATATATATGATGTTAAGATATATTTATACACCATGTTATTATGATAACATAACAATTTAACATCTTATTTAAGTATTATAACAATGGATTAATTACATTCAACAAGATCGTTAACTTAAAGGTTTCAAAACAACACTTACATGTAACGACTAACGGTGACTTAACGACTCAGTTAAAATTTATATACATGTAGTGTATTAATATGTATTAGTACACTTTTGAAAGACTTCAAGACACATATCAAAGTACTTCTACTTAGCAAAAAATGCTCACAATTACATTCTCATTCATTTTCATCAACAATTCTATTCGTATGTACCCGTATTCGTACTCATACAATACACAGCTTCTAGATGTATTTACTATTGGTATATACACCTTTAATCATTCATTCTTAGCAGCCATCTTAGAGTCAAAAACATGTGGAACCATTATTTAACAACTTGTATGACTAATGAGCTAAAAACAAACTTAAGGATCTTTTTTTTCTTTATAACAAGTAATCCCGTTTTTATGATTTCACCCCATTTTCCATTCTATTTTCTCATACTTACACTCCAAATTCTCTCTCAAAATACTCCTAACATCATACTTGATCATCTCCAAGCATTTTCACTATCTTTTAGCTTCAATTATAAGCTTTAATCATCATAAAAACAACCATTCAAGAACATTTCAAGAAATCTTTCAAACTTGCTAGCTTACTTCCAATCTTGCAAATCCATTTCAAGTGATCATCCAATCTCAAGAAAACTTTCTTATTTACAGTAATATATCTTTCTAATTCAAGATAATACTCATACTCAAACTTTGATTCAATTTCTATAACTATAACAATCTTAGTTCGAGTGGAAATCTTACTTGAACTTGTTTTCGTATCATGATTCTACTTCAAGAACTTTCAAGCCATCTAAGGATCCTTTGAAGCTAGATCTATTTTTCTCTTTTCCAGTAGGTTTATTCACAAAACTTGAGTTAGTAATGATGTTCATTACATCATTCGATTCATACATATAAAGCTATCTTATTCGAAGATTTAAACTTGTAATCACTAGAACATAGTTTAGTTAATTCTAAACTTGTTCGCAAATAAAGTTAATCCTTCTAACTTGAATTTTAAAATCAACTAAACACATGTTCTATATCTATATGATATGCTAACTTAATGATTTAAAATCTGGAAACACGAAAAACACCATAAAATCGGACATACGCCGTCGTAGTAACACCACGGGCTGTTTTGGGTTAGTTAATTAAAAACTATGATAAACTTTGATTTAAAAGTTGTTCTTCTGGGGAAATGATTTTTCTTATGAACATGAAACTATATCCAAAAATCATGGTTAAACTCAAAGTGGAAGTATGTTTTTCAAAATGGTCATCAAGACGTCGTTCTTTCGACTGAAATCACTACCTCTTATAATATTAACTTGTAACCTGTATTTCCGACTATAAAATTATACTTTTTCTGTTTAGATTCATAAACTTAAGTTCAATATGAAACCATAGCAACTTGAATCACTCAAAACGGATTTGAAACGAAGAAATGACGGGTAAAACAAAATTGGATAAATTTACTAGTTTTAGCTACTGAAATTTTGTAACAAATCTAGACTAAACATATCCTAACTAATTTATATTGTATTATACATATTATGAAATCTTGGGATACCATAGACACGTATACGATGGTTTGACATATCATATCGACCCATCTATATATATATTTCGGAATAACCATAGACACTCTATATGCAGTAATGTTTGAGTTAGCAATACAGGGTTGAGGTTGATTCCAAAATAATATACATACTTTGAGTTATGATCGAGTCTGAGACTTGTAGACACTGGGTCGTGGATTGAATCGAGATATTATATATTGCTTTATTCTGTACATCTAACTGTGGACAACTAGTTGTAGGTTACTAACGAGGACTGCTGACTTAACAAACTCAAATCATTAAAATGTAATAAAAACGTTGTAAATATATTTTGAACATACTTTGATATATATGTACATATTTGTTATAGGTTCGTGAATCGACCAGTGGCCAAGTCTTACTTCCCAACGAAGTAAAAATTTGTGAAAGTGAGTTATAGTCTCACTTTTAAAATCTGATATTTTTGGGATGAGAATACATGCAGTTTTATAAATGTTTTACGAAATAGACACAAGTAATCGAAACTACATTCTATCGTTGAATTATTAAACCGAATATGCTCCTTTTAGCTTGGTAGCCTAAGAATTAGGGAACTGGCCCCTAATTGACGCGAATCCTAAAGGTAGATCTACGGGAACTAACAACCCCCATTCTGGAATTTGGAATGCTTTAGTACTTCGAGTTTATCATGTCCGATGGGTGTCCCGGAATGATGGGGATATTCTATATGCATCTTGTTAATGTCGGTTACTAGGTGTTCACCATATGAATGATTTTTGTCTCTATGCAGTTTGCGAAATGCCTGATATGAGATGTGTTATAAAAATGAAATCTGGTGGTCTATTATTATGATTTGATAATATATAGGTTAAACCTATAACTCACCAACATTTTTGTTGACGTTTTAAGCATGTTTATTCTCAGGTGATTATTAAGAGCTTCTGCTATTGCATACAAAAATAAGGACAGGATTTGGAGTCCATGCTTGTATGATATTGTGTAAAAACTGCATTCAAGAAACTTATTTCTATGTAATATATTTTTATTGTAAACCATTATGTAATGGTCGTGTGTAAACGGTATATTTTAGATTATCATTATTTGATAATATATGTAATGCTTTTTAAACCTTTATCGATAAAATAGAAGTTATGGTTGTTTTAAAAAAAATGAATGCAGTCTTTGAAAAACGTCTCATATAGAGGTCAAACCTCGCGACGAAATCAATTAATATGAAACGTTTATAATCTATATGAACGGGACATTTCAGTTGGTATCCGAGCATTGGTCTTAGAGAACCAGAAATTGCATTAGTGTGTGTCTAACCGAGTTTGTTAGGATGCATTAGTGAGTCTGGACTTCGACCGTGTTTTCTTTAAAAACGATTGCTTAACACTTTTTGTTGGAAACTATATATTATTAATATGTAAATATTATGTGATATATTAATCTCTTAACGTGTTTGATATTGTGTGATAGATGTCTACCTCTAGTACAAATCCCATCGACTCACCTAATAATAATGAAGAGTCGAATATATTTTGGGAAGATTCACAAATTCCCGAAGAGGAACCGGAAGAAGAGGAACCGGAAGAGGAGGAACCGGAAGAAGAGGAACCGAAAGAAGAGGTTCCAGAGGAGGAAATATTAGGAACCACAGAAAAACAGATAAATAAAAGAAAATCCTCAACCAATGGATCAAAGTTAATAATGGTCAATGGTGTTTCCGCTGAGGAAGCAAAATATTGGGAAGATTACCAATTTTCCGATGAATTGAATCCCGATGAGGATTCCGATGATGTTATAGAAATTACCTCGACCCAATTTGAAAAAGCAAAAGAAAATAATAAGGAAAAGGGCATTAAAATAGAGAAACTTGATTCCAACCCCGATGAACTATATATGTATCGTCAACACCCGTATTTCTTAAGTTGTAACAATAACCCGGGAACCTCTAAGCCACCAGGTTTTTCTAGACCATTTATGAAAAGAACGGCTCGTATTAGGGGAGCATCATATATCCCTAGAAAATTAGCAAAACGAAACAGGTCCGAAGAAGAAGAAACTAGTGAGTCGGAATAAAGAGTTGTAATCATGAGGTGTAAAATATGTAAAATAAGTGTGCTTGTATTTTTCTTGTTGTATGTGAAAATTGTTTGTATTATTTGATAATTATCATTTACGAATCTAACTCTCGTCTATTTTTACAGTATAAAAACAAAAAATGGATGTTAAGGATATACAACCAAAAATTTTTGAAGACCTATCCGGGGACATGATTGATGAAATCTTGTCTAAAGTCGGTTAGAATTCGTCAGCACAATTATTTACGGCGCAATTAGTGTGTAGAATATTTGATGAACGTTCCAGGCATGCCTTAGTTTATAAAAGGTTTTCATTTGAAAGATGGGGTATATCACATTGGGGAGACCGTAAGTTATGCCGTGTTTTCTTTAAAGCGTTAAATGCGGGGAACCTAAATGCAATTTTACGCTACGGGTTGAGAACCTATTTTGACTCAACATATCCCAACCTAGGACTTCGTGAGTTAGAAAGAGCTTCTAACATACAACATAAAGAAGCATGTTATGCTTACGGGTTAGTGATGTTAGCTTCTCACCAAAGTGAGAAAAAGAACATCGGATTACGACTGTTAAATAAAACATTCCCACAAGTGACGGATTCAGTAGTTGGGGTGAGAAACAAGGTTTTTAGATTATTACGGGGCTGTTGGGCATTACGAAACCCTCGTCCTTTTGACAACGTTACAACATGCTGCCTAGCCAACGGTTATAACGGTTATTTTTCACAAGACCAAGGATGGGAAGTAGTCTTAGTAAAACCAGAATGCATGACTTGTTTCTAGACTTATGAATTACGTGTTTTTATTGCCTTTGCTGAACAACTTGCATATTAACTAGGATTGTTTTCACAACTATTTTGTATCAAAGTGATTGTGTGCTATATTTCATACTATATGTATAATAGCGGTATTGTAAGTTTGTAAATTTTTGTATAAAAGTTTGAACGCAAAATATTATTATAATCAATTTTTCATATAGAATTGTAGTAGTTGAATGGTATATTAGCTACTAAGTACGAACTTAACGGGTAGGTACTACCCGAATTAAAACTATAAAACGCTAATATGAAGAAAAAGCTTTTATAAATGAGTTCATATTATACTACGAAATACTATTGACTACTCTTAATATTCTATATGATTAACTTAATTCTTTTGGGCTATTTTTGAAGGAAATGGCACCGACGACTCATCAGAATTTGAACATGAGCGAGGAAGACTTCCGTGTTTTCTTTGCAGCAAACATAGCCACAGTACAGGCTGCAATGCAAAACAACAACAATAACTCTTAATCTAGCAATGCAAATAATGCCACAAGAAATCGTGTAGGATGCTCCTACAAAGAATTCATTGCCCGTAAACCTCTGGAATTCGATGGAATCGAGGGTCCAATTGGATTGAGACGGTGGACCGAAAAGGTTGAATCGGTGTTTGCCATAAGTAAGTGTACTGAAGAAGACAAAGTAAAGTACGCTACGCATACCTTCACAGGTACTGCGTTAACATGGTGGAATACCTATCTAGAACAAGTGGGACAAGATGCTGCATACGCACTACTGTGGTCAGCATTCAAACATCTGATGACTGAGCAGTATCGTCCCAGAAGCGAGGTCAACAAGCTAAAAGTAGAGCTTAAGGGATTACGAACACAAGGATTCGATATTACCATATACGAACGACGATTCACGGAGTTGTGCTTATTGTGCCCGAGAGCGTTCGAAGATGAAGAGGAGAAAATCGACGCATTTGTAAAAGGGTTACCAGAAAGGATCCAAGAAGATATAAGTTCACACGAGCCCGCTTCCATACAAAAGGCGAGTCGAATGGCTCATAAACTCATAAATCAGATTGAGGAAAGAGTTAAAGAGCAGACGGCCGAAGAAGCCAACACGAAACAAATCTAAAGAAAGTGGGAAGAAACCAGTGACAAGGGTCACAATTTTAACAATCAACACAACAATCACAACTTCAATCGCACCAATTATCGCAACAACAATCGTTCCAACAACAACTACAACAACCATCCTAACAACAATAACCACCACAATAATCGTCCCAACATCAATAACAACCGTAACAACAACAATTCCTATTACAATAATAATCAAAAAAATCCATGCCAAATGTGTGAAGAGTACCACCCGAATGAGTTCTGCACGACATTTTGCACCAAGTGTAAAAGAACTGGCCATGGTGCGAGAAAGTGTGAGGTCTACGGCCCGATGAATAACAGAAATAAAAGAACAGATAATGTCAGAACAAGTAATGCCGCCTTTGTATGTTATGGATGTGGAAAACCGGGCCACATTAGGAGTAATTGCCTGAACTCAGAGAAAAATAATGGGCAAAGTCGTGGAAGAGTTTTTAATATTAATACGGCAGAAGCGCAGGAAGAACTGGAGCTTGTTACGGGTACGTTTCTCATTGACAATAAATCTGCTTATGTTTTATTTGATTCGGGTGCGGATAGGAGCTATATGAGTAGAGATTTTCTGTGCCAAATTAAGTTGTCCATTGACGCCTTTGGATAATAAATTTTTACTTGAATTAGCAAAAGGTAAATTAATTTCAGCAGATAATATATGTTGGAATCGAGAAATTAAACTGGTTAGCAAAATGTTTAAGATTGATTTGATACCAGTAGAGTTAGGGAGTTTTGATGTGATAATTGGCATGGACTAGTTGAAAGAGGTGAAAGCAGAGATCGTTTGTTACAAAAATGCGATTCGCATCATACGAGAAAAAGGAAAACCCTTATTGGTGTACGGAGAAAAGAGCAACGCGAAGCTAAATCTTATTAGTAATTTGAAGGCGCAAAAACTAATAAGAAAAGGTTGCTATGCTGTTCTAGCACATGTCGAGAAAATACAAACTGAAGAAAAGAACATCAATGATGTTTCCGTCGCAAAAGAGTTCCCCGATGTATTTCCAAAAGAATTACCGAGATTACCTCCACACCGACAAGTTGAATTTCAAATAGACTTGGTACCAGGAGCTGCACCAATAGCCCGTGCCCCATATAGACTTGCACCCAGCGAAATGAAGGAACTCTAGAGCCAATTACATGAACTTTTAGAGCGAGGTTTCATTCGACCAAGCACGTCACCGTGGGGAGCCCCTCTTTTGTTTGTCAAGAAAAAAGATGGTACATTCATGTTGTGTATCGACTACTGAGAGTTGAACAAACTTACCATCAAGAATCGTTACCCACTACCGAGAATCGACGACTTATTTGATCAATTACAAGGTTCGCCAATTTATTTGAAGATTGATTTACGTTCCGGATATCATCAAATGCGGGTGAAGGAGGATGATATTCCGAAGACTGCTTTTAGGACGTGTTACGGTTATTACGAGTTTATGGTTATGCCGTTTGGTTTAACTAACGCACCAGCTGTGTTCATGGACCTCATGAACCGAGTGTGTGGGCCATATCTTGACAAGTTTGTCATTGTCTTCATCGATGACATACTTATCTACTCAAAGAATGATCAAGAGCACGAAGAACATTTGAGAAAAGTGCTAGAGTTGTTTAGGAAAGAAAAACTGTACGCTAAGTTTTCAAAGTGTGCATTTTGGTTGGAAGAAGTTCAATTTCTCGGTCACATAGTGAACAAAGAAGGTATTCAGGTGGATCCGGCAAAGATTGAAACCGTTGAAAAATGGGAAACCCCGAAAACTCCGAAGCATATACGCCAATTTTTAGGACTAGCTGGTTACTACAGAAGATTCACCCAAGATTTTTCCAAAATAGCAAAACCCTTGACCGCATTAACGCATAAAGGGAAGAAATTTGAATCGAAGGATGAGCAGGAGAAAACGTTTCAATTGTTGAAGAAAAAGTTAACTACGACACCTATATTATCATTGCCTGAAGGGAATGATGATTTTGTGAGATATTGTGACGCCTCAAAGCAAGGCCTTGGTTGTGTATTAATGCAATGAACGAAGGTAATTGCTTATGAGTCTAGACAATTGAATATTCACGAGCAGAATTATACGACACATGATTTGGAATTAGGCGCGGTTGTTTTTGCATTAAAGACTTGGAGACACTACTTATATGGGGTCAAAAGTATCATATATACCGACCACAAAAGTCTCCAGCATATATTTAATCAGAAATAACTGAACATGAGGCAGCGTAGATGGATTGAATTGTTAAATGATTACAATTTTGAGATTCGTTACCACCCGGGGAAGGCGAATATGGTAGCCGACGCTTTGAGTAGAAAGGACAGAGAACCTATGCATGTAAAAGCTATGAATATAATTATCCGTACTAACTTTACTACTCAAATAAAGGAGACGCGGCAGGGAGTTGTAAAAGAAGGAAAGTTAAAGAATGAAATGCCTAAAGGATCGGAGAAACATCTTAATATTCGGGAAGACGGAACCCAGTATAGGTCTGAAAGAATTTGGGTACCAAAGTTTAGAGATATGAGAGAAAAGGTACTTAAGGTCGCACATAAAACCAGATATTCAATACATCCCAGAGAGGAGAAGATGTACAAAGATCTCAAGAAACACTTTTGGTGGGCGGGTATGAAAGCCGATATTGCTAAATACGTAGGAGAATGTTTGACGTGTTCTAAAGTCAAAGCTGAACATCAGAAACTATCGGGTCTACTTCAACAACCTGAAATCCCAGAATGGAAATGGGAAAACATTACCATGGATTTCATTACTAAATTGCCAAGGACTGCAAGTGGTTATGATACTATTTGGGTAATAGTCGATCGTCTTACCAAATCAGCACACTTTCTGCCAATGAGAGAAGATGATAAAATGGAGAAGTTAGTGCGATTATATTTAAAGGAAGTTGTCTCCAGACATGGAATACTAATCTCTATTATCTCTGATAGGGATGGCAGATTTGTTTCAAGGTTTTGGCAGACACTGCAATAAGCATTGGGGACTCGTCTAGATATGAGTACTGCTTATCATCCACAAACTGATGGGAAAAGTGAAAGGACGATACAGACCCTTGAAGACATGCTACGAGCATGTGTTATCGATTTCGAAAACAGTTGGGATCGACACCTACCGTTAGCAGAATTTTCCTACAACAATAGTTACCATTCGAGTATTGAAATGGCGCCGTTTGAAGCACTTTAAGGTAGAAAGTGCATGTCTCCGGTTTGTTATAGTGAAGTGGGTGATAGACAGATTACGGGTCCGGAGATAATACAAGAAACTACCAAGAAAATCATCCAAATTCAACAACGATTGAAAATTGCCCAAAGTCGACAAAAGAGCTACGCGGACAGTAAAAGAAAAGATATAGAATTTGAGATTGGAGAAATGGTTATGCTTAAGGTTTCACCTTGGAAAGGCGTTGTTCGATTTGGTAAACGGGGGTAACTAAATCCAAGGTACATTGGACCATTCAAGATTATAGATTGTGTCGGACCAATAGCTTACCAACTTGAGTTACCTCAACAACTCGCGGCTGTACATAACACTTTCCACGTCTCGAATTTGAAGAAATGTTTTGCTAAAGAAGATCTCACTATTCCATTAGACGAAATCCAAATCAACGAAAAACTTCAATTCATTGAAGAACCCGTCGAAATAATGGATCGTGAGGTTAAAAGACTTAAGCAAAACAAGATACCAATTGTTAAGGTTTGATGGAATGCTCGTAGAGGACCTGAGTTCACCTGGGAGCGTGAAGATCAGATGAAGAAGAAATACCCTGTTAGGACCCCGAAGTTGTATAGTGTTAATGTGAATTAAGCTTAAAAGAAGGTTCCTTAGAAGAGGGCTATATAAGGAACCTAAGTAGTGAAATGTCCCGTTCTTATTGATTAAAAACGTTCCATATTAATTGATTTCGTTGCGAGGTTTTGACCTCTATATGAGACGTTTTTCAAAGACTGCATTCATTTTTAAAACAAACCATAACCTTTATTTCATAAATAAAGGTTTAAAAGCTTTACGTAGATTATCAAATAATGATAATCTAAAATATCCTGTTTACACACGACCATTACATAATGGTTTACAATACAAATATGTTACATCGAAATCAGTTTCTTGAATGCAGTTTTTACACAATTTCATACAAACATGGACTCCAAATCTTGTCCTTATTTTAGTATGCAACAGCGGAAGCTCTTAGTATTCACCTGAGAATAAACATGCTTTAAACGTCAACAAAAAATGTTGGTGAGTTATAGGTTTAACTTATATGTATCAAATCGTAACAATAGACCACAAGATTTCATATTTCAATACACATCCCATACATAGAGATAAAAAATCATTCATATGGTGAACACCTGGTAACCGACATTAACAAGATGCATATATATAAGAATATCCCCATCATTCCGGGACACCCTTCGGATATGATATAAATTTCGAAGTACTAAAGCATCTGATACTTTGGATGGGGTTTGTTAGGCCCAATAGATCTATCTTTAGGATTCGCGTCAATTAGGGTGTCTGTTCCCTAATTCTTAGATTACCAGACTTAATAAAAAGGGGCATATTCGATTTCGATAATTCAACCATAGAATGTAGTTTCACGTACTTGTGTCTATTTTGTAAATCATTTATAAAACCTGCATGTATTCTCATCCCAAAAATATTAGATTTTAAAAGTGGGACTATAACTCACTTTCACAGATTTTTACTTCGTCGGGAAGTAAGACTTGGCCACTGGTTGATTCACGAACCTATAACAATATATACATATATATCAAAGTATGTTCAAAATATATTTACAACACTTTTAATATATTTTGATGTTTTAAGTTTATTAAGTCAGCTGTCCTCGTTAGTAACCTACAACTAGTTGTCCACAGTTAGATGTACAGAAATAAATCGATAAATATTATCTTGAATCAATCCACGACCCAGTGTATACGTATCTCAGTATTGATCACAACTCAAACTATATATATTTTGGAATCAACCTCAACCCTGTATAGCTAACTCCAACATTCACATATAAAGTGTCTATGGTTGTTCCGAAATATATATAGATGTGTCGACATGATAGGTCGAAACATTGTATACGTGTCTATGGTATCTCAAGATTACATAATATACAATACAAGTTGATTAAGTTATGGTTGGAATAGATTTGTTACCAATTTTCACGTAGCTAAAATGAGAAAAATTATCCAATCTTGTTTTACCCATAACTTCTTCATTTTAAATCCGTTTTGAGTGAATCAAATTGCTATGGTTTCATATTGAAATCTATTTTATGAATCTAAACAGAAAAGTATAGGTTTATAGACGTAAAAATAAGTTAAAAGTCGTTTTTGTAAAGGTAGTCATTTCAGTCGAAAGAACGACGTCTAGATGACCATTTTAGAAAACATACTTCCACTTTGAGTTTAACCATAATTTTTGGATATAGTTTCATATTCATAATAAAAATCATTTTCTCAGAATAACAACTTTTAAATCAAAGTTTATCATAGTTTTTAATTAACTAACCCAAAACAGCCCGCGGTGTTACTACAACGGCGTAAATCCGGTTTTACGGTGTTTTTCGTGTTTCCAGGTTTTAAATCATTAAGTTAGCATATCATATAGATATAGAACATGTGTGTAGTTAATTTTAAAAGTCAAGTTAGAAGGATTAACTTTTGTTTGCGAACAAGTTTAGAATTAACTAAACTATGTTCTAGTGATTACGAGTTTAAACCTTCGAATAAGATAGTTTTATATATATGAATCGAATGATGTTATGAACATCATTACTACCTCAAGTTTAGTAGGTAAACCTACTGGAAGTGACAAGAAATGATCTAGCTTCAAAGGATCTTGGATGGCTTGAAACTTCTTGAAGTAGGGTCATGACACAAAAACAAGTTCAAGTAAGATTTTTACTCGAATTAAGATAGTTTATAGTTATAGAAATTGAATAAAAGTTTAAATATGAATATTACCTTGAATAAGAAAGATAACCTACTGTATATAACAAAGGTTTCTTGATCTTAGATGATTACTTGGAATGGATTAGAAAGCTTGGAAGTAAATTAGTAAACTTGAAGGGATTTTTGAAGTGTTCTTGAAGTGTTCTTCCTATGATGATTATAGCTTGATTCTTGAAGTGATTTTTGATGAAGATGATGATTAGCTACTGGAAAAATACGTTCATAATAGTGTATGTGTTGAGAGAGAATTAGAAAGAGAATTGGAAGTGAAATGGAGTGAATGATGAGTGGTAATTGGTGAGTGGTGAGTGGGGTTAAAAGGAGTTCTAATTAGTTGACTAGCTCATGGTAGAAGTTAAAATTGATTAGTCATACATGACATAATCAAGAGTAGAATCCCATGCTAGTTCCTATTGGTATATACTCATAGTAAGTACGTTTTGAAGCTGTGTATAATACGGGTAAGAATACGACTAGAATTCTTGATGAAAGAAAAGAATGGAAAAGTAACTGTAACCATTTTCGTTAAGTATGAGTGTTTTGATATATGTCTTGAAGTCTTCCAAAAGTATTTTAATACATCTAAATACACTACATGTATATACATTTTAACTGAGTCGTTAAGTCATCGTTAGTCGTTACATGTAAGTGTTGTTTTGAAACCTTTAAGTTAACGATCTCAATTAATGTTGTTAACCCATTGTTTATTATATCTAATGAGATGTTTAATTATTATATTATCATGATATTATGATATATTAATATATCTTAATATGATATATATACATTTAAATGTCGTTACAACGATAATCATTACATATATGTCTCGTTTCGAAATCCTTAAGTTAGTAGTCTTGTTTATATGTATATAACTCATTGTTAATATACTTATGGAGATACTTACTTATCCTAATCTCATGTTAACCATATGTATATCCATATATATATATCATCATGTCGTTTTTACAAGTTTTAACGTTCGTGAATCGCCGGTCAACTTGGGTGGTCAATTGTCTATATGAAACATATTTCAATTAATCAAGTCTTAACAAGTTTGATTGCTTAACATGTTGGAAACATTTAATCATGTAAATATCAATCTCAATTAATATATATAAACATGGAAAAGTTCGGGTCACTACAGTACCTACCCGTTAAATAAATTTCGTCCCGAAATTTTAAGCTGTTGAAAGTGTTGACGAATCTTCTAGAAATAGATGCGGGTATTTCTTCTTCATCTGATCTTCACGCTCCCAGGTGAACTCGGGTCCTCTACGAGCATTCCATCGAACCTTAACAATTGGTATCTTGTTTTGCTTAAGTCTTTTAACCTCACGATCCATTATTTCGACGGGTTCTTCGATGAATTGAAGTTTTTCGTTGATTTGGATTTCATCTAACGGAATAGTGAGATCTTCTTTAGCAAAACATTTCTTCAAATTCGAGACGTGGAAAGTGTTATGTACAGCCGCGAGTTGTTGAGGTAACTCAAGTCGGTAAGCTACTGGTCCGACACGATCAATAATCTTGAATGGTCCAATATACCTTGGATTTAATTTCCCTCGTTTACCAAATCGAACAACGCCTTTCCAAGGTGCAACTTTAAGCATGACCATCTCTCCAATTTCAAATTCTATATATTTTCTTTTAATGTCAGCGTAGCTCTTTTGTCGACTTTGTGCGGTTTTCAACCGTTGTTGAATTTGGATGATCTTCTCGGTAGTTTCTTGTATAATCTCCGGACCCGTAATTTGTCTATCCCCCATTTCACTCCAACAAATCGGAGACCTGCACTTTCTACCATAAAGTGCTTCAAACAGCGCCATCTTAATGCTTGAATG
Organism: Rutidosis leptorrhynchoides; assembly: GCF_046630445.1. Taxonomy (NCBI): domain Eukaryota; kingdom Viridiplantae; phylum Streptophyta; class Magnoliopsida; order Asterales; family Asteraceae; genus Rutidosis; species Rutidosis leptorrhynchoides. Next base: position 374,121,892 of record NC_092339.1, on the reverse strand, counting down.
GTAGCTGTTGTTGTAGGAAAATTCTGCTAACGGTAGATGTCGATCCCAACTGTTTCCGAAATCAATAACACATGCTCGTAGCATGTCTTCAAGCATTTGTATCGTCCTTTCACTCTGCCCATCAGTTTGTGGATGATAGGCAGTACTCATGTCTAGACGAGTTCCTAATGCTTGCTGTAATGTCTGCCAGAATCTTGAAATAAATCTGCCATCCCTATCAGAGATAATAGAGATTGGTATTCCATGTCTGGAGACGACTTCCTTCAAATACAGTCGTGCTAACTTCTCCATCTTGTCATCTTCTCTTATTGGCAGGAAGTGTGCTGATTTGGTGAGACGATCAACTATTACCCAAATAGTATCAAAACCACTTGCAGTCCTTGGCAATTTAGTGATGAAATCCATGGTAATGTTTTCCCATTTCCATTCCGGGATTTCGGGTTGTTGAAGTAGACCTGATGGTTTCTGATGCTCAGCTTTGACCTTAGAACACGTCAAACATTCTCCTACGTATTTAGCAACATCGGCTTTCATACCCGGCCACCAAAAATGTTTCTTGAGATCCTTGTACATCTTCCCCGTTCCAGGATGTATTGAGTATCTGGTTTTATGAGCTTCTCTAAGTACCATTTCTCTCATATCTCTAAATTTTGGTACCCAAATCCTTTCAGCCCTATACCGGGTTCCGTCTTCCCGAATATTAAGATGCTTCTCCGATCCTTTGGGTATTTCATCCTTTAAATTTCCCTCTTTTAAAACTCCTTGTTGCGCCTCCTTTATTTGAGTAGTAAGGTTATTATGAATCATTATATTCATAGATTTTACTCGAATGGGTTCTCTGTCCTTCCTGCTCAAGGCATCGGCTACCACATTTGCCTTCCCCGGGTGGTAACGAATCTCAAAGTCGTAATCATTCAATAATTCAATCCACCTACGCTGCCTCATATTCAGTTGCTTCTGATTAAATATGTGTTGAAGACTTTTGTGGTCGGTATATATAATACTTTTGACCCCATATAAGTAGTGCCTCCAAGTCTTTAATGCAAAAACAACCACGCCTAATTCCAAATCATGCGTCGTATAATTTTGTTCGTGAATCTTCAATTGTCTAGACGCATAAGCAATCACCTTCGTTCGTTGCATTAATACACAACCGAGACCTTGCTTTGATGCGTCACAATAAATCACAAAATCAGCATTCCCTTCAGGCAATGACAATATAGGTGCCGTAGTTAGCTTTTTCTTCAATAACTGAAGCGCTTTCTCTTGTTCATCATTCCATTCAAATTTCTTCCCTTTATGCGTTAATGCAGTCAAGGGTTTTGCTATTCTGGAAAAGTCTTGGATGAACCTTCTGTAGTAACCAGCTAGTCCTAAAAACTGACGTATGTGTTTCAGAGTTTTCGGGGTTTCCCACTTTTCAACAGTTTATATCTTTGCCGGATCCACCTTAATACCTTCTTTGTTCACTATGTGACCGAGGAATTTAACTTCTTCCAACCAAAATGCACACTTTGAAAACTTAGCGTACAATTCTTCCTTCCTCAATACTTCTAACACCTTTCTCAAATGTTCACCGTGTTCTTGGTCATTCTTTGAGTAAATAAGTATGTCATCAATGAAAACAATGACAAACTTGTCAAGGTATGGTCCACACACTCGGTTCATAAGGTCCATGAACACAGCTGGTGCATTAGTTAAACCAAACGGCATGACCATAAACTCGTAATGACCGTAACGTGTTCTGAAAGCAGTCTTTGGAATATCATCTTCTTTCACCCGCATTTGATGATACCCGGAACGTAAGTCAATCTTTGAATAAACAGACGAGCCTTGTAGTTGATCAAATAAGTCGTCGATTCTCGGTAGTGGGTAGCGGTTCTTGATGGTAAGTTTGTTCAACTCTCGATAGTCGATACACAATCTGAATGTACCATCTTTCTTCTTGACAAACAAAACAGGAGCTCCCCACGGTGATGTGCTTGGTCGAATGAAACCACGCTCTAAAAGTTCTTGTAATTGGCTTTGCAGTTCTTTCATCTCGCTGGGTGCGAGTCTGTAAGGAGCACGAGCTATTGGTGCAGCTCCTGGTACAAGATCTATTTGAAATTCAACGGATCGATGTGGGGGTAATCCCGGTAATTCTTTCGGAAATACATCGGGAAATTCTTTTGCAATGGGAACATCATTGATGCTCTTTTCTTCAGTTTGTACTTTCTCGACGTGTGCTAGAACAGCATAGCAACCTTTTCTTATTAGTTTTTGTGCCTTCAAATTACTAATAATATGTAGCTTCGTGTTGCCCTTTTCTCCGTACACCATTAAGGGTTTTCCTTTTTCTCGTATAATGCGAATTGCATTTTTGTAACAAACGATCTCTGCTTTCACTTCTTTCAACCAGTCCATACCGATTATCACATCAAAACTCCCTAACTCTACTGGTATCAAATCAATCTTAAATGTTTCGCTAACCAGTTTAATTTCTCGATTCCGACATATATTATCTGCTGAAATTAATTTACCATTTGCTAATTCGAGTAAAAATTTACTATCCAAAGGCGTCAATGGACAACTTAATTTAGCACAAAAATCTCTACTCATATAGCTTTTATCCGCACCCGAATCAAATAAAACGTAAGCAGATTTATTGTCAATAAGAAACGTACCCGTAACAAGCTCCAGGTCTTCCTGTGCCTCTGCCGCATTAATATTGAAAACTCTTCCGCGGCCTTGTCCATTCGTGTTCTCCTAATTCGGGCAATTTCTAATAATGTGGCCCGGTTTTCCACATTTATAACAAACTACATTGGCATAACTTGCTCCGACACTACTTGCTCCGCCATTACTCATTCCGACACCATTTGTTCCTTTCGTTCTATTAACCCCTGGTCCATAGACCTCACACTTCGCCGCGCTATGACCATTTCTTTTACACTTGTTGCAAAATTTGGTACAGAACCCCGAGTGATACTTTTCACACCTTTGGCATAGCTGCTTCTGATTGTTGTTGTTGTTACGGTTATTATTGTTGTTGGGATGATTGTTGTAGTTGCTGTTGTTGTTGTTGTTGTTGTTGTTGTTGTTGGGCCGTTTGTTGTAGTTGCGATAGATGTTGCGATTGTTGGGATAATTGTTGCGATTATTGTTGTAATTGATGTTGTTGTTGTATTGGTGATTCTTATCACCGTTTTCCTCCCACTTTCTTTTGACTTGCTTCACATTGGCCTCTTCAGCAGTCTGTTCTTTAATTCTTTCTTCAATCTGGTTCACTAGTTTGTGAGCCATTCTACATGCCTGTTGTATGGAGGCGGGCTCGTGTGAACTTATATCTTCTTGGATTCTTTCCGGTAATCCCTTCACAAAATCGTCGATCTTCTCTTCCTCATCTTCGAATGCTCCCGGACACAATAGGCACAATTCTGTGAATCGTCTTTCGTACGTGGTAATATCAAATCCTTGGGTTCGTAACCCTCTAAGTTCTGTCTTGAGCTTATTGACCTCGGTTCTGGGACGGTACTTCTCGTTCATCAAGTGCTTGAATGCTGACCACGGTAGTGCGTACGCATCATCTTGTCCCACTTGCTCTAGATAGGTATTCCACCATGTTAACGCAGAACCTGTGAAGGTATGCGTAGCGTACTTCACTTTGTCCTCTTCAGTACACTTACTTATGGCAAACACCGATTCGACCTTCTCGGTCCACCGTTTCAATCCGATCGGTCCTTCGGTTCCATTAAATTCCAAAGGTTTGCAGGCAGTGAATTCTTTGTAGGTGCATCCTACACGATTTCCTGTACTGCCAGATCCAAGGTTATTGTTGGTATGTAGCGCAGCCTGTACTGCGGCTATGTTTGAAGCTAGAAAAGTACGGAATTCCTCTTCATTCATATTCACGGTGTGTCGAGTAGTCGGTGCCATTTCCTTCAAAATAGTCAAATGGAACAAGTTAATCATACAGAATATTAAGAGTAGTTATTAGTATTTCGTAGCATAATATGAACTCATTTATAAAAGCTTTTTCTTCATATTAGCGTTTTATAAGTTTAAATTCGGGTAGTACCTACCCGTTAAGTTCATACTTAGTAGCTAATATACAATTCAACTACTACAATTCTATATGAAAAACTGATTGTAATAATATTTCGCGTTCAAACTTTTATACAATATTTTACAAACTTACAATACCGCTTATTTTACATAAAGCATGAAATATAGCACACAATAACTTTGATACAAGATAGTTGTGAAGATAATTCTAGCTAGTACACAAGTCGTTCAGCAAAGGCAATAAAGACACGTAATTCATACGTCCAGAAACAAGTCATGCATTCTGGTTTTACTAGGACTACTTCCCATCCTTGGTCTTGTGGAACATAACCGTTATGGCCGTTGATAAGACAGCGTGTTGTAACGTCGTCAAAGGGACGAGGGTTACGTAATGACCAACAGTCTCGTAATAACCTAAAAACCGCATTTCTTACCCCAATTACCGACTCCGTCACTTGTGGGAACGTTTTGTTTAATAGTTGTAGCCCGATGTTCTTGTTCTCACTTTGGTGAGAAGCGAACATTACTAACCCGTAAGCATAACATGCTTCTTTATGTTGCATGTTAGCCGCTTTTTCTAAATCACGAAGTCCTATATTCGGATATACTGAGTCAAAATAATTTCTTAACCCGTTGCGTAAAATAGCATTTGGGTTCTCCGCAATATATGCGTCAAAGTAAACACATCGTAACTTATGGATATCTCAATGTGATATCCCCCATCTTCCGAACGAAAGCCTTTTATAAACCAAGGCATTCTTGGAACGTTCTTCGAATGTCTTACAAACTGATCTCGCCTTAAATAGTTGTGCCGAGAAATTCTGACCGACTCTAGACAAGATTTCATCAATCATGTCTCCGGGTAGGTCTCTTAAAATATCGGGTTGTCTATCCATTTTGTGTTTTTATACTGTAAAATAGACAAGAGTTAGATTCATAAAAAAAAATACTTATTAATACAAGCAATTTTTACATATATCATAAAGCATAAGCACACTATATTACATATATTACACCACACGAATATAACTATCTTATTCCGACTCGCTCGTTTCTTCTTGTTCGGTTTTGGTTCGTTTTGCCAAGTTTCTAGGGATATATGATGTTCCCCTAATACGAGCCGTCGTTATCCACATTGGTTTAGAAAAACCTGGTGGTTTAGAGGTTCCCGGGTCATTGTTACAACTTAAGGACTTCGGGGGTTGACGATACATACAAAGTTCATCGGGGTTGGAATTAGATTTCTCTATTTTTATGCCCTTTCCCTTATTATTTTATTTTGCCTTTTTAAATTCAGTTGGGGTAATTTCTATAACATCATCGGAATTCTCGTCGGAATACGATTCATCGGAGAATTGGTAATCCTCCCAATATTTTGCTTCCTTGGCGGAAACACCATTGACCATAATTAACCTTGGTCGGTTGGTTGAGGATTCTCTTTTACTTAACCGTTTTATTATTTCCCCCACCGGTTCTATTTCTTCTTCCGGTTCCGATTCTTCTTCCGGTTCCGATTCTTCTTCCGGTTCCGACTCTTCTTCCGGTTCCTCTTCGGGAACTTGTGAATCAGTCCACAAATCATTCCAATTTACATTTGACTCTTCATTATTATTAGGTGAGTCAATGAGACTTGTTCTAGAGGTAGACATCTATAACATAATATCAAACACGATAAGAGATTAATATATCACATAATATTCATATGTTAAAAATATATAGTTTCCAACAAAAATGTTAAGCAATCATTTTTAAAGAAAACACGGTCGAAGTCCAGACTCACTAATGCATCCTAACAAACTCGATAAGACACACTAATGCAAATTTTCTGGTTCTCTAAGACCAACGCTCTGATACCAACTGAAATGTCCCGTTCTTATTGATTAAAAACGTTCCATATTAATTGATTTCGTTGCGAGGTTTTGACCTCTATATGAGACGTTTTTCAAAGACTGCATTCATTTTTAAAACAAACCATAACCTTTATTTCATAAATAAAGGTTTAAAAGCTTTACGTAGATTATCAAATAATGATAATCTAAAATATCCTGTTTACACACGACCATTACATAATGGTTTACAATACAAATATGTTACATCGAAATCAGTTTCTTGAATGCAGTTTTTACACAATTTCATACAAACATGGACTCCAAATCTTGTCCTTATTTTAGTATGCAACAGCGGAAGCTCTTAGTATTCTCCTGAGAATAAACATGCTTTAAACGTCAACAAAAAATGTTGGTGAGTTATAGGTTTAACTTATATGTATCAAATCGTAACAATAGACCACAAGATTTCATATTTCAATACACATCCCATACATAGAGATAAAAAATCATTCATATGGTGAACACCTGGTAACCGACATTAACAAGATGCATATATATAAGAATATCCCTGATGATGTAGCGTGAGGGTACGAAATAGTATTAAATTTTTAATACAAAATACTACAAAATATGACACAAGTTTTATTAATTTACGGATGGGATATACCTAAACCTTGCTACAACACTATAGGCAGTGTACCTAATCGTAGAGTAGTGTAGTTTTTAGTAAGTCCGGTTCGTTCCACAGGGAGCTGGTGAAGTTAACGCTATATTATTAAGTTTATTTGTAAAAATATATATATAAATAAGTAGTAGTATTATTATAAAATGGGGGTTTTACCGTTTAATGACCGGTTTGTCGATTTTAAGCGTAAAAATAAATGACAAAAATTAAAGTGCGTAAAATAAATTGCGATAAATAAAATGACAGAAAATAAAATTGCGAGTAATAAAATGACAGTAAATAAAGATACAATGAGAAATATAATAAAAGAATTATGCTTATTTAAACTTCCGTAATCATGATGTTTGACGTGTTGATTTTAATTTATTACCATGGGTTAATTGTCCTTTGTCCTGGTTTATTTGATACGTCTATCTGGTTTTTGTCCATAATAGTCCATCGGTCATAAATATAAAGTGCGAGTATCCTCGTCAAATTACCCTTATACCCGAAGTCAAATATTCCAACTGATTAAGGATTTAAACTGTGACGCAGTTATCACTTCTGTCAACAATTACACCAGTTATCACTGTATGTAATCCACCCCTGTTTTAATTAGTTTATGAATATTAATTCATCCACTTGATCAGAATGAATAATCAATTACCCAACCCAATTGATTAATTAAATGATTATAACAGATTCCATATGAACATCACTAAATAGGACAACCATAATCATTATTAATTATTAGGTTAATTAATTTGAAGATAGGTTCGACAGACTCCAATGAGTTGTCACTCAATTAGACAATACCCCCCATCTATTAATAGTCAATAGTTCAATTTCCACAAGTGTCGGTCTTTTGCCCAAACCTTAATTATGGTACAAAGCCCAACTACCCAATTTTAGTAATTAGCCCAACATCATGATTACTTCGTTTTAAATAAGCATAATAATAACTTAGCTACGAGACATTAAATTAAAAAGGTTGAACATAACTTACAGTGATTAAAAATAGCGTAGCGTTACACGGACAGAATTTCGACTTACACACTCAAACGATCTCTATCATAAATCTTATTATTATCATAATTTAAATTTAAAATTAAGATTATTGTTATATCTTATTACATTAACATTATGATAGAGATATAGAATATAGATATTGATATTTGATATAGAAAAATAAGAAAAAGATAGAAAGAAAGAAAAAGATCGTAAAAAAATCTCTCCCCTTTCATCGTAATACATCGTCGCTTTTTATAGGTAAATTGGAATTGAAATTTTCATTTACGACCCCTGAACTATGCTCAATTAACAACTTTTTATTATTTAATATTATTCTTATTATGAATTATTTAAATATTATATTTTATTCTTGTGCATAGTTGACTCGTAATTTTTACACCGTTGCGTCGAGCGCTGAAAGTTGGTTCATGCCTCGGTTCCGGATTTTCGAACGTCCTTTCGTACAATTTTATATCTTGTACTTTGCGTTTTGTAACTTGTACTCTTGTCATTTTTAGACGTTCTTCATCAATAAATTGAACCTTTTGAATTGTATCTTGTACATTTGAGCTTTTTGGACGTTTTGGTCTTTCAAATCTTCGTTTTTGTCTTTAAATCTTCATTTTCGAGCGATTTGCGTCTTTCGTCTTCGCACTTATTTATTTAACTATTACAACTAAAAATAAGGAAATTACATTTAAAAACTTTACATATTGGAACGATATTGCTACTAAATATATGTTCATTTGGAACACTATCAAATATCCCCACACTTGAGCGTTGCTTGTCCTCAAGCAATACAGAACTTGAAATAAAAACATACATGAATCACTTTTTTATTCATCACATTTTGTACATCAGTGATTTTGATATAGCGGTATAAACAATGACAGTAATGATGGTTAAAGGTGGGTGTGTCATCCACAGTTGCCTCGGGTTTAGGTCAACGACACTTGCAATCAAATAGCCGATTTACTTTCGGTTTCCAAAGCAAAGTGCACATTTGAAAGGTGGTTTACAGTCCCACATGACTATGAAAATGTAGATCCTTAAGGAAATTGGATCTTTATGAAAACATTTGATCTTTTTAAAAATTTAATCTAGCTTTTACCCTAGACAAGTTTTCTGATTTGATCCATCATTGGTGTTGCAAAATATATTTGTGGATCATTATTTTGGCTAAAACTTTTAGGCTCGTGTATTCCACTGCTATCCCGGTATCGGAAAGCACACATCCAGTTTACTTGTTCCGTATATTACCTTTCGGTAAACTACCGTCCGGTTGTAAAGGAAAGCGATGAACAATAAACTGTTAAGGCAATGTCCCGTGACATGCAGATGATTATGGTCTTATTAACGTGTCGGATGCTAGAACTATCCTTGGTAGGAGCGATAGTAAAGATCATCCTATAATTTTTCAGTCTGGCACAAGGTTCTGTCTCCGACCATGCTATGCAACCACCGTTCTTACGGTTGACACCCGATTTGGTTCAGGTGACCTAATGAATTCCAGGTGAATTCCTAGGATTTTACGTTCAATGGTAATGAACGCATTGAATATGGGTTTTCAGAAAACAAATCGGTTTGTATTTTTGATCAAAATATTTTCTCATTCAAGCTCGAGTTTAGATATCATTGAATTCCATGAGTTTGAATTCTCAATCTTTAAGGTCAATCTCAAGGATTGAGTAATATCAGTCTTAAAAGCTGATTTTTAATCTTTAAGGAGATTATCCTTTCTGGGGATCTGATTCATTAGTCTTATCAAGCTAATTTGCACGGTGCCTCCCCATTGTACGAGATAAATCCTTCTCATGGTTAGGATAAATCTGACCACATGGCGACCCTGTTTGATGCTGAGGTCCGTGGATTTCCTGATGATTTTAGAGATGACTTTTCTAGATTTTTCGTCAACCTACAGCTGGTCTGGACGACAACTTCTTGACCTAAATCAAGAAGCGCGTGTCTTTTTCGGAAGACTTTACTTCCTTTTAATGATGGAATTGATTCATCGTGTAGATCCATCTTTCTTACAGTAAATCGGGTAAAACTGATTAGTATCGTCCAAAGCAAAAGTACCTGCAATAATTCTTATACAAAAATGTGATAGATAGTTTTTAATTGAATAACATGGTACATTCTCCCCACACTTAGTTTCTTTCTTTGCCTTTTTATTCTCCTTTATTCCATTTTAAATGAATTCAAGCGTTTTAAGTTGTTTTTCAATTTATGTCCTTTTCGAGGTAACGATAATTTCGGTATTATCACCTAGTTTTCATCGTTCATAAATATGTATAAACATGATTTTGAGTTCATTTAGTTGAAAATTTTTCAAATTTTCACAAAATTTGGCAAATAAACCAAGTATAAACCTGAGAGAATTTATAACCCTTCCCCACACTTAAGATCATGCAATGCCCTCATTTGCATGAAATCAGACTATAATATAAATTCATGAGGGTGATTAGCGTAGAAAAGTGATTAAAAATACCGAGTTTGCAAACATATTGTTATTTCACATTTGATTTTTTGCGTCTTGTCAAAATCAGTAGCTTTTGCTGAACTTCATGACAGTCTTTGAAAGTGCATTGTTTTACCCTGTTTTGTACATAAGATAAAATACAAACATATATATATATATATATATTTTTGAAGTTTGGTTTATAACCCCACTTTTCAAAAATTTATAAAGTATAATATTTTTGGCATCCTTTAGATCAATAAAATTAAAAATAATGATAACAAAATTTGTCGCCCCGCCCTCGGGTAAAGCAATTTCGGTTCAACTACCTAATCTTCAACTCACGACGAATTTTAGAAATCATTTTTTTACTTAATGAAATAAAGTAAATTTTGTTTTTAAATTCACACAAAACTTAAATTTAAAAAGCATATTAATTTCATATAAAACCTACAAAATAAAAAAAAAATCAGAATGGGGGGAGAAAACTAGTTCTTTAGTGTCTGCTAGCGGAAAAGACCAATCGAATTCCATTCTCGGAACTACACGAGAACAGAACAACTAACTACAAACAGCATTTTCTTTTTAGAATATTTGAATCTCCTCACACTTAGGTAGATGTGGTGTCGAAATTGTGATTAACTTCATCGTTAATTTCTCTTGGTCCATAATCAACTTGCATATCCGTGACTTTTTCTTTAAGCCATTGGTCGGATTCCTGTGTAATATCCACAATTTCAACTAGTTTCTCCTTTTCTTTTGGTGATAGATTGGATACTAACCGGTTACATAACTTAAAGTTCCCCTTGGTTCTAGCATCGCGAATCCGTTTAATAAGTTTCTTCATTGAACTATTAATAACGGGATTATTTAATTTCGTATCAACAACGGGGTTCTTTGTTATCATGTCATCATTAGGTGTTACTTCATTTTCCCCACACTTAGGCGTTTCATTATTGCTAAGTATTACCGTTGGAGTTGGTAAAAGCACATGGTTCTTACCAATTGTTTTTACTGGTTCAACGGTTTTGGCTGGTGGAGATTTAGACTTTCGAATCATAAAGGTGATCGATTTGTCACCACTTTTAAGTGTCATTCTTCCATTTCCTACATCAAATAACGCCTTGGTGGACGCTAAGAATGGGCGACCTAAAATTAGAGGAATGTTTGGGTCCTCTTCTATGTCAATGACAATAAATTCGACTAGAAAGGTTAAATTGCCTACTTGAACGGGTAGTTTGTCAGCAATTCCAACTGGGTGCTTAATGGTTTGATCAAAGAGTCGAACACTCATATCCGTTGGAGTTAACTTACCTACACCTAATCTCTTATATAAGGAAAGAGGCATAACACTTACACTTGCACCTAAATCTGCTAGTGCATCATACATGACACAATCACTAAGTAGACAAGGAACAATAAATTCACCCGGATCACCTACCCTAGGTGGAGGTTTTGGTGGAACTGTCTTCACCGGGTTTATATTTACGGCTTTTATTTCTTGCACTTTCTTATTCTTTTTCTTCTTCTTCTTTCCAGAGGTATCACAATCTTTATTACCTATCACTTGCTCATACTCAACTCCTTTTCTTGGAGACGGGATGGGTGGTTTATATGGTGCCACCACTGGCTTTACATACTCTGGTGGTGGTGCTGTAACTTCTTCATTTTTATTCTCATCTAAAACCTTCCCATCTTCCGGAGCTGGTTTTTCAGAATTTGTTGAAACCATATTAACATTCTCGTTCCGAGGATTTACTTCAGTATCACTCGGTAGCTTTTCTTGTTCCCTCTCACTCATCATGCTAGCAAGAGTACCTACATGTTTTTCTAGATTCAAAATGGAAGCTTGTTGAGTTCTTAATGACTGATCAAACCTCTCATTCGTTTGGGTTTGAGATGTAATAAATTGTGTTTGAGATTCAATCAGCTTTGCCATCATTTCTTCTAGATTTGGCTTTTTCTCTTCGGGTTGTTGTGGTGGTTTATACAAGCTAGGTCTTTGTTGATTGAAAGTGTTGTTTTGAGTTGGTTGGTTATTCGGACCTTGTTGGTTATACCAGTTATTTTCGGGTCCTTTTGGATTGTAAAGAATGTTTTGATTTCGATTGAAGTTTGGCCTTGGCAGTTGATAATTATTCTGATAATTACTTCCCGTCCTTTGGTTCATATAGGAAACATTCTCTCTTTGTTCCATCGTTGGTTCAATGTGACAATCTTTCAATAAGTGTGGTCCACCGCATTGCTCACAACTGATTCGTATTGCGTGAATATCTTTATTCATCTTTTCCATTCGTCTTTCGAAAGCATCTATTTTTGCGGAAACGGAATCAAAGTCATGGCTAGAATCGGCTCTAGCCACTTTAGATGAACGAAAAATATCTTTTTCTTGGTGCCACTCATGCGAGTGGGAGGCTGTATTATCAATAATTTTGTAAGCTTCAGTTGCGGTTTTCTTCATAATGGATCCACCAGCGGTTATGTCGATGTCTTTTCGTGTGGCGATGTCTACGCCTTTATAGAAGATTTGTACTATTTGAAAAGTATCTAATCCGTGTTGAGGACATCCTCTCAACATCCTTCCGAATCTTGTCCACGCCTCATATAATGTTTCATTTGGCTTTTGCGCGAACGTAAAAATTTCTCCTTGAAGTCTCACGGCTTTAGATGCCGGAAAGAATTGTTTAAGAAATTTTTCAACTAAAACATCCCATGTGTCAATCGCCCCTTCAGGTAACGATTCTAACCAATCTTTGGCTTCTCCCTTTAAAGTCCAGGGAAACAACATGAGATAGATCTGCTCATCTTCCACTTCTCGGATTTTGAATAGTGTACAAATTCTTTTAAACGTACGAAGGTGTTCGTTAGGATCTTCATTCGGTGCACCACTGAATTGGCATTGGTTAGTTACCATGTGTAGAATTTGTCCTTTAATTTCATAATCTGGAGCATTAACTTCTGGTTTAATAATGGCGTGACCTTGGCCAGTGCGCTTAGCTCTCATTCGTTCTTCCATACTTAGAGGTTCTAGATTTTCCATGATTGGATTTGTTGTATCCGAATCACTAGAGGATTCTGATTTAATGGTTTATTTCCTCAACAATCTCTGTTTGAATGATTGGTGGTTCCGGAGGAAAGTTTAATGGTTCGGGATCTACAAACCGTTCCTGAATATTCTCCGGATTCTCAATTGTGAGGTTTGTTTCAAAAACTGGATTATCGGAAATTTGAGTTTGAGGATTTGGTCGACTTGATGACGATTCTAAAGAAAAATCAACGGCGGCGATATTCGTTAAACGATGTCTTGATCGAGTTACAGGTGGTGAACGTATGACCGGCGGCGAACGTCTTGCTCGGTGCATTCACTGAATATCCTATTAGTTTTTAAAAAGGAAAGAAAAATTATAATAAGTTATCCAACCAATAGACTTTTCTGATTTTGCCCACGTTTCGAATAGCCAAAAGATGCAGCAGAGGGGCAGGATTCGTTTGGTCTCAATATAATTGAGGACTGTTTGGCTCCAATAACCCGGTCCACGTACAAATCCAACTATTACTACGAACCAGAAAATTTTGATGTCTATCAATTTAACCACTTAAAATAAATTTTCGTAATTTTAAGAAATTTAGATAAGAAGTAGAAAAAAATTCTAAGTCCTAAAAACTAGAATGGCGAGAAATAAGAAAGAAATAGATTGCGCGTCGAAAAATGTCGAAAAATAAAAGGTCGAAAAATAGGCGTCGAAAAATAAAAATAAGAAAGTAGTGCGAAATACGGCGTCGTAAAATTCTAAAGCACCTAAAACTTAGTCTAAGGAATAAACACTTAAGGGATTTTACGGCAAAGCCTAAAAATTCTAGAAATAAAAATAACTATGGCAAAACTAAACTTAATACTAAAAGTTGCGACTATAGTCTAAAAATCTAAAGGTAATAAAACTAAAAAAAAACATTTTTTTTTTTATAGACAATTTTAAAAATATATATATTTTTTTTAATAATTTTTTTTTTTTTTTTTTTTTTTTTTTACGTTTTTTTTTTTTTTTTTTTTTTTTACGTTTTTTTTTTTTTTTACGTTTTTTTTTTTTTTTTTTTTTTTTTTTTCGTTTTTTTTTTTTTTAAATTTTAAAAAAAAAACGATTTTTTTTTTTTTTTTTTTACAAATTTTTTTTTTAAAACGATTTTTTTTTTTCTTTTAAAAAAAACGATTTTTTTTTTTTACACAAATTTTTTTTTTTTTTTTTAAAAAAACGATTTTTTTTTTTTTTTTTTTTTTTTTTTAAAAACGATTTTTTTTTTTACAAATTAATAATTTTTTTATAATTATAATTTTTTTTTAAAACTTTTTTTTTTTTTTTTTTTTAATTCATTTACTATTCATGAATAGTAAATGAAAATAAATTAATTAATTTACTATTCACATGAAAGCGACATGATAGCAATTATTAATTATAAGTTACATAATATACCCCTGAAGTATTTAATAAATACGACTTTTTTTTTTAAATTTTACGTAAACTTTTATTCTTAAATATTTTTATATTATTATATTCTATTTCAATATTATTATATTATTATATTCTATTTCAATATTATTATATTATTATATTTTATTTCAATATTATTATAATTAAAAATATAGCGTTTTAGCGCTCCCCGGCAGCGGCGCCAAAAACTTGATGATGTAGCGTGAGGGTACGAAATAGTATTAAATTTTTAATACAAAATACTACAAAATATGACACAAGTTTTATTAATTTACGGATGGGATATACCTAAACCTTGCTACAACACTATAGGCAGTGTACCTAATCGTAGAGTAGTGTAGTTTTTAGTAAGTCCGGTTCGTTCCACAGGGAGCTGGTGAAGTTAACGCTATATTATTAAGTTTATTTGTAAAAATATATATATAAATAAGTAGTAGTATTATTATAAAATGGGGGTTTTACCGTTTAATGACCGGTTTGTCGATTTTAAGCGTAAAAATAAATGACAAAAATTAAAGTGCGTAAAATAAATTGCGATAAATAAAATGACAGAAAATAAAATTGCGAGTAATAAAATGACAGTAAATAAAGATACGATGAGAAATATAATAAAAGAATTATGCTTATTTAAACTTCCGTAATCATGATGTTTGACGTGTTGATTTTAATTTATTACCATGGGTTAATTGTCCTTTGTCCTGGTTTATTTGATACGTCTATCTGGTTTTTGTCCATAATAGTCCATCGGTCATAAATATAAAGTGCGAGTATCCTCGTCAAATTACCCTTATACCCGAAGTCAAATATTCCAACTGATTAAGGATTTAAACTGTGACGCAGTTATCACTTCTGTCAACAATTACACCAGTTATCACTGTATGTAATCCACCCCTGTTTTAATTAGTTTATGAATATTAATTCATCCACTTGATCAGAATGAATAATCAATTACCCAACCCAATTGATTAATTAAATGATTATAACAGATTCCATATGAACATCACTAAATAGGACAACCATAATCATTATTAATTATTAGGTTAATTAATTTGAAGATAGGTTCGACAGACTCCAATGAGTTGTCACTCAATTAGACAATACCCCCCATCTATTAATAGTCAATAGTTCAATTTCCACAAGTGTCGGTCTTTTGCCCAAACCTTAATTATGGTACAAAGCCCAACTACCCAATTTTAGTAATTAGCCCAACATCATGATTACTTCGTTTTAAATAAGCATAATAATAACTTAGCTACGAGACATTAAATTAAAAAGGTTGAACATAACTTACAGTGATTAAAAATAGCGTAGCGTTACACGGACAGAATTTCGACTTACACACTCAAACGATCTCTATCATAAATCTTATTATTATCATAATTTAAATTTAAAATTAAGATTATTGTTATATCTTATTACATTAACATTATGATAGAGATATAGAATATAGATATTGATATTTGATATAGAAAAATAAGAAAAAGATAGAAAGAAAGAAAAAGATCGTAAAAAAATCTCTCCCCTTTCATCGTAATACATCGTCGCTTTTTATAGGTAAATTGGAATTGAAATTTTCATTTACGACCCCTGAACTATGCTCAATTAACAACTTTTTATTATTTAATATTATTCTTATTATGAATTATTTAAATATTATATTTTATTCTTGTGCATAGTTGACTCGTAATTTTTACACCGTTGCGTCGAGCGCTGAAAGTTGGTTCATGCCTCGGTTCCGGATTTTCGAACGTCCTTTCGTACAATTTTATATCTTGTACTTTGCGTTTTGTAACTTGTACTCTTGTCATTTTTAGACGTTCTTCATCAATAAATTGAACCTTTTGAATTGTATCTTGTACATTTGAGCTTTTTGGACGTTTTGGTCTTTCAAATCTTCGTTTTTGTCTTTAAATCTTCATTTTCGAGCGATTTGCGTCTTTCGTCTTCGCACTTATTTATTTAACTATTACAACTAAAAATAAGGAAATTACATTTAAAAACTTTACATATTGGAACGATATTGCTACTAAATATATGTTCATTTGGAACACTATCAATCCCCATCATTCCGGGACACCCTTCGGATATGATATAAATTTCGAAGTACTAAAGCATCCGATACTTTGGATGGGGTTTGTTAGGCCCAACAGATCTATCTTTAGGATTCGCGTCAATTAGGGTGTTTGTTCCCTAATTCTTAGATTACCAGACTTAATAAAAAGGGGCATATTCGATTTCGATAATTCAACCATAGAATGTAGTTTCACGTACTTGTGTCTATTTTGTAAATCATTTATAAAACCTGCATGTATTCTCATCCCAAAAATATTAGATTTTAAAAGTGGGACTATAACTCACTTTCACAGATTTTTACTTCGTCGGGAAGTAAGACTTGGCCACTGGTTGATTCATGAACCTATAACAATATATACATATATATCAAAGTATGTTCAAAATATATTTACAACACTTTTAATATATTTTGATGTTTTAAGTTTATTAAGTCAGCTGTCCTCGTTAGTAACCTACAACTAGTTGTCCACAGTTAGATGTACAGAAATAAATCGATAAATATTATCTTGAATCAATCAACGACCCAGTGTATACGTATCTCAGTATTGATCACAACTCAAACTATATATATTTTGGAATCAACCTCAACCCTGTACAGCTAACTCCAACATTCACATATAAAGTGTCTATGGTTGTTCCGAAATATATATAGATGTGTCGACATGATAGGTCGAAACATTGTATACGTGTCTATGGTATCTCAAGATTACATAATATACAATACAAGTTGATTAAGTTATGGTTGGAATAGATTTGTTACCAATTTTCACGTAGCTAAAATGAGAAAAATTATCCAATCTTGTTTTACCCATAACTTCTTCATTTTAAATCCGTTTTGAGTGAATCAAATTGCTATGGTTTCATATTGAACTCTATTTTATGAATCTAAACAGAAAAGTATAGGTTTATAGACGGAAAAATAAGTTACAAGTCGTTTTTGTAAAGGTAGTCATTTCAGTCGAAAGAACGACGTCTAGATGACCATTTTAGAAAACATACTTCCACTTTGAGTTTAACCATAATTTTTGGATATACTTTCATGTTCATAATAAAAATCATTTTCTCAGAATAACAACTTTTAAATCAAAGTTTATCATAGTTTTTAATTAACTAACCCAAAACAGCCCGCGGTGTTACTACAACGGCGTAAATCCGGTTTTACGGTGTTTTTCGTGTTTCCAGGTTTTAAATCATTAAGTTAGCATATCATATAGATATAGAACATGTGTGTAGTTAATTTTAAAAGTCAAGTTAGAAGGATTAACTTTTGTTTGCGAACAAGTTTAGAATTAACTAAACTATGTTCTAGTGATTACGAGTTTAAACCTTCGAATAAGATAGTTTTATATATATGAATCGAATGATGTTATGAACATCATTACTACCTCAAGTTTAGTAGGTAAACCTACTGGAAGTGACAAGAAATGATCTAGCTTTAAAGGATCTTGGATGGCTTGAAAGTTCTTGAAGTAGGATCATGACACAAAAACAAGTTCAAGTAAGATTTTTACTCGAATTAAGATAGTTTATAGTTATAGAAATTGAATCAAAGTTTGAATATGAATATTACCTTGAATAAGAAAGATAACCTACTGTATATAACAAAGGTTTCTTGATCTTAGATGATTACTTGGAATGGATTAGAAAGCTTGGAAGTAAATTAGTAAACTTGAAGGGATTTTTGAAGTGTTCTTGAAGTGTTCTTCCTATGATGATTATAGCTTGATTCTTGAAGTGATTTTTGATGAAGATGATGATTAACTACTGGAAAAATACGTTCATAATAGTGTGTGTGTTGAGAGAGAATTAGAAAGAGAATTGGAAGTGAAATGGAGTGAATGATGAGTGGTAATTGGTGAGTGGTGAGTGGGGTTAAAAGGAGTTCTAATTAGTTGACTAGCTCATGGTAGAAGTTAAAATTGATTAGTCATACATGACATAATCAAGAGTAGAATCCCATGCTAGTTCCTATTGGTATATACTCATAGTAAGTACTTTTTGAAGCTGTGTATAATACGGGTAAGAATACGACTAGAATTCTTGATGAAAGAAAAGAATGGAAAAGTAACTGTAACCATTTTCGTTAAGTATGAGTGTTTTGATATATGTCTTGAAGTCTTCCAAAAGTATTTTAATACATCTAAATACACTACATGTATATACATTTTAACTGAGTCGTTAAGTCATCGTTAGTCGTTACATGTAAATGTTGTTTTGAAACCTTTAAGTTAACGATCTCAATTAATGTTGTTAACCCATTGTTTATTATATCTAATGAGATGTTAAATTATTATATTATCATGATATTATGATATATTAATATATCTTAATATGATATATATACATTTAAATGTCGTTACAACGATAATCATTACATATATGTCTCGTTTCGAAATCCTTAAGTTAGTAGTCTTGTTTATATGTATATAACTCATTGTTAATATACTTATGGAGATACTTACTTATCCTAATCTCATGTTAACCATATGTATATCCATATATATATATCATCATGTCGTTTTTACAAGTTTTAACGTTCGTGAATCGCCGGTCAACTTGGGTGGTCAATTGTCTATATGAAACATATTTCAATTAATCAAGTCTTAACAAGTTTGATTGCTTAACATGTTGGAAACATTTAATCATGTAAATATCAATCTCAATTAATATATATAAACATGGAAAAGTTCGGGTCACTACAAGTAGTCCTAATTAGATAGCCATTGTATTGTAACCAAGTTCTAGAAGCTGTGGAATGTAATTTTACCAATTCTCTCTCATACTGAGTCTCCTTCTTACATATCGAATCTCATTCTATCTTATCATTTTTCTCAATCTCAACATGATCTGACCTATCATTTGGTATCAGAGCTTCCAAGAAGTGATTCTACATCACTATATCGATCCAGAGATTGTAGATTACAGAATCAGAATACTCTCGGTAAAATGAATCAGATTCGGTATTATCGAATTTGATAATCTGACGTTCAGATTCTTGTGATAAGTTCAGTGAAGGTGTATTAGGTCTATTAGAAAGAGTTTCGATCATCATTACAGCTTTTTAACTTCAATTATGGAGAATCAATTGATTTTTAGAGTTTGTGGCTAAAACTCTCGGTATTGCTTAATTCAAGCTTAATTCTGGATTTTTGTGAAGATTTAAAGATTCAGTTGTGTTCGTGAGGTGTTAAATCACATTTCTGTCGGTTCAATTTCTTCAATTCTTCAAGTTTTAAAGATTTGATCAACATTTGGTATCGTAACCGTCATATCGAGTCTGCTTCATTACTGAAAATTCATCTTAAGTGTTGCAGATTGTGGTGTGTTTGTGATTCTATCACATTCGGTTTGATTATACGTAGCTAATTGTTGTGGTTTGAAAAAGGATTTTGTTATATTTCTAAGTTTTAGACTTAGACTCGGTATTATCAACTGCTACAGTTGACATTCGGTATCCTAAATCTTCGGTATCATTGATATTCTGTTTGTTACTAACTTGTTTTCTTGTGCAGCAAGGTTACCGAATCTAATTCAAGGGAATTGGATTGTGTTTACATATAATATTTTACAAAATTTGACTACCGAGTCATTTACCGAATTAGAATCTCGATTTCACTTAATTCTTTGGTTTTAAGTATTCTGAGGCTTCAAGTTGTGTGGTTACCGAATCCATACCGAATCTGGGTATGTTACTTGTGATTCTTATCAGTTTCTGATACAGAATCTGGTTTACCGAATTGTTACCGAATCTGCTACAGTACCGAACCACTTACCGAGTCTGCTACTGTACCGAATCTTTACCGAATCTGACATTTCTTGTTAAATTTTATACTGAACCCTGATCATAGATTGTGTTTAATACCATATCTATACCTAATCTACCTCAATTTAAGATGTCAACTCAAGATACTCTTATCATTAGATCAGATTCCCGACCTCCAGTGTTGTTTGATGGCAAGTACACTCAGTGGCTTCATCGTATCACTCAGTACATAGACTATAAGGGTGAGAAAGCTAAACATATATGGGCTTCTCTGAGAGATGGTCCAGTTGTTGATTTTCATCCGGATACTGGTATGCCAATTCCAGTCTATGAACTTTCTGGTGATAAAGGTGAAAGAGCTCAGGGTGACATAGAGGCTAAGAATATTGTCATGCAAGCTATCCCATATGAGCTATTTGAAAATGTTGATAGCAACACTACTGCAAAAGATATATGGGATGAGATCAAACGACAACAAGAAGGTTATGACATGTCAGACGTTACTAAATTGAATAAGGCTCTGGGATTGTATGAAGATTTCAAGCAGGAACCAGAAAAACAACTCAAGGATACCTACCGTCATTTCAATGGTGTTCTCAATGAGTTGAAAAGGTGTAAGATTGTAAAAGTACATGCTGAAGTCAACATGAAATTCCTCAAAAATCTCAATGCTGATTGGCTTCCTTATGGAACCATTGTTCGATCTACCAAAGAGATTGACAAGTTGACTATTCATGAGCTTGTTGGAGTTCTTATGCATTACCAACCTGAGGTGTCTAAACTTCAAGAAGGAAGGAAAGAGTCTTCTCCGGGCGATCCTCTTGCCCTAATTGCCAAATAGAAGAGCAAATCATTTACGACTTCCAAAAGCTTGTCCAAGAAAGTGCTTGTTGAAGAATCAACTGATACTGAAGAGTTGAATCTTTCTGATGTTGATGATTTTCACCTTGAATTAGTCAAGATGGCAGCCATGTTCACAAATGCCTTGAACAAACACAAGTTTAAAGGCAAATCAAGCAATCAACACAAAAAATCATCATCTTCCTCGTACTACAAGAAAGCTGATCAATCCAAACAACAACGTGCTAATGATTCCAAGAAGGAAGATTCAATCTGTTTCAATTGTGGCAAAGCTGGTCATTACTCTCGTGAGTGCAAGATGCCTAAGAAGAAGGACGCAGCTTACTACAAGAAGAAAATGTTGATGGCTAAGATTGTGGAAACTGGGGGAGAGCTGAAACCGGTTGATGATACTTGGTTTAACTGGACTGATGATTCAGACTCAGAGGTGGAACATGCAAATGTTTGCAAGGTGGCTAAGCTCATCAAAGCTAAGGAAGCATTGGAGAATTCTGACTCAACATCTGACGATGATAAGGTACAATCAACTGAAATCTCAACTGAAATTATGAAAATGCAAAATGACTTGATGAAGAATCTGGTCTCAATGTCAAAAGAAGTCAAAGGCTTAAAATCTGAAAACAAGATTTTAAAAGATGAAATCAAACTAAATGAGACCAGAACTTCCTCATCCAAATTGCAAACGGATGTGCAACGATTGACTCTCCAACTCAGCTCTACGGAAACTGAGTTGGAAGATATTAAGAAGATAATTCATTTGATTAAAGTCGAATGAACTGATTATAGTTTAAAATCTGAACGACTTGCAGAAAAAGTTCAATTCTTAGAAAAAGATCTTTCTGATTTAAAAAACCAACATGAACCCACACTTTTAAAGCTAAACAAGAAAATTATTCATTTGGAAAACGCCATAATTGAAAAAGACACTGAAATTTCTTCGTTGTCAAAAGAGTCTGTTCTAATGAAATCTCAACTTGCTCGATATGAGGAAAAACTCTATCGTACAGAGCAATCTAAAGCTATCATTGATTTAGAACTTTCAAAACAAACAATTTTCATGAACATACCAAAAACGATTCATGGTGAAAAGTGGGGATTGGGTTATGAAGATCGTAAGATCTTATATGGAGTTTTCAAAAAGATTCCAGGATTATATCATTCTGATTACTTTCAAGCTGGTTTACCACCGCATTTTGTGCATGCTTCTGATGCTGCTTTTGATGATATTATTGTTAATCGCAAATCTAAAAAATACCATTAAATTAGCTTAATGTATGAGAAAATTAATGCAAAAATGGGTAAATCAAATCCTGATTTCATGAAGGAACTTGTTGAAACTGAAAAGAATGTGCAGTGTGCTAATTATGTGCTGACACGTAGATTGGTTTACATTCCTACACTCATGCTAGAGAAATACATTTTAATGCTTGAGAATGAAGTGTTTAACAAACCTAGTTCTAGCATTGTTAACATAGATGAGGTGTTTGATGAATCAACTTTTGATGTGAAACCAATTCTACCTGCTTTACTTGTATGTCCAGATGATATTTTCTGTGAAGACCTAGCACATGAACTAACTGTTTTTTTTGAGACAAAATCTCTAGGTCAAAATTCTTTAGATGAAAAAGTAGAACCTCATAATGAACCAATCATTGAACCTTTGATAGATTTTGAAAGTCAACTTCATCCTTTGCATGATTATTATTTACATTTGTCTGCTGTACGTAATTTGAATCGTATAGTAGCTAAACTAGAACATGAGAATATTGACTTGCAACTTAAGTGCCAATCATTAGAACAAATGCTTGCTTTGTGTGATAAATTGCCTTCACTGCCTAAAAAAGAATGTACCTATGCTTTTAAGGAGGGTGAAGTGATAGTTTCTGCTGAAGAATTATGTCTTGAGATTAAAAACTTAAAACAAAAGATAATTCAACTGAAACAGGCTAACACACTTAAGCAATCGTCTAATGTTGAAACCAATGTGCTTGAATGTATTGGTGGGATTACTAAGAAGGGGAAGGGAACAACAAAATCTAAGGATGTAAAACCCATTACTATTCTTAAAAATCCTCTACGTTCTCAATTTGGCAATCGTGGTTCAAAAGTTGTTTCTACAACTCAATTTGTTGTCAAAAAGGTTCATTCTCTCGATGGTTCTGTGTCAACTGAAAAGATTCCTATGATTCCAATAACAAAAACTTCAAAAGCGAGTCTTTTAACGACATCAGTTAAGTCCACACAACACACAAGTCCTAAACCTGATTTAAGTGAGTATGATGCAAAAGAACGTAAAATCAAATTGGAGATTTTGCAAAATCAATCATCTCATGTGTCAACTGAAAAGTTTGGACGTCTAATTAACAAAGGTGTTTTTCGTGTCACAGGTCATAATCCAAACTTGAATTACAAATCTATATGGGTTCCTAAGTCCACGACTAAGAAAGTAGCAACCAAACCAACACAATCTGCTAGTTGGCCTAGGAAATCATCTCATGTTTTTCAATTTTCGTCTGTGAACAAAACATCTACTTGGAATAAATTGTGTGTTAAGACTTCTGATAACGATGTAAAACTTGATATTGCGTATGATGCTTCATGTAATGTGGTTTTAAATGATGCTTTATTGTCTAAACTGCATGATGCTTTACGTGATTATTTCATCGTTGATCCAAAGTTTATTGCTGGTACTAACCGAAAAGGACCCAAGAATCTTTGGGTACCTAAACTCTAGGAAATTCACATTTACAGGGTTTCAATGTCTGTGTTTGGTATATCGATTCCGGTTGTTCTCGACACATGATGGGCGATAAATCCTTGCTTGTCAACTTCATTGACAAATTCCTAGGAACGGTTACATTTGGAAATGATGAAATTGTAGCGATAATGGGTTACGGAGATTATGTGCAAAATGGCGTAACAATCAAACGGGTTTCATATGTTGAAGGTTTGGGGTGCAGTTTATTTAGTGTGAGTCAATTCTACGATGGAGATCTTAAAGTTCTGTTTGAACGTCGACAATGCTCGGTGCAATCCACCGAAGGAAATGATCTTCTTGTTGGTAAACGTTGTGCTTCACTATATACTATTGACCTCAATGATGCACCTTCACATGCAACCATATGTTTGGCTACTCGTTCTACCAAAGAAAATTCATGGTTATGGCATCATCGGATGTCACACCTGAATTACAAGGATATCAATCGACTAGTCTCTAAAGACTTAGTTGATAGTATTCCAACCTTTCAATATGATAAGCATCATGTGTGTCCATCATGTGCGATGGGTAAGCTGAAACGGAATAATCATCCGCTTAAGCAAAACCCCAGTACTTCATCGTCTTTGCAATTATTGCATATGGACTTATGTGGACCCATGCGTATTTCTAGCCTCGGTGGCAAGAAACATGTGCTTGTCATTGTCGATGACTATACCCGGTTTACATGGATTTTTCTTTGCGAACTAAGTCAGAAACCCCCGCCATTATCATTGAGTTCATTAAAAAGACTCAACGCTCTTTTAACAAACATGTTAAGAGCATTAGAACTGATAATGGGACCAAATTTAAGAATGACCCGCTTGATAGTTATTTGAAAGACCAAGGCATTGAACATCAGTTCTCTGCTGCTCGGACCCCCCAACAGAATGGAGTTGTCGAACAACGTAATCGTACGTTGTGCGAAGCAGCTCGAACGATGCTTGCTTACTCCAAACTACCTCCAAAAATGTGGGGGGAGGCCATTTCAACTGCATGCTATACCCAAAATCGTTGTATTGTTAATAAATGTTTTGATAAAACTCCATATGAGTTATTATATGGTAGACGCCCGAATGTCAAATATTTCCGTGTCTTTGGTTGTATATGCTATGTGCTTAACGATTTTGACAGCCTCAGAAAGTTTGATCCAAATGGCGATCAAGCCATATTTCTCGGTTATCCTTCGAACAAAGTTGCCTATCGGGTTTATCACAAATGGACAAAAACGATTAAAGAGAGCATAAATGTCAAGTTCGTTGAATTTTCGGGAATGGCTTTTGAACAACTCAGTTCAAAACCCGATCCTAACCTGGCTACTACTTCTTCTGCGCAAAACTCAATTTTCTCGACGAAGGGTGTTCCTACGGTTACATCAGAGGAACTGGATATCTTATTTGATAGTCTTTATACTCCTCAACGGAATTCAAATGTTCAAGCCGTACCGGCTACACCGTCACAGTCAACTACTGTGGAGACTCAACAAAGTCTTTTTGATGAAGATACAACACCAACTGATTCACCTGTTGCTTCTTCATCCTCCCTACCACCTCCTGTTACTGATAATCTTGAACCAATTCAAGATTCATCAGTTGATACAACTCCAGCTGTTTCTCCAGATACTCAATTGAATCCATTAGATAATGTTACATCAGATCAAGTGGATCAAGGCTCAACATCAACAACGGTTGATGTTTCATGTAGTGACCCGAACTTTTCCATGTTTATATATATTAATTGAGATTGATATTTACATGACTAAATGTTTCCAACATGTTAAGCAATCAAACTTGTTAAGACTTGATTAAATGAAATAAGTTTCATATAGACAATTGATCACCCAAGTTGACCGGCGATTCACGAACGTTACAAATTTGTAAAAACTACATGTTGTGGTATATATAGACATATATATATGGTTGACATAAGATTATGATGAGTAAGTATCTCACTAAGTATATTAACAATGTGTGATATACATAAGAAATGAGATTACTAAGTTAAGAAACTCGAAATGATATATATAACGATTATCATTATGATAACGTCTACTAAATACATATGAATCATATTAAGATATTGTTACACTATGTTTAATCATGATAAATGATAAGTAAACATGTCATTAAGTGTATTAACAATGAACTACATATGTAAAAACAAGACTACTAACTTAAAGTTTTCGAAACAAGGCATATATGTAACGATTATCGTTGTAACGACATTTAATGTATATATATATCATATTAAGATATATTAATACATCATGATATCATGATAATGTAATAATTTAACATCTCTTTAGATATAATAAACAATGGGTTAACAACATTTAACAAGATCGTTAACCTAAAGGTTTCAAAACAACATTTACATGTAACGACTAACGATGACTTAACGACTCAATTAAAATGTATATACATGTAGTGTTTTAATATGTATTCATACACTTTTGAAAGACTTCAATACACTTATCAAAATACTTCTACTTAACAAAAATGCTTACAATTACATCCTCGTTCAGTTTCATCAACAATTCTACTTGTATGCACCCGTATTCGTACTCGTACAATACACAGCTTTTAGATGTATGTACTATTGGTATATACACTCCAATGATCAGCTCTTAGCAGCCCATGTGAGTCACCTAACACATGTGGGAACCATCATTTGGCAACTAGCATGAAATATCTCATAAAATTACAAAAATATTAGTAATCATTCATGACTTATTTACATGAAAATAAAATTACATATCCTTTATATCTAATCCATATACCAACGACCAAAAACACCTACAAACACTTTCATTCTTCAATTTTCTTCATCTAATTGATCTCTCTCAAGTTCCATCTTCAAGTTCTAAGTGTTCTTCATAAATTCCATAAGTATAGTTTCATAAAAATCAAGAATACTTCCAAGTTTGCAAGTCTATTTTCCAGCTTTCTAATCCATTCCAAGTAATCATCTAAGATCAAGGAACTTTTGTTATTTATAGTAGGTTATCTTTCTAATTCAAGGTAATATTTATATTCAAACTTTGATTCAATTTCTACAACTATAACAATCTTATTTAGAGTGAAAATCTTACTTGAACTGTTTTCGTGTCATGATTCTGCTTCAAGAACTTTCAAGCCATCCAAGGATCCTTTGAAGCTAGATCCATTTTTCTAATTTCCAGTAGTTTTATCCAGAAAACTTGAGGTAGTAATGATGTTCATAACATCATTCGATTCATACATATAAAGCTATCTTATTCGAAGGTTTAAACTTGTAATCACTAGAACATAGTTTAGTTAATTCTAAACTTGTTCACAAATAAAAGTTAATCCTTCTAACTTAACTTTTAAAATCAACTAAACACATGTTCTATATCTATATGATATGCTAACTTAATGATTTAAAACCTGGAAACACGATGAACACCATAAAATCGGATATACGCCGTCGTAGTGAAACCGGGGGCTGTTTTGATTTGGATAATTAAAAACTATGATAAACTTTGATTTAAAAGTTGTTCTTCTATGAAAATAATTTTTCATATGAACATGAAACTATATCCAAAAATCTTGGTTAAACTCAAAGTGAAAGTATGTTTTTCAAAATGGTCATCAAGATGTCGTTCTTTCGACGAAAATGACTACCTCTTTAGTAATTGACATGTAACTTAAATTTACGACTATAAAACTATACTTTTTCTGTTTAGATTCTTAAATTAGAGTTCAATATGAAACCATAGCAATATTATTCACTCAAAACGGATTTAAAATGAAGAAGTTATGGGTAAAACAAGATTGGATATTTTTGATCTTTTTAGCTACGGTAAATGTTTAACAAATCTATACAAATCATATCCTAACTAACTTATATTGTATTATACATGTATTCTAATATATTATATAATCTTGGGATACCATAGACACGTATGCAAATGTTTTGACATATCATATCGACCCATGTATATATATTATTTGGAACAACCATAGACACTCTATATGCAGTAATGTTGGAGTTAGCTATACAGGGTTGAGGTTGATTCCAAAAATATATATACTTTGAGTTGTGATCTAGCCTGAGACGTGTATACACTGGGTCGTGGATTGATTCAAGATAATATATATTGATTTATTTCTGTACATCTAACTGTGGACAACTAGTTGTAGGTTACTAACGAGGACAGCTGACTTAATACACTCAATTATTTAAAACATAATAAAAATGGTTGTAATTATATTTTGATGTGACGACTTGGAAATTTCCGAACAAATTTAAACTATATCTTTATATCATTAGATAAATATTTCAAACATATATATTACGTACAAATTTACAATTCTATATATATATATATATATATATATATATATATATATATATATATATATATATATATATATATATATATATATATATATATATATCTTAACTTAGTCATAAAATGTCCTAACTTAAAATAATATATTTTGACAAACAATGAGCCACTGATTTATAGAAGCAAATGACCACAACACTCAATTATATAAGGTACATTTGTCATAAAGTAATTTTTCAATAACTAAAACCAAATTTTTATAATGGTACGAGTCATTAAACGTAAAAGGCTAGTTTTCTAAACGTACGAAAGTGCGCTCGAAAAACCGAAAGTGGTACATGAGTCGTGGGACCACGTCCGTGTCATTTTTGTAAAAATTATATTTTTACCATGAGCATAAATATAATATAATATAATATTTAATTAATTCTAAAGATTAAATATATTATATATTATATATTAAATATTATATATAAAGTTAAGTATTACGTATGTTGTTACGAGTGATATGATGCAAAATGGAGTGTCGGCAGCTCAAATGTGTGGGATATGAGCTGGATTCCTTTCTCATGCGAGTGCATGAATTTAGGCCTTAGACCCCATGCGATCGCATGGGGGTCTATGGCTGGGCACATATATATATATATATATATATATATATATATATATATATATATATATATATATATATATATATATATATATATATATATATATATATATATATATTAAGCTCGTATGCTGGCAACAACACACACATATACATCGAGCATATTACTCCCTCTGCTCTTATTATTATTATTATTATTATTATTATTATTATTATTATTATTATTATTATTATTATTATTATTATTATTATTATTATTATTATTATTATTATTATTATTATTATTATTATTTATATTATTATTAATATTAACCATATGATTATTATTAGTAGTATTAGGAATAAATATTATTAGTATTATACATAAAATACTACGACGAGGTTCCGCTCACGTGATTTCAAAATAAGTTTTTGAGTAGGATATAACTAAGGAAATTACGGGTTATAGCTATGGAGGTGATGGGTAATGTTCGTGGGTATTGTTTGAAAATAAAACCTAGTGTTTATCACCTCTGTTACGTCTACGTACTTTCCTGCAATATTGAATCACAATATTGATACGTGAGTATTCATATCTTATCTTTTATATATTAATTGTGTATCCACGTCTAGTGCTCGAGTATATATATTTATGCATGCTTGTATGCTAAATTTCGTAGTTAAACAGTTTATAATGAATCACGAATTAAATACATATATTACTGGTAAAAGGTATATGATATACATGTTTTTGGAAAGCTGGCGAAAAATCAATAACTTTTCATTCAGAAATCGAGTAATTTCGATGAACGAATTAAAAGATATGGCCAACTGAATTATGATTAACGTTAATTGGAATTGCTTTTGAATTTGCAATTAATATTTAAACAACTTGTTTGTAAGATTGATAAATTGGATTTTGTCGAATATTACCAACCGAGTAAATGAATCCTTATATAAGGCACGTCTCGTTTTGTTGAACTATAGTCAAAATTGACTTTTTGAAACGACTTTGGATAACTTTTGTATGTCGATCTCGAGCATTAGGATTGTGATACGCTATGACCCGACCTAGCTTGATAGACATTTATTGACCAACATATGTTCTCTAGGTTGAGATCTACGGTTATTTGGTAATCCGAGTTTCGATCACATTTTGGTGAACGACTTTATATGCTGCTAAGGTGAGTTTCATATGCTCCCTTTTTAATTGCTTTTGAAATATATTTTTGGGCTGAGAATACATGCAATTTATTTTAAACGCAATGGAAACAAGTACATACTAAATTCTACACCGAGTTTGAACCGAAAATCCCTTAGCTTTGGTAACTAGTAACTGTCGGTTATAAGAACCGATGGGCGCGAATAGAGGTATATGGATCCATAGGGCTTGACATCCCCGTCTGTTCCAGGTATAGAAACCCTAGCCTGAACTATAAAATAGACATATGCTATTTGAGTTAATATACGTTGGTTTGCGTGTATTGTACATGTTGGTTGCATGTATGTTAAAACAGGGGTACTTATTATAGACGTTAAAGCTTAGTTACCAGGGTGCTCAATTTCATAGAATATTTTAATAAACGTTTCGGATGAAACAACTGAAATCTTGTGATCCACCTTTATATACAGATTATACGGTACATTAAAACTATGAACTCACCAACCTTTGTATTGACACTTGTTAGCATGTTTATTCTCAGGTTTCCTAGAAGTCTTCCGCTGTTTGATTATATGTTAGACAAGCTATGTGCATGGAGTCTTACATGGAATATTTTTCATGGAAACGTTGCATTCACCAAATCATCACCATGTATCTTATTTTGACTGCATCGTCAACGAAAGTACTATTGTAAACTATTATTTACGGTGATTGTCTATATGTAGAAATCATCAGCTGTCTAAAACCTTTGATTTAAATATTCATTTATGGTGTGTCTTTTCAAATGAATGCAATGTTTACAAAACGTATCATATAGAGGTCAAATACCTCGCAATAAAATCGATGAATGACGTGTTTGTCCATATGGATTTGGAGCGATCGTCACAGTTGGTATCAGAGCGTTGGTCCTAGTGAACCAGGTCTTGCATGAGTGTGTCTAACTGATAGTTGTTAAGATACATTAGTAAATCTGAACTTCGATCGTGTCTGCATGTCAAAAGTTTTGCTTATCATTTCTTGTCGAAAATTACCTGCTCATCATTTCTAGTCTAGACACATTTTACTGCAGTGATTGCATGAATAGTGTATAGACAAAATTCATATCTTAGCGTATCTGTTACTGTAAACTTTTCCTGACATCTTCCGAAAATTTCTCCGTGATTTATGGAATTTGGTATTATATATATATGTAAATTATGTATTGAAGAATACCAAACTAAATTCTATAATCTAATTCATATCAAAAATCATCTCCCTAATTATACAAGATGGATCCCGTATCTAGTTCAAATTCCTTAAACTCCGACAGCTATTCCGATATGGATATTCACCTGAATTCCGAAGACAGTGTAACCGGAATGGATCAACCAATTAGCCATCATCTATTCTGGATGAATTGGGGATGGGTTCGTAGCATTCTTAATTATTGGAGACAAGAAGAAGGCGATCCCTTCCATCCACCACATTGCCCTCTTGGCGAAGAACCTGAAGCACTTACCGGCGAACCTGTTCGAGACACCATTTTCTCTCTCATCTCCAGAAAATCTCATCATGATCATATACTCTCTCAAATTCTGGATCTTATTCATCCGCTCATCCGAACCGCCAATCATCCCAGTGTAGTAGAAGAAGTCAACGAGCTTCGCGCTCGGGTAGTGGCTTTGGAGAATATGGTGCAAAGGTTACAAGCACCAGCAGCATCACCGGCATCAACAGTACCACCGACAACAACACCAACAGTACCATTACCACCACCAACAACATCCGCATCGCAAACCTCAACTTCACAATCTGTTCCACGAGCATCAACGTCATACGCACCGTAGTTACCAAAAAATACCAGCAACAATAATCGATGAAGTATTAACTCATTTCTCCTGAAGAAATTTTATGTATATGTAATATATATGAATTTTGAAATCAAAATAAATCTTTTTGTACTAAGCTATTACGTGTGAATCTTAACTGGTAGGTACTACTCGGTTAGTTCATATTACTAATATGCAATGATGTACATCCTTCCTTAACAACTTAACCATTGTTAACTACAATCTCTGTTTCAACTTAATGAATTCCATTTCATAATAAACCAAGTGTATTATTCAATTACATAATTGATTTTTCATTTTCATTTTTGATGTACTCGAAACTTTCCATAAAACATCATCTGTGCCTTGTAAGGTTCACAAAAATTCCACGAGCATCAACATCCTTCACCGAGGAATATCAATAAGAATAAATAATGAAGTATTGATTTCATTAGTGAAATAATCCGCGAAGATTAGGTAATCTCTAATGTTTTGGAGATTATTCATTTCTAATTCAAGCCAAAAATCAAATGAGCTTAATATGATATTAACTCATTAAATCTGTATTATATCTGAAGAAAATATACATACAGATATTTTCATAAAGACTGTAATGAAAATTGTTTTTACAAAGTATTAATTGTAAAATCTTTAACGGGTAGGTAATACCCAGGAAAAATATAAGTTCGCAATTAATATGTTACACTGTACATTCTTCAACTTTGATTTAAAAATTATTAACAATGCTCACAATGATATACAATCATTTTCATACAAATTCAATTACATATTCTGATATTGACGGATCAGAATCCAAGTCATAACTCTGAACCGGTGACATCATTCTTAGATCTCTACATCTTTCAAAGCTATACTTTGACTTCAAAACTGTGCAAGATCCTTTAATGTTGTTAATACCGAAAATAATCTTGCAATTCTTTTCAAGATATCAATTTTCATCACACTTCCAACCAGTCAACTTCGACTTTTCAGATTAACTTAATTGTAACCTTGACATATACTTTTTTGTTACTGGGAAACCTTTCGTGTTCCATCACATTAGCAGTAAATTTACCAACAACTTCATTTATCCTTGATGTTTCAAAAAATCATTATACTCATAAAAACCCTATCATGTACTCATCCACATCTTGTAACAATAATTTCCATATTAACTACCAGGAATTAGCAATCAGTATTTTGAATCTCGCAGCAATTCTACGTCAACAGTTATATATACATATATATATACATATAATGTCTATCTCCTAGACTTACTTACTTCGAATGTGAAGTTTTTGAAAAACACCCCAAACTGTGAAACTAGTACTCCGAATTTTGGAAAAATGCTGATGAAGCCGCCAAAAAAAATAGTAAACGACCTTAACAGTCGAAAGTTGGATGATAAAGAGTAGTGTGTTGGAAAATCATAGAAAAAGAGAAGGTTTGGAACTCGAAAACGGATTGAGCAAACTATGAAGAAGGTTGTGGACAAATCACAAAGACTAAGCGTGCCTTCAAAGAATCCAAATGATTCAGTATCTGCTGAAGTCATTAACGAATACCTTATTCTAAACCTTCACAGACAAATCTTCTTCACCATCCGTTGATATTAGAAATTCTAAGATATTATCATATCTTTCATTATAAATATCTTCGATATTTCTGAATATATCTTCATAACTATCATTGTTCGAGATTATTTATCTCTTCACGCTATATGTGTTATATCATAAAAGAAACTGTTTTAGTTTCTAGATTCTGAAAAAAAATCGAATATAAAATACGAATGTTTTTTTTGAAGTAATGTTGGAAATTGAAGCATGAGTTAGTATAATATAATGACACTTGATCAACGTGATTATATTACAGTAAGTCATGCTGAGTTTTTAATAGAACGTGATAAAGGTTCACAGATTATACCCTCATCATGAACCATGTTACATAACTCTTTCATTCTATTTAACCTCTAAACATATCAAAAAATATTTTTCTTGATGATTCGGTCTTTTTCGAATATTCTGGTAATTTGACAAATCAAGATCGTGCCATTACAATTTTTTTTCTTAGAACATTAACTATGTTTATTCCGAAATATATAGCTACGAATTCTTGACCATTATCCGCTTGACTTAAGGTCGGGAAGAGAAAACGAAATCATGAAACTCCGAAATATAATGGAGAATATAAAGTCCGATAACAAACCCAAAATTACAAACCGTGTATATCAATACGTATAGCAATATAAAGACACGGGAGAATGAAAAACACTATAACCCCAAGGTAATAGTAGAATAAAATAACCTCCTCTTGTGGCAGATGAAAAAGAATAATGAAGGATACGATAGCCAGGAAAATATCAAGAATCAGAACTGGATTAAGCATTTTCACAATCTTTTGAATTTGAGAATTAAGTATAGGAAAAGTAAAAGTGACAAACCGGAAGAAGTTAATTTATAGTGAAATATTTGATAGAGAAATCAAGACAGATCTTCGCATTTAATTAGAGAGATCCTAATTTCCTTATTCGCCGAAGAATCAAATCTTTTAGATTTGGAGGATTTTCTTTAAATCCCTTGAATTCTGGGATTCAATCAAGACAACGTCAAAAGTTAAGATAAAACTTTAGTTCTCATTTCATTCCTTTTAGGATAGCTTTACTCCTACTCTTCAATTAATCGAATCGTTTTATCTATATTACTCAATAGTGATAAAACTCTATATACCAACTCATATTCATCATAAAAACATTTTTATGATTAGCCATGACGACCACGATCAAATTTCAGGACGAAATTTCTTTAACGGGTAGGTACTGTGACGACTCGGAAATTTTTGAACAAATTTAAACTATATCTTTATATCATTAGATAAATATTTCAAACATATATATTACGTACAAATTTACAATTCTAAATAAAAATATATATATATATATATATCTTAACTTAGTCATAAAATGTCCTAACTTAAAATAATATATTCTGACAAACAACGAGCCACTGATTTATAGAAGCAAATGACCACAACACTCAATTATATAAGGTACATTTGTCATAAAGTAATTTTTGAATAACTAAAACCAAATTTTTATAATGGTACGAGTCATTAAACGTAAAAGGCTAGTTTTCTCAACGTACGAAAGTGCACTAGAAAAACCGAAAGTGGTACATGAGTCGTGAGACCACGTCCGTGTCATTTTTGTAAAAATTATATTTTTACCATGAGCGTAAATATAATATAATATTTAATTAATTATAAAGATTAAATATATTATATATTAAATATTATATATAAAGTTAAGTATTACGTATGTTGTTACGAGTGATATGATGCAAAATGGAGTGTCGGCAGCTCAAATGTGTGGGATATGAGCTGGATTCCTTTCTCATGCGAGTGCATGAATTTAGGCCTTAGACCCCATGCGATCGCATGGGGGTCTATGGCTGGGCACATATATATATTAAGCTCGTACGTTGGCAACAACACACACACATATACATCGAGCGTATTACTCCCTCTGCTCTTATTATTATTATTATTATTATTATTATTATTATTATTATTATTATTATTATTATTATTATTATTATTATTATTTATATTACTATTATTATTATTATTATTATTATTATTGTTATTATTATTATTATTATTATTATTATTATTATTATTATTATTAACCATATGATTATTATTAGTAGTATTAGGAATAAATATTATTAGTATTATACATAAAATACTACGACGAGGTTCCGCTCACGTGATTTCAAAATAAGTTTTTGAGTAGGATATAACTAAGGAAATTACGGGTTATAGCTATGGAGGTGATGGGTAATGTTCGTGGGTATTGTTTGCAAATCAAACCTAGTGTTTATCACCTCTGTTACGTCTACGTACTTTCCTGCAATATTGAATCACAATATTGATACATGAGTATTCATATCTTATCTTTTATATATTAATTGTGTATCCATGTCTAGTGCTCGAGTATATATATTTATGCATGCTTGTATGCTAAATTTCGTCGTTAAACAGTTTATAATGAATCATGAATTAAATACATATATTACTGGTAAAAGGTATATGATATACATGTTTTTGGAAAGCTGGCGAAAAATCAATAACTTTTCATTCAGAAATCGAGTAATTTCGATGAACGAATTAAAAGATATGGTCAACTGAATTATGATTAACGTTAATTGGAATTGCTTTTGAATCTGCAATTAATATTTAAACAACTTGTTTGTAAGATTGATAAGTTGGATTTTGTCGAATATTACCAACCAAGTAAATGAATTCTTATATAAGGCACGTCTCGTTTTGTTGAACTATAGTCAAAATTGACTTTTTGAAACGACTTTGGATAACTTTTGTATGTCGATCTCGAGCATTAGGATTGTGATACGCTATGACCTGACCTAGCTTGATAGACATTTATTGACCAACATATGTTCTCTAGGTTGAGATCTACGGTTATTTGGTAATCCGAGTTTCGATCACATTTTGGTGAACGACTTTATATGCTGCTAAGGTGAGTTTCATATGCTCCCTTTTTAATTGCTTTTGCAATATATTTTTGGGCTAAGAATACATGCAATTTATTTTAAATGCAATGGAAACAAGTACATACTAAATTCTACACCGAGTTTGAACTGAAAATCCCTTAGCTTTGGTAACTAGTAACTGTCGGTTATAAGAACCTATGGGCGCGAATAGAGGTATATGAATCCATAGGGCTTGACATCCCCGTCTGTTCCAGGTATAGAAACCTTAGCCTGAACTATAAAACAGACGTATGCTATTTAAGTTAATATATGTTGGTTTGCGTGTATTGTACATGTTGGTTGCATGTATGTTAAAACAGGGGTACTTATTATAGATGTTAAAGCTTAGTTACCAGGGTGCTCAATTTCGTAGAATATTTTGATAAACGTTTCGGATGAAACAACTGAAATCTTGTGATCCACCTTTATATACAGATTATACGATACATTAAAACTATGAACTCACCAACCTTTGTGTTGACACTTGTTAGCATGTTTATTCTCAGGTTTCCTAGAAGTCTTCCGCTGTTTGATTATATGTTAGACAAGCTATGTGCATGGAGTCTTACATGGCATATTTTTCAAGGAAACGTTGCATTCACCAAATCATCACCATGTATCTTATTTTGACTGCATCGTCAACGAAAGTACTATTGTAAACTATTATTTACGGTGATTGTCTATATGTAGAAATCATCAGCTGTCGAAAACCTTTGATTTAAATATTCATTTATGGTGTGTCTTTTCAAAAGAATGCAATGTTTACAAAACGTATCATATAGAGGTCAAATACCTCGCAATGAAATCGATGAATGACGTGTTTGTCCATATGGATTTGGAGCAATCATCACATTTGATCATACTTTGATATATATGTACATATTTGTATAGGTTCGTGAATCGATCCGTGGCCAAGTCTTATTTTCAAAGAAGGAAATATCTGTGAAAGTGAGTTATAGTCCCACTTTTAAAATCTAATATTTTTGGGATGAGAATACATGCAGGTTTTATAAATGATTTACAAAATAGACACAAGTACGTGAAACTACATTCTATGGTTGAATTATCGAAATCGAATATGCCCTTTTTATTAAGTCTGGTAATATAACGACCCTCATTTTTCCATCTATATAATGCCCGAACAAAAGATTTAAGTATAATGAATAAACTCTAAGTACTAATAAAAGGTCGTTATATACATACGAAATTAACGAACGTTAAACGAATAATAAATTTTATTCAACAACGTACGCGTAAGAATTTTTATAAAAAAAAATTTATGTCATAACATGATTACATATAAAATACTTATATTAATTTTGTATTTAGTTAATATATTATACAATTAATAAATACAAGTATATATAAATGTAGTAACATATATAAAACTAATAAAATTATAAAGTAATAATTTAATTAAATAAAAACCACATTTAGTAATTATAATTTTATAAATACCGAATATATATTTATATTTATCAAAATTCATATTTAATAATTAAATAAAAATAGAAATTTAGTTAGTTAACATTTTTAGAACTATGAAATATATATATATATATATATATATATATATATATATATATATATATATATATATACATATATATATATATTTTTTTTTAAAAGTAGTATTTTTTTATATATAAACTAGATCTAGATCCACTTTTATTTATTTTATTCCTACTTTTAACTTTAATTTTATTTATTTATATTTTGAAATGGTGGCATGACTGGCCATAAATACTTTTAATTTTTTTACAAGACACTAGTTATTTTTTTATATAAACTTTTGTATTTTTTTATTTTCTCTTTACCAAAAATTGTAACTATAAATACCATAGCCTAGTTCACAAATTTTGTACACCAAAAACTTGAAGAATTCTCTCTCAAACCTCTGCAAAAATTATTTTTGTAAGTTCTCTATATTATTTTTATAGTTTTTATTTAGTTTTTATCATATTTTTGTGCTAGTTTTATGTTAAATACCAAATAAATACGAAATTTATTTTAAACAATAATGTAAATACATGATAATTAGTGTTAAGTATCCTAATGACTATAAAAATTATTTTTATGAATTATACATTCGAATTTATATTTATTAAAAATCAAAAACTGATTTTTTTTATATTCGGTATATATAGATATATAATAAATAAATAGTAAACGATTATATATATATGTTTTTACAATTTTCACTTATCACATATGTTATACAAGTAATTATAAAAATTTATGTTTAATTTAATTGTCATTTTAAATAATTAATTTGTATTTTCTTTAGTTTTGCTACAGTAGCCGAAAACAGTTTTTTTTAAAAATAAAAAGAGAACTAAATGGTATAATATTTTTATGACTACAATAATTAATAGAAACTACTTTGGAACTATTAAGAAAGTTATAAAAATTATTTTTTTTGAATTAATGAATATATATTTCTAGTTAATTTCGAATTTAAACTAATAACAATATAAAAGTTGAATTAAATAGTTAAACTATTAATATAATTATAAAAATAATTTTTCTAAGCTTAATATACTAATATAAGCTCACGAAAATTATTGGTTGAATTAATTTAGTTGATTTAATAATTATTACTTTATAAACTTTAATTTATTGCAAACCAAAAAAGAAATTAGCAATAAATACTTTTACACCATAACAAAAATTTATAAAATTTTCCTAAGTTTATTTTGATCAGTAGAACCTAATAAAAATATAAGATGTGGTGTTAAACTTGTTTACCTATTTATTTTCATTTTAACTATTAAAACAATTATAAAAAGTAATATTTAATACACAAAACTTAATATTAATGTATAGAAATTTTTTATTATGTTTTATACAAGTTACTTACTGTTATGAAATCAATAAAACACTTGTTAGCATCATTAGATAATTATTGGTGCTTATATTGATCTAAAACATAATTTAAAATATATATATATATATATATATATGTATCCTTACATATATATAATATATATATATTAAACACTTATAAGTAAAGTATATAAAGTGTTGTATTTCTATACGCACCTAAAAACGTATTGGAACGGTATATTAGATGGGTATAGATCTTGATCTTTCTCGAGTGGATGGACGCTCGAAAGTCTAGGCGGAGAGTTTGGATTACCGAGTTAAAGGATCCTGTGGCTCAGAAACCTATGACCTGAAAAGGCCATTTTAAATTGAAAGTGTTAGATTGGAAGCTTGTCTAGTATGAAAAGCCTTTCCAAAACGATAAACCTTCTTTAAACTTACTATAAAAGAAAATACTTACACTTATCATAATACGGGCAAAACATCTAAACTATTCTCAACTTATTCTTAGGTTGACTTCTCTGTGCTTCGATCATCCATACTTTCTCTTTAAGGAATACTTTCACTCACCGAATTACTAAGGTGACTTTCATAGCCCCACTCTTATTGCTATAGCACTTTTTATACTTACTGGGGTGAGACACATGCTGCTTTTATACTTTAAACAACTTAGACACAAGTACGAACCTAAACTGTACTATGACTAGCTTATGCTACTAAGACCCCACAGTGATATTTTTTAACTGCTTTCAGGATAAGGCATTCTTAATTATTGGGGGTAGGCCTATCGGAAGTAACGTCCCCGATACATTTGACCGCGATGTCTTTGTATTACTTAATAATGATTTAAACATGGTGATAAGGTACTGCCAACTTATCATCGGGGCAACAAAACAAATGTTTAGTCTAAAATATCACGAATCAGTACTACTTTTGGATCTGTGTGATCTACTTTTATAACAAATCTTGTGGTCTAAGAACAAACGGTCAATCATATTTGTTAAACCTATGAATTTCACTCAACCTTTTTGGTTGACACTTTTAGCATGTTTGTCTCAGGTACTGAATGATCAGGACCTCTATATCTACTGCTTATGTGATGACTTACTTGGCTAGGATCAAGACTTATCGCATATTTACTTTTCTGCATTTGAACAATTTATAATTCTTGTAACGACATTATTAATCCTTCCGCTGCAAATTTGGTTTTATTCATATAGTATTTGTTCTCGTATTATAATATGTTGGTTTATTTGATATTAGTAACGTTTCTTCCAGACCCTATTGGGAGGACGCTACAGGTAATCTAAGAATTAGGGAACAGACACCCTAATTGACGCGAATCCTAAAGATAGATCTATTGGGCCTAACAAACCCCATCCAAAGTACCGGATGCTTTAGTACTTCGAAATTTATATCATATCCAAAGGGTGTCCCGGAATGATGGGGATATTCTTATATATGCATCTTGTTAATGTCGGTTACCAGGTGTTCACCATATGAATGATTTTTATCTCTATGTATGGGATGTGTATTGAAATATGAAATCTTGTGGTCTATTGTTACGATTTGATATATATAGGTTAAACCTATAACTCACCAACATTTTTGTTGACGTTTAAAGCATGTTTATTCTTAGGTAAATACTAAGAGCTTTTGCTGTTGCATATTAAAATAAGGACAAGATTTGGAGTCCATGTTTGTATGATATTGTGTAAAAACTGCATTCAAGAAACATATGTCGATGTAATATATTTCTATTGTAAACCATTATGTAATGATCGTGTGTAAACAGTATATTTTAGATTATCATTATTTGATAATCTACGTAATGCTTTTGAAACCTTTATTGATAAAATAAAGGTTATGGTTGTTTTAAAAATGAATGCAGTCTTTGAAAAACGTCTCATATAGAGGTCAAAACCTCGCAACGAAATCAATTAATATGGAACGTTTATAATCAATATGAACAGGACATTTCAGTTGGTATCCGAGCGTTGATCTTAGAGAACCAGAAAATTTGCATTAGTGTGTCTTATCGAGTTTGTTAGGATGCATTAGTGAGTCTGGACTTCGACTGTGTTTTCTTTAAAAATGATTGCTTAACATTTTTGTTGGAAACTATATATTATTAACATGTAAATATTATGTGGTATATTAATCTCTTAACATGTTTGATATTGTGTGATAGATGTCTACCTCTAGCACAAATCCCATTGACTCACCTAATAATAACGAAGAGTCGAATATATATTGGCAAGATTCACAAGTTCCCGAAGAACCGGAAGAAGAGGAAACAGAACCGGAAGAAGAGGAACCGGAAGAAGAGGAACCAGAAGAAGAGGAACCGGAAGAAGAAGAGGTTCCGGAGGGGGGAATAGTAGGAACTACAGAAAACCGGTCAAATAAAAGAAAATCCTCAACCAATGGACCAAAGTTAATAATGGTCAATGGTGTTTCCGCTAAGGAAGCAAAATATTGGGAAAATTACCAATTTTCCGATGAATCGGATCCTGATGAGGATTCCGATGATGTTATAGAAATTACCCCGACCCAATTTAATGAGGCAAAAGAAAATAATAAGGGAAAAGGCATCAAAATAGAGAAATCTGATTCCGACCTCGATGAACTTTATATGTACCGTCAACACCCGTATTTTCAATATCGTGACAATAACCCGGGAACCTCTAAACCACCAGGTTTTTCTAAACCATTGTGGAAAACGACGGCTCGTATTAGAGGAACATCATATATCCCTAGAAAATTAGGAAAAAGAACCAAGTTCGAAGAAGAATAAACCAGTGATTCAGGTTAGAGGGATGTGAGCATGTTGTGTAATAAATGTATTGTAGTGTGCTTGTACTTTTA
This sequence comes from Rutidosis leptorrhynchoides, assembly GCF_046630445.1. Taxonomy (NCBI): domain Eukaryota; kingdom Viridiplantae; phylum Streptophyta; class Magnoliopsida; order Asterales; family Asteraceae; genus Rutidosis; species Rutidosis leptorrhynchoides. The sequence goes on along the minus strand of NC_092339.1, from coordinate 374,079,829 downwards.
TGTTCTATGTAAAAATTGCTTGTATTGTTTGTTATTACGAATTTAATCATTGTCTATTTTACAGTATAAAAACAAAATGGACGTTAAGGGTAGACAACCGAATATTTTAGAAGACCTACCAGAGGATATGATTGAGGAAATCTTGTCTAGAGTCGGTCAGAATTCATCAGCACATTTAGTTATGGCAAAATTAACTTGTCAAACATTTGAAAGACTTTCCAAAAATGCCTTAGTTTATAAAAGGCTTTCCTTTAATAGGTGGGGTATATCACATTGGGGAGACTTCAAGTTACGCCGTGTTTTCTTTAAAGCGTTAAATGCAGGGAACCCAAATGCAATTTTACGCTACGGGTTAAGAACCTATTTTGACTCAACATATCCCAACATAGGATTTCATGAATTAGAAAGAGCTTCTAACATGCAACATAAAGAAGCATGTTATGCTTACGGGTTAGTGATGTTCACTTCTTACCTAAGTGAGAAAAAGAACATCGGATTGCAGCTTTTAAATAAAACTTTCTCACAAGTGACGGATTCAGTAGTTGGGGTGAGAAACAAGGTTTTTAGATTATTACAGGGCTGTTGGATATTACGAAACCCTCTTCCTTTTGACGACAGTACAACATGCTGCCTAGCCAATGGTCATAACGATTATTTTCCACAAGACCAAGGATGGGAAGTCGTCTTAGTAAAACCAGAATGCATGACTTGTTTATGGACTTATGAATTACGTGTCTTTATTTCCTTTGCTGAACAACTTGCGTATTAACTAGATTTATCTTCAAAACTATCCTATATCATAGTGTACTATATTTCATGTTATATGTAATATAGCGAAGTTGTAAGTTTGAAAAATATTTGGATGTGATATATTATTATAATCAGTTTTTCATATGGAATTGTAGTAGTTGAATTGTATATTAGCTACTAAGTATGAACTTAACGGGTGGGTAGTACCCGAATTTAAACTTATAAAACACTAATATGAAGAAAAAGCTTTTATAAATGAGTTCATATTATGCTACGAGATACTATTGACTACTCTTAATATTATGTATGATTAACTTGTTTCATTTGACTATTTTGAAGGAAATGGCACCGACTACTCGACACACCTTTAAAATGAGCGAAGAGGAATTTCGTGCCTTTCTTGCTTCAAACATAGCCGTAGTACAGGCCGCGCTACATACCAACAATAACTCTAAATCTAGCAATACAGCTAACGGCGCAAGAAATCATGTAGGATGCTCCTACAAGGAGTTCTCTGCCTGCAAACCTTCAGAATTTGATGGGACCGAAGGACCAATCGGATTAAAACGGTGGACCGAGAAAGTTGAATCGGTGTTTTCCATAAGTAAGTGTGCTGAAGGAGACAAAGTGAAGTACGCTACTCATACCTTCACAGGTATTGCGTTAACTTGGTGGAATACCTATCTAGAGCAAGTGGGACAAGATGCTGCTTACACGCTACCGTGGTCAGCATTCAAGCACTTGATGAACGAGAAGTACCATCCCATAACCGAGGTCAATAAGCTCAAGTCAGAACTTAGAGGGTTACGAACACAGGGATTTGATATTACTTCGTACAAAAGACGATTCACAGAATTGTGCCTATTGTGTCCGAGAGCATTCGAAGATGAGGAAGAGAAGATCGACGCATTTGTGAAAGGGTTACCGGAGAGAATCCAAGAAGATATAAGTTCACACGAGCCTGCCTCCATACAAAAGGCATGTAGAATGGCTCACAAACTAGTGAACCAGATTGAGGGAAGAATTAAAGAACAGGCGGCCGAAGAGGCCAATGTGAAGCTAGTCAAAAGAAAGTGGGAGGAAAACGGTGATAAGAGTCACCAATACAACAACAACTATCCCAACAACTACAACAAATGGCACAACAATAACAACAACAACTACAACAATCATCCCAACAACAATAACAATCGCAACAACAACAACAATCAGAAGCAGCTATGCTAAAGGTGTGAAAAGTATCACTCGGGGTTCTGCACCAAATTTTGCAACAAGTGTAAAACAAATGGTCATAGCGCGGCGAAGTGTGAGGTCTACGGACCAGGGGTTAACAGAACGAAAGGAACAAATTGTGTCGGAACGAGTAATGGCGGAGCAAGTAGTATCGGAGCAAGTTATGCCAATGTAGTTTGTTATAAATGTGGAAAACCGGGCCACATTATTAGAAATTGCCCGAACCAGGAGAACACGAATGGACAAGGCCGCAGAAGAGTTTTCAATATTAATGCGGCAGAGGCACAGGAAGACCCGGAGCTTGTTACGGGTACGTTTCTTATTGACAATAAATCTGCTTACGTTTTATTTGATTCGGGTGCGGATAGAAGCTATATGAGTAGAGATTTTTGTGCTAAATTAAGTTGTCCATTGACGCCGTTGGATAGTAAATTTTTTACTCGAACTAGCAAACGGTAAATTAATTTCAGCAGATTATATATGCTGGAATCGAGAAATTAAACTGGGTAGCGAAATATTTAAGATTGATTTGATACCAGTAGAGTTAGGGAGTTTTGATGTAATAGATGGCATGGACTGGCTGAAGGAGATGAAAGCAGAGATCGTATGTTACAAAAATGCAATTCGCATTGTACGAGAAGAAGGAGAACCCTTAATGGTGTACGGAGAAAAGGGCAACACGAAGCTACATCTTATTAGTAATTTGAAGGCACAAAAACTAATAAGAAAAGGTTGTTATACTGTTCTAGCACACGTCGAGAAAGTACAAACTGAAGAAAAGAGCATCAATGATGTTCCCGTCGCAAAAGAATTTCCCGATGTATTTCCGAAAGAATTACCGGGACTACCTCCACATCGATCTGTTGAATTTCAAATAGATCTTGTACCAGGAGCTGCACCAATAGCTCGTGCTCCTTACAGACTCGCACCCAGCGATATGAAAGAACTGCAAAGCCAACTGCAAGAACTATTAGAACGTGGTTTCATTCGACCAAGCACATCACCATGGGGAGCTCCTGTTTTGTTTGTCAAGAAGAAGGATGGTACATTTAGGTTGTGTATTGACTACAGAGAGTTGAATAAACTTACCATCAAAAACCGTTATCCACTGCCGAGAATTGATAAATTATTTGATCAACTACAAGGCTCGTCGGTTTATTCGAAAATCGATTTACATTCTGGATATCATCAAATGCGAGTAAAGGAGGATGATATTCTAAAAACTGCTTTTAGGACGCGTTATGGTCATTACGAGTTTATGGTTATGCCTTTTAAATTGACTAACGCACCAGCTGTGTTCATGGACCTTATGAACCGAGTGTGTGGGCCATATATTTACAAATTTGTCATTATTTTCATCGATGACATACTTATTTACTCAAAGAATGATCAAGAGCACGAAGAACATTTGAGAAAAGTGCTAGAAGTATTGAGGAAAGAAAAACTGTACGCTAAGTTTTCAAAGTGTGCATTTTGGTTGGAAGAAGTTCAATTCCTCGGTCACATAGTGAACAAAGAAGGTATCCAGGTGGACCCGGCAAAGATCAAAACCGTTGAAAAGTGGGAAACCCCAAAAAATTCGAAGCATATACGTCAATTTTTAGGATTGGCTGGTTACTACAGAAGATTCATCCAAGATTTCTCCAAAATAACAAAACCCTTGACTGCATTAACGCATAAAGGGAAGAAATTTGAATGGAAGGATGAACAAGAGAAGGCGTTTCAGTTATTGAAGAAAAAGCTAACTACGGCACCTATATTATCATTGCCTGAAGGGAATGATGATTTTGTGATTTATTGTGACGCATCAAAACAAGGTCTCGGTTGTGTATTAATGCAACGAACGAAGGTGATTGCTTATGCGTCTAGACAATTGAAGATTCACGAGCAAAATTATACGACTCACGATTTGGAATTGGGTGCTGTTGTTTTTCCATTAAAGACTTGGAGGCATTATTTATATGGAGTCAAAAGTATTATATATACCGACCACAAAAGTCTCCAACATATATTTAATCAGAAGCAACTGAATATGAGACAATGCCGGTGGATTGAACTGTTGAATGATTATGATTTTGAGATTGGATACCACTCGGGGAAGGCGAATGTGGTAGCCGACGCTTTGAGTAGAAAGGACAGAGAACCTATACGGGTAAAAGCTATGAATATAATTATTCGTACTAACCTTACTACTCAAATAAAGGAGGCGCAACAGGGGGTTGTAAAAGAAGGAAAGTTGAAGAATGAGATACCTAAAGGATCAGAGAAACATCTTAATATTCGGGAAGACGGAACCCGATATAGGGCTGATAGAATTTGGGTACCAAGATTTGGAGATGTGAGAGAAATGGTACTTAAGGAAGCACATAAAACCAGATATTCAATACATCCCGGAGCGGGGAAGATGTATAATGATGATGTAGCGTGAGGGTACGAAATACTATTATTTTTACTAGGAAATACTACAAAATATGACACAAGTTTTATTAATTTACGGATGGGATATACCTAAACCTTGCTACAACACTATAGGCAGTGTACCTAATCGTAGAGTAGTGTAGTTTTTAGTAAGTCCGGTTCGTTCCACAGGGAGCTGGTGATACTTACTATATTTTTAACAACTATATTTATACAAAATATATATAATTATATAAGTAGTAATATTATTATAAAAGGGGGGTTTTACCGTTTAATGACCGGTTTGTCGATTCTATATTTTAAGCGTAAAGATAAATGACGATAATTAAAGTGCGTAAAATAATGACAATAAATAAAATGACAGTAAATAAAATTGCGAGTAATAAAATGACAGTAAATAAAGATACGATGAGAAATATAATAAAAGAATTATGCTTATTTAAACTTCCGTAATCATGATGTTTGACGTGTTGATTTTAATTTATTACCATGGGTTAATTGTCCTTTGTCCTGGTTTATTTGATACGTCTATCTGGTTTTTGTCCATAATAGTCCATCGGTCATAAATATAAAGTGCGAGTATCCTCGTCAAATTACCCTTATACCCGAAGTCAAATATTCCAACTGATTAAGGATTTAAACTGTGACGCAGTTATCACTTCTGTCAACAATTACACCAGTTATCAATGTATGTAATCCACCCCTGTTTTAATTAGTTTATGAATATTAATTCATCCACTTGATCAGAATGAATAATCAATTACCCAACCCAATTGATTAATTAAATGATTATAACAGATTCCATATGAACGTCACTAAATAGGACAACCATAATCATTATTAATTATTAGGTTAATTAATTTGAAGATAGGTTCGACAGACTCCAATGAGTTGTCACTCAATTAGACAATACCCCCCATCTATTAATAGTCAATAATCCAATTTCCACAAGTGTCGGTCTTTTGCCCAAACCTTAATTATGGTCCAAAGTTCAATAACCCAATTTTAGTAATTAGCCCAACATCATGAGTACTTCATTTTAAATAAGCATAATAACGACTTAGCTACGAGACATTAATGTAAAAAGGTTGAACATAACTTACAATGATTAAAAATAGCGTAGCGTTACACGGACAGAATTTCGACTTACACACTCAAACGATCTCTATCATAAATCTTATTATTATCATAATTTAAAATTAAAATTAAGATTATTGTTATATCTTATTAAGTTAACATTATGATAGAGATATAGAATATAGATATTGATATTGATAGATAGAAAAATAAGAAAAAGATACAAGAAAAAAAAAGAGATCGAAAAAAAAAGTCTTCCTTCATCGTAATACATCGTTGCCTTTTTATAGGCAAATTAGAATTGAAATTTTCATTTACGACCCCTGAACTATGCTCAAATAACAACTTTTTATTATTTAATATTATTCTTATTATGAATTATTTAAATATTATATTTTATTCTTGTGCATAGTTGACTCGTAATTTTTACACCGTTGCGTCGAGCGCTGAAAGTTGGTTCATGCCTCGGTTCCGGATTTTCGAACGTCCTTTCGTATAATTTAATATCTTGTACTTTGCGTTTTGTAACTTGTACTCTTGTCATTTTTAGACGTTCTTCATCAACAATTTGAACCTTTTTGATTGTATCTTGTACTTTTGAGCTTTTTGGACGTTTTGGTCTTTCAAATCTTCGTTTTTGTCTTTAAATCTTCATTTTCGAGCGATTTGCGTCTTTCGTCTTCGCACTTATTTATTTAACTATTACAACTAAAAATAAGGAAATTACATTTAAAAACTTTACATATTGGAACGATATTGCTACTAAATATATGTTCATTTGGAACACTATCAAATATCCCCACACTTGAGCGTTGCTTGTCCTCAAGCAATACAGAACTTGAAATAAAAACATACATGAATCACTTTTTTATTCATCACATTTTGTACATCAGTGATTTTGATATAGCGGTATAAACAATGACAGTAATGATGGTTAAAGGTGGGTGTGTCATCCACAGTTGCCTTGGGTTTAGGTCAACGACACTTGCAATCAAATAGCCGATTTACTTTCGGTTTCCAAAGCAAAGTGCACATTTGAAAGGCGGTTTACAGTCCCACATGACTATAAAAATTTAGATCCTTTAAGAAAATTGGATCTTTATGAAAACATTTAATCTTTTGAAAATTCAAGCTAGATTTTACCCTAGACAAGTTTTCTGATTTGATCCATCATTGGTGTTGCAAAATATATTTGTGGATCATTATTTTGGCTAAAACTTTTAGGCTCGTGTAATCCACTGCTATCCCGGTATCGGAAAGCACACATCCAGTTTACTTGTTCCGTATATTACCTTTCGGTAAACTACCGTCCGGTTGTAAAGGAAAGCGATGAACAAGAAACTGTTAAGGCAATGTCCCGTGACATGCAGATGATTATGGTCTTTTAACGTGTCAGATGCTAGAACTATCCTTGGTAGGAGCGATAGTAAAGATCATCCTATGATTTTTCGGTCTGGCACAAGGTCCTGTCTCCGACCATGCTATGCAACCACCGTTCTTACGGTTGACACCCGATTTGGTTCAGGTGACCTAATGAATTCCAGGTGAATTTCTTAGGATTTTACGTTCAATGGTAATGAACGCATTGAAAATGGTTTTCAGAAAACAAATCGGTTTGTATTTTTGATCAAAATATTTTCTCGTTCAAGCTCGAGTTTAGATATCATCGAATTCCATGAGTTTGAATTCTCAATCTTTAAGGTCAATCTCTAGGATTGAGTATTATCAGTCTTAAAAGCTGATTTTTAATCTTTAAGGAGATTATCCTTTCTGGGGATCTGATTCATTAGTCTTATCAAGCTAATTTGCATGGTGCCCCCCCATTGTACGAGATAAATCCTTCTCATGGTTAGGATAAATCTGACCACTTGGCGACCCTGTTTGATGCTGAGGTCCGTGGATTTCCTGCTGATTTTAGAGATGACTTTTCTAGATTTTTCGTCAACCTACAGCTGGTCTAGACGACAACTTCTTGACCTAAATCAAGAAGCGTGTGTCTTTTTCGGAAGACTTTACTTCCTTTTAATGATGGAATTGATTCATCGTGTAGATCCATCTTTCTTACAGTAAATCGGGTAAAACTGATTAGTATCATCCAAAACAAAAGTACCTGCAATAATCTTGTACAAAAATATGTGATAGATAGTTTTTAATTGAATAACTTGGTACATTCTTCCCACACTTAGTTTCTTTCTTTGCCTTTTTATTCTCCTTTATTCCATTTTAAATGAATTCAAGCATTTTAGGTTGTTTCTCAATTTTTGTCCTTTCCGATAATTTCGGTATTATCACCTAGTTTTCACCGTTCATAAATATGTATAAACATGATTTTGACTTCATTTAATTGAAAATTTTTCAAATTTTCACAAAATTTGGCAAATAAACCAAGTATAAACCTGAGAGAATTTATAACCCTTCCCCACACTTAAGATCATGCAATGCCCTCATTTGCATGAAATCAGACTATAATTTAAATTCATGAGGGTGATTAGCATAGAAAAGTGATTAAAAATACCGAGTTTGTAATTACAAAGCTCGTCGAATGATAGATGGCGCGCCTCATCGTTCATTCCTTCATTTATTATATCACATTTGTTATTTTGCATCTTGTCGTCAAAATCAGTATCTTTTGCTGAACTTTAATGACAGTCTTTGAAAGTGCGTTGTTTTACCCTGTTGTTTACATGATAAAATACAAACATATATATATATATATTTTTGAAGTTTGGTTTATAACCCCACTTTTCAAAAATTTATAAAGTATAATATTTTTGGCATACTTTAAATCAATAAAATTAAAAATAATGATAACAAAATTTGTCGCCCCGCCCTCGGGTAAAGTAATTTCGGCTTAATGACCTAGTCTTCAACTCACGACGAATTTTAGAAATCAATTTTTTTTAAACTTAATGAAATAAAGTAAATTTTTTTTAAAATCACACAAAAACTTAAATTTGAAAAGCATATTAATTTCATATAAAACCTATAAAACAAAAAAAAAGTCAGAATGGAGGGAGAAAACTAGTTCTTTAGTGTCTGCTAGCGGAAAAGACCAATCAGATTCCATTCTCGGAACTACACGAGAACAGAACAACTAACTCTAGACATCATTTTCTTTTTAGAACACTTGAATCTCCCCACACTTAGGTAGCTGTGGTGTCAAAATTGTGATTAACTTCATCGTCAATTTCTCTTGGTCCATAATCCACTTGCATATCCGTGACTTTTTCTTTAAGCCATTGGTCGGATTCCTGTGTAATATCCACAATTTCAACTAGTTTCTCCTTTTCTTTAGGTGACAGATTGGATACTAATCGGTTACATAACTTAAAGTTCCCCTTGGTTCTAGCATCGCGAATCCGTTTAATAAGTTTTTTCATTGAACTATTAATAACAGGATCATTTAATTTCGTATCAACAATGGGGTTCTTTGTTATCATGTCATCATTAGGTGTTACTTCATTTTCCCCACACTTAGGCGTTTTATTATTGTTAAGCACTGCCGTTGGAGTTGGTAAAACAACATGGTTATTACCAATCGTTTTTGTTGGTTCAACGGTTTTGGTTGGTGGAGATTTAGACTTTTGAATCATAAAGGTGATCGATTTGTCACCACTCTTAAGTGTCATTCTACCGTTTCCTACATCAAAGAACGCTCTGGTGGACGCTAAGAATGGTCGACCTAAAATTAGAGGAATGTTTGGGTCTTCTTCTATGTCTATGACAATGAATTCGACTAGAAACGTTAAATTGCCTACTTGAATGGGTAGGTTGTCAGCAATTCCAACTGGGTGCTTAATGGTTTGATCAAAGAGTCGAACACTCATATCCGTTGGAGTTAACTCACCTACACCTAATCTCTTATATAAGGAAAGAGGCATAACACTCACACTTGCACCTAAATCTGCTAGTGCATCATACATGACACAATCACTAAGTAGACAAGGAACAATAAATTCACCCGGATCACCTATCCTAGGAGGAGGTTTTGGTGGAACTGTCTTCACCGGGTTTACTTTTACGGCTTTTGTTTCTTGCACTTTCTTATTCTTTTTCTTCTTCTTCTTTCCAGAGGTATCACAATCTTTATTACCTATCACTTGCTCATACTCAACTCCTTTTCTTGGAAACGGGATGGGTGGTTTGTATGGTGCCACCACTGGCTTTACATACTCGGGTGGTGGTGGTGGTGTAACTTTTTCATTGTTACTCACATCTAAAACCTTCCCATCTTCTGGAGCTGGTTTTTCAGAATTCGTTGAAACCATGTTAACATTCTCATTCCGAGGATTTACTTCAGTATCACTCGGTAGCTTTCCTTGTTCTCTTTCACTTATTAATCTAACAACAGTACCTACTTGTTTTTCTAGATTCAAAATGGAAGCTTGTTGAGTTCTAAGTGACTGATCAAACCTCTCATTCGTTTGGGTTTGAGATGTAATAAATTGTGTTTGAGATTCAACTAGCTTTGCTATCATTTCTTCTAGATTTGATTTTTTCTCTTCGAGTTGTTGTGGTGGTTTATACAAGCTAGGTCTTTGTTGATTGAAAGTGTTGTTTTGAGTTGGTTGGTTATTCGGACCTTGTTGGTTGTACAAGTTATTTTCGGGTCCTTTTGGATTGTAAAGAATGTATTGATTTCGATTGAAGTTCGGCCTTGGCGGTTGATAATTATTTTGATAATCATTTCCCGGCCTTTGGTTCATATAAGAAACATTCTCTCGTTGTTCCATCGTTGGTTCAACATTACAATCTTTCAATAAGTGTGGTCCACCGCATTGCTCACAACTGATTCGTATTGCGTGAATATCTTTATTCATCTTTTCCATTCGTCTTTCGAAAGCATCTATTTTTGCGGAAACGGAATCAAAGTCATGGCTAGAATCGGCTCTAGCCGCTTTAGATGATCGAAAGATATCTTTTTCTTGGTGCCACTCATGCGAGTGGGAGGCTGTGTTATCAATAATTTTGTAAGCTTCAGTTGCGGTTTTCTTCATAATGGATCCACCAGCTGTTATGTCGATGTCTTTTCGTGTAGCAACGTTGACACCTTGATAGAATATTTGTACTATTTGATAAGTGTCTAAACCGTGTTGAGGACATCCTCTCAACAACTTTCCAAATCTTGTCCACGCCTCATATAGAGTTTCATTTGACTTTTGTGTGAACGTAACAATTTCTCCTTGAAGTCTCACGGCTTTAGATGCCGGAAAGAATCTTTTAAGAAATTTCTCAACTAAAACATCCCATGTGTCAATCGCCCCTTCAGGTAACGATTCTAACCAATCTTTGGCTTCTTCCTTTAAAGTCCAGGGAAATAACATGAGATAGATTTGTTCGTCTTCCACTTCTCGGATTTTGAATAGTGTACAAATTCTTTTAAACGTACGAAGGTGTTCGTTAGGATCTTCATTCGGTGCACCACTGAATTGGCATTGGTTAGTCACCATGTGTAGGATTTGTCCTTTGATTTCATAATCTGGCGCATTAACATTTGGCTTAATAATGGCGTGACCTTGGCCCGTGCGTGTAGCTCTCATTCGATCTTCCATACTTAGAGGTTCTAGATTTTCCATGATAGGAAGTGTTGTATCCGAGTCACTAGAGGATTCTGATTTAATGGTTTGTGGCTCAGGAGGAATAATTAGTGGTTCAGGATCTTGGAATTGTCCTTGAATATGCTCCGGGTTCTTAATTGTGAAGTCGGGTTCAAAAAATGGATTATCGGAAATTTGAACTAAAGTACTTGGTCTACTGGATGACGATTCTAAAGAGAAATCAACGGCGGTTATATTTGTTAAATGTCTTGATCTAGTTACAGGTGGTGAACGTACAAAAGGTGGTGAACGTCTTGCTCGGTGCATTCACTGAATATCCTATTAGTTTTTAAAAGGAAAGAAAAATTATAATAAGTTATCCAATCAATAGACTTTTCTGATTTTGCCCACGTTTCGAATAGCCAAAAGATGCAGCAGAGGGGCAGGATTCGTTTGGTCTCAATATAATTGAGGACTGTTTGGCTCCAATAACCCGGTCCACGTACAAATCCAACTATTACTACGAACCAGAAAATTTTGATGTCTATTAATTTAACCACTTAAAATAAATTTTCGTAATTTTAAGAAATTTAGATAAGAAGTAGAATAAAAATCTATGTCCTAAAACTAGAATAGCGAGAAATAAGAGAGAAAAAGAGTGCGTCGGAAAAAAAAAAATTGAAAAATAAAAATGGTTGAAAAAAATAAAAGGTCGAAAAATAAGAAAATTGTAGCGCGTCTAAAATTAAAAAGGGATTCTAAACGAAAAACGGGAATTACTTAAAAGGATACTAAAATTTTAACACGGCGTCGCAAAATTTTAAGGCACCTAAATCTTAGTCTAAAGAAAAAGCACTTAAGGGATTTTACGGCAAAGCCTAAAAATCTAAAAGTATAAAAATAACTATGACAAAACTAAACTTAATACTAAAAGTTGCGACTATAGTCTAAAAATCTAAAGGTAATAAAACTAAAAAAAACATTTTTTTTTATAGACAAAATTTTAAAAATATATTTTTTTATAATTTTTTTTTTTACGTTTTTTTTTTTTTTTTTACGTTTTTTTTTTTTTACGTTTTGGTTTTTTTTTTTTTTTTTTTTTTACGTTTTGGTTTTTTTTTTTTTTTTTTTTTTTTTTCGTTTTTTTTTTTTAAATTTTAAAAAAAAACGATTTTTTTTTTTTACAAATTTTTTTTTAAAACGAATTTTTTTTTTCTTTTAAAAAAAACGATTTTTTTTTACACAAATTTTTTTTTTTTTTTTTTTTAAAAACGAAATTTTTTTTTTTTTAAAAAAAAAACGATTTTTTTTTTTTTTTTTTTTAAAAAGAACGATTTTTTTTTACAAATTAATAATTTTTTTTATAATTATAATTTTTTTTTTCAAAACTTTTTTTTTTTTTAATTCATTTACTATTCATGAATAGTAAATGAAAATAAATTAATTAATTTACTATTCACATGAAAGTGACATGATAGCAATTATTAATTATAAGTTACATAATATACCCCTGAAGTATTTAATAAATACGACTTTTTTTTAAAATTTACGTATAAATTTTTGATTCTTAAATATTATTATATTATTATATTCTATTTCAATATTATTATATTATTATATTCTATTTCAATATTATTATATTATTATATTTTATTTCAATATTATTATAATTAAAAATATAGCGTTTTAGCGCTCCCCGGCAGCGGCGCCAAAAACTTGATGATGTAGCGTGAGGGTACGAAATACTATTATTTTTACTAGGAAATACTACAAAATATGACACAAGTTTTATTAATTTACGGATGGGATATACCTAAACCTTGCTACAACACTATAGGCAGTGTACCTAATCGTAGAGTAGTGTAGTTTTTAGTAAGTCCGGTTCGTTCCACAGGGAGCTGGTGATACTTACTATATTTTTAACAACTATATTTATACAAAATATATATAATTATATAAGTAGTAATATTATTATAAAAGGGGGGTTTTACCGTTTAATAACCGGTTTGTCGATTCTATATTTTAAGCGTAAAGATAAATGACGATAATTAAAGTGCGTAAAATAATGACAATAAATAAAATGACAGTAAATAAAATTGCGAGTAATAAAATGACAGTAAATAAAGATACGATGAGAAATATAATAAAAGAATTATGCTTATTTAAACTTCCGTAATCATGATGTTTGACGTGTTGATTTTAATTTATTACCATGGGTTAATTGTCCTTTGTCCTGGTTTATTTGATACGTCTATCTGGTTTTTGTCCATAATAGTCCATCGGTCATAAATATAAAGTGCGAGTATCCTCGTCAAATTACCCTTATACCCGAAGTCAAATATTCCAACTGATTAAGGATTTAAACTGTGACGCAGTTATCACTTCTGTCAACAATTACACCAGTTATCAATGTATGTAATCCACCCCTGTTTTAATTAGTTTATGAATATTAATTCATCCACTTGATCAGAATGAATAATCAATTACCCAACCCAATTGATTAATTAAATGATTATAACAGATTCCATATGAACGTCACTAAATAGGACAACCATAATCATTATTAATTATTAGGTTAATTAATTTGAAGATAGGTTCGACAGACTCCAATGAGTTGTCACTCAATTAGACAATACCCCCCATCTATTAATAGTCAATAATCCAATTTCCACAAGTGTCGGTCTTTTGCCCAAACCTTAATTATGGTCCAAAGTTCAATAACCCAATTTTAGTAATTAGCCCAACATCATGAGTACTTCATTTTAAATAAGCATAATAACGACTTAGCTACGAGACATTAATGTAAAAAGGTTGAACATAACTTACAATGATTAAAAATAGCGTAGCGTTACACGGACAGAATTTCGACTTACACACTCAAACGATCTCTATCATAAATCTTATTATTATCATAATTTAAAATTAAAATTAAGATTATTGTTATATCTTATTAAGTTAACATCATGATAGAGATATAGAATATAGATATTGATATTGATAGATAGAAAAATAAGAAAAAGATACAAGAAAAAAAAGAGATCGAAAAAAAAAGTCTTCCTTCATCGTAATACATCGTTGCCTTTTTATAGGCAAATTAGAATTGAAATTTTCATTTACGACCCCTGAACTATGCTCAAATAACAACTTTTTATTATTTAATATTATTCTTATTATGAATTATTTAAATATTATATTTTATTCTTGTGCATAGTTGACTCGTAATTTTTACACCGTTGCGTCGAGCGCTGAAAGTTGGTTCATGCCTCGGTTCCGGATTTTCGAACGTCCTTTCGTATAATTTAATATCTTGTACTTTGCGTTTTGTAACTTGTACTCTTGTCATTTTTAGACGTTCTTCATCAACAATTTGAACCTTTTTGATTGCATCTTGTACTTTTGAGCTTTTTGGACGTTTTGGTCTTTCAAATCTTCGTTTTTGTCTTTAAATCTTCATTTTCGAGCGATTTGCGTCTTTCGTCTTCGCACTTATTTATTTAACTATTACAACTAAAAATAAGGAAATTACATTTAAAAACTTTACCTATTGGAACGATATTGCTACTAAATATATGTTCATTTGGAACACTATCATATAAAGATCTCAAGAAACACTTTTGGTGGCCGGGTATGAAAGCCGATATTGCTAAATATGTAGGAGAATGTTTGACGTGTTCTAAGGTCAAAGATGAACATCAGAAACCATCAGGTCTACTACAACAACCTGAAATCCCGGAATGGAAATGGGAAAACATTACCATGGATTTCATTACTAAATTGCCAAGGACTGCAAGTGGTTATGATACTATTTGGGTAATAGTTGATCGTCTCACCAAGTCAGCACACTTCCTGCCAATGAGAGAAGATGACAAAATAGAGAAGTTGGAGCGATTGTATTTGAAGGAGGTTGTCTCCAGACATGGAATACCCGTCTCTATTATCTCTGATAGGGATGGTAGATTTGTTTCAAGGTTCTGGTAGACGTTGCAACAAGCATTGGGGACTCGTTTAGACATGAGTACTGCCTATCATCCTCAAACTGATGGGTAGAGCAAAAGGACGATATAAACGCTTGAAGACATGCTACGAGCATGTGTTATTGATTTCAAAAACAGTTGGGATCGACACCTACCATTAGCAGAATTTTCCTACAACAACAGTTATCATTCTAGTATTGAGATGGCGCCGTTTGAGGCACTTTCTGGTAGAAAGTGCAGGTCTCCGATTTGTTGGAATGAAGTGGAGGATAGACAGATTACGGGTCCAGAGATAATACAAGAAACTACCAAGAAAATCGTCCAAATTCAACAACGATTGAAAACCGCACAGAGTCGACAAAAGAGCTACGCGGATAGTAAAAGAAAAGATATAGAGTTTGAAATTGGAGAAATGGTCATGCTTAAGGTTTCACCTTGGAAAGGCGTTGTTCGATTTGGTAAACGGGGGAAACTAAATCCAAGGTACATTGGACCATTCAAGATTATAGATCGTGTCCGACCAGTAGCTTACCAACTGGAGCTACCTCAACAACTCGTGGCTGTACATAACACTTTCCACGTCTCGAATTTGAAGAAATGTTTGGCTAAAGAAGATCTCACCATTCCGTTGGACGAAATCCAAATCAATGAAAAACTTCAATTCATTGAAGAACCCGTCGAAATAATGGATCGTGAGATTAAGAGACTTAAGCAAAACAAGATACCGATTGTTAAGGTTCGATAGAGGACCCGAGTTCACCTGGGAGCGTGAAGATCAGATGAAGAAGAAATACCCGCATCTATTTCCAGAAGATTCGTCAACACCTTCAACAGCTTAAAATTTCGGGACGAAATTTATTTAACGGGTAGGTACTGTAGTGACCCGAACTTTTCCATGTTTATATATATTAATTGAGATTGATATTTACATGACTAAAAGTTTCCAACGTGTTAAACAATCAAACTGGTTAAGACTTGATTAAATGAAATAAGTTTCATATAGACAATTGATCACCCAAGTTGACCGGCGATTCACGAACGTTATAAATTTGTAAAAACTACATGTTGTGGTATATATAGATGATGTGCTGAATCGTAACCTTTATTTTTGAACGGATTTGAGTTATTTTGTTACACAAATTGATTTATTGTATATGTAGTGTTTTAATGAATTCAGGTTAATTTCACACATATATAGGCAACTAGTCCTATTCGCGTAGTTTAGTTTGTTGGTAAATCCGGTTCGTTCCACAGGGAGAATGGAGTTCAAGAGATTAAATTACCGATAGTTAATCTAGTAGAAAAGGGGTTTGTTTTGGATTTTAATTAACTAAAACAATAATAATAATGGATTAAGAATTTAATATTATAACATAGAAATACAATTTAAATAAAATTAACTAAAATTACCAACTAATAAAAGTTACCGGATTTAAATTAATAAAAGGTGAATTAATGTAGTATTTACTATTATAAATATTATGACTTGAAATAAATTAATATTAGTGTTAAAGTAATTAATTAAAAATTAAATTTAAATAAAAATCGAAACAGTACTGATTTAAAGTGTACGCGTTTCGCGTATGTATATACGCGTTCCGCGTATATCTGGATATACGCATTTTGTGTGGATTTATACACGTTCCGCTTATGTTTTATACGATGTGACAAACCAGTACTGTTTAAACTGAAGGAGATTTGAGTTATAATTTTTATTTTTCTGTATAATAATAATACGCAAATATAATTATTTTTGCAATATATAAATGGGAGTGTTCGCTTAAATGTTTTACCTCTAAATCCATGGATTGATTTAAGTTTAAGCTTTATTAAAATGTTTAGTATAAAACTTTATATATTTCTTTCGAATAAATGAAGTTTCAACTAGCTAAATTAAGTCTAATTTTCATCGGATCTTATTTAGATAGTTACTATTTCCCAAGTATTTAAATTGAGACCCAACCCTGTTTTGACTTTCGCCAAACCTCAAATCATAACGGTTTCCCTTTTTACAATTTCACTATTATATGACTAGTGATATTACCCAAACCACCGAACTTTATTTCTAATTTAGTGTTAATAAATTATTCATAAGTTCGCCTAAATCACTTTTAATGTTGAAGCTTAATTTATATAAATAAAAATAATTTTTGTTATTTGAATCTAATAAATTAAGTGACAAGGGTTAAATATCTAAATACATAATAATGGTTCTTTTAATTAGGCTCAATGTTAAAAATACTTAAGTTACATTTTAATTTTTACAAATGATAACAATCCATTTCACTAGGGGCTCTACATCTAAGCAAACACTAGGAAAATTTACTAACTAATCATGATAATGATACGGGAGTAAAAAATAATACTACATAAACATACACATAATAATAAGTAACAATGACAATAATAAAAATGAAAGTAACATACTTACAAAAGGTCTTCAATTCAATGATTACAAATGGTAGAAAATGGAAATGAAAGCATCCTTGCACTCGCACTATAACACTCTTACAATATTAAAACTACCCTATTACACTCTTGAAATTAAATATAATACGGAACATAAATTTAAAATAGATATACGGACTAAATTAAGATAGAGATTGGACTGAAATTTTTGAGTGTATTAAGTGTCTATCCTAACTACTACTCCTACTGCACGTGAAAATGAAATATATGGAATATGGAAGTTGAATTCTTGGTCTACCTACTCTACTTACCATCCTCTAATGCTTGCTCCATATAGACTATTAAATAGATGCAGTACTAGTAGTAGGTGTTTGATCTATATCTTCATTTTTAATTAAAAAGGTTGTTTGATCTCTGTAAAGAACTTGATCCAACCAAAGTAATTTTATTTTAATCCTGCAACCTGCTGTCCCACGTGAAAAAGTAGGAATCTGGATCATTACGCGTTTCGTGTGGTATTCTACGCGTTTCTCGTAATCTTGTAAAACATTACGCGTTTCACGTAAATGTATACACGTTTCGCGTAAGCTTTCTTCATTAAATTTGTAGAGCTATGAGTTACTGACGTCTGGGCTTTAGATTCACCTTTTTTTGAGTCCGGATGATTAAGTTATGATTTTTCTCATGCAGGTTCGCAAATTTCGTGATTTCAATCGTTTCAACTTGTAGTCTTGAGGTGCGATTTTGTAGTCTTTTGTTGCTCATTAGAAATCTTCATTTTATCTTCATTTTGATCTTTATACCATTGAAAATCCATAATAACATTTCATTCGACGCTTTGGACATTTTAACCAATTACAACCCGAAAACTACTCGAATACACATAAAATCATAACATTTGGGACTGATATTGTGACTAAGAATATGCATGAATTGAGCAATATCAAATTACCCCACACTTGAACATTGCTTGTCCTCAAGAAATAACATATTTTTAATAGACTTGGAATACTACATTCTTTTCCATATCAATCATTCATCACACACACGTCACACGAAACGAAAACACACGCTTTATGAAATGAATTGGAAACACTACACAATATTTATTGGATCACACGCACACCACACGAAATGAAATTCTGACAACAGAAACAAAGTTGAAACTCGTGATTAAGGTTTAAAAATTTAGATCCTTAGGGAAAATTGGAACTTGTGAAAACGTTTTATGATTTTTATAAAATGTCATGCTAGTTTTAACACTAGACACGTTTTCTGGTTTTAACCTCAAATTCCGGTCGAGGGTAACTGAAAACCGTAGTCTCAGTAGACGACTACCAAGCTATCTGCCCCCATGATTGAAGTATCATGGAACTTGAAACCGAATGTCCTAAAAATGGTTTTACACAATATAATTCATAAAATAGCATAAGTTTTAGAATAAAATTATATCGTGTCCAAATATCATCGGTGAACCATGAGTTTGCACACCTCAATTTGTTATGGCATATGTATGTTGACCGCGGTCAAACATAGATGCGGTTGAACTTTACGGAGATCATCCATCTGGGGATTAGACTCATTAGTCTTAAAAGCTAATTTGCAATGTGCCCCCCCCATTGTACGAGACATATCCATCTCATGGTTAGGATTAGTCTGACTACCAAAAACCCTGTTTGATGCTTAGGTTAGGTGGATTTCCAGCCGATTATAGGGATGATTTTTCAAGATTTTTCGTCAACCTACAGCTTTTCTGGACTACATCTTCTAACATAAGTTAGCAAGTGTGTCAGTTTGGAAGACTTGACTTCTGTCGTAATAAATGGGAT
This sequence comes from Rutidosis leptorrhynchoides, assembly GCF_046630445.1. NCBI lineage: Eukaryota > Viridiplantae > Streptophyta > Magnoliopsida > Asterales > Asteraceae > Rutidosis > Rutidosis leptorrhynchoides. Next base: position 374,060,602 of record NC_092339.1, on the reverse strand, counting down.
ACTTAGGTTTATACATTTCAAAGCAATGATATCTGCAATTGACTTCATAGAAACACGTGATAAATGGTTCTAAACATATGGGTTTATAAATTTTGTTATACTTGGTTTTTTTTATATGTTTTAATCAAATAAACTTATGTATTTTTAATGTATGGAGACAATAATTTCGGTTTATGACACCTAAACTTTAATCGCTCATAATTACCTTAAAAATTGACTAGATATATTTGTTTAAAATTTTTCAAAATTTTCGTAAAAACCACCAAGATATAAGTTCTCGAGAAATTATATATTCCCACCCCACACTTAAGATTATGTAATGCCCTCATTACATAAAATCAGATAAAATATATAAATTTGAGAGGGTAAAAAGTGTAAAGGTTGTTAGAACTTCCTTAGTTAAAAATTGGAGATTGTAAACTTTCTTATCGTATCAACATATCCACTACTTTTATCATAATTTAGTATTGGTTTGGTGTTTCGTTAAGTCGAATGCATCATCGTAAGTACCTGTCAACAAATATGTTAATCACACAAAAGATGGGGCTGTACTTCAATAGTACCAAAAATTTTACCCCACACTTAAAATTTTTGTATATATAAACAAACAAAAATATAATAAACTAAAAACACATTTTTTTCAACTTAGTAACTAATTAAATATTTAAAATATCATTTACAAAATTTATATTTCTTATAACGGAAAGTTTAGTTATAAAACCTAGTCCTTATTCGTTTGTAAATTTTAAAATTCAAATTTATAAAATTTAATCTATTAAAAAGTTAAAAATTTTTAAAATTTTGAGAAATAAACATACTTTAATATTTTTTTTTAGACTTTAATTTTATAAATCACATAATGAATAAAAAGGGCACTCAAAACATGATTTTTTAACAAGTCGTTTTCTAAACTCGACCCCATAATTTATTGCCTAGCGGGGTCAAATTTCTCTATATTTATCGAACGACATGTAAAATCAGTGGAGAAAGTTCCACGAATTAGAAGAGTGAGCCATTCATTTACATCTCGGGTGGTATATAATATATCAGCTAAATCCTTTTTTGATTTCATGTAAAAGGAATACCCAACCCGAGAGTCAACACACAACTCTTCTCTAAGTGCGGCTTGCAATAAAAATTTTATTCTCCTAGGTGGATCCTGCCCAAATGGATCATCTTTCAAGGTATTCCAAGTGTTAATCTCTTGAGGATATTCGAATTCAACATGAGAAGGTGATTCCTCAAGTGGTTTTAATATATTAAACTCCTCATCCTCAATGATCCCTGATGATTTCATCAACTCGACCTCCTCATTATCACAATTATACCCGATTGAATTATTATAAACTGAAAAGTTCTCGGGTGTATGAATAACCGGTTCTACCACTTCGACCTCGGAATTAGAATCCTCATCATTATTCTTTCCATTCACTACATATTCATTTTGACTTATCCTATTTATATATTTCATAGAGGTTTTATATTCTTTTAATTCAAGAGGTTCCTGTGAATTTATTTTTACAATTTCAATTTGCACCTTGTCCTCAACTGTTTGTTCATTTGGAACCTATAAAATAGGGTTAGGATAACAATATGAAGACTCAAACGATGAATCATCTGATTGTCTTTCCGAAAGAATAGTAAACAAACGCTCCATTTCTCTTTTTAGATTTTGAATAGATGTTTGATTTTGTTGGCATTGTTGATTTAGTAATTCCCTAGTTTCGGTTTGACTTTCAATAAAATTCATCATAATATTTTGAAAATCATACGAGTAATTTTCTTCATTTTGAGTTTGTTGAAAATTTTGTCGCATTTGGTTAGAAAATTGGTATTGTTGATAATTTTGTGGGGAATCGTAATAAGGTTGGTTTGGATAATAAAAATTTGGATTCGAATTATTTTCTTGATATTCATTCCATATATAGTTCATGGGTTCATAACTCTCCATTTGATCCATAGAAATATGATAATCACATTCCCAAGTCAAATGGTAACCTCCACAATTTTCACAAATATATGTAGTTTCAACCCTATTAAACATAGATGAATCGCACCAATTATCATCAAAACTTGTTTGAGAGTATTGATTAAATTATTGGGCATTAAAAAGATTTTCCATGGTCATATTCTCAAAATCATCCATATTACAGTCTGACTGGAACCTAGTTGAAATTTAAAAAGAACAAAGAGAAAAATAAAACAGAACTTTCGTAGGAAAATAAATCCCGACGAAAGGATCAAATAACTTAAAGTAATTAAATTCCTGAATGAACAATTTCTCCCCGGCAGCGGCGCCAAAAAGTTGATGTGCTGAATCGTAACCTTTATTTTGAACGGATTTGAGTTATTTTGTTACACGAATTGATTTATTGTATATGTGGTGTTTTAATGAATTCAGGTTAATTTCACACATATATAGGCAACTAGTCCTGTTCGCGTAGTTTAGTTTGTTGGTAAATCCTGTTCGTTCCACAGGGAGAATGGAGTTCAAGAGATTAAATTACCGATAGTTAATCTAGTAGAAAAGGGGTTTGTTTTGGATTTTAATTAACTAAAACAATAATAATAATGGATTAAGAATTTAATATTATAACATAGAAATACAATTTAAATAAAATTAACTAAAATTACCAACTAATAAAAGTTACCGGATTTAAATTAATAAAAGGTGAATTAATGTAGTATTTACTATTATAAATATCATGACTTGAAATAAATTAATATTAGTGTTAAAGTAATTAATTAAAAATTAAATTTAAATAAAAATCGAAACAGTACTGATTTAAAGTGTACGCGTTTCGCGTATGTATATACGCGTTCCGCGTATATCTGGATATACGCGTTTCGTGTGGATTTATACACGATCCGCGTATGTTTTATACGATGTGACAAACCAGTACTGTTTAAACTGAAGGAGATTTGAGTTATAATTTTTATTTTTCTGTATAATAATAATACGCAAATATAATTATTTTTGCAATATATAAATGGGAGTGTTCACTTAAATGTTTTACCTCTAGATCCATGGATTGTTTTAAGTTTAAGCTTTATTAAAATGTTTAGTATAAAACTTTATATTTTTCTTTCGAATAAATGAAGTTTCAACTAGCTAAATTAAGTCTAATTTTCATCGGATCTTATTTAGATAGTTACTATTTCCCAAGTATTTAAATTGAGACCCAACCCAGTTTTGACTTTCGCCAAACCTCAAATCATAACGGTTTCCCTTTTTACAATTTCACTATTATATGACTAGTGATATTACCCAAACCACCGAACTTTATTTCTAATTTAGTGTTAATAAATTATTCATAAGTTCGCCTAAATCACTTTTAATGTTGAAGCTTAATTTATATAAATAAAATAACTTTCGTTATTTGAATCTAATAAATTAAGTGACAAGGGTTAAATATCTAAATACATAATAATGGTTCTTTTAATTAGGTTCAATGTTAAAAATACTTAAGTTACAATTTAATTTTTACAAATGATAACAATCCATTTCACTAGGGGCTCTACATCTAAGCAAACACTAGGAAAATTTACTAACTAATCATGATAATGATAAGGGAGTAAAAATAATAATACATAAACATACACATAATAATAAGTAACAATGACAATAATAAAAATGAAAGTAACAAACTTACAAAAGGTCTTCAATTCAATGATTACAAATGGTAGAAAATGGAAATGAAAGCATCCTTGCACTCGCACAATAACACTCTTACAATATTAAAACTACCCTATTACACTCTTGAAATTAAATATAATACGGAACATAAATTTAAAATAGATATACGGACTAAATTAAGATAGAGATTGGACTTAAATTTTTGAGTGTATCAAGTGTCTATCCTAACTACTACTCCTACTGCACGTGAAAATGAAATATATGGAATATGGAAGTTGAATTCTTGGTCTACCTACTCTACTTACCATCCTCTAATTCTTGCTCCATATAGACTATTAAATAGATGCATTACTAGTAGTAGGTGTTTGATATATATCTTCATTTTTAATTAAAAAGGTTGTTTGATCTATGTAAAGAACTTGATCCAACCAAAGTAATTTTATTTTAATCCTGCAACCTGCTGTCCCACGTGAAAAAGTAGGAATCTGGATCATTACGTGTTTCGTGTGGTATTCTACGCATTTCTCGTAATCTTGTAAAAAATTACGCGTTTCGCGTAAATGTATACACGTTTCGCGTAAGCTTTCTTCATGAAATTTGTAGAGCTATGAGTTACGGACGTCTGGGCTTTAGATTCACCTTTTTTCGAGTCCGGATGATTAAGTTATGATTTTTCTCGTGCAGCTTCGCAAATTTCGTAATTTCAATCGTTTCAACTTGTATTTTTGAGGTGCGATGTTGTAGTGTTTTGTTGCTCATTAGAAATCTTCATTTTATCTTCATTTTGATCTTTATACCATTGAAAATCCATAATAACATTTCATTCGACGCTTTGGACATTTTAACCAATTACAACCCGAAAACTACTCGAATACACATAAAATTATAACATTTGGGACTGATATTGTGACTAAGAATATGCATGAATTGAGCAATATCAATAGACATATATATATATGGTTGACATGAGATTATGATTAGTAAGTATCTCACTAAGCATATTAACAATGTGTGATATACATAAGAAATGAGATTACTAAGTTAAGAAACTCGAAATGATATATATAACGATTATCGTTATGATAACGTCTACTAAATACATATGAATCATATTAAGATATTGTTACACTATGTTTAATCATGATAAATGATAAGTAAACATGTCATTAAGTGTATTAACAATGAACTACATATGTAAAAACAAGACTACTAACTTAAGGTTTTCGAAACAAGGCATATATGTAACGATTATCGTTGTAACGACATTTAATGTATATATATCATATTAAGATATATTAATACATCATGATATCATGATAATATAATAATTTAACATCTCTTTAGATATAATAAACAATGGGTTAACAACATTTAACAAGACCGTTAACCTAAAGGTTTCAAAACAACATTTACATGTAACGACTAACGATGACTTAACGACTCAGTTAAAATGTATATACATGTAGTGTTTTAATATGTATTCATACACTATTGAAAGACTTCAAGACACTTATCAAAATACTTCTACTTAACAAAAATGCTAACAATTAAATCCTCGTTCAGTTTCATCAACAATTCTACTCGCATGCACCCGTATTCGTACTCGTACAATACACAGCTTTTAGATGTATGTACTATTGGTATATACACTCCAATGATCAGTTCTTAGCAGCCCATGTGAGTCACCTAACACATGTGGGAACCATCATTTGACAACTAGCATGAAATATCTCATAAAATTATAAAAATATTAGTAATCATTCATGACTTATTTACATGAAAACAAAATTACATATCCTTTATATCTAATCCATATACCAACGACCAAAAACACCTACAAACACTTTCATTCTTTAATTTTCTTCATCTAATTGATCTCTCTCAAGTTCCATCTTCAAGTTCTAAGTGTTCTTCATAAATTCCATAAGTATAGTATCATAAAAATCAAGAATACTTCCAAGTTTGCAAGTCTACTTCCAAGCTTTCTAATCCATTCCAAGTAATCATCTAAGATCAAGGAACCTTTTTTATTTACAGTAGGTTATCTTTATAATTCAAGGTAATATTCATATTCAAACTTTGATTCAATTTCTACAACTATAACAATCTTATTTCGAGTGAAAATCTTACTTGAACTGTTTTCGTGTCATGATTCTGCTTCAAGAACTTTCAAGCCATCCAAGAATCCTTTGAAGCTAGATCCATTTTTCTCATTTCCAGTAGTTTTATCCAGAAAACTTGAGGTAGTAATGATGTTCATAACATCATTCGATTCATACATATAAAGCTATCTTATTCGAAGGTTTAAACTTGTAATCACTAGAACATAGTTTAGTTAATTCTAAACTTGTTCGCAAACAAAAGTTAATCCTTCTAACTTGACTTTTAAAATTAACTAAACACATGTTCTATATCTATATGATATGCTAACTTAATGATTTAAAACATGAAAACATGATGAACACCATAAAATCGGATATACGCCGTCGTAGTAAAACCGGGGGCTGTTTTGATTTGGATAATTAAAAACTATGATAAACTTTGATTTAAAAGTTGTTCTTCTGGGAAAATGATTTTTCATATGAACATGAAACTATATTCAAAAATCTTGGTTAAACTCAAAGTGAAAGTATGTTTTTCAAAATGGTCATCAAGATGTCGTTCTTTCGACAGAAATGACTACCTCTTTAGTAATTGACATGTAACTTAAATTTCCAACTATAAACCTATACTTTTTCAGTTTGGATTCTTAAATTAGAGTTCAATATGAAACCATAGCAATTTGATTCACTCAAAACAGATTTAAAATGAAGAAGTTATGGGTAAAAAACTATTGGATATTTTTGATCTTTTTAGCTACGGGAAATGTTTAACAAATCTATACAAATCATATCCTAACTAACTTATATTGTATTATACATGTATTCTAATATATTATGTAATCTTGGGATACCATAGACACGTATACAAATGTTTTGACATATCATATCGACCCATATATATATATTATTTGGAACAACCATAGACACTCTATATGCAGTAATATTGGAGTTAGCTATACAGGGTTGAGTTTGATTTCAAAAATATATATACTTTGAGTTGTGATCTAGCCTGAGACGTGTATACACTGGGTCGTGGATTGATTCAAGATAATATATATCGATTTATTTCTGTACATCTAACTGTGGACAACTAGTTATAGGTTACTAACGAGGACAGCTGACTTAATACACTCAAATATTTAAAACATAATAAAAATGGTTGTAATTATATTTTGATCATACTTTGATATATATGTACATATTTGTATAGGTTCGTGAATCGATCCGTGGCCAAGTCTTATTTTCAAGGAAGGAAATATCTGTGAAAGTGAGTTATAGTCCCACTTTTAAAATCTACTATTTTTGGGATGAGAATACATGCAGGTTTTATAAATGATTTACAAAATAGACACAAGTACGTGAAACTACATTCTATGGTTGAATTATCAAAATCGAATATGCCCTTTTTATTAAGTCTGGTAATCTAAGAATTAGGGAACAGACACCCTAATTGACGCGAATCCTAAAGATAGATCTATTGGGCCTAATAAACCCCATCCAAAGTACCGGATGCTTTAGTACTTCGAAATTTATATCATATTGATGTCGAACGAGGTGTATATAAAATAGCTTATATTTTACTAGGAAAAACTATTAAATACGATACAATTTTACACAAGATATTTATTTATTTATAGAATGGATATACTTAAACCTTGCTACAACACTTATAGGCAGTGTACCTAATCGTACAGTAGTGTAGTTTTTAGTAAGTCCGGTTCGTTCCACAGGGAAATCTTTAAACAAAGCTCAACGCTATATTAGTTTATTTTTATAAAAATACAAATATATATATAGGTAATATTATTATTATAAAGGGGGGTTTTTACCGTTTAATGACCGGTTTGTCGATTTTAAAACTTTAGTCGCAGTTAAAACCTAATGTAAAATATAAAATAAATACAAGACTTTAAATTAAAGCGTAAAGTAAATAACGATAATGAAATTGCGAATAATAAAAATGCGATAAAATTAAATTGCGATAATTAAAAGTACGATAATTAAAAGTGCGATTAAATAACAATAAAAGTGCGATAATTAGAAGTGCAATTAAATATAAAATAAAGGAAATTAAATATGAAATAAAAGAATTATGCTTATTTAAACTTCCGTAATCATGATGTTTGACGTGTTGATTTTAGTTTTATGCCCATGGGTTAATTGTCCTTTGTCCTGGATTATTCAATATGTCCGTCTGGTTTTTGTCCATAACAGTCCATCAGTCATAAATATAAATTGCAAGTGTCCTTGTCAAATTATTATTATACCCGAAGTTAAATATTCCAACTAATTGGGGATTCGAATTGTAACAAGGTTTTAATACTTTGTTTAATGAATACACCAGGTTATCGACTGCGTGTAAACCAAGGTTTTACTACTTTGTTAACAATTACACCAATTACCCTTGAATGTAATTTCACCCCTGTTTTAATTATTCTAGTGGCTATTAATCCATTCCCGTGTCCGGTTAAATGAACGATTATTCGTACATATAAATACCCCGCCCATCGTGTCCGATCGAGTGTATATGGTAGTTTATAGGGACGCCCAATTGTAAATCTTTATATTAACATTAACAAACTTTCATTTAGTTAAACAAATATAAAGCCCATTAATAGCCCATAGTCTAGTTTCCACAAGTGTCGTTCTTTTGTCCAAACCCCAATTATGGTACAAAGCCCAATTACCCAATTTTAGTAATTAGCCCAACATCATGATTACTTCGTTTTAAATAAGCATAATAATAACTTAGCTACGAGACATTAATATAAAAAGGTTGAACATAACTTACAATGATTAAAAATAGCGTAGCGTTACACGGACAGAATTTCGACTTACACCCTTACAACATTCGCTAACATACCCTTATTATTAGAATTATAATTAAAATTAAAATATAAATTATAAATATAAATATATTTACGTATGAAGAGGAAGAGAAAAAAAGATGTGTTTTTTTTTTTATCAGAATTCGGCTGGCTTTATAGCCAGAGTTGAAAATTGGGGCTCCGCGACTCGCGGCAAAATGCCCTTCAAACTCCGCGAGTCGCGGAGATATATTTACAGCTCACACCCTTGGAGTTTCTTGCTGCCGACGGTTTTTAATATATATATATATATAATATATATAATTAATATAATTAATTATATATTATATTATATTTATATACATAGTTAACTTGTAATTTTTAGTCCGTTGCGTCGAGCGTTAAGAGTTGACTCTGGTCTCGGTTCCGGATTTCCGAACGTCCTCGCGTACAATTTAATATCTTGTACTTTGCGTTTTGAATCTTGTACTCTTGTGATTTCGAGACGTTTCTTATCAATAATTGGAACCTTTTTGATTGTCTTTTGTTCTTTTGAGTTTTTTGGTCGTTTGCGTCTTCAAATCGTCGAATCTGTCTTTTGTCTTCACCTTTTATTATTTAAACGAATATCACTTGTAAATAGAACAATTGCAACTAAAAGCTTGTCTTTCTTGAGGAATAATGCTATGAAATATATGTTCGTTTTTAGCATTATCAAATATTCCCACACTTGAGCGTTGCTTGTCCTCAAGCAATATTGTCTTGAAATACTAGAATCACTTTTTTTATTCTTCACACTTTGTACATCAGTGATTTCTATACGGCGGTATAAACAATGGTAGTAACGATATGGTTTACAGTCCCACATGACTATAAAAATTTAGATCCATTAAGGAAATTGGATCTTTATGAAAACATTTGATCTTTTGAAAATTAAATCTAGTTTTTACCCTAGATAAGTTTTCCGGAATAACCCTTTACCGGTGTTTGCAAAATATTTTTGTGGGTTTGGTGGGTTTCAGATTTGAAAATTTTAGCTCAAAACTTGCAGTTTTGTGTCACCCACTTGCTAACCTTGTATTTGGAAAGCAACACGTCCAGTTTACTTGTCCCGTATATTACCTTTCGGCAAACTACCGTCCGGTTGTAAAGGAAAGCGTTGAACAAGCAACTGTTAAGGCAATGTCCCGTGACATGCTTTTGATTATGGTCTATAACGTGTCGGACGCAATTACTATCCTTGGTAGGAGCAATAGTAAAGCTCACCCTTATAATTTTTCGGTATGGCACAAGGTCCTGTCTTTGACCATGCTATGCAACCACCGTTCTTACGGTTGACACCCGATTTAGTTCAGGTGACCTAATGAATTCCAGGTGAATTCCTAGGATTTTACGTTCAATGGTAATGAACGCATTGAAAATAGGGTTTTCAGAAAACAAATCGGTTTATATTTTTGATCAAAATATTTTCTCGTTCAAGATCGAGTTTAGATATCATTGAATTCTATGAGTTTGTAATTCTCAATCTTTAAGGTCAATCTCTAGGATTGAGTAATATCAGTCTTAAAAGCTGATTTTTAATCTTTAAGGAGATTATCCTTTCTGGGGATCTGATTCATTAGTCTTATCCAGCTAATTTGCACGGTGCCCCCCATTGTACGAGATAAATCCTTCTCATGGTTAGGATAAATCTGACCACTTGGCGACCCTGTTTAATGCTGAGGTCCGTGGATTTCCTGCTGATTTTAGTGATGACTTTTCTAGATTTTTCGTCAACCTACAGCTGGTCTGGACGACAACTTCATGACCTAAATCAAGAAGCGCGTGTCTTTTTCGGAAGACTTTACTTCCTTTTAATGATGGAATTGATTCATCGTGTAGATCCATCTCTTCTTTTCTTTCATTGGGTAAAACAGTTTAGTTTAGTCCAAAGCAAAAGTATTTTCAGTTATTTGTTACAAATATATGTGACATATGTTTAAAATAACTTGGTAAATTTTCCCACACTTGGCTTTTTATTTTTCTTTTTATCGTCCTCTATTCCATTTTAAATGAATTTTAACATTTTAGTTTGTTTCTCAATTTATGTCCTTTCCGAGGTAACAATAATTTCGGTGTTAAAACCTAGTTTTATCGTTCATAAATATGTATAAACATGATTTTGAATTCATTTAATTGAAAATTTTGAAAAATTTTACTAGAATTGGGTAGTCAGTATATAAGACTAGGGCTGTTCTTTTTTATCAGAGAGCACTAGATTCTAATACAACTACTGCTTTACTAGTATTTTTAATGGTAACCAAGTGTTTAATATAAAAATTTTTAAAATCCGAAAGAATTTAATCCCTTCCCACACTTAAGATCTTGCAATGCCCTCATTTGCAAGAAATCAGTAACAATTTAAATTATTGAGGGTGATTTGTGTGAAAATGATTAAATTTTTACCAAAGTTTCCAAATATATTGGCGTTTGTTTGCTGAATGATAAATGGTGCACATCATTTGTTCATTCCGTCTTGTTGTTATTTCACATATATTTTGCATCTTGTCGTCAAAATTACTTGCTTTTGCTGAACTTAATGCCAGTCTTTGAAAATGCGTTGTTTTACCCTGTTGTATACATAAGATAAACTGCAAACATATATACATATTTTTGAAGTTTGGTTTATTACCCCACATTCAAAAATTTTTAAAATCTAAGAATAAAAGTTAGAAATTATAAAAATGATTACAATATTAACAAAAATATTAAATGTATAAATAATTACAAATTACAAAATAATAAAAAATAATAAGTAAACTAAGGATGATATTGGTACCAATAGGGGTTCCACGCATAACCATAAGTGCTATAGAATGCTTCGGCAGGGTCATACGTAGGATATGGTGGCTGCATCTCTATCGACCAAGGAGGGAAGACGGGTTTCGGTGTAGGAATATAGTTTCTACCTATATGTTGGCAATGCGCTATGATCTGGTTCTGATGAACTTGCCAATCTTCAAATGCTCTCTGTCTAGCATTTTCGTATTCCTGAGAAGCTATAAACCTATGCATTTCTTGCATCTCATTCCCCCCTCCTACATTACCTTGTTCCTGGTTTCTCTCTACCTGTGGATGTCTACCATTGTATCGTACTGCGGCGTTATTTCGCCGCTTCAAAACTTTCGCACCATGGTATACATTTAAACCTATAGTGTCGCGGGGTTCCGGCTCTTCTACTAATAATCCCCCCCGACTTATATCCACACCGAGATATTCACCAATCAAAGTAATAAAAATACCACCTCCTATTATGCTATGTGGACGCATCCCTCGAACCATAGCTGATAAATAATAACCCACACAATATGGTATACTTACAGCGCTGTGTGGGTCTCGAATACACATATGGTAAAACAAATCTTGTTCATTTACCTTTTCTTTGTTTTTACCCCTTTGTGTAATCGAATTAGCTAAAAACCTATGTATTACTCTTAATTCGGCTCTATCTATATCCAAATAAGAGTAGTTCCCCCCTTTGAAACGGTGATGGCTTGTCATTTGACTCCACACACCGTGTGTATCAAAATTCTCATCTATCTTTCTACCGTTTAGTATCAATCCTCTACAATCGGCAGACGCTAATTCCTCAGGCGTATATATACGTAAAGCCTGAGCCATGTCCAGTAAAGACATGTGGCGCATCGAACCGCCTAACAAAAATCTATTAAAAGAACGATCGGTTAAACTAGCTACCCGATCATTCAACTCTATACTACATAATAACTCTTCACACCATACTTTATATACAGGTCTGCGTATGGTGAATAAACATATCCAGTCATTAAAAGAAGAATTACCATACCTCTGTACCAGTAATTCCCTAATTGGCCCGGCCAATTCTACAGCTTCCAAGGGTCCCCATTCTATGACCCTTGGTACCTCAACAACCTTGGAATGAAGAGTATGCAAACCCCGTTGATATTTTGGATAATCTATCCAAAGTCTGTCAAATCTCAGGTTCGGGTGCAACTGTTCCAAGTGCATATCTGAAAAGGTCATGACTGGATGAGGTACATCCTGCTTGTAGTAGTTATCTACCTCCTGTTGTTCCAAGTTCTCAGCAGGAGCATGGCGGGCTTGGGATGAAGATTCACCCCTTTCATTCTGCAAAACACATCAAACACAAATTTTGTGCATCCAAATATGCATTAGTGTCAGCAAAATCATCAATCAAAATAATTACAATGACATTATCAATTTATATCAAACTTAAGCTTATTTTCACATTTTTATCAAATCTACACTTTTTCAAATAAGCATATACGAAAATTTTCGCCAAGTTCATAAGCATTCAACTCAAATAACATGTCAAAATAATCATTACTAGCAAATAAACAAGTCTCAAATGGCATTATCTTTCAAAAATCAAGTTCATGAATTTTGGACTTGAAAAAGTCCACTTTAATTCTCAAAATCATGTTTAGGCTCAAAGTTTGGATCATTTAACTACCTAGACATGTTATACTACTTAATTTAGCAACAATTCATGACAAAAATCGGCCATAACCTGTTTATATCAAAAAGTCCCAAATTGCTCAAGAACACAAACCCTAGATTATTCAAAATTTGAAGTTTAAGGCTTCTAATCATGTTAAACAGCATCAATCTAGGTTATACAAGCATAATACATAAACAATTTAAGTCTAATTACACTAAAAAGCATCAAAATCAAATTGGGTAAAAATTAGCTCAAGAACACTAAAATTCGAATTAAATGGTGTTTAGGTGTAGAAATTTACCGTTTTTCTTGAGTAGTTCTTAGATATCATCCTTCTCAACATGATTTTAGCAAAAAATTTGGTGATTAACGGTTAAAAATTGGGATTTTTGGGGTGTTTTTGGGTGTATTTTCGTGGGTTTTCGCAGCAGAATTCGGGTTGTTTTTGTGTGTGGGAGTATACTGATCGTTCAGCTATTTTTATTTTTTTTCTGGGTTTTGATCCCTCCGCGAGTCGCGGAGGTTTGCACTGCAAACTCCGCGAGTCGCGGAGTTTACCCTTTTTTTTTTTTTTTTTTATAATTTTTAACTTATAAAACAATTAAGAAATTAATTTTAAAATTTTGTTTCCCTTGTTATTTAGGACGAGGTCGTTTCGGATCGATGTCCTAGTCCGTCCCTCGACAAAATTTTTAAAATTTGTCTTTTTGTAGCGATTGTTTTAAAAGCTAAGATTTTTGGGTTTTTTCAATGTTTTTGGCATACTTTAAATCAATAAGATTAAAAATAATGATAATAAAAGTTCTCGTCCCTTCCTCGGGTAAAGCAATTTCGGTTCAAAGACCTAGTCTTCAACTTACGACGAATTTTAAAAATCATATTTTTAACTTAATGAGATAAAGTAAATTTTTGTTTTTAAATTCACACAACTTAAATATAAAATTCAAAATTAATATTAAAAATTCAAAATTCACACCAAACTTAAAATTTGAAATGCATAAAATTAAAATTTCATATTTTAAAAATTAAAAATTCACACCAAACTTAATTTAAAAATTCATAAATTCATACCAAACTTATATTAATTTTTCAAATATTTACAATTTTAAATATATTGTTTTTACAAAATTTACAATATTAATTTAAGATTTAAATATTAAGATTAAAAACATGGTAAAAATAAAATAAAAAATCTTTTTGTCTTTTTATCCCACTTTAATCAATCAAATATTATCAAAAATATGCGCCCCTCTTTTCGGTAAAGTAATTTCGGTTCCAAGACCTAATTTAACTCATGACGAATTTTTGAAATATTTTGGTTTGATTGATTAAAGATATTTATACCTTAAGAATAAACGTTAAATTTCGCAGTGATGTAATAAATTTTTGAATGATATCAATAATTTCGGTCGCCAAACCTAATTTTATTTAATACCAATTTAATACTTTTTAGCGAACAAATTAGCGTTTATTATCAAAAGGTTAAAAATAAAAATAAAAATAAAAACTGTACAGACATACCTGTGAAATAGATTTCTTAGTTATATGATCTATTATATTCATAAGATAGTCGGTTTAATTGGTTTTCCATGGCTGCATAGGCGTAACCTCGAGCATTCATTGTCTTTTCTTCTAAACATATGAACGGTCCGTCTCTGCATAAAGTAACAAATTCGGTATTTGAATAGGTTTGATTATTTGAACATTTACCTCCATGTGACCATTTTCCGCATTTGTGACATCGTTCTAGGTGTCGTGCTCTTCTTTTCGCTGCGGATTTTGATTTTCCTTTACCAAATTGTAACTTATTATCTTCGCATCTGGATCCTTTTCTAACTCCGTCCATTCTTTCTCTGATTACTGATACTATTTCACTCGGGAGTATGTCATTATTACGTTTAGTGATCAAAGCGTGTAGCATTAGACCATGGTTTAGTTCACAGGCAGTCTTCATTTCGTAAAAACCTAAAAAAAATAAAAATTCAGAATGGGGGGAGAAGACTAGTTCTTTAGGGTCTGCTAGGGAAAGACCATACGTGTTCCATTTTCGAGAACTACACGAAAACAGACAATCTAACTCTAATAGAAATACATATTATCCTTTAAAGACTTGATTCTCCCCACACTTAGTTAGCTGTGGTATCGAAATTGTGACTACAACTCGTGCATCGTTAGTTGGGAGAGCTTGTGCTTCCGCCCATTTAGATACATAATCAATGGCTACGAGTATATATAGATTATTATGAGATTTTGGAAATGGACCCATAAAGTCAATACCCCAAATGTCAAATACTTCACATACTTGGATGACATTTT
This sequence comes from Rutidosis leptorrhynchoides, assembly GCF_046630445.1. Classification (NCBI taxonomy): domain Eukaryota; kingdom Viridiplantae; phylum Streptophyta; class Magnoliopsida; order Asterales; family Asteraceae; genus Rutidosis; species Rutidosis leptorrhynchoides. Next base: position 374,045,260 of record NC_092339.1, on the reverse strand, counting down.
GTGGCATTTCATCGCGTTGACTTATTTTTCCGGCCCTTTGACATGCATCACAGGATTTGCAAAGAAGGTGTGAGTCTTTGTAAATTGTAGGCCAATAGAATCCAGCTTCATAAACTTTTCTTGCTGTTAGTTGAGGCCCATAATGCCCTCCTGTTGGTCCTGTGTGACAATGGTTTAAAATTTTACTAGCTTCATCTCCAAATACACATCGGCGTATTATTCCATCGGGACAACTTTTAAACAGATGTGGATCTTCCCAGAAATAGTGTTTTATATCACTGAAGAATTTCTTTCGTCTTTGGTACGATAATCCTTTTTCAAGGAATCCACAAACTAAGTAGTTTGCATAGTCTGCAAACCATGGGATTTCTTTATAATCTATCTTCAATAGATATTCATCAGGGAAGTTGTCTTGTATGGCTGATTCATTTAGAACTTCTAATTCGGGGTTTTCAAGACGAGAAAGATGATCAGCGGCGAGATTTTCTGCTCCTCTTTTATCTCGGATTTCAATATCAAACTCTTGTAAGAGTAAGATCCAACGGATTAATCTTGGTTTAGCATCTTGTTTTGAAAATAGGTATCTAAGAGCAGAATGGTCTGTATAGACCACCGTTTTTGCTAGAACGAGATATGATCGAAATTTGTCAAAAGCAAAGACAATAGCAAGGAGTTCTTTTTCAGTAGTTGTATAGTTCGTTTGTGCTCCTTGTAACGTCTTACTAGCATAATATATAGGTTGAAATCGTTTTTCAATCCTTTGTCCTAAAACGGCTCCCATTGCAAAATCACTTGCATCGCACATTAGTTCAAATGGTAGATTCCAATTTGGTGTTATCATGATCGGCGCATTAGTGAGTTTTTCTTTAAGAATATTAAAAGATTTGATACACTCATCTGAAAAGATGAATGGCGCATCCTTTTCTAGGAGTTTATTCATAGGAGTGGCAATTTTAGAAAAATCTTTTATGAAACGTCGGTAAAAACCGGCATGCCCTAGAAAACTCCTAACTCCTCTAACATTGGTGGGATGTGGAAGTTTAGCAATTACATCTACTTTAGCTCTATCCACTTCAATTCCTTCTTTTGAAATTTTATGTCCAAGAACGATGCCTTCTTTAACCATGAAATGGCATTTCTCCCAATTAAGTACTAGATTTGATTTTTCGCATCTAATTAGCATTCGTTCCAAATTAACTAGACATGATTTAAATGTATCACCGAAGACTGAAAAGTCATCCATGAATACTTCCATGCATTCTTCTATCATGTCATGAAAAATCGCCATCATACACCTTTGAAAGGTTGCAGGGGCGTTACAAAGTCCAAATGGCATTCTTTTGTAAGCAAAAGTACCATAAGGGCACGTGAATGTGGTTTTCTCTTGATCTTCGGGTGCTATTGGAATTTGAAAATATCCGGAAAATCCATCTAGAAAACAATAGTAACTATTTCCGGCTAATCTTTCCAACATTTGATCTATGAAAGGTAAGGGAAAGTGATCTTTTCTGGTGGCGTCATTTAATTTTCTATAATCAATACATACACGCCATCCTGTTACAGTCCTAGTAGGAATAAGCTCATTTTTCTCATTTGTAATGACAGTCATGCCACCCTTCTTAGGCACGCATTGAACTGGGCTTACCCATGGACTATCAGAAATTGGATATATCAAACCTGCATCTAGCAGTTTAATAATCTCTTTCTTAACTACATCTTGTATATTAGGATTTAGTCTTCGTTGGCGTTGCACATACGTTTTATGACCTTCTTCCATAAGGATTTTATGTGTGCAATACGAAGGACTTATTCCTTTAATATCATGAATCTTCCATGCAATGGCTGGTTTATGAGCTTTCAACACAGAAATGAGTTGTGATTTCTCATTTTCAGTAAGAGAAGACGATATTATTACAGGTAATTCAGATTCACCATGTAAATAAGCGTATTCCAAATGGTTTGGAAGTGGCTTTAACTCTAATTTCGGAGGTTCTTCTATCGATGATTTATATCGATATCTATCTTCTTCTTTTAGCATTTGAATTTCTTCTGTTGTTGGTTCATATCCATTAGCTATAAGTGTAGCTAACATTTCAGCTTCATCAATTGGTTCATTACCTTCTCCTAAAGAACATTCTCCTGTTCCTTGTAATTCTGGAAATTCTTCTAATAATTCTGCATGTGCATCTATAGTTTGAATATAATAACATGTATCATCTGCAGATTGTGGTTGTTGCATTGCTCTATCCACTGAAAAGGTAACACTCTCATCCTCTATACTTAGGGTCAGTTTCTTACCGAACACGTCTATCATTGCTTTAGCCGTGTTTAAGAATGGTCTTCCTAATATGAGAGGAACTTGAGAATCTTCTTCCATGTCCAAAACAACAAAATCTACTGGAAATACTAAAGTACCAACTTTAACTAGCATGTTCTCCATTATCCCTCTAGGATATTTTATTGATCTATCGGCTAGTTGTATGCTTATTCTGGTTGGTTTTAATTCTCCAAGGTCTAGTTTAGCGTATAGTGAATACGGCATTAGATTTATACTAGCACCTAAGTCTGCCAATGCTTCTATTGAACTAAGACTACCCAGAAAACATGGAATTGTGAAACTTCCTGGATCAGATAGTTTTTCTGGTATCTTATTCAACAGCACTGCTGAACAATTAGCATTCATAGTAACAGCCGAGAGTTCTTCCATTTTCTTTCTATTCGTGATTAGATCTTTCAAGAATTTAGCATATCTTGGCATTCCTGAAATCACATCAATGAAAGGAAGATTTACATTTATCTGTTTAAACATATCCAAGAATTTGGATTGCTCGGCTTCAAGTTTTTCCTTCTTCATTTTACTCGGGTAAGGAAGTGGTGGTTGGTATGGTTTAACATAAGGTTTATCCTTAACTGTGTTATCTTCATTAACCTTTTCAACTACCGGTTCTTTTTCCTTTTCTTTATCAGGTTGTGGTTCTTGTGGAGTAGGAATAGTTTCATCAGAAGTTACAGGTATTTCAGGTGATTTAAGTGTTGTACCACTTCTTGTGGTAATAGCTTTAGCTGTTTCATTCCGGGGGTTAGCATTTGTATCACTAGGTAAACTTCCCGGTTTTCTTTCACCTATTAACCTTGCTAGGTTACTTACTTCTTGTTCCAGATTTTGAATAGAAGCTTGTTGATTTCTAAATGCTTGAGCATTTTGTTCATTGGTTTGTTTCTGAGATGTGAAAAACTGCGTTTGAGTTTCAACTAGCTTCGTCATCATATCTTCTAAATTCGGCTTTTTATCATCGGTTTGTTGTGGTGGTTTGTTTTGAAAATTCGGTCTTTGCTGATTGTAAGTATTGTTGGATACTTGTTGATTGCTAGGACCTTGTTGGTTGTTGTATGGAATATTTCGGTTATAATTCTGGTTTTGATTGTAAATCGGTCTTGGCGGTTGATAATTATTCTGATAATTATTTCCAGGCCTTTGGTTTATGTATGAAATATTCTCTCTTTGTTCCATTGTTAATTCAATACTGAGACAATCTTTTGTCAAATGTGGTCCTCCACACTGCTCACAACTAATTCGTATAGAGTGAATATCCTTAGTCATCTTTTCCATTCGTCTCTCGAAAGCATCTATCTTTGCGGAAATGGAATCTAAGTCATGGCTAGAATCGGCTCTAGCTGCTTTAGATGATCTAATGATATCTTTTTCTTGGTGCCACTCATGTGAGTGGGAAGCAGTGTTATCAATAATTTTGTAAGCATCAGTTTCGGTTTTCTTCATAATAGAACCACCAGCTGCTATATCTATGTCTTTTCTTGTAGTGATGTCGCATCCTCGGTAAAATATTTGTACTATTTGACAGGTGTCTAAACCATGTTGCGGACATCCTCTTAACAACTTTCCATATCTTGTCCACGCCTCATATAGAGTTTCATTTGGCTTCTGTGTGAACGTAACAATTTCTGCTTGAAGTCTTACGGCTTTAGATGCAGGAAAAAATTGTTTAAGAAATTTGTCAATTAAAACGTCCCATGTATCGATCGCCCCTTCAGGTAACGATTCCAACCAATCTTTGGCTTCTCCCTTTAAAGTCCAGGGAAATAACATGAGATATATCTGTTCATCCTCCACTTCTCGTATTTTAAATAGTGTGCAGATTCTATTAAAGGTACGTAGATGTTCATTTGGATCTTCCTTCGGCGCACCACTAAATTGGCATTGATTAGTCACCATGTGTAGAATTTGTCCTTTGATTTCATAATCTGGCGCATTAATGTCTGGATGAGTAATTGCGTGACCTTGGCCAGTGCGTTTAGCTCTCATTCGGTCTTCCATACTTAAAGGTTCCAGGTTCTCCATAATTGAATTTGTTGAATCGGTATCACTAGATGATTCTGATTTAATAGTTCGTTCCTCAACAATCTCTGTTTGAATGATTGGTGGTTCCGGAGGAAAGTTTAATGGTTCAGGATCTATGAACCGTTCCTGAATATTTTCTGGATTCTCAATTGTGAGGTTTGTTTCAAAAACTGGATTATCGGAAATTTGAACTGAAGTACTTGGTCGACTGGATGACGATTCTAAAGAAAAATCAACGGCGGTTATATTTGTTAAACGATGTCTTGATCGAGTTACAGGTGGTGAACGTACAAAAGGTGATGAACGTCTTGCTCGGTGCATTCACTGAATATCCTATTAGTTTTTAAAAGGAAAGAAAAATTATAATAAGTTATCCAATCAATAGACTTTTCTGATTTTGCCCACGTTTCGAATAGCCAAAAGATGCAGCAGAGGGGCAGGATTCGTTTGGTCTCAATATAATTGAGGACTGTTTGGCTCCAATAACCCGGTCCACGTACAAATCCAACTATTACTACGAACCAGAAAATTTTGATGTCTATCAATTTAACCACTTAAAATAAATTTTCGTAATTTTAAGAAATTTAGATAAGAAGTAGAATAAAATTCTAAGTCCTAAAACTAGAATAGCGAGAAATAAGAGAGAAAAAGAGTTCGTCGAAAAAGGTCGAAAAAGAAAAAATGGTTGAAAAATAAAAGGTGACGGAAAAATAAAAGAAACTTATAAAAACTTAAAAATACTTAACTAACCTAACCTTATTACTACAACTAACTTAAAATTATAATCACAAATTGAAATTACTAATTGGAATGATAATTGATACATAGTAAAAGGTCTAAAAATATTAAAGCTTACAAGGAAAAACTAAATCCCAAATGGAAATAACTTAAAAAGAAACTAAAACTTAAAAAGGCGTCGCAAAATTCTAAAGCACCTAAATCTTAGTCTAAAGAAAAAGCACTTAAGGAATTCTACGGCAAAGCCTAAAAATATAGGAGTAAAAATAACTATAGCAAAAACTAAGTTTAAAATTAAATATGAGCTAAAAAATACAAATATTACACTACAACGATTAAAAAGGTACAAAATATAAAAATATACAAAAAGTTGTAAAAAGTACAATTTTTATAAAAATATTATTTTTATATTATTTATTTTATAAAACTATTAATTTTACAATTTTATAAAACTAATTTAACTAAAATATATAAATAAAAAGTAAAAGTAAAATTAAAACTAATAATAATAATAATAATAATTAGGTTTTAATAATAATAATTAAAAATACCCGTAATCAATGCTTGATTAGGGTTTTTGTCCGTGTGTCAGAAGGTCTCCGCGAGTCGCGGCAAATAAAGAAGAAATCCCCGCGAGTCGCGGGGTTCCAGAATTCAGTTGACAGCTTTGTGTTTTTACGCGTTTTTCTTTATTTTATTTTTTTTTTATGTTTTCTGTTTTTAATTTAAATAAACGATTTTAAAATAAAACTTATATTTTTATAAACTAAAATAGAAATAAAGAAACTTATAAAACTTAAATATTTACAAAATCTTAAAAATACATATATTTTTGTTTTTCTTTTTATATTTTTGAATATTTAAAACGTATTTTTACAAAAACGACTTTTAATAAAAGTAACTAAAAATTTTTTTTTTTATATATTAGCGTTGCGCTTCCGGTTTTTAAGATAAATCCCCGGCAGCGGCGCCAAAAATACTTGATGTCGAACGAGGTGTATATAAAATAGCTTATATTTTACTAGGAAAAACTATTAAATACGATACAATTTTACACAAGATATTTATTTATTTATAGAATGGATATACTTAAACCTTGCTACAACACTTATAGGCAGTGTACCTAATCGTACAGTAGTGTAGTTTTTAGTAAGTCCGGTTCGTTCCACAGGGAAATCTTTAAACAAAGCTCAACGCTATATTAGTTTATTTTTATAAAAATACAAATATATATATAGGTAATATTATTATTATAAAGGGGGGTTTTTACCGTTTAATGACCGGTTTGTCGATTTTAAAACTTTAGTCGCAGTTAAAACCTAATGTAAAATATAAAATAAATACAAGACTTTAAATTAAAGCGTAAAGTAAATAACGATAATGAAATTGCGAATAATAAAAATGCGATAAAATTAAATTGCGATAATTAAAAGTACGATAATTAAAAGTGCGATTAAATAACAATAAAAGTGCGATAATTAGAAGTGCAATTAAATATAAAATAAAGGAAATTAAATATGAAATAAAAGAATTATGCTTATTTAAACTTCCGTAATCATGATGTTTGACGTGTTGATTTTAGTTTTATGCCCATGGGTTAATTGTCCTTTGTCCTGGATTATTCAATATGTCCGTCTGGTTTTTGTCCATAACAGTCCATCAGTCATAAATATAAATTGCAAGTGTCCTTGTCAAATTATTATTATACCCGAAGTTAAATATTCCAACTAATTGGGGATTCGAATTGTAACAAGGTTTTAATACTTTGTTTAATGAATACACCAGGTTATCGACTGCGTGTAAACCAAGGTTTTACTACTTTGTTAACAATTACACCAATTACCCTTGAATGTAATTTCACCCCTGTTTTAATTATTCTAGTGGCTATTAATCCATTCCCGTGTCCGGTTAAATGAACGATTATTCGTACATATAAATACCCCGCCCATCGTGTCCGATCGAGTGTATATGGTAGTTTATAGGGACGCCCAATTGTAAATCTTTATATTAACATTAACAAACTTTCATTTAGTTAAACAAATATAAAGCCCATTAATAGCCCATAGTCTAGTTTCCACAAGTGTCGTTCTTTTGTCCAAACCCCAATTATGGTACAAAGCCCAATTACCCAATTTTAGTAATTAGCCCAACATCATGATTACTTCGTTTTAAATAAGCATAATAATAACTTAGCTACGAGACATTAATATAAAAAGGTTGAACATAACTTACAATGATTAAAAATAGCGTAGCGTTACACGGACAGAATTTCGACTTACACCCTTACAACATTCGCTAACATACCCTTATTATTAGAATTATAATTAAAATTAAAATATAAATTATAAATATAAATATATTTACGTATGAAGAGGAAGAGAAAAAAAGATGTGTTTTTTTTTTATCAGAATTCGGCTGGCTTTATAGCCAGAGTTGAAAATTGGGGCTCCGCGACTCGCGGCAAAATGCCCTTCAAACTCCGCGAGTCGCGGAGATATATTTACAGCTCACACCCTTGGAGTTTCTTGCTGCCGACGGTTTTTAATATATATATATAATATATATATAATTAATATAATTAATTATATATTATATTATATTTATATACATAGTTAACTTGTAATTTTTAGTCCGTTGCGTCGAGCGTTAAGAGTTGACTCTGGTCCCGGTTCCGGATTTCCGAACGTCCTCGCGTACAATTTAATATCTTGTACTTTGCGTTTTGAATCTTGTACTCTTGTGATTTCGAGACGTTTCTTATCAATAATTGGAACCTTTTTGATTGTCTTTTGTTCTTTTGAGTTTTTTGGTCGTTTGCGTCTTCAAATCGTCGAATCTGTCTTTTGTCTTCACCTTTTATTATTTAAACGAATATCACTTGTAAATAGAACAATTGCAACTAAAAGCTTGTCTTTCTTGAGGAATAATGCTATGAAATATATGTTCGTTTTTAGCATTATCACATATCCGAAGGGTGTCCTGGAATGATGGGGATATTCTTATATATGCATCTTGTTAATGTCGGTTACCAGGTGTTCACCATATGAATGATTTTTATCTCTATGTATGGGATGTGTATTGAAATATGAAATCTTGTGGTCTATTGTTACGATTTGATATATATAGGTTAAACCTATAACTCACCAACATTTTTGTTGACGTTTAAAGCATGTTTATTCTCAAGTGAATACTAAGAGCTTCCGCTGTTGCATACTAAAATAAGGACAAGATTTGGAGTCCATGTTTGTATGATATTTTGTAAAAACTGCATTCAAGAAACATATGTCGATGTAATATATTTCAATTGTAAACCATTATGTAATGATCGTGTGTAAACAATATATTTTAGATTATCATTATTTGATAATCTACGTAATGCTTTTGAAACCTTTATTGATAAAATAAAGGTTATGGTTGTTTTAAAAATGAATTCAGTCTTTGAAAAATGTCTCATATAGAGGTCAAAACCTCACAACGAAATCAATTAATATAGAACGTTTATAATCATTATGAACGGGACATTTCATTTCAATGGATACCACTGATGTACAACCTCTTCCACATAACCGATGGACTAAAATTCATCCAATAGATCTTATTATTGGTGATGCATCTGCTCCAGTCTCAACTCGAAGGGCTACTCGGAATATGTGTCTATACACTGCCTTTCTTAGTAAGATTGAACCAACAACGGTTGCTCAAGCTTTACTAGATCTGAACTGGGTGGTTGCAATGCAAGAAGAGATCAATCAATTTGAACGGTTGAAAGTATGGCGATTAGTTCCAAGACCAACGGGTCAACGACCAATAGGGGTTAAGTGGATTTTTAAGAACAAGAAGGATTCTGATGGAATTGTGGTTCGGAATAAGGCACGTCTTGTGGCCAAGGGATATCGACAACAAGAGGGTATTGATTATGACGATACGTTTGCTCCGGTTGCTAGGATTGAGGCTATTCGTCTTTTCCTTGCCTTTGCTTCTTTTATGAAGTTTATGGTGTTTCAAATGGATGTCAAAACCGCTTTTCTGAACGGTCATCTTCAAGAGGAAGTCTATGTCGATCAACCAGAAGGCTTTGTCGATCCCATTAATCCGAATCACGTATAGTACTTGGAAAAGACTTTGTATGGTCTGAAGCAAGCACCACGTGCATGGTACGAGACCTTAACAAAGTATTTGCTGGACAATGGCTTTTCTCATGAAACAATTGATACAACGCTATTCATTCGTAAAAACCACGGTCACATTATCTTGGTTCAAATTTACGTTGATGACATTATTTTTGGTTCCACGTCCCCGGCCTTATGCAAAGAATTTGGTGACCTTATGGCCAACAAATTCGAAATGAGCATGCTTGACCAGTTAAATTTCTTTTTGGGGTTACAAGTAAAACAATTACCAAACGGGATTTTTATCAGTCAAACAAAGTATATCAATGATATGCTAAAACGTTTTAAAATGACTGCTTTAAAACCAATGACAACCCTAATGAGGACTTTACTAGATGCTGATACTAATGGGGAACCCATTGATATTACGCTTTATCGAAGCATGGTTGGTTCTTTAATGTATCTGACTGCAAGTCGACCTGACATTATACTTGTTGTAACTGTCTGTGCCCGCTTTCAGTCAAACCCTAAGAAATCTCATTCCAAATCGGTTGTTAGGATTTTTCAGTACCTTAAAGGTACACCTAACCTTGGGATCTGGTATCCTCATGGATCTGATTTCGATCTCACTGCTTACACTGATGCGGATCATGGCGGTTGCCATGTTGATAGAAAAAGCACATCTGGATCAATTCAGATGTTGAGGAATAGGCTAGTTGGTTGGTCATCCAAAAAGCAGACATGTGTGTCTTTATCAACAACTGAGTCTGAGTACATTGCTGCAGCTCATTGTTGTTCACAAGTTTTGTAGATGCAAATTCAACTTTCAGACTATGGCTTTAAGTTTTCTAAGACCCCGATTTAATGTGATTCACAAAGTGCTATTGCAATTACAAGCAACCCGGTCCAGCACTCTAAGACTAAACACATAGATATTCGCTATCATTTCATTAAGGACCATGTAGAGAAAGGGGATGTAGAGTTATACTTTGTGCCTACCAAAGTGCAGTTAGCTGACATGTTCACTAGGCCCTTAGATGAACTTAGGCTAAAGTTCTTGATCAAAGAGATTGGCATGGTAGAGTATAGTGCTTGATATTCCTTAGATATGTTGGGACTTTTTCTTGGGATCTTGTGTTTAGGGGGAGTAGATACTTTCTAGGGGGAGTAACTACTTTCATATGCTTTAGATATCATTATTTAAGAGGGAGTCTTTAGATTTATGATAACTTCCTAGATATAATTGTTCAATGGTTACGTAAGGGGGAGGTAACTCATTGATATCATATTTCAAGGGGGAGTTAATTCATTTTCTTGAGAATTTTATCAAAATGCTGATTTACTTTTTTGTATATCATATTTTGAGGGGGAGAAAAAGGGAGAAAATGAGAAAATTACTCAAAAATATTGTTTTTCAAAAGTGAGTTCATAAATTCTTTGTTTTATATCTGAAATAATTTACTAAGGCTTGTATACATCTCAGTATGCAACCCGTTTTAACAATTGGTATCACTGAAGATTTGTACTTTGTTCACAAATTCAAAGTTCTTTTAAGTACAAATCTTATTTTGAAAAATTCATTAAAATTGGAAAAGATAAAATCCAAAAATATTTGATTTTTACTGAATAAATGCTATTTTTAGCATTATACCGAATCTGACATCAAACAGTACAGATTCGGTAAGTTCAAAGTTTTCAAAAAATTGTCTCAGAATTATTTTCCATGAAAAGATTGAAATGAATTTTAAGAGGAAAAGTCAATTTATCAAGATTTTGAAGTTAAATTGATAAAGTTTTGAAAAGTGAAATGTATTCGGTAAAATAGGCCCATTTGGTAAAGCCCATTCGGTATTTTATCTTCGGTATCTATAAAAGGAGGGTCAAAGTCAAACTAATTCTCTTACTGAACATACCGAATCTGCCTAATCTACCGAGTCGGTTCTTCTGTTTCTTCAAATCTTTGGTATAATTTCATTTTAATCAATGCTTTAGATACATACGTGTAGATCTGAGATAATTAAATGTTTTTCAACCAGAAAAGATCAAAATAACTGGGTTATGACTCTCAATTTTGAAATTTTGTTGATTATACCGAGTCTGAGTCGTATTCTACTAATCTTTGATTAAACTCAATTGATTTGGTTAATTAACATGAATTCTTGTCTAGTCTGAGTTATATTAATTGATCTGTCATCTGACCAAGTTTGATTACATGTTTAATTGATTGTTTGATGGATTCTGTATCTACCGAATATGTTCTATCTACAGTACCGAGTCTGTTCATATGATTAACATGTTGTTCTGCTTCTAATTGAGTGGTTAATTGATTATGGTTGTGATTTTACATGATAGAATATGCATGTTTGAGTGACTTTATGTTAATTTTGGAGATACCGAATCTGTTCTTCTCTTGATACCGAGTCTGACTTTTGGTACCTTGAAACTTTCTGATTTTTATTTTGAAACACTTAACATGTTTATTCTATATCTTTCTGATCTGAAAACTCAAGCTTATTTGGTTACAGAATCTCAAGTTTTCATGACTACCGAATCTGCTTGAATTGTGTTTAAAATTTGACTAAGTGTTGTTCTGATTCTTTGTGTTATATAATTGACTTTGCATGATGAATTTGTATTGTGATCAATATCATATGAATGTCATGATTGTCAATTACTTGTTCATATTTGAGAATAAATGATTTTTATATCTTTGAAAAACCATAAAAAACATAAAATATAAAAGATAAAACATATACAAAGGATTTCAAAGGCAAATAAGAATAGAGATATATGCTTTATGGTAAATATTTTGTGGTCTTCTATTTCTTATTTATACAGCTAAATGATGAACAATCACTTCATCAACTCTGAAACCAACATTTCCTGCAACTACTGGACTGCAATTCTAGAGAGGCACACTCTGTGGCCTGCTCTAAACTCTACAGTCAGTGTACCTGTAACAGATCTGGAGCTACTTAATAGAACAATTAGGTTTGTGGAAGCCACACAACCTACTGATGAAAATCCAGAGGGAACACAAGCTCGTTTTGAATTTCAACTGAGAGGAGTTCAAGGGAGGAGGAGTATCACTAAGGCTGATTTTAGGAGGATATTCAGACTTCCTGTTGTGCAGAATGTTCCTGCTTTTCCTGCTACTCAGCAGATGATGTTATCTGTCTTTGATCTTGGTTATGTTGGAACCCGCAATGTTCCTCCGGCTAAGTTTCAGAAGAAATATCTGCACTCAAGGTGGTATGTGATCTTCTCAATCATCAACAGATGCTTGCTGATGACAAGGAGTGGATCCGACAGCCTGACTGTGAAAATGCTGAAGTTGTTCTACTCTTTCATAAGAGTAGAAGCTCCTGACTATGCAGAACTAATATGGGATTTGGTTCAAGCTCAAGTTGATAAGCCAAGGGGTTCATACATCCCTTGCGAAAGGTTTTTCTGTATCTTTATCCATGATGCTATAAATGCTTGCAGAAATGCAAATATATTTATACCAGGTACACATGGATTACAGATGAAACGATTTGGGGAGCTGAAGATGAATACCCCTATGGTATCTGATAATCAATTCATTGCGCCGATTCCAAATTGGCTAGTGAGGCTAGCTGAACCCCAAGACGCTCGTATGCATTCTTATTTTGAGGCTGTAGGAATACCTCTTCCGAACCCGGTACAACAAGAACAAGTTGAACCCGCCGCGGTTCCAGCACCAGAGGTTGTAGAGGAACCTGTAGTTCAACCAACCGGGCCAGCTAATCCTCCACTTAGGGTGAACCTCAAATGATCTAGGGCAGCACACCAAGCTCAACCAGTGAGGATCAGGGAACCTAGTTCAACTAGGATTGAACCAACCCTTTTCACAACACCCGAAGTGAGCAGTGACACCGACACTTCAGCAACAGCATCTGAATCGTCTCCTGAACATTCTCCTAAGAGAACTCGATATGTGCCTGATGAGATGATTCAGACTCCGCCAACCTAACGAGTAACTAGATCTAGGACTTCGACACCTATCGTTCGCCAAACAGTTACTACAACCGTTGGTGATATGGAACAAGACCTAGAGCCAATTAGGTCACCCTCACCCATCTCCGTATCACATCCAATAATAACAGTAAGCCCTACGCTAAATGAAGCGCAAGCTTCGGTAGGCAAGAGATCTAAACGCACGGATGGTATATAGACCACTAAGCCCATCCAATCTAAACAGGACTTAAGAATAAATCCTACAAAGCAAGATGCTTCGGCATCTAAGGAAGTAAAGTCTTCCTCTGCAGTAAAGTCTACGTTGACTCAATCGATTGAGGTAACTCAATCATTGAAGTCCAGAACAGCCGAAGGGGAGCCAAAAAATCTTGAAAAGGCACCCTGCGTATCGGCTGGAAATCCTCTTGTGCCTCAACATACAACAAGGTCTGGAGGTCCATCTTATCTTGATGAGGGAGATCTGTCGCGTCCCATGGAAACGAGTCAACTTGACAATCCTTCGGGATATTTATCAGACTTCCAGCAGACTGATCCCTTGGTTCATGAAAGTGATCCATTGGATCAAACCACTTCTCTTTCAGATTCTAAATCTCAGGGTCTGGAGGAAGAGTCTTTAATTGAAAGAGATGTGCCACCTCATGGTATATCAATGATTTCAGGATTCGTAGATAGCAATATCTGTGCGAGAGCTAAACCGACGGGTAGTTCTGCTACTCTGTCAGAGTCCCATGAGACTAAAGTCATGGAGGCGGATGCTTCGAAAGAAACTTCGCCGGTGACAACTCCTGTTGTTACCCAACCTCCATCAGAAGGGGATATCACGAATCTGACTAGTAGTATGTACAACCCTATATATAAGAATAATACCGCACAATCATCCTTACCTGCCCTCACGACAACTCAAACACTTCCATCGCCATCGCCTTCAACAGTTACTGCTGATGCTGCTTTTGTTCATGGTTACACGGTTGTTTCACCAACTGGGTCACCTTCTTGAATTTCAAATAGATATGGATTACAGTATCTCTCTGACAATGAGGTGGAGGAGCTCTATCTTGCTGAGTTTGCTAAACGGACTGATCTTAATGAAGTTCGCGAGACTATGATGATTTATCTTGAGCAAGCAAGGATAGTGTATCCTTTCTCTCTATGCAAGTCACTTGGACCAATTCACATGCCTGATCATGTTGATTTTGATCCCGACAATCTTCATGAGGGGGAGAATAGACAAAGTAGTCATCGGTCCAGTGGTTATGAAGCTGGTGCATCTAGTCAACAGAAGGATAAAGATGTTGTTGATATATATCTGATTCCGGTAGTGATGAAATTGAGGAAATCCAGTGTGAAAGTTTTAAAGATGCATTAGAAAGTCAGAGAGAGGGTGACTCAGTGATGTTAATGATTATGGATACAGCTGATCAATCAGAGAATAAGTCATCTCAAGAGAACAATCAAAACTTTGACAACATTGAAGATATTTTGAAGGGGTCATCGAGTGTCGTCAATGAATTCAATGATCATCAATTTGTTAACTTGACATCTCCAACTGATGAATTTGGAATACACTTCGAAAAGGAGATTTTCTCTAATGGCAAAGAAGATACTACGACTCCTCCTGATTTGAATGTTCCATTTCAAACTGCAGAGATTGTTCTTGAGCGTGATGCTGATTACCAACTGAGTGAGGATGAAGAGAAAATGATTCTTCGTTCACCATTCATTGAACAACAAGCGTATAGAATCTATGGTGATTCTGATCTCGTTCTTTCTGCATCAATGAGTGTTCTAGGTGCATGGAAATATCATAAGAAACTAGAATATCTCAAAGCTTATTTGAGTGTTCGCAATAAATTCAAATTGAAGAATGAAGAGAAACTTCAAATTCAGCAGAATTCAGAGATCAAAAGCATAAATAAGGTTTTGATGATTAATAAGGATGGAGTGAAGATGCCATTGTTTCAAGT
Organism: Rutidosis leptorrhynchoides; assembly: GCF_046630445.1. Lineage (NCBI taxonomy): Eukaryota > Viridiplantae > Streptophyta > Magnoliopsida > Asterales > Asteraceae > Rutidosis > Rutidosis leptorrhynchoides. The sequence goes on along the minus strand of NC_092339.1, from coordinate 374,030,093 downwards.
TACAAGAATGGATGATGAGGATTATCAGTTTTCAGAAGCGGATTTTGATAGACTGAAGATGGATGACATTATTTTCATTTACAATTATTTGATTAACTTGAATGAATCTGCAACAACTTATCATGCTACTGCAATGAAGGCAGTCTACAGGTTGATTCTTGATTCGATGAGATGGATGTATGTTCATGATTTTCAAATGGGATTGGAATCTGGACACAAAAAGCTCGGAATCAAACCGCCAAATCAAGTGATTGAAGAGCTAAGATACATGTCCTTACTTGAAGTGAGCGACTGTCCATATGGGTTTGCATTTGTCAATTCTCACTATACAAAGATCTTCATCAGAGTCTCAGATTTCAAAAGATACTCAGACGGAATGTTGATGTATGCTTTCAAATACATGAGATGGAGACTGATCAATAACTGCTATTCAACTGAATATAATGAGATTGTCAAATACATTCTCACAAGATTGAAAAGTCGTCTCAAAACAAGAGTGAATATACGAAGATATGAGAATCTAAAGGGATTCAAATCTAAAGTTCACTTCAGAGGAACAAAGTTCCTTTAGATGTTTTAGATAGGATTATATTGTAAAGTTCACATTTAACACTAAGGGGAGATTGTTAGGACCCCGAAGTTGTATAGTGTTAATGTGAATTAAGCTTAAATGAAGGTTCCTTAGAAGAGGGCTATATAAGGAACCTAAGTAGTCCTAATTAGATAGCCATTGTATTGTAACCGAGTTCTAGAAGCTGTGGAATGTAATTTTACCGATTCTCTCTCATACCGAGTCTCCTTCTTACATACCGAATCTCATTCTATCTTATCATTTTTCTCAATCTCAACATGATCTGACCTATCATACCCACACCTATTTCCAGAAGATTCGTCAACACCTTCTACAGCTTAAAATTTCGGGACAAAATTTATTTAACGGGTAGGTACTGTAGTGACCTGAACTTTTCCATAATTATATATATTAAATGATATCTAATATTAACATGATTAAATGTTTCCAACATGTTAAGCAATCAAACTTGTTAAGATTTGATTATTTGAAATGAGTTTCATATAGACAATTGACCACCCAAGTTGACCGGCGATTCACGAACGTTAAAAACTTGTAAAAACTACATGATGTTATATAAAGGGATATATATATATATATATATATATATATATATATATATATATATATATATATATATGGTTAACATGAGATTATGATAAGTAATTATCTCCATAAATATGTTAACAATGAGTTATATACAAACAAATGAGATTATTGATTTAAGAAACTCGAAAATGATATATATAACGATTATCGTTATAACAACATCTTAATAAATACATATGTATCATATTAAGATATTGTTACACTATATTTAACATGATAAAATGATAATTAAGTAAATCATTAAGTGTGTTAACAATGAACTACATATGTAAAAACAAGACTACTAACTTAAGAATTTTGAAACGAGACATATATGTAACGATTATCGTTGTAATAGTATTTTAATATATATATATATATATATATATATATATATATATATATATATATATATATATATATATATATATATATATATATATATATATATATATATATATATATATATATATGATGTTAAGATATATTTATACACCATGTTATTATGATAACATAACAATTTAACATCTTATTTAAGTATTATAACAATGGATTAATTACATTCAACAAGATCGTTAACTTAAAGGTTACAAAACAACACTTACATGTAACGACTAACGTTGACTTAACGACTCAGTTAAAATGTATATACATGTAGTGTATTAATATGTATTAGTACACTTTTGAAAGACTTCAAGACACATATCAAAGTACTTCTACTTAGCAAAAATGCTCACAATTACATTCTCATTCATTTTCATCAACAATTCTACTCGTATGTACCCGGATTCGTACTCGTACAATACACAGCTTCTAGATGTATTTACTATTGGTATATACACATTTAATCATTCATTCTTAGCAGCCATCTTAGAGTCAAAAACATGTGGAACCATTATTTAACAACTTGTATGACTAATGAGCTAAAAACAAACTTAAGGATCTTTTTTTTCTTTATAACAAGTAATCCCGTTTTTATGATTTCACCCCATTTTTCCATTCCATTTTCTCATACTTACACTCCAAATTCTCTCTCAAAATACTCCTACCATCATACTTGATCATCTCCAAGCATTTTCACCATCTTTTAGCTTCAATTACAAGCTTTAATCATCATAAAAACAACCATTCAAGAACACTTCAAGAAATCTTTCAAACTTGCTAGCTTACTTCCAATCTTGCAAATCCATTTCAAGTGATCATCCAATCTGAAGAAATCTTTCTTATTTACAGTAAGATATCTTTCTAATTCAAGTTAATACTCATACTCAAACTTTGATTCAATTTCTATAACTATAACAATCTTATTTCGAGTGGAAATCTTACTTGAACTTGTTTTCGTGTCATGATTCTACTTCAAGAACTTTCAAGCCATCCAAGGATCCTTTGAAGCTAGATCTATTTTTCTCTTTTCCAGTAGGTTTATCCACAAAACTTGAGGTAGTAATGATGTTCATAATATTATTCAATTCATACATATAAAGCTATCTTATTCGAAGATTTAAACTTGTAATTACTAGAACATAGTTTAGTTAATTCTAAACTTGTTCGCAAATAAAGTTAATCCTTCTAACTTGACTTTTAAAATCAACTAAACACATGTTCTATATCTATATGATATGCTAACTTAATGATTTAAAGTCTGGAAACACGAAAAACACCGTAAAATCGGACATACGCCGTCGTAGTAACACCACGGGCTGTTTTGGGTTAGTTAATTAAAAACTATGATAAACATTGATTTAAAAGTTGTTCTTCTGAGAAAATAATTTTTCTTATGAACATGAAACTATATCCAAAAATCATGGTTAAACTCAAAGTGGAAGTATGTTTTTCAAAATGGTCATCAAGACGTCGTTCTTTCGACTGAAATGACTATCTCTTATAATATTAACTTGTAACCTATATTTCTGACTATAAACTTATACTTTTTCTGTTTATATTTATAAACTTAAGTTCAATATGAAACCATAGCAACTTGAATCACTCAAAACGGATTTGAAACGAAGAAATGACGGGTAAAACAAAATTGGATAAATTTGCTAGTTTTAGCTACGAAAATTTTGTAACAAATCTAGACTAAACATATCCTAACTAATTTATATTGTATTATACATATTATGAAATCTTGGGATACCATAGACACGTATACGATGTTTTGACATATCATATCGACCCATCTATATATATATATATATATATATATATATATATATATATATATATATATATATATATATATATATATATATATATATATATATATATATATATATATATATATATATTTCGGAACAACCATAGACACTCTATATGCAGTAATGTTTGAGTTAGCTATACAGGGTTGAGGTTGATTCCAAAATAATATATATACTTTGAGTTGTGATCGAGTCTGAGACTTGTAGACACTGGGTCGTGGATTGATTCGAGATAATATATATTGCTTTATTCTGTACATCTAACCATGGACAACTAGTTGTAGGTTACTAACGAGGACTGCTGACTTAACAAACTCAAATCATTATAACGTAATAAAAATGTTGTAAATATATTTTGAATATACTTTGATATATATGTACATATTTGTTATAGGTTCTTGAATCGACTAGTGGCCAAGTCTTACTTCCCGACGAAGTAAAAATTTGTGAAAGTGAGTTATAGTCCCACTTTTAAAATCTGATATTTTTGGGATGAGAATACATGCAGTTTTATAAATGTTTTACGAAATAGACACAAGTAATCGAAACTACATTCTATGGTTGAATTATTAAACCGAATATGCCCCTTTTAGCTTGGTAGCCTAAGAATTAGGGAACTGGCCCCTAATTGACGCGAATCCTAAAGGTAGATCTACGGGGACTAACAACCCCCATATGAATATGCATCTTGTTAATGTCGGTTACCAGGTGTTCACCATATGAATGATTTTTGTCTCTATGCAGTTTGCGAAATGCCTGATATGAGATGTGTTATAAAAATGAAATCTTGTGGTCTATTATTATGATTTGATAATATATAGGTTAAACCTATAACGCACCAACATTTTTGTTGACGTTTTAAGCATGTTTATTCTCAGGTGATTATTAAGAGCTTCCGCTGTTGCATACTAAAATAAGGACAAGATTTAGAGTCCATGCTTGTATGATATTGTGTAAAAACTGCATTCAAGAAACTTATTTCGATATAATATATTTTTATTGTAAACCATTATGTAATGGTCGTGTGTAAACGGTATATTTTAGATTATCATTATTTGATAATCTATGTAATGCTTTTTAAACCTTTATCGATAAAATAGAAGTTATGGTTATTTTAAAAAAATGAATGCAGTCTTTGAAAAACGTCTCATATAGAGGTCAAAACCTCGTGATGAAATCAATTAATATGGAATGTTTATAATCTATATGAACGGGACATTTTAGAAAGAAGCATTGATGACGTGCTAGTTGTGAGAGAATATCCCGAAGTATTTCCAGAAGAATTACCTGGGCTACCTCCACGCAGATGTGTAGAATTCCAGATTGATCTCGTACCAGGAGCTGCACCTGTAGTACGATCCCCATATAGACTTGCACCTTCAGAAATGCAAGAATTACAAAACCAGTTGCAAGAATTATCGGATCGTGGATTTATTCGTCCCAGTTTTTCACCTTGGAGTGCTCCTATTCTGTTCGTCAAGAAGAAGGATGGATCTATGAGAATGTGCATAGATTACCGAGAATTAAACAAATTAACAATCAAGAATCGGTACCCATTACCGAGGATTGATGATTTGTTTGATCAATTGCAAGGATCAAGTGTTTATTCTAAGATTGATCTACACTCTGGATATCATCAGCTGAGAGTGAAAGAAGAAGATGTTCCTAAAACCGCGTTCAGAACCTGTTACTGTCACTATGAGTTTTTAGTCATGCCTTTTGGATTGACTAATGCTCCAGCAGTATTCATGGATCTAATGAATCACATTTGCAGACCGTATTTAGACAAATTTATCATTGTTTTTATCGACGACATATTGATTTACTCGAAGAATGAGGAAGAACATGAGCAACACTTAAGACTGGTACTAGAGGTACTCAAGAAAGAAGAACTGTACGCAAAATTTTCGAAGTGTGATTTCTGGTTACAAGAAGTACAGTTTTTGGGCCATGTTGTCAGTAAAGATGGAATTAAAGTTGACCTCGCCAAGATCGAAGCCATTAGTAAATGGGAAACCCCGAAGACTCCAACACAAATCCGCCAATTTTTAGATCTTGCTGGTTACTACCGAAGATTCCATTCAAGATTTCTCTAAAATCGCCAAACCCTTAACTGCATTGACTCAAAATGGAAAGAAGTATGATTGGTCCACAGAACAGGAATCCGCATTTCAACTGTTAAAGAAGAAGTTAACGTCTGCACCCATTTTGTCATTACCAGAAGGAAATGATGATTTCATGATCTATTGTGATGCTTCGCACCAAGGTTTAGGATGTGTATTAATGCAACACACAAAAGTTATCGCATACGCTTCACGGCAACTAAAAATTCACGAAAGGAACTATACGACGGACGATTTGGAACTTGGAGCAGTAGTTTTTGCACTAAAAATATGGAGACACAATCTATATGGCACCAAGTGTACAGTGTACACAGACCATAAGAGTCTTCAGCATATTTTTGATCAAAAACAACTCAATATGAGGCAACGTCACTGTCCGTTACCACCCAGGAAAGGCTAATGTTGTAGTTGATGCCCTAAGTCGGAAAGAAAGAGTAAAACCTCTTAGGGTCCGAGCTTTGAACATTACAATTCGTACTGATCTCACAAAGCAAATTCAAGCAGCACAGTTAGAAGCTTTAAAAGAAGAAAATGAAAAAGGCAAAATGAGCAAAGGATTCGAAAAACAACTTGAAGTAAAAGCCGATGGAACCCTGTATTTTACTGGTAGGATATGGGTACCAAAACATGGTAACCTAAGGCAACTAGTACCGGATGAAGTACATAAAACGAGGTACTCAATTCACCTAGGAAACGGGAAAATGTACCAAGATCTCAAGAAGTTCTATTGGTGGCCTAATATGAAGGCAAAAATTGCTACTTATGTAAGCAAATGTTTGACGTGTGCAAAGGTCAAAGCTGAGCACCAGAAGCTGTCAGGATTACTGCAATAACCAGAAATTCCTCAATGGAAATGGGAAAGAATAACCATGGATTTCATTACGAAATTGCCAAGGACTGCAAGTAGTCACGATACTATTTGGGTGATAGTTGATCGCCTCACTAAGTCAGCTCACTTTATACCAATAAAGGAGACAGACAGTATGGAGAGATTAGCACACTTATATTTGAAGGAAATAGTTTCCAGACATGGTGTACCTATCTCCATTATATCTGATCGTGACACCCGATTCGTATCACATTTTTGGAAGTCATTACAAAAAGCATTGGGAACTCGATTAGATATGAGCACCGCTTATCACCCACAGACAGATGGTCAAAGTGAAAGAACAATACAAACATTGGAAGACATGTTACGGGCATGCGTGATTGACTTTGGAACCGGTTGGGATCGACACTTACCTTTGGCAGAATTTTCATACAATAACAGCTATCATACTAGCATCAACGCAGCACCCTTTGAAGCACTTTACGGTAGAAAGTGCAGATCTCCTATTTGTTGGAGTGAAGTAGGATAAAAATAACTTACTGGACCAGAAATTATTCATGAAACTACCGAAAAGATCTTTCAAATACAACAACGATTGAAAACGGCCATGAGTTGTCAAAAGAGTTATGCTAACAAAGGAAGAAAACCGCTAGAATTTCTAGTGGGTGACAAAGTCATGTTGAATGTGTCACCCTGGAAAGGCATTGTACGATTCGGTAAATGAGGAAAGCTAAGTCCTAGGTACGTAGGACCCTTTGAAATCACCAAAAGAATTGGAACAGTTGCTTATCGATTAAAGCTACAGCAAGAACTTAGTGGTGTTCACGACACATTTCACGTGTCAAATTTGAAGAAATGTTTAGCTGAAGAGGATGTCGTAATTCCTCTTGACGCAATACGAATCAATGATAAACTCCATTTTATCGAAGAACTTGTTGAAATCATGGACCGTGAGGTCAAACAGTTAAAATAAAATAAAATACCGATAGTTAGAGTTCATTGGAATGCTAGACGGGGACCCGAGTTTACTTGGGAATGTGAAGATCAAATGAAGCAAGAGTATCTACATTTGTTCACTGATATCGCTTATAAAACAGGTACTACTCAATATTTTGGGACGAAATTTTCTTTAACGGGGAGGTACTGTGATGACCCAGAAAATTCCACATTAATAAATTAATTACAGGATAGAATGTTTCCGACACGATAAACGGACCTATTATGTTGAGTCTTAAAACTTTTTGAACTAGTTTACACGTTCAAGTACCCTTTTATCATTTTGACGATTCACGAACAACGATTTATAAATGGATATAAATAAATATAAATATATATATATATATATATATATATATATATATATATATATATATATATATATATATATATATATATATATATATATATATATATATAACGATTTAAATAAATAATTTAATTATATATGTTATATAAATAACTCGATATATATATCATTGAAAATGGCAAGATTGTATTCGGACAAAATGTGGGACTTTCTACTTTTTCACTTTTGATAAACATGCATATCTATATAGATTCGATATTAGACGAGGACAAAATTTAAAGTAGCTAGACATTTGATCATACAAGCTGACGTGTGTGTATATAATTAGTCTCCCTTAAATATTGTTAAATAAAAAATAAAGATTTCTAATGAGCAACAAAAGACTACAATATTTCATATCAAGATTTCAAGTTAAAATGATGAAAATCACTAAACCTGCGTACTTTCACGAGAAAAATCATAACTAAATTATAATGACTCGAAAAAGGGTGATTCCGGTGTCCAGACGACCGTAACTCATAAATCTACAACTTTTATGAAGACACCATATGCGGACCGCGTACCTATCTACGCGAAACGCATAATGTTTGTCGACATAAAAAGTGACAGCGGCTTTTAATTTAACACGTTTATTATTATTATATTATTATATTATATTATTATATTATTTAAATTATTATTATTATATCTATATATATGATAATTGATCTGCGAGGAACACATAAACCTAAATATTTTTACTCCGTATTATTACTTATTGTATCACCTACACAAACCCATATTTCGGTTTATTTTTGTCAAAAGAAATATTAGTCTGTATAATTTCTAATTAGAATTACAAATTGGTAGTAATATATTATAATGAGGTTATATACTGGTGTTTTTAATTCGGGTTTCAAACCGTTTTAAATTAAGGAAATATTGGGTATTGTTCGGGGTATTGTTCGTGAATCCAAGACCAACCGTACAGTCATCCACTATCTTTACGTCTACGTAATTTGCCTACAATATTGAACCGCAATATTGAACAGTGAATTTATAGTCTCTCTTTTTTAAATACTTTAAATACTTTTGGGCTGAGAATACATGCAATTTATTTTAAAATGCAATGGACACAAGTACATACTTAATTCTACACTGAGTTAAACCGAAAATCCCTTCGCTTTGATAACTAGTAGCTGCCGGTACATAGGATATGAATCGGTGGGCGCGAATAAATGTATATGGATCCATAGGGCTTGACATCCCCGTCCGAGCTAGAGCGCTAGCCTTTTAACGGACGTATGTTATTTGAGTTTATTACATGTTGGTTTGCGTGTATTAAAACAAATAGGGTAATTATCATTATAGCATTAAGTTTAGTTACCAGGGTGCTCTGTTAAGTAGAATCTATTGATAAACTTTTGATGAAATCTTGTGGTCCATCTTTATATATTTATGACTCGAGCAATTAAAACTATAACTCACCAACATTCGTGTTGACCTTTTTAGCACGTTTTATTCTCAGGTCCTTAGACTGCTTCTGCTATGATGTGTTTGTTGCCTGCATGGAGTCTCTCATGCTTTGTATAAAGTTTATTGCATTTGAAACAAAACTACGTTGTGTAATAAATAAATTGACTGTGGTGTCAACCTGTAAAATAAGACTTATGTATTTTGGAGATTTGCTTATACTTAAGCACTCGCCCACATGTTTATAACTTTCTATGTTTAGAAAGTCACTTATTTTAATGAATGTAATATTTTATCAAAATGTATCATATAGAGGTCAAAACCTCACTGTGGAATCAATGATTAACGTGTCGCGTCAATAGCGATTTTGACGGGTCGTTACACCTTCATGGAGAACTTCGAAGATAAAAACTCCTTTGTTCTATCAACTTGATCTTGGTAAGTACCAAAGATCAACATGTCATCCACGTATAAGCAAATGATCACACCTTTTCCAGATTGATCGAATTTTCTATATACACATTTGTCAGATTGATTTAGTACAAAACCATTAGACAACACCACATCATCAAACTTCTGATGCCACTGCTTGGGAGCTTGTTTCAGCCCGTACAATGATTTAACCAACTTGCACACCTTATGCTCTTGACCTGGCATAACAAACCCTTCTGGTTGTCTCATATACACTTCCTCTTCTAAATCACAATTCAAGAATGCTGTTTTGACATCCATTTGATGGATCACTAGATCATACATAGCAGCAAGTGCTATTAACAATCTAATAGTAATGATACGAGCAACAGGAGCATATGTATCGAAATAATCAATACCCTCCTTTTGTTTAAAGCCTTGGATAACCAATCTAGCTTTAAACTTATCAATTGTGCCATCGACTTTCATCTTCTTTTTGAAGATCCACTTGTTTCCCAAAGGTTTGCATCCCGGTGGTAAATCTGTTAATACCCAAGTATTATTCTCCAAAATAGAACTCATCTCGTTGTCAATTGCTTCCTTCCAAAATGCAACGTCACGAGATTTCATGGCCTCATCAAAGGTTCTAGGATCATCATCTATACTATAACAGTAAGAATATTGTGACTTAACACAATCTCTCGATCCTTCAACTAGGTAAAGTTGAAAATTAGAACCATATGACTTGGGTGTCCTAGTTCTAGTACCCCTCCGAGGTTCTAGTGACTCACTCAAAATTTCTTCCAAGTTAACTCCTTGTGTAGTCTCATTTGAATGAGAAATCACGTCCCTTGGTCTAGGTATTGATATAAAATGGGATTCATCAAATATTGCATCTCTTGATTCTATAACGGTGTTAATCGAAATGGAATCATTTGGTTCTATCACATAAAACCGGTAAGCTTTGGAATGCTCAGCATATCCAATAAAGATGCAATCAACACCACTTTCATCCAAAGTTTTCCTTTTGGGTTCGGTTAATCTTACGATTGCCCGACAACCCCAAACTCGCAAATAATGCAAGTTTGGTTGTTTCTTGTACCAAAGTTCGTAAGGAGTCATAGTTCCTCTTTTATTAGGAACTCTATTCAAAATGTGACAAGCCGTTAACATGGCTTCTCCCCAAAATCCGTCACTCAAACCCGAGTATGTGATAAGGCTAAAAAGGAACATATATTTCATAGCAATATCCCTCCTAAATAATAGGTTTTCATATGTAATTGTATTATATTTTCATTGTAATTGTTTAAATAAATAAGTGCGAAGACAAAAGGCGAAAATGAAGATTTGAAGACACAAACGTCCAAAAAGCTCAAATGTTCAAGATACAATTCAAAAGGTTCAATTTATTGATGAAAAACGTCTAAAAATGACAAGAGTACAAGTTACAAAACGCAAAGTACAAGATATTAAATTGTACGCAAGGACGTTCGAAAATCCGGAACCGGGACATGAGTCAACTATCAACGCCCGACGCAACGGACCAAAAATTACAAGTCAACTATGCACAAGAATATAATATAATATTTAAATAATTATATAAATTATTTATATATTATATATATTTAAAAATTATGTCGACAAGCTATGAGACAAATGATCCTGAGCTGGATTTTCAAACTCCGCGACTCGCGGAGTTTGAAGGCTAAAAACTCCACGACTCGCGGAGCTGTCAGAAATCAAAATTCCGATAAAAGGTCACGAATTCTGCGAGTAAAAAATATATAATAATAATAATACTCCCTACTATAATATAAATAAATATATATATGTATATATAGTATAGATTAGTGTTATATTAGATTAGTTTGGGTTATGTAAAAGTTATTTTTACGGGTTTTTAAAGTCGGAGCTCTGTCCGTGTAACACTACGCGATAAATAATCAATGTAAGCTATGTTCTCCTTTTTAAATTAATGTCTCGTACTTAAGTTATTATTATGCTTATTTGAGCCAAAGTAATCATGATGTTGGACTAAATATTAAAGACGGGGTAATTGGGTTTTGTACCATAATTGGGGTTTGGACAAAAGAACGACACTTGTGGAAATTAGACTATGGGCTATTAATGGGCTTTATATTAAATTAACGATACCTCGTTAATTTAATATAAAGGTTATGATTTGAAGTATCTATATATAACCACATACGCTTAATCGGACACGATGGGCGGGATATTTATAAGTACGAATTATTGTTCATTTGACCGGACACGGGGATGGATTAATAGTCAATGGACTCATTAAAACAGGGGTGGATTACATTCAAGGGTAATTGGTGTAATTGTTAACAAAGTATTAAAACCTTGGTTTACACACAGTCGATAACCTGGTGTATTCATTAAGCAAAGTATTAAGACCTTGTTACAGTTCGAATCCCCAGTTAGTTGGAATATTTGACTTCGGGTATAAGGTTAAATTTGCCGAGCAGTTTATAATTATGACCGATGAACTATTATGGACAAAAACCAGATAGGTTTCAAATACATCCAAGACAAAGGACAATTAGCCCAGGACAATAAATTAAAATCAAAACGTCAAACATCATGGTTACGGAAGTTTAAATAAGCATAATATATTTTATTTCATTTTTCCTCGTACTTTTATTTATTGTCATTTCAATTATTGTTATTTATTTTATATTGTTATTTAAATATCAACATTTACTATACGCTTCGCTTAAAATATAAATCGACAAACCGGTCATTAAACGGTAAAAAACCCCCCTTTATAATAATAATATTACTTATATATATATTTGTATTTTTATAAAAGTAAACTAATAATGCGTTAAGCTTTGTTTAAAGATTTCCCTGTGGAACGAACCGGACTTACTAAAAACTACACTACTGTACGATTAGGTACACTGCCTATAAGTGTTGTAGCAAGGTTTAAGTATATCCATTCTCTAAATAAATAAATATCTTGTGTAAAATTGTATCGTATTTAATAGTATTTTCTGCTAAAATTAATAACTATTTTATATACACCCCGTTGCACATCAAGTATTTTTGGCGCCGCTGCCGGGGAAATCTCTTAAAAGCCGGAAGCGGAACGCTAATATATATAAAAAAAAGATTTTTATTTTACTTTTATTAAAAGTCGCTTTTGTAAAAATACGTTTTAAATATTCGAAAATATAAAAAGAAAAACAAAAATTTATATATTTTTAAGAGTTTGTTAAAAGTTTTATAAGTTTCTTTATTTTTATTTTAGTTTATAAAAACATAAGTTTTATTTAAGTATTTTGTTTTTATTTAAAAACATAAAAAAAATATTAAAAAAATATATATATAAATCTAGTTTTAAGATTTTTATTTATAAAATTATAAAGTGATTCTATTTTTATTTTAAGTTTTAAATATAAGTTTTATTTATACACATATTTTTTTTTATAAACAGAAAAAAAAAAAAAAAAAAACGTCGAATTTCAAACTGTACCAGAGTTGAATTCTGGAACCCCGCGACTCGCGGGGTTTGCAGCTTCGGGAACCGCGACTCGCGGAGCCGTCTGACACGAACCTGGTCCAGCAATTAATACGATTTAGGTTTTAATTATTTATTATTATTATTATTAAACCTAATTAGGTTTTATATATAATATTATTGAGTTTAAGTTTTTAATTAATTTGTAATATTAAGTTTTAATTAGTTTTATTTTAATACTATTATAAAAAAATAATATTTTTATAAAAATTATATTTTTTTACAACTTTTTTATATTTTGTCCCTTTTTATTTGTTTTTAGCGTAATATTTGTATGTTTTTCGCTCGTATTTAGTTTTAAGACATAGTTTTTGCCGTAGTTTATTTTTATTTTTAGATTTTTAGGCTTTGCCGTAAAATCCCTTAAGTGCTTTTTCTTTAGACTAAGATTTAGGTTTTTTAGAATTTTGCGACGCCGTTTTTATATTTTAGTATCTTTTTAAGTTATTACCATTTGGGATATAGTTTTTCTTTTAAGCTTTAATATTTTTAGACGCAACTTTTAATTCTTAGTTTTTAATTCTTTTTTAAGTTACGACGCGCTATTTTCTTATTTTTATTTTTCGACATTTTTCGACGCGCATTCTTTTTCTTTCTTATTTCTCGACGCTTTAGTTTTTAGGACTTAGAAATTTTCTCTATTTCTTATCTAATATCTCAAACGGAAAGAAAAATTATTTAAGTGGTTAAATTAATGGACGTTGACAATTTTCTGCTTCGTAGTAATAGTTGGATTTGTTAGTGGCTGAGTTGTGAGCTTCCGATTTAAAGGGTTCTGGCTCCCTGCTGCATCTTTTGGCTATTCGAAACGTGGGCAAAAGCAGAAAAGTCTATTAATTGGACAACTTATATAAGTTTTTCTATTTTTATAACTAATAGGATATTTAGTAAATGCACCACATTGTAGCTAAAATTTGGTCATCGCAATAAAATGGAAAATTTTGAAAACAAGGCTATGGAAACTCTTTTTGATATCCAAAATCAATTAAATCAATACTCTCAAATGGGTGTTGATGACAATTCGTTCGGTCAATCTTGGATCACGAATGACGAAACAATAACTGGTTGTGAAATCTGTGGAGATTATCACTCAACATGGGAATGTTATTGTTACGTTCCTATGAAAAATTACGCACCCACGGAACCTGAATGGAATGATTATGAAGAATACAATTCTAATTGGGATTATTCCCAAGAATATATCCAAACTCAACAACCAGTAGACGAGGAACATTACGTGTCTGAAAATTTATTAGACAATATGAAAATCAAACTCGAAGAACTCAATGCTCAAAATGAACAAATGAGAGAGTTTGTAAACCGGCAAGCTGAAACTCTATCAGACTACACACCTGTTGATCTGAGGAGTATTGTGCAAGAAAATCTCATATCATCGAATTTTGATGAATTTGAGAGCTCCGAAATCACCAACTATCCCGATGATACTTTTTATTCAGCTTTAGCAATTTCATAACATATCGACACATTAGCCTCTACCGACGAAATCATCGATCCATCAATGGATAAAGAAGAAGTAAGGGTAACAAATTGGTACTCTTGGAAATACGATAACGTTGAAAATTTTACCCCCAAGGCCAAACCGAACTTCACCATTCCACAACCTTCCAACCCAATATTCTCAATAGACGAGTCATCAACCGGAAATGAACTACGAGCTGTAACAGATAATGACACCTCGAATTTCACCCAATTGGGTAATAGAGGTGAAAACTTTGATCCTGAGAATAAAAGGAAGGAAATATTAGGAATTGTCCACCCTATAGAAATAAGTATGTCGGTGTATATCGATCCATTTGACAAAGAACCAGAAAAGAGATATATCCATTTACTAAAAGCTACACTTAAAAAAGAATTAAGTAGTGACGATCGGGTGAGTCTAAACTTTAAACCCATTGATATATTTTATTCCACCCGAGATGTAAATAACTGGCTCACTATTTTAATTGGTGGAACTTATTCTATCGACTTCACATGTCGTCAGCTAAGTGTGGGGAAGTTTAACCCCACTTAATGTTAAATTAGGGGTTCGGGTTAGTGCATAACTCGTTAACAAAAATGCATGATAAGTTAGGATAAAAGACGTTTTTTCAAATATTAGTAAACAGTTCAGAAAAGCAACCGTTTTTGAAGAAAAACATGTGTGATAAAACAAGAAGGAATGAACGATGAGGTGCACCATCTATCATCCTGCAATTTTATGGTATCTTTAACTACTTTCTACACTAATCACCCTCATGAATTTATAATTATAGTCTGATTTCATGCAAATGAGGGCATTGCATGATCTTAAGTGTGGGGAAGGGTTATAAATTCTCTCGGGTTTATACTTGGCTTATTTGCCAAATTTTATGAAAATTTGAAAAATTTTCAACTAAATGAATTCAAAATCATGTTTATACATATTTATGAACGATAAAACTAGGTGTTAATGCCGAAATTATCGTTACCTCGGAAAGGACATAAATTGAGAAACAACCCAAAACGCTTGAATTCATTTAAAATGGAATATAAGATAATAAAAAGGCAAAGAAAGAAACTAAGTGTGGAGAGAATGTACCAAGTTATTCAATTAAAAACTATCTATCACATGTTTCTATAAAGTTATTGCAGGTACTTTTGTTTTGGACGATTTTAATCAGTTTTACCCGATTTACTGTAATATATTTGAAAAAAAGATGGATCTACACGATGAATCAATTCCATCATTAAAAGGAAGTAAAGTCTTCCGAAAAAAACACGTGCTTCTTGATTTAGGTCATGAAGTTGTCGTCCAGACCAGCTGTAGGTTGACGAAAAATCTAGAAAAGTCATCTCTAAAATCAGCAGGAAATCCACGGACCTCAGCATCAAACAGGGTCGCCAAGTGGTCAGATTTATCCTAACCATGAGAAGGATTTATCTCGTACAATGGGGGGCACCGTGCAAATTAGCTTGATAAGACTAATGAATCAGATCCCCAGAAAGGATAATCTCCTTTTAAAAGATTAAAAATCAGCTTTTAAGACTGATATTACTCAATCCTTGAGATTGATGTTAAAGATTGAGAATTACAAACTCATGGAATTCAATGATATCTAAACTCGAGCTTGAACGAGAAAATATTTTGATCAAAATTACAAACCGATTTGTTTTCTGAAAACCCTATTTTCAATGCGTTCATTACCTTTGAACGTAAAATCCTAGGAATTCACCTGGAATTCATTAGGTCACCTGAACCAAATCGGGTGTCAACCGTAAGAACGGTGGTTGCATAGCATGGTCGGAGACAGGACCTTGTGCCAGACCAAAAAATCATAGGATGATCTTTACTATTGCTCCTACAAAGGATAGTAATAGCATCCGACACGTTTATAGACCATAATCAAAAGCAAGTCATGGAACACTGCCTTAACAGTTTCTTGTTCATCGCTTTCCTTTACAACCGGACGGTAGTTTACCGAAAGGTAATATACGGAGCAAGTATACTGGACGTGTTGCTTTCCCAATACAAGGTTAGCAAGTGGGTAACACAAAACCACAAGTGTTGAGCTAAAATTTTCAAATCTGAAACCCACACAACCCACAAAAATAATTTGCAAACACCGGTGAAGGGTTATTCCGGAAAACTTATCTAGGGTAAAAACTAGATTGAATTTTCAAAAGATCAAATGTTTTCATAAAGATCCAATTTTCTTACGGATCTAAATTTTCATAGTCATGTGGGACTGTAAACCGCCTTTCAAATGTGCACTTTGCTTTGGAAACCGAAAGTAAATCGGCTATTTGATTGCAAGTGTCGTTGACCTAAACCCGAGGCAACTATGGATGACACACCCACCTTTAACCATGGTTCTATCGTTACTATCATTGTTTATACCACCATATCAAAATCACTGATGTACAAAGTGTGATGAATAAAAAAGTGATTCATGTATGTTTTTATTTCAAATTCTGTATTGCTTGAGGACAAGCAACGCTCAAGTGTGGAGATGTTTGATAAGGCTAAAAAGGAACATATATTTCATAGCAATATCCCTCCTAAATAATAGGTTTTCATATGTAATTGTATTATATTTTCATTGTAATTGTTTAAATAAATAAGTGCGAAGACAAAAGGCGAAAATGAAGATTTGAAGACACAAACGTCCAAAAAGCTCAAATGTTCAAGATACAATTCAAAAGGTTCAATTTATTGATGAAAAACGTCTAAAAATGACAAGAGTACAAGTTACAAAACGCAAAGTACAAGATATTAAATTGTACGCAAGGACGTTCGAAAATCCGGAACCGGGACATGAGTCAACTATCAACGCCCGACGCAACGGACCAAAAATTACAAGTCAACTATGCACAAGAATATAATATAATATTTAAATAATTATATAAATTATTTATATATTATATATATTTAAAAATTATGTCGACAAGCTATGAGACAAATGATCCTGAGCTGGATTTTCAAACTCCGCGACTCGCGGAGTTTGAAGGCTAAAAACTCCACGACTCGCGGAGCTGTCAGAAATCAAAATTCCGATAAAAGGTCACGAATTCTGTGAGTAAAAAATATATAATAATAATAATACTCACTAGTATAATATAAATAAATATATATATATATATATGTATATATAGTATAGATTAGTGTTATATTAGATTAGTTTGGGTTATGTAAAAGTTATTTTTACGGGTTTTTAAAGTCGGAGCTCTGTCCGTGTAACACTACGCGATAAATAATCAATGTAAGCTATGTTCTCCTTTTTAAATTAATGTCTCGTACTTAAGTTATTATTATGCTTATTTGAGCCAAAGTAATCATGATGTTGGACTAAATATTAAAGACGGGGTAATTGGGTTTTGTACCATAATTGGAGTTTGGACAAAAGAACGACACTTGTGGAAATTAGACTATGGGCTATTAATGGGCTTTATATTAAATTAACGATACCTCGTTAATTTAATATAAAGGTTATGATTTGAAGTATCTATATATAACCACATACGCTTAATCGGACACGATGGGCGGGATATTTATAAGTACGAATTATTGTTCATTTGACCGGACACGGGGATGGATTAATAGTCAATGGACTCATTAAAACAGGGGTGGATTACATTCAAGGGTAATTGGTGTAATTGTTAACAAAGTATTAAAACCTTGGTTTACACACAGTCGATAACCTGGTGTATTCATTAAGCAAAGTATTAAGACCTTGTTACAGTTCGAATCCCCAGTTAGTTGGAATATTTGACTTCGGGTATAAGGTTAAATTTGCCGAGCAGTTTATAATTATGACCGATGAACTATTATGGACAAAAACCAGATAGGTTTCAAATACATCCAAGACAAAGGACAATTAGCCCAGGACAATAAATTAAAATCAAAACGTCAAACATCATGGTTACGGAAGTTTAAATAAGCATAATATATTTTATTTCATTTTTTCTCGTACTTTTATTTATTGTCATTTCAATTATTGTTATTTATTTTATATTGTTATTTAAATATCAACATTTACTATACGCTTCGCTTAAAATATAAATCGACAAACCGGTCATTAAACGGTAAAAAACCCCCCTTTATAATAATAATATTACTTATATATATATTTGTATTTTTATAAAAGTAAACTAATATAGCGTTAAGCTTTGTTTAAAGATTACCCTGTGGAACGAACCGGACTTACTAAAAACTACACTACTGTACGATTAGGTACACTGCCTATAAGTGTTGTAGCAAGGTTTAAGTATATCCATTCTCTAAATAAATAAATATCTTGTGTAAAATTGTATCGTATTTAATAGTATTTTCTGCTAAAATTAATAACTATTTTATATACACCCCGCTGCACATCAGTATGTCATCATGGAATTAACCATTTCCTTGAGAGACCTATTTTTCCTCTCCGCTACACCATTTTGTTGTGGTGTATACGGAGTTATAGTTTGTTGAATGATCCCTATAGATTGGAAATATATCAGATCATAATACTCACCACCTCTATCGGTGCGCAATGTTTTAATTAAACCATTTTGCTGTAATTCCACTTGAGTCTTATAGATTTTAAATTTGTCTAAGGCCTCATCTTTAGAATGCAAAAGATAAACATAGCAGAACCTAGACGCATCATCTATAAATGTGATTACATACTTCTTATTTCCTAAAGAAGGTGTAGCATGAAAATCACAAAGGTCACTATGAATTAGTTCTAAATTCAAAGACGTCTTGTTTATGGTCTTAAAAGGTTGTCTCGTGATTTTATTCAACATACAAATATTACATTTTTCAGAGCACTTTTCAAAGGTAGGAATTAAATCAACTTTGGACATTTCATAAATTCTTTTATAATGTACATGCCCTAAATGCGCATGCCATAAACTTGACTCATTTGAACTAGAACTAATCATGTAAGCAGAATTATCAACAACAGGAACATTCTTAAGATTCAACATAAACATACCATTATTATAGTATCCAAATCCAATAAACATGCCACCCTTCGACAAGATATACTTGTCAGATTCAAATACTTGTTTATAACCACACTTTTTTAATATAGGATTGGAAATCAGATTCTTTCTCAACCCAGGAACATACACAACATTATTTAAAGTAATTGTCTTATCATAACTAAATTGTAAAACAAAATCTCCACGACCAAGGACAGGAGTGACTGATTCGTTCCCCATGTGAAGCACATCATCATCAGGTTGAAATGTCTTAAACCAACAGCGATCTTTACATGCATGACATGTGGCCCCGGAATCAATCCACCACGCTATGTTATCATCCTGCACATAAAACGCTTCATAAATATGTGACACATAATTCTGAACAGAATTTATAATACAATCAAAATTCTGACCTTGGTTAGGAACTTGGTCCTTAGACCCGTTTCCCTAACCCGAAACGCTTGCTCCATCCTTGTTCTTTCCAACACGACATTCTTTCTTAAAGTGACCAGGTTTGCCACAAATCCAACAAGATAGAGATTTCTTATCCTTCTTGTTGGAACCATCGTTGTTCCCTTGAAACTTACGTTTCTTTCCACTGAACATTTTGTTGTTTTTGTTCCCACGTTTACCATCCTCAATCATGTTAACAGAGGATGATGCAACGTCCTTTTCTTTAGTCTTACCACCCTCTTGATCACGTATTGATTCCACAATATGTAGGGTGCCTCCCAATTCAGTCAAGGACAATTCTTCTTTCTTATGTTTTAACATGTGTTTGAAAGTCTGCCAAGATGGTGGCAGTTTGTCTATAATTGAATACACTGATATGGATTCATCCATTTTCAGATTGTGTTGTGTAAACTGTCCCAAAATTCGAAGAATTTCGTGGAACAGTTTCATAACAGGCCTTAAATCCACCATTTTGTAATTATTGAAATTACACACAAGAAACTTCTTACTCGAAGCATCTTCGGCCATGTATTTGGATTCAAGCGAATCACATAGTTCCTTAGCAGTTTCTACATATTGGTAAACATCAAAAAGAGCATTAGACATACTATTTAGAATGTGGCCACGACATATGAAATCATCTTTATCCCACTTGTTTCTTCTCCTGATTTGATCCAAAGTTGCATCCTCGGGAAGTTCTGGCATTGGGGTGGATAGAACATGAACAACCTTCAACGTTGTTAACAGAAATCGCATCTCTTGTTGACATCTTCGAAAATTAACTCTTTCAAATTTCTCCAGTTTTGCAAACTGCCTTGTCATCTCTTTCACCGTTTCCCCAGACATGATTACAGACTAAAAATTTATAGATTTGTTAGAAACCGGGTATGAATTGACTGCCGGATTCATTCTTGAATTGTGTAATCACTATCTCTATAAAGTATTTCGACCCTACAATTTTCTCAGTTGCACGAAATCTTTACAGGGATCAAACAAGAACGCAATCAGTGTTTTTGGCAATGAAATCACTGATCAAATTGTAAGAGAATATGTGTGTGTTTCTGTTGGTTTGATGAATGCAAAATTAATGAACAAAAACGTTCATAAACTGTTATAGGAAAACAGTAACCGAAAGGGTGTAACCCTTCAATTTTGGCGGGAAATTCGGTTATACCAAAAGGCACAACTATTTGCTGACACTTATTCGAATGCAACGTTTCTATGTATCGAATAGTGCAATTTCTGTTGAGGTTTCGAGGCGCTGCCCCGAGCCCCGCGAGGGGCGCCGCCCCCTCGACCCCTGCCCCGTGAGGGACCCCTTGGACCCCGCCAGGGGCGCTGCCCCTTGGACCCCGCAAAGGGGCGCATCCCCCTTGACCTCCGCATTTTGCGCGACAGTTAGCAGCCAACTCTTACGGGCGTGTACTCCACACTCTCCGAACCCGTTGACAAGTATAGCTAGCTAACATCTGCATTCAAGTAAATCGCAACTAACTAAAATGTACGTTGGATGACACTAAAATCACCAACATCATGACCACAAAATTTAATATCTCTTGAAACCCAAATATGCTCCAAAAGTCAAAACAACTCATTGGTTTAGATTATATATTTGTTCAAGCACATCTATTTCATCCAAATATGCAGTCCTGAGAATTTGGATGCCCAGTACGAACATTTCAAAAATATATCCCTGCCCCCTCAAAATATATTGATAGCACAACACAAATATTTGAGTTTGGAACCTAATCTAGCTAGGCGGCTCATCCCAACGCCGATTTTTATTTAACAAATACAATTCAAATACACATGTTCGGAACTACAAATCACCTAAAATGATGTCTACGTGCATTTTTTGATACAAAAACTTCAATCAATTTATCATAATCTACCATTGATAGAAATCTATTTTCAATACTAATAATTGCTAACCCGTTTAACCATTCTTGACTCATTGTACTTCGTAAATAGTTCTTCAACAATTTCAATTTTGAAAAACTCTGTTCAGCAGATGCTACAGTTACCGGGACGGTTAGCAAAATCTTGTATGCAAGTAAAACATTTGAAAAAATATTCATCTTCTTTGTAAACTCCAAAATCTCAAGTGACGTCCACGGAAAATTAGGGAAAAACTGAATCAGATATATAAAATCACGGTGGAGTCATTGAGATTATTTATGGTATTGTATAGAATAGATAGAAAGAAATTGATTATCTTGATTTGAGAACCGTCGAATTGATGAGGACACAGAGGAATATAGGACGTTTGGATGCCCCAATGATACGACTATTTAATTTTACTCCGTATTTAATTTTACTCCAATGATAGTGAGCTCTTTTTTTAGTTATTATAAAATAATTTATTATTTATATAGGCTAAAATGTTGAGTTTAATGAACCTAGTATATATGAAACTGAATCAATACTATGATGCATTTTGGATTGTATTGTCCAGGTGCGGTTGCACCTTCAGCCCCACTCAAAGTCCGGCCCTGTCCAAATACAAACAAAATTCAAGATTTAAAGAAATTCAATAATATCTTTCTTTAAACTAAACTGTAACATGAAGTGTATATAACAACACATAAACACCTAAATCAAGAAAAATTGAAACAAATGATATCCAATGTCCATGAAGGTGTCAAATATGATTACTTAAAAGTTATAAACAAATGATATTGATAGTAGAGGTAATCAAAATATATTGCCTTTATTTTTTTTTCACCACCATATCAAGCAACAAATTCTTATTTCTTTGATTCATAATTGAAGTTGAATAGTCTCTTAACAAAGAGCAAATGCACTCCATCATTTGATCAAGTGCATGGTGTGGGTCCAATAAATAGTAAATTTTTGTTTCTTTAATTCATTATCCAAGTTGATAGTCTCCTAACAAAGAGCATATGCACTCCGTCATTTCATTGAGCGCATGATGTGCGTATATTGAATTCTTTCAACAAAGGCAATGAATACAATTATGTGAATTACGATTTTGATCGCTGTTTATCGAAATAAGGTAACTGGATATCAAAGTAGGGTTTTTGATTTTCCAATTGTAATCTCAATTGTAAAGTCCGGTCTCTTTCAGGATCATTTATTGATCATCAAATACACAGATTCAAGAAAATTCCGAAAAGGGTTTGTTAAAAAGGTGCGTGATTTGGTAACATCGTGAAGTGAAATCAAAAGTATTTTTATCGGTACACTGAATTAGGGATTAATATAGGATTGGGGATACCCATTTTCGTTGCTTCATGTGTTCCGTTTGGAGAGTGGGAAGATGAAGGTGAAGTTTTTGTATGTGCTAACGTTTTTTGCTTTGTTTGGTAAGGTGTTTTGTGTAGGTGATAGTGCTTCAAATGACCATATATTTAGGCACAATATCCTTCCAACATGTAAAGTTTTCAGTTGCAATTGTTCTATTTTCAAGTAATATTCGTTTAAATAAATAAGGGCGAAGATAAAAGAAGAAAACGATGATTTGAAGACGCAAATGACCAAAATGCTCAAATGTACAAGATACAATCCAACTGGTTCAATTTATTGATGAGAAACGTCTAAAATTGACAAGAGTACAAGCCGCGAAACACAAAGTACAAGATATCTAAGCATACGAAAAGGCGTTCAAAAATTCGGAACCGAGACGTAAACCGAGCATCAACGCGCGAGTCAACGGACCTAAAATTTCAAGTCAACTATGCACAAGAATATAATATATATAAATAATTATTTATATATATATATATATATATATATATATATATATATATATATATATATATATATTATATATTAAAAAATTAACAGCAGCCCACGTTTAAATTGTTGAATGAGCTGGAATTCAAAGCTCCGCAATCGCGGAGCACCAAGGCATAAAAGTACCATGATCGCGGAGCTGCCTGGGACAGAATTGCCTATAAAAGCCAACGCATTCGGACGATCAAACGCACCCATTTTTCTTTTCCTTTCTCTGATCATATACGATATATATATATATATATATATATATATATATATATATATATATATATATATATATATATTATAATTTTAATTTAAGTTTAATAATAATAAGGTTATTGTAAGAATGTTTTACGGGTTTTAAGTCGAAACTCTGTCCGTGTAATGCTACGCTATTAATAACCATTGTAAGCTATGTTCTTCCTTTTTAAATTAATGTCTAGTAACTAAGTTATTATTATGCTTATTTGAGCCGAAGTAATCGTTGTGATGCCCCGTACAAAACCATCGTGTATGAATCATCAACAACAGGATCATTACAAGGTTAAGTACTATATGCGTTTTCAAAAAGAGTTTGCATTCAATAATAAAGTGATGTCTAAACCAACATCGAATGTTTTACAATCCAAAAGCATGCTTCACCAAGTAGAAGCAAATAATAAGTGTATGTGACCACGATGGTCGTTACAAGTCATAGTTCAAAAGTACTAAAGTTTGAATGCAAGATAAAGTAGTTCATGCGATGACAACTCTAAGCAGCAGGTGTCTACAGCACGACTAGTACACAGCGAAAGCTAACCTCAAGCACCTGAGAAAAACATGCTTAAAAACGTCAACACAAAGGTTGGTGAGCTATAGTTTAAGTATAACAGTATGTAAGGTAGGCCACGAGATTTCAGTGCTACAAAGAGCATTTCAAAACAGTATGATAAAGTATATGTTAACCGTGGGCACTTGGTAACTAACTTAATGTTTATACCCCCTGAAAGTACACTTGGCAAGTGCGTATGTTTACGAAGTATTAAACACTCGTTAAATGCTAGCGCTACTAGCCCGAGTGGGGATGTCAAACCCTATGGATCCATATCTAAGATTCGCGTTCACCGGTTCAAAAACCAATGACTAAACGTTACCGAGCTAAAGGGAATGTTTCTGCCGTTATATAACCCACACATATATAAAGTTTAAGTACTCATGCCTAGTATGTAAAACATAAAATCCGCATGTATTCTCAGTTCCCAAAATAAGTTAAAGTAAAAAGGGAATGCTATAACTCACAATGATAATGTAGTCGTAAAGTCGGTTCGGAAAAGGTGTGCAAGTAATCGGTCCGAAGGTCCTCAACCTAAGTCAAATAGTACTAAGTCAGTAAATCATCCGAAAAGGTTTAAAAGTATGTAAATAAGGTCTTAAGGGTCATCATCATTCATCATTTAACAAAAGGTGTAAAGTAGGTTTCGTTCATGAAAGTAGTTTAAAACAAAAGCTGATTTGATCAGTCACCACGGCCTCTACCCTTACTGAATTAAGGTGAGACCAGTGGACATGGCTCCGTATATGAGTCCCTTAAGTGTGGTAAAATTTACAGAAGCAAACTCGTCTTTGTTTAACCATGGTGACGGTTTAAGTGCGAGTAGGTCTGAAATTTCTGCACAACGTTAAAAGGACCTAGTGACGATCGGATGGCCATAAATCCTAAACCGTAACTCGGATGAAGACGAGTCTTAAATGAAAAGTTATCTACTCGAAAATAGCTATTTTAAAATCATAATAACAACAGCCCAGGTCTACTGGTCTGTTACAGAATCACCAAAACAGTAGGTAGAAGACAGTAAACAGAAAATAATGGGTTCCGGTGCTCGATGCTTATCACGGTTCTCATCCTTGATGCATATAGCTTCAAGTGTACAACTCGTTGATGTGTTTGCATCATCTTGACCAAGATTTGACCATCATATCCCAAGTGCAAGTCTAAGACATGAAGCACAACTCACTTAAGTGTTGCAAGTGTTTTGATGGAACCAAAGTTACATCAAAGTCTTAGATCTAACACATACATGAACTTTAAAGCTAATAACAAGTTACAAACTTGAAAGTAAATTAACTAATCAAGATCTTAAGATGTAGAACATAGTTCTTAGTTAGATCTTGAAGATCCAAGACTCAAAAGTCTAGATCAAGCATAAGTATACAAAGTTATATTTAAAGAAAACTTATTTGTGTGTTCTTGAACTTTCAAGGTTGACTTTTAGTTCAAAATTAATGAGATCAAGGCTAACTTGTAGTACTTGACCATTTAAACTAACAAACATGGAATTAAAGTGCAAGTAAATAAAATAACAAACTAATTTAAACAAGTTAATGAGTTCATGTGTTGCATACTTTAAAGATTCAAGTCTAAGCTTGTTCTTTAAGGAAAGTAAACTTTAAAGTTTATTTCATGAATCACAAGTATGCTTTCAACACATGAACTTTGATCTTTTGAAACAATATATGTAGAACATAAACTAGTAAGTTTAGTTCTTGGGTGTTCTTGAAATTACAAGATAAATGAAGAAAGAAACTAGTAAGTTTGATTCTTGAAACTAAGTAAGTAACTACAACTAGTAACAAAACAATAACAAACAAGCAATCAAACAACATGTAACAAAAGATGATGATTATGGGTTGTATAAATTCGGTTTTAAGAAGAAAAGAGGAAGAGAAAAAGTCTTCAAGATTACTTACAAGAACTAGAGAAAAAGTGAGAGAGAAAGAGTTGTAAGTATGAGAGTGTTTTGGAAATGAGAAGTAAATGAAAGATACTAGTGAACATGTAGTAAAAAAAAAATGAAAACTCTCCCCTTAACTAGTGAAGGCCGACGGTTTGGAGTGTAGGAAGGGAGGAGAAGAAAGTTCAATGGTTACATGCTTGTAAAGCCTTACAAAAGTTGGATAATAGATGGTTGTTCATGGGAAAGATGTCTAATTAGATTCCAATTGTTCTTAGACTAACTAGTTACATCTAAAATGATACTTACATGTAGTAACAATGGGCTAGTTAATCCATTAAGGTGTAGGGTGGGTTTACAAGCCCATATTCAAGAGTCCATTACACTAATCAAAGCCCAAGTTCAATAATTAACAAATAAAGTTCAACAAAAGCCCAAGTAATTAACCAACAACCTTAGTTAATTAAAATGATTAATTAAACTAATCATGAATGTAAATAATATGTGAAAATATTATTCGTGTAAGTTCCGGGTGTCACAAAGACGTTTTGGGCAATTAAAGTCAAGTTCGGGCAATCATGGCAACATGCAAATGTAATGACATACATTCGTTTAATCACACGTATTAATAATAATAATTATTAATAAATAAACGTTGAAAAATCCAGGGTCGTTACAATCGTGATGTTGGACTAAATATTAAGACGGGGTTATTGGATTTTGTACCATAATTCGGGTTTGGACAAAAGACCGACACTTGTGGACATTGGACTATGGACTATTAATAGATGGGGGGTATTGTCTAATCGAATGACAACTCATTGAAATCTGTCGAACCTATCTTCAAATTAGTTAATCTAATAATTATTAAATGATTATGCATGTCCTATTTATTGACGTTTATACGGCATCTTTTACGATCATTTAATTAATTATTCTGGTTGGATAATTGATTATTCAAACTGATCAAGTGGGTAAATTAATATTCATATCTCATTAAAACAGGGGTGGATTATATACAAGGGTAATTGGTGTAATTGTTAACAAAGAATTAAAACCTTGGATTACACGCAGTCGATAACCTGGTGTAATTATTAACAAAGTATTAAAACCTTGTTACAGTCTGAATCCCTAATTAGTTGGAATATTTGACTTCAGGAATAAGGTTAATTTGACAAGCATTTTATAATTATGACCGATGGACTATTATGGACAAAAACCAGATAGGTATCAAATAAATCCAGAACAAAGGACAATTAACCCAGAGAAATAAATTAAAATCAAAACGTCAAACATCATGGTTACGGAAGTTTAAATAAGCATAATTGTGTTATTTTATATCTCATTGTACTTTTATTTACAGTCATTTTATATATCGTCATTTCATTATTGTTATTTATTTTACGCACTTTAATTATTGTCATTTATCTTTACGCTTAAAATATAAAATCGACAAACCGGTCATTAAACGGTAAACCCCCCTTTTATATATTATTATTACTATATATATATATATATATATATATATATATATATATATATATATATATATATATATATATATATATATATATATATATATATATATATATATATATATATATATAGTTATTAAAAATATAATACATAATCACTAGCTCCCTGTGGAACGAACCGGACTTACTAAAAACTACACTACTCTACGATTAGGTACACTGCATATAAGTGTTGTAGCAAGGTTTAGGTATATCCCATAAATAAATAATAAAAACTTGTGTAATTTGTATCGTATTTTGTAATAAAAATAATAGTATTTTCTTACGCCTCCACTGCACACATCAGTAGGGTAGTGTTGTAATTAAACATATAAAATTTAAGTGAGAGACAAATGTCGAGTGATCAAGGAATCTAATGGTTTTTATGGAAAGATGATATTTTATCAAAGGGTTCTTTTTACTCAATTTAAAATTATTTAAAAATGATTAGGGGAAGTTGACTTTTTTATTATATATCCGTATAATATAGAAATATAGATATAGATAGATCCTTTTTATATACTTTTGAATGATTATGTAACTTTTGATGCATAATACTTTTACTAACTTTTTATTTACTTTTAAAGTTTCCAGTTTCACGTGTTAATTTTTAATTCCAGTTCTCAATTTCACCTTTCAGTTTCATGTTTACGTTTTTAATTTTAATTTTTGTTTTCGGAGTTTTGTTTTGAGTGTATTCATGCTTAGGTTTAAAAGTAAGTATAAATAAGTTGGGTTATTCGATAATTTATTAAAAGTATACCGATTATCCACGTTTTTTTTGACAAACTACAACAACTATCCATGTAGTTTTGTCTAATTAATTAGTTGATACACAACATTATTATTATTATTATTATTATTATTATTATTATTATTATTATTATTATTATCATCATCATTATTATTATTATTATTATTATTATTATTATTATTATTATTATTATTATTATTATTATTATTATTATATTATATTATATTATATTATATTATATTATATTATTTATTTATTTATTTATTATTATTATTTTATTATTTTTATGTAGTTTCAGCTATAACCGATTGTAGTTTTGAGTTTGCGTTCACATTACAACCGGTCCCTCAACTTCGGCTATATTTACACAACGGTCCCTCAAGTTTACACTTTCTTAGAGGTAAAAATGTAAATATATAATTTTATTAAAATAAAAGAAAATTATTCCACCCAAATTTATAACGGGCCCTATCTTCTCGCTCGGTGCGAGATAAATTTTTTCGAGACCACCGTTCAACTCGAAAAAATCTTACGAACCCAACGGGACTAACTATACGCGAAACGGACACTTCTCAAAAAACGCTAAACAAAACGACAGCCCGTATCTTTCCGCTAGCCGCGAGTTAAATTTTTTCGACATGAGCGTCATACTCGAAATAATTTTATGAACAAAACGATAAAAAGTACTTTTGAAACGGACATTTTTTAAAAAGACTAAAAACAACAACAGCCCGTATCTTCCTGCTCGCCGCGAGTAAAGACGACAACACCAACAACTGCGCTTAACACATGAAGCGTTTTCCCTTCTGTAAATTCATAAAGCTACGTTAAATATGAATACGCAGGTCGAAAGCCCCCGCCGCATCGCGCGAGCTGGACCCGAACTAGTTGTTGTTATTATTATTATTATTATTATTATTATTATTATTATTATTATTATTATTATTATTATTATTACTACTACTACTACTACTACTACTTTTTTTTGAAAGCCAAACTCATCCACTCACATAATACTAACACAAATACATACACCACGAAATTACCTCAAAGTTGTAAGGGTGATCTCGATACCGCAAATTGATTGGCTCTTTCATATTATTATTATTATTACTATTACTATACTATTACTATTACTCTACAATTTAATACTAACACTATACTTATATTACTATTACTATTACTAATAAATCTCTAGCCAATGTACTAATTACGTTACTATTAAATGAACAAAGAATGGTAGTAAGCTTACCAAAAAATTGGTTGAGAAACATGCTCACGTGATGAATGTACTACGAGTATTATTTATCTGCAGGTGTGATATTTGATCAAATTAAGTAGCTTCCTATTTATAGTAAGAAAAAATCGACATGCTTGTCATAAGGTCTAAGGTGTAGCTTTTGTACGTGCCACGTTAACGTTGGTCTTTACTCTTTAGCTAGGAAGAAATCAGTCACCAGTATCAGTATCAGTTATCCTAATTGGTCAAGATATAAAGTATACTCCTTAATAAATAGATTTATTTATATATATTATATATATGTATTATATTACATTACATTTATATACTATTAAATATATTTATTTCATCTTAATATCGTACGGGGTATATAGTATCGTTTACGGAACATATTTAAATTCTGGTTTATGACCATTGTAAACCAAGAGCGTGTTAAAATTACTTTGCCAAAAAAATGCACACTTTGCGTTGTTCAATCGTTTGAAAGTCGTTAAAAGATTTGATGGTTGTTTATGGAGGAATATTCATTTGAATTCATAAATTAAGTTGAGATCCAAGAGACCAATGAGAGCGCGACATATGACGCGAAAATCACATGTGATTGAAAAAAAAATTCAAATTTTTTTGTTTTTTGAATAATAAATTTTCAAAAAAAAAAAAATTTCGAATTTTTTTTTTTACAATCACATGTGATTTACGTGCACAATCACATGTGATTGAATTGTACAATCACATGTGATTGGATTTGACATGTATAATCACATGTGATTGACATGCAGAATCACATGTTATTGTAAAAAAAAATTTTGGAAAAAAAATTTAAAAAATAAAATTTCAAAATTTTTTCTTTTTCCAAAAAAAAATTTTGAAATTTTTTTTTCAATCACTTGTGATTTTCGCGCCACATGTCGCGTTCTCATTGGTCCCTTGAATTTCAAGCAAATTAATAGATACAAGAGATTACAACTCATTAATATATATATAAAGATCGTAAAGATTCGGTGGGGTACACAAACGTTTACAATTAAAAGGTCTCGCTCTTACCGTCCTACACATTGGACGGTAACATTGAAAGAGAGCGAGCACATTGAAAATGATTGAAAATGAAATTAAAAGATACAAAACAACCGTACAACCCACCAAACCTAAATCTAAACACTATATAAAACCGGGCTCGTATCTAACGCCGCAATTACCACAACTCAAAAGCCGAACACTAAAATGAACACCGGACACTCGAGCAGCACCCAATCCGAGGCCTGCAAATCAAAATAACCCTTGTACCCGAACAACCCCATAACAACTCCTAAACTAGAGAAACACATGCTAGTCGAGTAAGATCAAATTGAAATTATTTGTGAAATTGTAAAACTAAAATCATTTAATGAATTGGAAAAAAAAACGATCACGTGACCATGTGCCCAAAAATAAATTTCACATCATTGATTGGGCCTATTGAGCTGTCTGGACTTGTATCAAAAATTATATGGGCTGCAGTTATTGTTTTTATATGGGCTGCAGTTGATCTCTTAGCCTAAATGGACTTAAGTCGCGGAGAACCAATCAAGGATGGTAATCTTTACGTAAATTAGAATTAGGATAGATATAGATATCTATCTATCTATCTATAGTTAATATTAAAATCACTATCACTATCACTATTACTATCACTATTTTATACATTAAAAGAGAGTCCCGATTAGTTAATAATTATTTTCAGAACTCCCTTAATTACCGTTAGATTAGAAAATTACATTATAATACCTCTTGATCCAACGGTCCTTAATCATCCACTTAAAATATTAGCTAATAAATCAATTATTAAAAATTCATCCCGAAAATACCCTTTAATTCTAAAACACGGAAACACAGAGATAATTAACAAAGTAGGGGTTGATGAAGTTACACTTTTTCGTGTGATTCAATGGGTTCAGAAAAAACAAAACCGTAGAGTTAATATTTCCGATGACGTTCGTGTGATTCAATTGATGTTTCTGTGGGTGGTACGTTTTCGTGTGATTCAATGGGTTCAATTATTTCTTTTTGATTTCTGTTTATTAATCGATTTACCCCCTTATCAGATAAGAACCCTGAAGCAGGATGAAGTCCAAATCCTTTTAAATTGTTCTTACTAGATGATTTCGTCAATGGAAAATAAGATGTCGATTTCTAATTCGCTTTCAATTTAGTAAGCTTGCTATTTAAAAGATGACAAATTTACTTACTTCGATTACAAAATTGAGAGACTTAGTTACGTGTTTGTGTGTTTTTGATCATGCTAAGAACCATACATTTGTAGTGCTATGAGGAAAAGGTTGAACGTTTAATGATTACAAACCTTATTCAAGTATTACTTTCTTATTATTTTCTTTATTATATTTCAGATGTGCAACAAACATGGTGTTATGCACCCGTGATGTCATACCCGAGAACGTTTTGTATGAAAACAAGAAAGAAACAGCTGCCTTGAAAGCTATCGATTTTGGGTTGTCTATTTTGGATAACTTTTGACCCTGTATACTCAAATCTTAACTGAATGAGTTCTAGAGAAAAAAATGAAGTTCAATGTTCTTGGTAAATAGAATTAGTACATACATTTGCTGCTTTTTACTATTACTTTTGACGAATTTAAATGAGGATAAAGGTGATTATGCCTGCATTTAACTAATATCTTATGATTATGTGCATCCTAAATGAAGGTCTGGTTGGGATCTACACGTCTTAGTGGTGCCTTTATTGGGTCTTTGTTCAATGGTTCTTTCAATCGACTCAAATCAGGTGAAAGGCTTTTCTAAAGACCCCAAGGAAGCAACCATCAAGGTAAAATTAGTTTCACTTCCGTTTATTTAAAGGTTCCAAAATGGATGAGTTGAGTAATTGGTGGAAGCATGCAACTTTTTACAATTTCATTAAAACCACTTTAGTTCAATCTTTTGAATATTTTAGCTTTTCATATTTGATTAAAGACTTAACATATTTCGAATATCAGCTAAGTAATTTGGATATAATGATGTAGGGGGTTTTGTACATTATTATATACTGTATGTGAATGAATTTTGGCCCGTTTGGAAGCTACTTTTTTTTTACACACATGACTCATTATCAACAAAATGTAGAACTAATCGACTCCTTTAAACTGCCATTTATGAGATTTTTTTAATAGGTAGTGGGATATGACTTGATATATAATACAACAACAACAACAACAACAACAACAACAATACCCAATCTCGCATATGCGAGGTATGGGGGAGGTTAGATGTAGACAATCCTTCCTCTATCCTAGAATAGAAGAGAAGTCGTTTCTCTATCCACGAGTCGAGAAAAAATTCTCTACCCGCATGAAGAGAACATCATCCCTCTCCCTACCCCAGAGTAGAGAGATTGCTTCCGTGCGGACCTCCGGCCTATATATTAAAATAATAATAATAATAATAATAATAATAATAATAATAATAATAATAATAATAATAATAATAATAATAATAATAATAATAATAATAATAATAATAAAAGTAAAAAAAATAAAAAAAAAATAAATAAATAAATAAATAAAAAATAAATAAATAAATATAAATAAATAAAAGTGAAAGTAAAAAATATAGGCCATGGAAATGGTAGGAATCAAATTTCCATGGGTATTTAAACCTGCCTGAAAATTAATTTACGCTCTAATCGGCAGTCAAGACGCCACAAAATCGACGCTTGTTGTTGCCTCGAATAATAGAGCCAAAAGACCTTGTGAACATAACACGATAGGCATGCCAGGTGGAAGTTGTTGCGCACGCAAAGAGCCAACCACCTAGGACAAACCAAACACCACTCATGCACCTTTAGGGTAGACATCCCTGAAGCCATACAGCTAAAAGAAAACCAACGAAGCTCAAAAGCAAAGAAGGTCGTCCTCCGTCCTAATGGCCCCAAGATGCACCGAACGATGCGATATGCACTCACACACACACACACACACCCCACCCCCACCCCCACCCACCTTCCCACACCACAAGTACACACCCACCATACACACACCCCCACACCCACACCCACACCCACACCCACACAAACACCCCGAAAACACACACCACACAACATTCCCAAAACACCCACACGCACAAAAAACACACCTACATACATACCTATATACATCCGTACATAAGCAAAACTACATACATACATGAAACTTGTACGTACATACATACCTATATCCACACATACATGCAATCATACATACATATCTACATAAGCATACAAATCTACGTACGTACCATTTACATATACACTTAGATACATACATCCTTACCTACATACAAACGTACCTACATAAGCAAACATCCTTATATGATATATAATATTGTCATTTTTACAATACTATAGTATGCGCGATGCCATGTTCGTAATCATAGTTTTGTTGATGCAATGGTTTGTAATCACAGAGTATTTCCACTAATATGCACTCTAGGTATGCCCATTTGTTCATACTACTTGCTTCAACTGTGAGTGTTCCGATACATTATTTTTTAGTTTATCTGGTTTTTATATGTATCATGGATCTTATTTCTTTAGTAATACATAATCAGTTAATCGCAAAAACTGCGGAGTTTTAATGTTCTTACAAAAATGCCAAGATAGTTGTGTTTATGTAATTAGGTTTCTTTTACGCGTAGGTGTTGCAGTCTGTATGTTTTTGTGAGGTCAGAGTATTATAATGACATAGGCGTCAAGATAATAGTAAAATGGTATATGCGTCAAGATGGGTGGGTCAAAAGGACTATGTAAGAGCCTAAAGAATTTTCTTTTTGTTTTAGGAATGGCTCAAATTATTTTTATGAAATGATTCAAATTATGTAAATGAAAGAATATAATTTTTTCTTTTAAGACAATACAAAGTGATCTCTTAGCACCAGGTAATATAATTCATCTTAAAGGCTCAATATATTTGGGTCAAATGCATTTCATTTAAGTTTTAGTTAACATTTTAATTATTGAATTTCTGGATATTTTTGGTGAAATTAAAAACAATAGTTAAGATCAACAATAATGTTATATCGTGAATTAAAAACAATAGTTATGTTAACTAAAACTTTTAATTACACCATTAATTTCTGGATAGTTATTTTTGTCCATTTCATTTTGGTGAACTAACATAATGTTATATCGTGATTGGAGGAGTGAGATTTGTCAGTTAATATTTGAGTTATTATAAGGGTT